>NC_073396.1:26228680-26828680 GCF_028641065.1 Leucoraja erinaceus
AAATAATGAGACCTTGACTAGAGATGGCTCTACCTTACATGCTTCTGGGGGGGGGGGGGGGGGGGGGGGGGGGGGATACTGCATCCTCTTGGAAGAACTAGCTTTAAATGTGTGCTGCAAAACACCACAAGAAATATGACTTTCTATATCCTAAAATCGGACTCTGTGACTACTGGGCATCCGTGTGTTTATTCGACTGAAGTTACTTGCATCTGAGGACCCGATAAAAAGCTACCCTGATCTGTTCGATGGCAAGCTGGGCAAGCTGCCTGTGACCTATAAGATCGACATTGACCCCACTGTCGACCCAACAGTCCGTGCCCCCCACCACGTTCCACATGCCATGCGAGACATAATCGTGGTTGAACTAAAAACACTTGGTCTCCATAGGTGTACTAGCCGAAATCAGCGAACCCACAGACTTGGTCTCCACCATGGTTGTCACACAAAAGAAAGACAAAAACGAACTCCGCGTGTGCATCAATCCAAGAGACCTAAACACTGCCATCAAGCGCCCACGCTATCCGATGAGGACTGTTGAGGACGTCGCGGCACAAATCGGGCGCGCGACAGTGTTTTCTGCATTGGACGCAAAAAGCTTGTTCTGGTAGATACCCCTAGATGACGAGTCCTCGAACCTCACTATGTTTGCTACACCATTTGGCAGATTCAAATTTCTTAGATTGCCATACGGCATCAACTCGGCCAGCAAAGTTTTTCAAAGAACCATGGAGCAGCTGTTCACAGGCCTCCTGTGTGCCATCATCGTAGATGACATCCTGGTTTATGGGAAGGACATAGCGGAGCACGACAACAACCTCAAGTGTATTCTGGACAGGGCACAGTAAACACTACCTAGTCCTAGTTGACTCCTACTCCAACTGGTTCGAACTCGATTTACTGCCCACCATCACATCCGACATGGTTATTCAAAAGCTAGAGACACTTTTCCATATTCGGCACACAAGTTCACCTGCAAACTGACAACGGAAGACAATTTACCAGTCACTCATTCAAACACTTTGCCAACCGATGGAACTTCCACCATGTCACAAGCAGCCCTGAATACCCTCAAAGCAACGGGCTCGCTGAACGTGCTATCAGGAGCGCAAAACAACTAATGGAACGCTCCCACTTGGCCAAGTCAGATGTTTATCTCGACCTTTTAAACCTTAGAAACATCTCCAGAGACGGGGTCCTAGACTCACCAGTTCAACGCCTGATGTCTCGGACAACACTACCTCTGATACCAATTGCCCAGCGGAAACTGATGCCACAGGTGTTTAAACCAGCCGCGGTCCAGAAGCGCATTCAGGAGAAACACAACATCCAGAAACGCTCTTATGACAAGTCCAGTAAACCACTGAAGCCGCTATTGCAGACTGTTGTGGGACATTCCCATCTGGGTTTCATTGTCGGCTCGTCTAAGCAACCCCGCTCCTACCTTGTCAACGCCGATGGTGTCCTGTACAGACGGAGCCGCCAACACTTGCTGCCTGTAAAAGAACCTCGTCCACCTCCAGCCGATCCGTTTGCTCCATCCCTGCTGTTTAAACCCTCTGCTGCTGCTGCTGCTGCTGCTGCTGCTATCACTAGTCCCAGCATGTCCCGTTCTCCACCACGGTCGGAGACCCCTACCGGTTGCCTGAAGTGTCCCCAGCTGCTTTCTCCCTTCCGGCTTCACTGTCTCCCTCCCCCACTAACTTTCCTGGTACGGAGGGAGAGGGGTTTGTCCGTACGTGTTCGGGTCGTATTAGTAGACCGACTGACAGATACGTGAGTATGTTTAAATCCACGTGTTTTACCTTTGCCTAACCATCTTTACTCTTTACGGGGAAGGATGTAGATTGGTTATTGCATGTGAACCGATCGTAGTAGAGTAGCATCATTAACCCCACCTTACTGTATACTTTATATTAACACCCACTTCCTACATTAGGTAGTCTTGGAAGCGGTAGTGATAAACTAACAACCTGCTGTACCGCTATACTATGTGTTTTAATTAAAGATGACAAACTCTAGATCTGTGTTATATCAATCATTTACAAGGTCAATCACCATATTACTCTGCTCTCTATCCCCTTGCTGTAATCCATCTAATCTTTTTTTTGAGGTATGGCCAACTCAATGGAGGTAGAGCAGAATTTGGCCCGCAGTTGTGAGTTGATTGGTAGATTAGTAAAGTACTGAGAACGCAACCTTGCAGGGCACCATTGTTGAGAATTATTGTGGAGGATGTTTTATTGCCTGTCCTTACTGAATGTCTGTGGGTCAGGAAATCAACGATTCAGGTGCAGAGGGAGAAATCAAAGTATTGTTGAAAGGCAGATCTCTTGTCTTTGGTACTGTCACATATATTGTTGGTCAATATAAATTTAAATGGGCCAATCCTGGCGCAACTTGGCAGAATCATATTTGATTTTAGCTGTTTGAGATTTTAGTGTGTTCTGAATTTTTTTGATTGAGCCAAGCTCAATCTGGACAATTAAGACATGGGAGAGTTTCTTAATTATGTGATATATCTGAATGATGAAATGGATCTAACAATCATGAATTGAGTTTTGAAAGAAAACAATGACTCGGCTTCCATTGTCTTCCAGGATGGAGGAGGTTCATTACCCTTCATTGAAGAAATCTGTTAAAATATGGGATTGGAGATTGTGTACCCTGGTTCTGGACTCTTCCTCTGACAAGCTGGTTAAGCATTCTATAAGCTTGGTCAAGATCTCAATATTTTAAACTCTTAATAAAGTCCCAGCTTACTCAATCTCTCATTTTACAGTGAATCCACCATCCCTGGAACCAGTGTAATGAATCTTCACCCACCTGCCTATTGCACGAAAGACCAAAAATGTAATTGCCAGACCTGTCTTACCAGAGCTCTGTTTTTGAAGTTAAACAATTTAATCTTGAACTCTCCTCACAATAAACGTCAACGTGCTGCTTTCCTCCTTGCTGCATCTACTTTGGATTTCAGTGTATAGTTATCAAAGTTCTTTCAAAATCAACTTTATCCAATCTCACGATTTAACAAAAATAATTATTTTTAAATCTTGCCCATCAGTGAGTAACTTCACATTTGCCTTATTCAATCTGCCTATTCACACAGCTTGTCTATATTACATTGAAGTTCATTTGAAACCCACTGCATTTGTCTCATCAGCAAAGATGTGAAGGCTCCAGGATCCGAAACATTAACTTTCTCTTACTTGTTGCTGTGCTCTTCCAACAGGAAGAGCTGAGAGTTTAAAATAGAAGATTATTCCAAATGAGAAAGTTGCATAGCTTTAAAGTTCTTTTTTTTCTCCAGTTAATTCTGAAGATGCCTTTGGGCACTAGCGTGTATAACATTGCACACCGAGTGGTTATTCTGATTGATTGCTTACCAAAACATTGAACAAGCATCAAGTATCGATCAGGCTGATGGCAAAATATGTCTCTGGATCATATTCTGTTTTTTCATTTAATGGACATGAGGGGGAGCAAAAAGCAGAAATTTAATAGAAAAAAAATAGCCTGGCTGTAGCATTAGTCTAGAGGACTGGTACTTTTTTCAGTCTCTCTAGATAAACAGCAGCAGGATACTATTGTGTACATTTGGGCAATTTGCCATCAGTTACCACATTGAGAGAGCTGCAGATTGCACCCCATCTGTTAAGTACAGTGGCACTTTAATGCAATGGCAAATTTAGTAAGTTGGGCCCTGTTCTTCTGATTGTTTAATCCTTTCAGCATCCCACTTAGCTTGAAGGCATTGTGGCTTTCTTTGAAGTAAGGCACAAAGCTTTTAATAGGGGGGAGTTTAAGAGAACATCTGCTGAATGTTTGCTGTAAGTGATCATTGAGGATAACAGATCTATGCAGCAAATGGATAAAAAATGAAAGTGTTCACCTAAATTGTTTTTGTGTTAATAGTCTAATAACTGGTCAAAAAATAATTATTGAACAATGCTGTTCTTGGGTATGACTGCTTTATTGGCTAATGTAAAACTATATAGCGCATTAGTAATATCAAAGTATGTTTGATCCTGGTGAAGCTCAGGTTATGTACAAGTTAAATCATAACAGTTTAACATTGGACTTTTAGAAAGCTTTATTTGATTACAAATGCTTATAATTTCCAGAGTAAAAAAAACAAGCAAGTTTGTATCAATTATTCTCTGAGTTTTGGATTCTTCTGTAAATGCACTTCGGTGTTAATTTTAATACTCTTCACAGAGAAATCTGTAATCTATCAATAGTCGTGGTTGTGCAGATGTTATGAGCTACATTTGTTGTCCTGGAGAAAATATTGTTCCCAATTCTTGCCTGCACTTGTAATTGAGTTAGGAAAGACAAAGCCTGGCTAACAGGCCAGGACTTCGTGGCTGTGACCTGTGGTCTAAATTGAATTGCCAGCTTTCAGCCATTTAAACATCCATGAGTATGTAATCTATCTATCTTCTATATCTATATTACTAAAAGTCTGATCTTGACCACTTCCTCGTGTTCTGTATGTTGATTATAGAAAAACCGCTGCCACTTACGGCTGTGATTTTTGGACATCTTACTCAGAGTCCCCCTCCGCTGTGCAGGACAAGAGGATTTTATCCATCGATTAAAAATAAAAGAGTTATTGGTGTTTAAAAATGTTTGAGATTCTCTCTCCTGAAGGCCACGCCCCTTCCGGAGGTACTATAAAACCCGGAAGTGTTGAGTGCCTCAGTCAGTCTCTGCAAGATGGGGGAGCGAGAGGTAACGTCTCTCAGTCTGAGCTGTGAATAACACTGAACACATGTCTGTGAGTGTGGATTAACTGACCTTGAGTGTCCTTAATGTGGTTTGAAAATGAAAATGGTTGGTTTGAAATAAAGCACAGCAAATGGTTGGTGGTGGTTGGTTTGAAATAAAGCATAGCAAATGGTTGGTGGTGATTGGTTTGAAATAAAGCACAGCAAATGTTGAGAATCGCTCTCCTGTCAATGCATTTCGTTGTCTCTGTACTGTACACTGACAATGACAATTAAAATTGAATCTGAATCTGAATCAAATGCTTGGTGGTGGTTGGTTTGAAATGGCAAATGATTAAAAGTCTAAACTTGACAACTTCCTGTTTGCACTGTATATTGATTTTAGATAAAACGCTACGACTTACGGTTGTGATTTTTGGCCATCTTACTCAGCCCCCCTCCGCTCATCAGGTGCAGAGGATTCTTCCCATCAATGAAAAATAAAAGTGTTATTAGTGTCTAAAAAATGTTGAGAATCGCTCTCCTGTCAATCACGCCATGAAGGCCACGCCCCTTCCAGTGGGAGGAGGGAGGGATTATAAAACCCGGAAGTGTGGGTGTCAATTGGCAGCAAATGTCCTTCAGCGGGAAAATCTGCCAGCCGAACCCAGCACATATGTGTTTGCAAAGCCTTTTAATTGAATTTTCAGTCTAAATTCAATATTCAATTCAATATTCAATATTTATTACATGTCATTTGAACCTCAGTGAGGCTCAAACGAAACTCCGTTTCCACAGCCATACAAACAAAGACAATATCCTACAGACATACACACAATTCAATTTAAAAACATCCATCACAGTGAACCCACTGTGATGGAAGGCAGAGTCTTTTCTCTCCCCTGTTCTCCATTTCTCTCCCGATGTCGAAGCCCCAGGTGGGCGATGATAAGTCCCACGGCCATTTTAGGCCGCGCTGGACGATGTACGGCCCCCGCTCCTGGTCTAAATGTCACAAAGTTGGAGCCCCCGGCGGGCACTGGAATGTCACACGGCCATTAAAGCCGCGCCGGGCAATGTACGGCCCCGCTCCGGGTTGTTCCAACCCCGCGACACAGGCTAGAGAAGGCGCGTTGCGGGAGCTCCGGAAAGCGGTCTCTCCACCTGGACCCACGAGCTCCCGATACCCCGACAGTCCACCGGAACTGCGGCTGCAGCTGGAGCCTCCGATCTACGTGGTCGGGCCGCAGCAGCGAGTCACCACCGCTCCCCACGCTCCGATGCCGGCCAGCCCCACGATGGTAAGTCCGCAGCTCCAAAAGCTCCGTGACTGGAGCCTCCAGGTCGTTCAGGCTGGAGACCGCTCCACGGCGCTAGGCCCCAACGACAACGGAGACCCGACAGGAAAAAGGTCGGGTCTCACGTACAGAGAAGAGATTTTAAAAAGTTTCCCCCTCCCCCCCAATTGTGACAATTTTGGATAACAAAAGATGGCCTAGTCGGTGGCACCTACATCACGTCTATCTTATCCTTATATAACTATAAAACCTTATCGTGGGTGGGTGTGTGTGTGCATTTATTTGTTTGTGTGTGATCACATCTCAAAGAAACAACGTGCTAACAGGAAAAGGTTACATAATCTGGTAGAGATTTAGCGTCTGGAGTCAAAAATTGGCTTACCTGAAAATTTCCTGCTTTATTTCTTCAGTAATTAATTAAAATGGTCACTAATCCGATCCAACTTTCAAATCAAAACGGCTGGGTTTTTTTTTGGGGGGGGGGGGTTTCTGTTGATGACATGACAATGCATCTGCCGTCTGCTCGCGCTGAGACTGACGTCACCTCTCACCCCTCCCTCTTCCCCTCATTGTGCAAAAGTCGCCCTGTCGAACTCCCGAGAGCTTCAGTCGATGAACGATCGCGCCTCGGCTCAGGTTTCCCGACAATTCCCGAGAGCTTCGGTCGACGAACGCTCGCGCCTCGGCTTGGGTTTCCTGAGTAGCATTTTGAGAACATTCTTCAAATCCTTCACCAACGGTCTTTCTCACGTGTGAACGAAGTGCTGACTTCCAAATCTTTAAAAAAAAGAGTCCGATTGAACCTCATTGTTTTGATTTAACTTCAAAAGTTTTAATACATTAATGTTGAATTTAATGTTCCCCCTCTCCCCCTGTGAGTTGGGGGCTATGCATGAGTGGATAGGGCGGGGATGGGGTAAAAGGAGCGAAAGAATAACATTAATATAATATCAAGGGGGGTGGTTAGTGTGTGTGACGCCGCAGGCTGCTCCCCCCGGAACTGTCCCTCCCCCCTCTGCTGCCCCCTCCCCCCCTCTGCCACCTCCCCCTCTGCCACCGCCCCCTCCCACTGTGCCCCCCCCCCCCCTCCCTCTCTAGGGAGTGGTGAGTATTGGGACCTATGGGTGAGTGTGGAGCATTACGTTCGGGGACCAGTCCTCCCCTGTGATGCCGCACGCCCCCCCCCCTTATCCCTCAATCTCTATCCCCCGCCCCTCGCCCTCTACTCTCCCTCTCTCTGCCCCCCTCCCCTTCCCTCTCTACCCCCCTTCCTGTCAAAACGCGCCTGCGCAGTTGAGGGCTGTGGGTGAGTGGTGGAATATTGCGTTCGGGGAACGGGGCTCAACGTGTCCCACTTGGTCTAGTATTTATATATTTATATTACTATTTGTGAAAAAGCGGAACACAATAACAGAACAATGTTTGCACCGCCTTACCATTGTCCTGTGATGTCAATTTAACAAGTTTTGTTCACCTTGATGTTATATTTTACGTTATTGACATTTTAAACTTTTTAAAAAAATGTTTCCGCTATCCCTGCCGCCAGCAGTGTTCCACCCCACAATGACATCACAATGGGATCTAATTTACATGTAAAAGACACAGCAGCATTCCACCTCACAATGACGTCAAGGGGGGTAGGGAGGGGAGAGGGGTTATGGAGGGAGGGAGGGAGTGACTGAGGGTAGGGGAAATGAGAGGGAGGGTGTGGGGGGAGGAGAGGAGGAGAGGCAAGGTGAAGAGGAGGGGGGGAGTGCTGGGGGATGAGGGGTAGGAAGAGATGGCGAGGCGCAGTTGGGGAGAGTTGATGTGACTCGCGTCACAACGGGGATCTCTGATGTCACAACGGGGATCTCTGGCATCACAACGGGAACCCCTCAGCCACGCCTGCGTAATTGGGGTCTATGGGCGAGTGGTGGAATATTGCTTTGGGGAAACGGGGCCCAACGGGTTCCACTTGGTCTAGTGTTTATTAAAATTGAAAGTCAGCCTGCAGATTAAGCTGCAAAAACATTACGTTAATTATTTAGTTTATTATTTTTAATTATTTGTAGGTGCTTTTAGTTTAAGAATATTTAAACATTTATCTTTAAAATGAACATGTTATGTTTTAAATGCTTTTGAATATCATAAAATATAAATTCAACAATTTTGACGTGACTGAGTTTTACTCTCATCTTTGCCTTCTGTTTAAACTCAAACAGATGGTCTTTCTGCTGTAAAGGATGTGAAGTCAAACTTGGCTGAAGATCAAGTAAGGTGCAAATGTGAACATTTAAGTTGAGAGATTGGTCAAACAGAAGGATGGATTCTATGCCTCTGGCAATGGAGGTTGGAAATGATCTTTCCAGTTTAATTGGTAGTAATTTTAGTGTAGATAATGTGGGGTAAGATGAGGCAGCTGGGGTTGACTGTTGCATTGAAAACATCTCTTTGGGTAAGACTGCTAAAGGACCATGGCTTTGGAAGGGGGCAAAAATTAATTGTGGCTCCAAAAGATAGAATTATCAGGATGGGAAGAGTTCCTATTTCTGTGGGTATTCTTATTGTAATTTAGTGGATGAGCAGAAAGAAGGTAGATAAGCAATAACAAAGAATTTATGGCTGACAAAGTTTTTATATTGTCTTGGCTAACAATATACTTTGCCAATGCCAATGTTTTGTCAATGGCATTTGACATTTGGCAATTGTCTCATGGTGCTTGATGTGCATTTTTAATTAAAGAATTACAGATTGTTACTTGATTAAAATGATTAAATATGTGTCTGAATGTAGTAAAACACGAAATGATTTATTGGAAGGGGGAAAATGTTGATATTGTAGGTTGTGAATTTGTATGGTACTATTGAAGTAGACCATGTGAGATTGCATTTTGATGGTTGACTGCAACTGTGGGATGCTAGTGGTGAGAGAAATTAACATTCAAGGCAATTAATGTTTTGTCATTGTGGAGTGGCTTGTGTTGAAGCTGTGCTCGTCATTCAAGTGAAAATTGTATATATCACTCTTGACGTGTACCTTGTAGATTGTTGGAAGGCTTTGGGTTGTCAGGGGCTCCATTAGTTGACACAATCCCTGCTTTTTTGTATCTTTTGTTTGGTTGGTCCAGTTGAGGTTCTATTTACAAGTGGCACCTGGATTCTGTGGGGGCATTAGGCCCTGTATCATTGTGGTAAGAACATCTCTTACATTAAAACCATTTACCACTTTGCCTGCTTGCAACACTTGAATGGCAATACAAACAACTTCAAATGTTGGATCTTGAGCAAAACAAAGTGCTGAAGTAACTTTGTACCATTCACACTGGGGCGACATCACCTTGAAATCTCATTGCATACAAATACTCGATTCCATTCAATTTTATTTCATTGGCAAATTTAGAAACATTATTACATTTGGTTCATCCATCCAGATCATTGATCAGCTGATCACAAGCATGAATCACAACAATATCCCACTATTTACCACCTGACATATACTGGAGCCATATGTGTATAACATTGAAATGGGTCCTTTGGCATGCTAAGACCATGTTGACCAACCAGCAGCTAACGCAATTTTACACATTCTACCCGAATCCATTTTATTCTTCACTCCTCCTGTATTCCCCTCATCTCTACCCCAGATTCTACCACCCATCTCCACATTGTCAATATAATGGCCAATTAGCCTACCAAACAGTAAACATTTTTTGAAATGATGAGGAAATCCACACAATCACGGGGAGAATTTGCAAACTCCGCGCACACAGCAGCCAAGGTCAGATTGAACCCAGATTGCTAGAGTTGAGGCAGCAGGTTTACTGGCTGCACTCCTGCGATGCCCAGTTGTTTCCTGTCTGCCAACTAATTTTCGATCTGTGCCAACATTACCTTCAATCCAATGTGCTTTAATTTTACACACTAATCTCTCATTTGAAATTTTATCAAATAATTTGCGAAAATCCAAATACATGATATCAACAGATTCTCCCTTATTTATTCTACTATTTGAACTTCTGCTTCAATAGGTTTTTTTTTAAGAGTGTGATTACTTTAGTCACCCTTCAATCTATAGGGACTATTCAATAATCCAAAGAAATTAGTACGAATGTGTTGGTTCATGAAGAGAATATCGATTCTTCATGAGTAGGTTTAATCTGTAGAAGAATAACTTTGAAATTTGGTAAACTGTTGACCCCAATGACATGAATTAACCATTTACCTTTTGGTTCGTTTGGTGTTGTGGTATTCAATGAGTTGATCAGTGGTGATAAAATGTTTCTCAGATTGACAAACATTGGCAAACATTTATTAGCCATCCACAATTACCTTTGACAAGATGGCGAACTGTCTGGAGCTGCTGCATTCTGCCTTGTGAAAGTGCTTCCTCCTCAGTAGCATCAGTTAATAGATTACTGAAAATAGACCCAGTGACAATGAAGACATTATGTTATGTTTCTAAATCAAGGTGTTGTGCAGCTTGGAACACAAAGTTGATAATGTTACTGTGGTACCTGCTTTCCCTGTCATCCTCAGTATTATACTAGTTGATTTGGGAGATGTTGGAACAGCCTGGGTGAATAACCTATATGCAGACACTGAATGAAAAGATAGTGCATGGTGTACCGACCAAGCAGGCTATTTTAACCTGGATGGTGTCAAACATTTTGTGTTGCTGATGCTGCCGTCATCCAGTCAACTGGACCATATTTAGTGCCTTGTGGAGTGTGGAAAGGCTTTGGATTTTTACATATTTTGGATTCACCATGTAGAAATTACAGCAATGTTTATACATAGTTCCCCAATTTCTGGGCACCATAATGTTTGGGACACAGCAATGTCATGTAAATGAAAGTAGTCATGTTTAGTATTTTGTTGCATATCCTTTGCATGCAATGATTGCTTGAAGTCTGCGATTCATGGACATCTGGTGATGCTCTGCCAGGCCTGTATTGCAGCCATCTTTGGCTTGTGCTTGTTTTGGGGGCTAGTCTCTTTTAGTTTGCTCTTCAACAAGTGAGTTTATTGTCATGTGTCCCTGTATAGGACAATGAAATTCTTGCTTTGCTTCAGCACACAGAACATAGTAGGCATTTACTACAGAACAGATAAGTGTCCATATACCATGATATAAATATATATACACATGAATAAATAAATTGATAAAGTGCAAATAACAGAAAATGGGTTATTAATAATCAGAGTTTTGTCCTAGCCAGGTTTAATAGCCTGATGGCTGTCGGGAAGTAGCTATTCCTGAACCTGGTTGTTGCAGTCTTCAGACTCCTGTACCTTCTACCTGAAGGTAGCAGGGAGATGAGTGTGTGGCCAGGATGGTGTGGGTCTTTGATGATACTGCCAGCCTTTTTGAGGCAGCGACTGCGATAAATTCCCTTGATGGAAGGAAGGTCAGAGCCGATGATGGACTGGGCAGTGTTTACTACTTTTTGTAGTCTTTTCCTCTCCAGGGCGCTCAAATTGCCGAACCAAGCCATGATGCAACCGGTCAGCATGCTCTCTACTATGCACCTGTAGATGTTAGAGAGAGTCTTCCTTGACAAACCGACTATCCGTAATCTTCGCAGGAAGTAGTGGCGCTGATGAGCTTTCTTGATTATTGCATTAGTGTTCTCGGACCAAGAAAGATCTTCAGAGATGTGCACGCCCAGAAATTTGAAGCTCTTGACCCTTTCAACCATCGACCCGTTGATATAAATGGGGCTGTGGGTTCCCCTCCTACTCCTTCCAAAGTCCACAATCAGTTCCTTGGTTTTGCTGGTGTTGAGGGCCAGGTTATTGCTCTGGCACAATATGGACAGTTGCTCGATCTCTCTTCTATACTCTGACTCATCCCCATCAGTGATACGCCCCACAACAGCGGTGTCGTCAGCGAACTTGATGATGGAGATCGCACTGTGATTGGCTATGCAGTCATGGGTATAGAGTGAGTACAGAAGGGGGCTGAGCACGCAGCCTTGAGGGGCTCCCGTGCTGATTGTTATCGAGGCTGACACATTTCCACCAATACGAACAAACTGTGGTCTGTGAATGAGGAAGTCGAGGGGATAGGGGGGGGAGGAAGGGGAGGGGAGGCAAGAGAAGAGGGGAGGGGGAGGGGGGGGGGTAAGGGGAGGGGAGGGGGAGCTATAAACACAGCTGTAATTTCTACACGGTGAAACCAAAATGTATTAAAAAACCTTTAAATAAAATCTGACAATGTGCACTTTAACCACATGTGATGTTTTCTATTACAAATCTCCAATTGTGGAGTACAGAGGCAAATAAATAATGATGAGTCTGTCCCAAACATTATAGAGTGCACTGTATGTAAAAGACACAGTAAAGGGCCTGTCCCACTTGGGAGTCATTTGCGCGTCACACAGGTGATGCGCGAAGATTTTGTGAATCCCAAAATCCTCGGGCACCGCGTGCGACCTTGCCTATGCCACCACGTGCGCGTAATGCACGCCATCCGCGCATCACATGCACGTCGTGACACGTAAATGTTGCCCAAGTGGGACAGGCCCATAACTCTCTGGTGGAGGGTTGAATACATATATGCATTGTTTCATCTACATTAGGAAAATATGTGAAATGTATTAGTCTAAAATTATTCCTTTATCACAGGCAATACCATGAAGGATCCATTTGCAATGTATTTACAAATCAGTGTGCAAACATAAATGAAAATCAAAAACCTATATTGCAAATCTCAACAAGCACAAACAGACATCAATCATGCTCAGTTAAGGGCCTGTCCCACTTGCATGCAATTGCGTGCATTTGGCGCGACCAACCGGAAGCGGAGTTCACGAGTGACATAATTTACGTCATGCTTACAAATATGCTGGGCAGGAGGCGGGCCAACTGAATTTGGGAGTCGGGCGGTGATGTCATCACGCAACGCCACTCCGGGCAGTGACATCATCACGCAACGCCACGCGCTAGGCGTACGCCATCAAGACGCTGTGTACGTCAAGACGCTGCGTACCATTGCAATGCGCCTGCGTTGGCACGCAAAGATTTCGGTCACTGCAGCAATTTTGGAGCCCCGCGCGACGTCGGGACCAGCCCCGCACAACACCGCGGGACCGGCCCCGCGCGGTCATACGATGCCCATACGCCTCAAGTGGCCACGAGGTCGCATAATTTGCGAACCAAGGTCGCGTAAGTGGGACAGGCCCTTCACCTGAGACACTGTTTCATTTTGAACCGTTTTTTAACCAAGCAAATACCAACCTTTGTCTATTCTTAGACTTGGGTTTACTTAGTTTCCATCTATAAAAGTCGAATTTGAATTTGCACACAGCTACATTGAATGGTCCAATGGCGTGGTTTTTGCAATCATGACTTTCAGGTGAACTTAATATAATAAACCTTTTTGATCAGCTTCTGTTATTGATATCTTACAGGGGATGGCAATTTGTACAGGGAATGTGGGACCTAAGAGAATAGTGACTGCATGTCTTGTTCAGCCAACTAGATCAAAGAATATTCATAACCATGATGTGCATGTTTGGTTATTTAATTTATTTTATTTTAAAATTAAAATCTATTAACTATTAAAACTGATCTTGTGTATGGATGTGTGTGTGTGTGTATAATCACATCTTCTCAAAAAAATGATGCGCTAACGGTAAAATGTTTACATATTCCGATAGCGATTTCCCCCAAAATCGCCTTTTCTGAAAAATTCATGGTTTATTTCTTGAGTTATCAATGAAAATGTTCACAAATCCGATAAAACTTTGAAATAAAAATGCCTCTTTCGCTGATGACGTCACAATGGATCTGCGTGCTCGAGCTGCGCGTGACGCCCCCCTCCACCACTCCCTCCTCCCCGTTATTCAAAAGACGCAGCCCTCTCAACCCCCGACCTCCCTCGACCTCTCCCTCCTCCCCCCCGACCTCTCCCTCCTCCCCTCCCATCATTCAAAAGACGAGCAAGTCGGCTACTGGATTGATGTTGCTGAACACGGAGTCCTTTGGTCGATGCCAGCTGCCCACCTCTCCCACCTCCCCCAACCTCTCTCTCCCCCCCCCCCCCGTTATTCAAAAGACACAGCTCTCTCACACTCCCCCCCCCCCTCCTTTCTCCACCCCATCCTCTTCCCCCCTCCCTCCCTCTCCCCCCCCCCCCCCCCCCCCCCCCCCCCTCCCCCCCCCCCCCCCCCCCCCCCCCCCCCCCCCCCCCCTCTCTCCCCCCCTCCCCCCTCCCCCCCCCCCACCTCCCACCCCCCCCCCCCCCCCCCCTCTCTCCTCCCCTTGTCCTCCTTCCCCCCCCCCCCTTGTCCTCTTCCCCCCCCTTCCTCCCTCTCCCCCCCTCTTCCTCTTTCCCCCCCTCTTCCTCTTCCCCCCCCTTCCTCTTTCCCCCCCTCTTCCTCTTTCCCCCCCCCCCTTCCTCTTTCCCCCCCCTTCCTCTTTCCCCTTTCCTCCCCCTCCTCTCTTTTCCCTCCCTCTTCTCTTTCCCTCCTCTCCCCCCCACTCTTCCTCGTCCCCCCTCTTCCTCTCCCCCCCCCACTATTCCTCTCCCCCCCCCCCTATTCCTCTTCCCCCCCACTATACCTCTTCCTCTTCCCCCCTCTTCCTCTTCCCCCCCCTTCCTCTTCCTCTTTCAAGCAGGGGGCAAAGTCACCAAAGACAGCGAGTCGTGACCTCTTCCTCCCCCATCTTGCAGAGACTGAGCCACGCACACACATCTGGGTTTCATAGTCCCTCCCCCTCCTACAATAAAGGGGCATGGCCATCATGGTGTGATTGACACGAGAGAGAACCTCAACATTTGGGAAAAATCCTCGGCACCTGATGAGCGGAGGGGGACTGAGTAAGATGGCCAAAAATCACAGCCGTACGTAGTAGCGTTTTTTCTAAAATCAATATAAAGTGCAAACAGGAAGTGGTCAAGATTAAACTTTTAATTCAGCTTTAATTAGGCAAGGCAGCTTTAATTAGGCAAGGCAGCTTTAATTAGGCAAGGCAGCTTTAATTAGGCAAGGCAGCTTTAATTAGGACAGGCAGCTTCAGCACTTTCAAACCAAAGCCAACACAGCTTTAGCATTTTCAAACCAAAGGCAACACAGCTTTAGCACTTTCAAATTACATTTTCAAACCACATTAAGGGCACTGACAGGTCAGTAAAACCACTCACAGTTTAGTAGACATGTGTTCAGGTTTATTCACAGCTCAGACTGAGAATTGTGACCTCTCGCTTCCCCATCTTGCAGAGAACTGAGACACCTCCACTTCTCCGGGTTTTATAGTCCCTCCGGAAGAGTGAGCCTTCAGGAGTGAGAATCTCAATATTTTTTTAAACACTAATAACTGTTTTATTTTTCATCGATGGGAAAAATCCTCTTGTCCTGTGCAGCGGAGGGGGACTGAGTAAGAGAGCCAAAAATCACCACCGTAAGTGGCAGCGTTTTTTCTAAAATCAATATACAGAACAACAGGAAGTGGTCAAGATGAGACTTTTAGTAATATAGATATCAAGGGGGGGGGGGGGGGGCGGGTTAGTGTGTGTGTGCGCGTGGGGAGTGGTTAGTGTGTGATGTTGCAGGCCCCCCCCCGCAACCCACGTTGAGGGGACGACCCAACGGGTCCCACTTGGTCTAGTAATATATAATAACTAGACTAAGTTAGGCAAGACAACTTTAATTAGGCAACACGGCTTTAATTAGGCAAGGCAACTTTAATTAGGCAACACGGCTTTAATTAGGCAAGGCAACTTTAATTAGGCAACAAAGCTTTAGCATTTCCAAACCAAAGGCAACACAGCTTTAGCATTTCCAAACCAAAGGCATCACAGCTTTAGCATTTCCAAACCAAAGGCAACTTAGCTTTAGCATTTCCAAACCAAAGGCAACACAGCTATAGCATTTCCAAACTATATTTTCAAACCACATTAAGACAGGTCAGTAAAACCACTCAGTTAGTAGACATGTGTTCAGTGTTATTAACAGCTCAGACTGAGAGACATAAACCTCTCGCTCCCCTATCTTGCAGAGACTGACTGAGGCACTCAACACTTCCAAGTTTTATAGTCCCTCCGGAAGGGGCGTGGCCTCCAGGAGAGAGAATCTCAACATTTTATAAACACTAATAACTCTTATTTTTAATCGATGGGAAAAATCCTCTTGTCCTGCGCAGCGGAGGGGGACTTTGAGTAAGATGGCCAACAATCACAGCAATAAGTGGCACCGTTTAATAAAAAATCAATATGCAGAACAATAGGAATTGGTCAAGATCAGACATTTAGTAATATAGATGTGCAGGTTGTGAAAGACACTAAATTAAATATGGGGTAAGATGCTTTCAAAATTTTGATTTTGGTATTGGGGTGTTTGGTAGTCAAAAAGACTTGCACACTTATTTATTCACACGAATGGACAAGACTTTATCAGACTAGTTAATAATTAGTCAATGTTAGAACCTATGGTATTTGTTGGTGCTCGATCACTCAATGAAATATGATCCGGGCAAGGCTTCGGCAGAAGCAGGGAAGCTACCTGATTTCTCATTTCACTGTGGTTGTAAAGACTCGTGCTAACTCAGCCATTTAATTAGATCATGGCTGATCTGATTTTTGGCCTCAACACATTTCTGTTCAATCCCCATAACCATTGATACCTCTCAACTGAAAATTTATCTTGCAGCTTTGAATATACTAAATACTTAAAACCCAGCCTATTACTTTTGAATTGGCTTATCAACAGGAATACTGCATGAAATTTCATGCCATGAAAAGAAATTCACAATCACTTAATAGTAACCATCAAGATTACGTATTTTCTAAACTAATTTTGAATTAATACTTGCTGCATTTTTATTTTAATTTGGATGAATCTCTGTGCTGCCAGCTCTTCAGGGTTAATATGAGAAGCAGAAACCAGCATAAAATTAGTTTGGGATTCTTCACAGACTGGGGCACAGCATGTCTGGATCTACAGGGAGCTTTCGTTCTTTTTTTTAATATGGAGATTAAGGGGAAAGGGCCTATGTAATGAGCAGATAAAAGCAAGAGATGGAAAAATATTCATTGCACAAGGCTCTTAGCGTTCTAGGTGGAGGTTTACACCCAAAAAAAAGGAAGTTTGATGTTCCTTCGTTGTGTTCATTCAGTGAACTGTAAAATACTTTGAAGAAGCTTATCTGTGGTTTAAGGGTTTCCTGGGAGAGTTGCTGGCTGACTGGCAAGGAAGGCGCTGATTGACATAACTGATTTTAATGCCAGGGCTTTAGACTGGAGCAAAGCCATTGATACTAGATTGCAAACAATTTTGCTGAATTCTCAGTTTGGGAATTGGAAAGTATTAATGAAAGAAAGGAATGGCTTTAATTAAGTATTAATGGCTGTCAGTTAAGTATTAAGTGCAGCACGCTTAAAGTTCTTGTAATTATATTGTTTTATATTTGGATTAAATTATCCAAACTAATCTATTTAACATGAGTGGTTTTCTGAAAATTTGAAATATTTTCTCTTTTCCTTTGTTAGCACTTAACCCATCTTATTGTCGTCTCTATAGTTTGGCATTGGCAGAGATGGGTATTTTGGTCAGCATGGATGAGTTGGGTGGAAAGGGCTGGTTTCCCTGCTGGAGGATGTTGACTCTACATGGGAACGGTTATGCAAATATGAAATTTCATCAATTTAATTATAGAATATTTAAAATTCTTGATAATCCTTGAACAGAAAATCATTTTAACTTAACAAAACGTGTATTGTATTTGTGACAATATGTTCAGTGGCGGTGGTTTTGGAGAATAAACTTAAAATCAATGAAAAATCAAAGGTGAAAACAGGGCCACATTTATTTGTGACTTCTATCCTTATATAACTATAAAACTTTGATTGTGGGGGTGTTTATTTGTTTGTGCGCGATCACATCTACTCGAAGAAACTAGGCGCTAACGGTAAAAATTTTACTTATTCCGGTAGAGATTTATTCTGTGAAATTAAAAATCGCCTTATCTGAAAAATTCATGCATTATTTCTCGAGTTATTAAACAAAATGTTCACAAATCAATCTGAAGAGGAAAAAATGAACTGCTTGTTCCCTGATGACGTCACAATGGATCTGCCTGCCTGATGACGTCACAATGGATCTGCCGGCTCTCACTTACCCCAGGCTCTCTCTTCCCCCCCCCCCCCCGGCTCTCTCTCTTCCCCCCCCCCCCCCCCCCCTCTCTCTCTCCCCCGGCTCTCTCTCTTCCCCCGGCTCTCCCTTCCCCCGGCTCTCCCTTCCCCCCCGACTCTCCCCCCCCCCTCCTCTCCCCCCCCCCCCCCCCCCTCCCCTCTCTTACCTTCTTCTCCCCCCCACCCCCCCCTCTCTCTCTCTCCCCCCCCCTTTCCCCCCCCCCCCCCCCCCCCCCCCCCCCCGGCTCTCTCTTACCCCCAGCTCTCTCTGATTTGCTATCTGAAATCAGCAGCAAATGTTAGAAATGTAGGATCAGTTGATCACCATCCATGTGAGAAAGTAGCTTTAAGTAAAATCTTTCAACTGTGCCACTCATTCTTGCAGGAGAATCTGCAGCTACTCAGACAAAAGAATAGCCCACACATACCCTCCTCATCCCAACTAACCAATCAACTCCATCTTTACTTAACGCTGCCTCAGGAAAGCAGCCAACATAATCAAGGACTGAAACACTGGTTATTCTCTCCTCTCCCCTTTCCCACCAGCCAGAAGATACAAAAGCTCAAGCATTTATCACCAGATTCAACAAGCGCTTGCTTCTTCCCCATTGATCTCATACTCTTGAACTGACCTCTTGAATGCTAGGGATGAATGCTGATTTTTCCAATCTACCTAGGTATAGCCCTTTAACTTTATCTGCACTTTTTCTATAGCTATGACACTATGCTGTGCTGTTTTATTTTCTCCTTGCACTAATTTGATGCACTCGTGGATAGAACGCAAAACAAAGCTTTTCACAATGTCTCGGTACTGTGTCAATAAAGCAATGGGATGGAAAACGTGACTAGCACTGTATATTAAACCAGAGATATAGGCCAGAAAATTCGAAGGAAACTGAACATAACACAGATGAGCATGCCCAATGGATCTGTGGCATGATGAAAACAAAAAATGTGCGAAATAGATGTATTCAAGGGAGCAATGAATAAAGATAAACAAGAATGGACATTATTAATGGAAAACAAAATAGCAGAGATGCTGGAATCTGAATCAAAATGGACAGTACTGAAAGACCTTAACCAATAAACCAGGATCTGTGGAAAGAGAAACCAGTAAACATTTCAAGTCATAAACTCTTCCTCATAACTGAGGGAAGAATAAATGGGTGCGTTTATCTGACTTCTTGAAAATTAACTCTTCCAAAATACAGGTTAGTAACATAAATAAATAGAAGGGCAAAGACTAAGATGAGATGGATTGATCCAGCTGAGGGATGGCACTAGGAGTTGGAGGAAGATGTGCATGACAGAAGACTTTGCAGAGCCCAGATTTGCAACATTGACTCATTTTAAAGAGAAGAGTAAACAAGGAACACCATAGTATAATGTGATCAAAAGGAACTGCAAATGTTGGTTTGTACCAAAGATGGACACAAAACACAAGAGCAACTCAGTGGGTCAGGCAGCATCTCTGGCAAACGTGGACAGGTGACGTTTTGGACAATTACAAGTTGCATTTTAAGTTTCTGATTCATTTCCACTTTGAAGGTTCCAAGAGTTTAAAGATGATTATTAAATGGCATAATTGCCGATAGAAATGTATCTAGAACGAGGCAGGAGTTTGGGGTTGCGAATGCAAAAGCAGAATACTTGGATCTATCATTAATATAAACTTATCATGATTTACAGTACTATGGCAGAGTTGTCTGAATTACCAACTCTGGGTAATATCTTTTATTTCCAAATATTAATATCTGCATAATATGGAAACCTAATGTTACATCTTTAAATTTCAACTGCTCAGCCTCACCATAATGGGAATTGAGTTGCACTATATATTATTGTTCTGACTTATAATCAATTGCAATGGATAATTTGGTTTACCTGTGATGCACTTTCCTGGTTTGAGGTTGAAGCTGCAAGCCCAATTCGTAATGACTGGCCATCAGTAGTTTATCATGCAAGCAAGACTGTAATACAAAGACAGTTAATGTTGGCCATTCGTTAAAGCTGGAGTTCTGCAGCAACTTTGTTAGTAGAAATACTAGAATTAGTAGAACTCTATTTTCAGAAACGTTTGAATTTGATATTCTACATAAGGAAGGAACAGGATACATTAAAACCACCTGTAATTATTGAAATGCAATTTTCAAATCCTTTCAACTTCAGATAATCTGCATTCATCCTGTATTCTTTAAGTTATCAAACATTTTTTTAATTTGGCTGACAATTCAAAATTGAATAGAAAACCTTTTATGAAGTAGAATTTAAGAAGGATCCTTTATATGAATTTTCTCAAACCTCGGCTTTGTTACTAATAAATTATGATACATTTATTTATATTTCTTGATGTATGTGCATCTTAACATTCCATTCTTTAATCAAGAGTGTGACCCCAAACACACATACTGAAATGTTAATGCTGTTCTTCATTGAAGAGGAGGGCCAAGATAAAATTTATGAATCAGAATGTGGCTTTGTTTGAACCTGCTGCTAATGGATGAGTTGGCAAATAACGTCAAAAAAAAAGTCAAACCTTTCAAGTTCAGAGGTGGCACCAGGGAATCGAGCCAAGGGAACTTCAAAGCCAGCACAGCAAGACGGAACATGTGTTTGAGACTGAATAGATTAGAGACCATTATCAGTCATTTGCCATGATGTGGTGAACAAAAGCATGTTTTCCCTTTGGGGGTGGGGTTAGTAAATGTTTTTTCAAATAAAGTAACTTGCCAATGCTCTACCTGGTACCCATGCATTGTTTTACCCTGGGAATACAAGGTAATAAGAATCATAATTTTGCCACTCCTTATCTACATTGTTACTAATCGTGAGATAGCTGTATTAGACTGAGATTCCCTTCTGAGCAATACAGATTCTGAAGGAGTATTAATGGTTTATGAAAGTGACACTTGTTTAGTTTCCTTTTATGGCTTTGTTTATTGGGCCACATCTTGCTGTCCCCAGGACTGACATCGCTGTTCATTTTCCTCCACATCCACTAAATCTTACCGTGAAGCTGCCTCACCCCATACTGACCTGACAGTCTTTGTCAGGAGGCAAAACTAGTCGTGGGCTTTGTCTTCTGTCAAAGCTGTCATCACATTTGACTTTTTAAAATATTTTTCTCATTTAGCAATAAACTAGTCAATGTAATTCAACTGAAAATACCCTTAGCAATAATATAATTTTTTACTCTTCCCCACCACCCTTATTGAAATGGATAGTGTCCAGAATATTGTGCAGGATGTGAAGTAAGTTTTATTCATACCCTTCCCTGCCTCCAAGACTGGAGCAAACAAAAGTGGAGCAAACTGACAGGTTTGGCCTTTCAAACCTGTCTAAATCCTACGTTTCCGCATTTGATAGGGAATGCGAGGTAGTCCAGGACTTTAAACTGTTCAATACCAGCAATTCCAGTGGAAGCTGCTGGCATTGTACAGAGTTTTTTTTTTATTGTGATGCACGTTGTCAGCAAACTTAAGAGCACAACATTTTAGCCTGAGGTACTGTTTTTGTTTAATGCTTCCTTTTTCAGTATACTATGTAGATGAAAATAATTCCAATTAAAGCAATGTTCATGGAGTATTGACTACAATACGTAGAGATTTGCATTTTTTCTCAGTTTGTATTTTGATACCGTTGGTCTCTTCTGTAGTTCGGTTGGGTCTACAGAGTGTAACCTTCAAGTGTCCTGGTTAAATAACTGCATTTAGTCTACTTAATCAGGCAGCATACAATAATAGGGTAGATTTGTCATGCAAACTTCTCCCTTTGCATAAGAATACAAAACCTTTCAAATGAGGATGACAGAAAACGAGTGCCACTTTGGTCGCACTACTCCATTTTTAATTTATTTTTTGTAATGAAAGTAGCCACTCTTGTCAGGTAAATAGGCTTGCCAAATTCTATCTTTAGATTTTTAACTTCAACAGAAGAAAGATAGACCAGTTTGTTATTGTGAGTTTTAAGGATTGTACAAATCAGGAATGTGGGGGAAAGTAATTTATCACTGCTTTAAAAGGTTTATGTCAAAATATAAATAGAGTATCCATAATTCAGTAAATTGCAAATCATAACTTCGTGACAAAGTTGAATTTTTGTATTGATGATACTCAGCAAACCGCACAATGCAAACTGATGGCTTGTTTATGCTTCAGAGATCCACTAATTATTTTTTGTCTTTTCATAATTTAATGTTTTTGGCAGCTGAATTTACTCTATTGTTACAGTGATAGGACTTTTTCCAATACAAGTTCTCAGAGCTCGGCACAGTTCACAGCAGAGCTGGGAAAAGATTAGATAGAAATGGTTGTAATATCTTCATACCACTTCCACAAGTGTATCATTATTTTAGCTTTCCATTGGTTTAGTGAGTTCTGGAGATTGCTTGTGGAAATTGGAGTCTAATGTTGAGGAGGGCACACTTAATTTTGACACTTTTGGTTTTCCTTATCTTTAACATATTAATTGATGCATCAATTAATGAAATATGCACCTGAAAATTTCACTCTAGTTTCACTTTGTCAAGGCAAAACATCTTTCTATTACACAGGTTTCAACGTGTTTTGCTCAAAGATGCTCATGTTCGCTATTAATTTGGTTCCTAATGATGAAGCTGTTAATTTGGAAATTAGTGCACAATTATAAAACTAAAATGTCACCTTTTTTGGACAGAGATGGAATTCCCCCATATCGAATCAGAAAGCAACATCGGCGGGAAATGCATGAAAGTGCCAAAGCGAATGGACGAGTGCCACTACCTCACATTCCGGTAAGCATTTCTTCTGTGAATGTATAGATATGAAAGCAAACTTATCTGTGTGGCTGTTTTAATGGACAAATTTTCACTTGGGTTTAAGCACATGCTTATTGCTTTTTTTTTTGCTTTCTTAATATTTAGTTACCAGCTATTTTAAAACTGCATAGATAACCGATGACTTAGTTGCATTTTTTATTACATTTCACTGTTGTGAATACTATGTGAAAGCAGAATCCAAGAGCGCAGATGTTCAAAATATGAATCACAAAGGGAATGTTAAAACACTTTCTGAGTCGGATAGCATCTGGAGTTGATGTGTCAGTTGAAATATTTAAACGCTGTTACAGAGAAAATATGTATTTGCTGTGAAGCTGCTTATATATTGCCATGGTCAATGATTAGCTAATTCTATAGTTTGCTGCTATTGTGAATTGTTTCTCTATAGGATAGTGTTTTGTTTACATTCTTGCCAAAAACTTGCACTCAAGTTGTGATTGAACTTAACACCTCGCATTTTCTACAGTATTAAGCACAATTATTTGCTCACATTAAACAAAAATAAAATTATATTCAGTGTTATTCTCCTAGAGTAAGGCCTCTTGAGGCATTTCTTTCATGTTTAGCTTTTATCTTTTCATTCTTTTAACAGAGCAATAGGAGTGCCTGGTAAACAACGCAAATCATGGCCTAAACAAAGTCAAATAAAGAACACATGAAAGTGATTTGGATATCCTCAAGGCCCTATTTATTAGAACTTATTCCAGAGTATAGTTTAACATGTTTTGCCAACGTGATTCAATTTTTCCAAGCATCTCATGCTATAACACTTTAATGAAATGTATATCAGTAAGACATTAAACTGAATGTAAACTAATAAATTGGGATCACAGGGAATTGCAGAAGCTAAAATATTGAGCAAAATATAGTGTTGGAGGTACTTAGTGAGTCAGGCACCATCTATAGAGGGGATAGGTGACATTGTGGGTTGGGACCCTTCAAACTGGACGCTTTGGATCGACTCTCTTTGATCTAAAGAAGGGACAAGGACTCAAGACATCACCTACACAGATGCTGACTGACCATAGTTTCTCCAGCACTGTTTTGCTAATACATTGGGATACCACCTGGTAATATTTCCTGATTATCATTCTTGGATCACAAAGGGTTAATAAAAGAATTATGTAAATAGGAGAAAAGCTTTGAGGAAGACTCGTTTTTCCCTATTTTGAGTAATAACTTCTATTATGATCTTCCTAGTGATATTTATGGCTGAGCCCTTTAATATCGTTTTACTGCAGGGTCAAGTTTAAATTTCAAGCATTAATGCAATTTTTTATGGAAGGTGTAGTTTCCATTTCTGCAATGAAGGGTGAAAAGAACTTGTTAGTGGCAGTTGAGGCAATTAAAAAAAAAAAAAAGATTTAGAAATCGCTTTTTTCAGGAAAAGGTGTTTTGGATTGCATAATAGCAAATATAACTTTATTCAAGAAAAATAAAGTAGGAGACTGCAAACTTGTTAGCTTCCCTGTCATTGGGAACACTTGAAGCTGTTATTCAAGTTGTTATAATAGGACATGTGCAGAGAGAGTGTTCTCTGCATAAAGAATAGAGTAGAATAGTTTCTTTATTGTCATTGTAACATGAACCATGTACAACGAAATTTAAAAATGTCAGCCAGTCAGTGCACCATTCAAACATTTCTAAAAGCTAACGATACATACAAGATAAAATATTAAAAGATAAACAACTAAAATAAATATCACGAAAATAGCACGCATAAACACCCAACCCTCCATCCTTCTGTCGATTTCACAGTGTACCACATTCCCTTAGTATGTCTCGCCCCTGCGTTCCTTGGCGGCTACATTTAGTGCTTTTATAGCAGTGGGGTAAAAACTGTTTTTTAGTCTGTTCGTCCTTGTCCTTGTAGATCTGTACCGTCTGCCTGACGGCAACAGTTCAAACAGGGAGTGTCCGGGGTGGGAAATGTCCTTTATGATACTCTGGGATTTTTTGGTGCAGCGGGAACTGTGTAAGTCCTCCAAGGTAAGGAGAGGGCAGCCGACAATCCTCTGGGCGTTGTCAATGGCCCTCTGGAGCGCTTTCCTCTGAGCCGCTGTGCAGCTGGTGTACCACACGCATACACAGTATGTTAGTATGCTCTCAATGGAGCACCGATAAAAGTGGGGTAGTGTCGGGATCCGGTTGGAAATGCAAAAGATAATATTCTGAATGTCGAAGCCAGTGGGATGAAAGGTGAGGACCAGCGGATATTTCTCTCCTTTCTGGGGATGGGAGACTGGATAGTGTCCAGTTATGCAAAGAGTTTAGTGGGGCAAGAGAAGGCATAAACAATAGGCCTACAACGGCAGTCCTGTTTGTGAATCTTGAAGAGATGGAAGCGGATTATGCGTGATTAGGACATCAAACTTTAGGCTGTTGAGGCAGTCAGTTGAAAATGAAAAAGCCAAGAGAGTGGCAGGGCCAGAAGTGGGATTTCAGGGGAATGAAGTGTGCTGGAGATGTGAGAAAGGGTAGTTATGGGATGCGAAGTGGGTATGGAGGAGGAGGCATTAGGAAAAGAACTCGACATGTTGGGCCCAGTATTCACTGAGGAACTAGATAGCATGAAATGGGGGTGGGCTGTCAAATGATGGATGGTTGGGCAGGCTTCATTTGTATCTGTTGCAGTGGACAGAGCCTTGATACAACAAAGATCCTAAAGGATCTTGACATGGATTTTTCCTCATATGAAACCTAAAGGTCACTGTTCATAGGTGGATGGCCATTGAGGTATGGATATTATGAAATATTTTGAGTGCTACGAGTCTCTGAAACTAACTTTCCCAAGGGCAGTGGAAGCAGAACCTTTGAATACATTTAGGACAAAGTCAGATTCATTATAAACAAAGGAATGAAAGATTATGACAGAAATCATAATTGAGATTAAAATCAGGTCAACAGTGATATTATTCAATGGCAGTGCAGGCTTGATGGACCAGATGGTCTACTAATTTCTGTTTGAATATGTAGATGCTGCAAAATGTTCAGTGAGCCCCATGTGTTGTAATAAATAGTTTGCTTTAAGCCGTGTTAGTATGAAAAGTTAACATCGAGTCAGATGGAAGCATGCATGCAAGATTAGCTATATTATCTAACAATTAAGGCAGTGCAAGCTGGTCAGTGCTCTACATTTCCCCAACTTAAATTTCCAGCTGATTAAAAATGAAAGACTGGCAAGGTGTTAAGGAAGGCTTTTTTTTTAGGAAATAATGCTCATTAAAATATCTTCAAAGCCAGAACAAATCAAAGGAGCGTGCTGGCCAATGAACCTGAACTAATACTGATATGCATTATTTACCAATTGAAGAAGACCATTCCATTTATTATTTTTCTGGATTGGTAATCAAAACTTATCAATAAGATGATTTATATTAGAAGTAGTTACGAAATTTTACAGAGCCTATATTTGACTAAATCTTTATACCTTGCATTTCACAAATTGTAAAATGTAGGGAAGGGAGGAATTTTTAATCTCTAGCTAGGTCACTCTTTAAAGTTGTATTAGCATTACAAATTTAGTACACTTGCATCATTCTCTTCAGACTATTTCAGTTGCTTGTATACAGACGAATGGACGTAGTGATCCCTGTATTCTGCACAGGCAGGAGTTAAAACATGATAGATGAAATTAGGCACTTTTGCACTCCTATTTGTTCTCTATAGTTATCAAGGGAAAACTCCTCAATATTTTTTGAATTGCATGGCTTTCCAATGAAATTACTGAAACAATGTTTGAACACCGCTACAAATAGCTACTAATTAATGTTAATTTTAATCTAAATAGGTGCAAAATACATTTCAAGAATTTTCTTTCCATGAGGATTGTGTTGTAATTGAATGCTATCAAATAATGTGAATAGGTTGGATAGGGCCTGGATGTTGTATTCATAGCATTCCATATGGTGTCAGTTTTAAATGAAATGATTTGCATTAGCCCCCCAGTATGTGCATCAAATATCTGTTTTGGGGATGCTATTAGCGTTTTGCATGTGCTTTTTGTGTAATGGCTACAGAACAAACTTCACACTAAGTTCGGAGAAAATTCTGATCAACTAAATAGGCCGTGGGCCGAGCATCGAAAAAGCGTCTAGAATTTAACTTTCATGATCCATGTCTGGTATCTACCTGAAAAGTAGGGCGGGGAGTGGAGGAAGGGAGCTGGCAGCGGTGCACGCGTCAACAAACTTACTGCGTGTTCAGTGGTTTCAATCCAGAGCCCGGCGGGGGGGGGGGGGAATAGGGCGGCTGGGCTGCGGGCGGGGCGGGACGGGACGGGTCACTGGCCAAGAGCGAGGCGACTGTGAACTGGCGGGGACCAAATGACTGCGAGTCGGGTGGGGGTGATATAACTCGCCGCGTGTGGAAAACAGTGCGCAGCAGGTGGCGAGTGGAAAACTGCGCAGCGGGCGGCGCGTGCAGACCCATTGTGATGTCATCAGCTCAAGATATTTGAAATATTTGAACATTTTCATAAACAACTCTAGAAATAAAGCTCTAAATGTTCAGGGAAGCCGATTTTTGACCACAGAATAAATCTCTGCAGGAGTATGTACCGTCAGAGCGTCGTTTTTTCGAGCAGTATTAATTCACACGCGCACGCACGATGTACGAAAGAAAACATTACAATCTCATGATAATAATCATGTCTTGGACCAGTCTCCTTTTTTGGAGAACATTGTTACTTCAGTACAGTTGGGTATTACTCAAAGTTGAACTCTTTCAAACGTATGTGTGCACAGTAATCTGCAGTTCACTCTCTTGCAAAAACTAAAACAACTTGCTGAAAGTTCACAGTATTCATCAATCATACTGTCATGGTTTATTATGGTGTACGATAATCATGTGAGGTTATTTGTATTATTGTTTTGACAGTTAAGACCTCTTGCACTAACCTTCCTCTCAGTCATGATCCCAGTGTGCTCACTGCCTAGCAAGCCTGAAACAAAGCGTGTGATTGGTCAATTTGTGACTGACTCAAAATCAAACGTGCTTTGATTGGATAATTACTACTCCGAGAATTGTTGTTTTTTCCCATATTTTAAAAATATATGCAGGTTTTGTTCTTGACGAGTTTCAGATATGATTGCTATAATATTTTTACACAATATGTTATAAATACAGGTAGATATGGGATGTAGGTCACGAAATGAAATGAAAAAACACCTCTGCCCATGGTCTAAAAGTTACTGCTCATGGAATGCACAGCATTATTTATGTATAATTGTAAACTTGTAATTGAAACAAATGAATCTATAATGTTTAGTTGCACTACAGCTATTGACGTATGCTCTATTTTTATGCTCCATAATTAACAAATAACACCACTTGTTTTGTTATCTAGATATAGGCAGAATCTTTTCTCTCTGCTCCTTAAATCCCTCAAATGAAAGTGCACCGCTACTGAAGTGAGACATCTCAGCCACTGGCATAATAGGGAGGTGGTTTCTAACTGTTCTGATGCAAGATAGCTTTGCAGTGGGATAATCAGATTGGGTTTAATTCCATCAGTACAGTCAGAAGTTCTTCACCAGAAACAGCTTGGGTTCTCAGAAGCTCCATTCTGTTTGTTCACATCCAATAAGGCAAAAGCAAATCCACCATCAAACTAATCCTATTAAGGGAGTTCAGTTAGCTTTGGTTTTAAATTAAATTATTTTCATCCTCAAGCTGCACAAGACCTGGTTTTTGGCTTTGATCATTTGGCTGTGTATAGCTTCACCGATAGGCTAGTGACTATTCCCAGCTGCACAGCATACTTACTATTCATTAACATTATAGCAACTACAGAGTGAGAACAGAAATGTAGCCCGATGAACCCTATCTGGATATGGTTTTGTTTGATTCATCATTTCTTAAGTAGGAGAAAATTGATGGTTTTTCCACCAGATAGATACAGAGTAAAACTTGTACCTGAAGTGGCCAAGATATTTTGGTTTTGTTCAGCAATAAAATGTTAAATTGTATCATATCCATGGTATCCTTTATGTAACTAAATAATTTTGGGTGCACATCTATTGAAATTTTAAGCATAGTTTGAGATATTTTGAAACTGTGGCATAAAAGCTGAGCTTGGTGTAAAGAGGTATAAAAGTTCATTTTGAAAATAAGGTGTGAAGCAAATATCTTTTTTATCCTCACAATGTGATCTTTTCAAATAGCATTTAGCTTCGAAGTGAAGAATGAGCAGGATTATAAAGAAAGTATCTGTATAAAAGTTAAATGTAATATTTGGAGCAGAAGGAAATTGTCACCATTTGTGCAATAAAATATGCTAATTTATATTGTTTTGGCCGTGGGGGGATTTTGAGGAAAAACATCTGTACTTTCAACATAACCCACCTGACAAGTATCAAGGTCTTATTTTATGTTCATATAGCTTTTCTTTCCATAGAATATTTAGTACAATTTAGAGTTCAGTTATCAATGAATGCATCAGGTAGCATTGTTCCAACTTATGTTAAATTGTTTAATATAAAAATTAACCCAATGAGTTTTGAAAGAAGGAATGTTATTGTCCAGTTTAATTCTGGTTTGGTATAAATACATTTGTCAACCAGTTTAATTTTACGGGATAATTTTGCATACATTTACATAATGTGCAATACAATTTCACTGTGTCGAATAATTTTGTAGTAAATTTAGGCACAAAATGCTGGAGTAATTCAGCAGGTGAGGCAACATCTATGGAGAGAAGGAATTGGCGAAGTTTTGGGTCTCGATCCGAAAGGCTGCCAATTCCTTCTCTCCATAGATGCTGCCTCACCCGCTGAGTTACTCCAACATTTTGTGTTTACCTTTGATTTTACCAGCATCTGCAGTTCTTTCTTAAAATGTTGTAGTAAACCTTTGATTATCCCAGCATATTTTTAACTGAGCTTAAACAAGTGCAGTGATTTATTTTTCCCTTCAAGGCCGCACCTGGAGTTTCATTTCCCCTGAAGTTGTCATTCAACTATAGATAGGCACAATATGCTGGAGTAACTCAACGGGACAGGCAGCATCTTTGGAGAGAAGAAACTGGTGACGTTTCGGGTCGAGACCCTTCTGACTGATGAAGAACGATCTCTACCCAAAATGTCACCCATTCATTCTCTCCAGAGATGCTGCCTGACCCGCTGAGTTGCTCCAGCATTTTGTGTCTATCTTTGGTTTAAACCAGCATCTGCAGTTCCTTCCTATACATTTTGTCATTCAACTGTAACAGTTTTAACTTAAATGTGTGGATGTACATTTTATTAAAAGAATTGATTCCTGTTTGTGAAAGCTCGTTGAAATTTAGTGATCTCAGTTTGGTTGCAAAACCAAATAACTGACACTAGGATGTAGCTTTGAAATTAAATTGACATTTTCATATCTTTCCATCTTTGAATTGTATTTCTACCAATAATCTTTGCAAAACTCTATTAATAAAATTATAATAATATAGCTAGAAAAAGATGCCCTGTTAAAGTGCATTCATGGTGAATCAAACATTCGGCTGCATAGTTGAAAATAGATTACCTTTAATGCTGTTCAAGCATCTCACCAATGGAAAGATCTCAACAGCCACTCTATCATGTCGTCTCAAGATCTGAAAACCGAATAGTACGCCATAGAAAACGAACCCTTGATCATGATGCCAAATTAAACTAACCCCTCCTTCTTGCACAGTCACATGATCCATATACATCCATTCCCTGCATGTTCATGTGACTGATTAAATTCCTCTTATTGTGTCTGCTTCCACCATCTTCCCTCTCCCACACCCAGCAGGGTGTTCCAGGAACCCAGAAATCTGCAAAATAATCTTGCCCTGCGCATGTTCATGAACGTTTCCACTCTGTCCTTGAACCTATGCTCTCTAGTGTTTGGCATTTCCACCTGTGGAAAGAGATTCTGACTGTCTACCTTATCTATGCCTCATAATTTTATATACTTCTATCAGAATTCCATTCAGCCTTCAATACTCAGAGGAACCAAGATTTTCAGCTTCCTCAAGCTAATACTCTATAATCCAGCATGACATCATGGTCAAGGTCTTATGCCCTATCTGCATATGTCACCACTCTTAGGGAATTGTATCCCAGGATTCCTCTGTTCATAATGCTTAGACGGGTCCTCTCACATGCAGTATACTCTTCCCTTTCATTTGACTGCCAGCCTTTTATGTGGCAATTTCTCAAATGTAACCCAGCAATTCAAATACAGTATCAGCTTTTATATCCTTGAACACTAGCAGATTTGCCAAATGTGATTCACCTGCTAGAAATAAAGCTCCTGTATTTTATTTGAAAAACAATTGAACAACGTGTAATCAGATTGTCACAATTTAAGCTGATGACCTATCAATAAATTCATCGTGCAAAACAAAATGTTTCTGGTCATATAAAGGAAAAGTAGTGCAGATGCTGGAAGTCTACAATATAACGTGCAGGTCAAGTGGCATTTCCAAAAGAACCAAGAGAAAACTGCACGTATAGAGAGGAAAGCTGTTGCAGAAGATTCTTTGGTCATGACTGGGCATAAATGAAATAGTGCCGGTGATCCCTTCTAAAAGGACACCAATGTATATATGTTGTAGGTCCACTATCATAAATAGCAGAGGGAGAAGGAAGATGAGAAGGGAGAGTAACTTTGTGATCATCACATTTGAGTATGTAGTGATTTTACCAATAGTTGTTTAGTTTAGAGATACAGTGCGGAAACAGGCCCTTCGGCACACCGCGTCCGCACCGACCAGCGATCCCCGTACATTAACACTATCCTACACACACTAGGGACAATTTACATTTATACCAAGCCAATTAAATTACAAACCTATATGTCTTTGGAGTGTGGGAGGAAACCGAAGATCTCTGAGAAAACCCATGAGGTCACGGGGAGAACGTACAAACTCTGTACAGGTAACACCTGTAGTTGGGATCGAACCGGGGTCTCCGGCACTGCAAACGCTGTAAGGCAGCAACTCTACCGCTGCGGCATCATGCAGCCCTGTTGTACCATGGGGAGGGGGATTCAAGCATGAAGTTGCAGGAAAGATTAGCGCAAGTTTGGTATGTGTAATTGGGGATGTGAGGGAGAATATGCAGCTCTTTATTTAATTCAGCAACACGTGTTGAGCTCACCACTCTACATTTGTTCCACATAAAATTTGTGATTTTTCTGTCCACTTGACATTCTGTGGTATTTTTAGTTCTATCTTTAATCTTTAAATCCATAAACACTTCTCTTTTAGCGACATTTGGTTGTTTTACCACTGCATATTAACCAGCTACCTGCTGTGATAAAATCCAAGTAACAATTTTTTAATTGATGATGATTGATCATAAAAGCTACTGTTTAACTCTGCTTTTCTCATTTTAACTTCACCAAAATAAGTATTAAAATGTATTAAATCACTTGTAATAATTAGTTGTTTGAACAGAATTTCACAGATCATATTTGCATTCCTCTGATGTGTCTCTTGATTTATGTAGCGCACGTATCGGATGCCAAAGGATATTCACGTTGAACCAGAAAAGTTTGCTGCAGCACTCATCAGTCGGCTGGAGAGTGTATTGCGAGAACGAGAAGCAGAGGAGAAATTGGAAGAACGGCTTAAACGTGTGAGAGCGGTATGTTTTGTAATATTAATGCACAGTTAAATGTTATATGGTCTGATGGGTTATGGCGTGCCTTCAGCTGCTATGAGGCATGATTTATCTTTAATCTGTCATATTGTCTATGTCTAATTTTGAGTACAGACCAGACTTCCCACCATTGACACTATGTGCACTTCACGGCCATGGGAAAAGCAGCCAAGGTAATCAAAGACATCCCATCCTAGTCGTTCCTGTCCAGCAGAATGTACAGAAGTTTGAAAGCATGCACCACAAGACTCCAGAAATGGCTTCTATCCTCTGGTATCAGGCTTAATCGTGGACATTGCACTTTGTCTCTGGAACTGGTGTGCGGCAATGCTGAGAACTATATTCTGCACTCTGTATCTTCCCCATTGCTCTAGAGTACTTGAGTTAACTTGATTGTATTTATGTACAGTATATCTGATCGGTTTGGTTAGCATGCAGAGCAACGCTTTGCACTGTACCTCAATACACATGACAATAATACACCTAAACCTAAAATGGTGACATGGCTAACAGGAATCCAGAGATGACTAAATATAACGCAAACAGTACTCTTTGTAGTATTGCACAGTTAATTAGAATGGTACAGTTTATTCAGAAAGTATTCAGACCCCTTCACTTTTTCCACATTTTGTTACGTTGCAGCCTTATTCTAAAATGGATCAAATTCTTTTTTTTAATCATCAATCTACACACTAAACCCCATAATAAAAGAGCGAAACAGGTGTTTAGAAATTTTTGCAAAGTAATTAAAAAGGAAATAACTAAAATATCACATTTATATAAGTATTCAGACCCTTTTCTCAGTACTTTGTTGAGGCACCTTTGGCAGCGATTACAGCCTCAAGTCTTCTTGGGTATGACGCTATAAGTTTGGCAACCTGTATTTGGGTAATTTCTCCCATTCTTCTCTGCAGATCCGCTCAAGCTCTGTCAGGTTGGATGGGGATCGTCGATGCACAGCCATTTTCAGGTCCCTCCAGAGATGTTCGATCGGGTTCAAGTCCGGGCTCTGGCAGGGCCACTCAAGGACATTCACAGACTTGTCACAAAGCCACTCCTGCGTTGTCTTGGCTGTGTGCTTAGGGTCGTTGTCCTGTTGGAAGGTGAACCTCCGTCCCAGTCTGAGGTCCAGAACGCTCTGGACAGGTTTTCATCAAGGATCTCTCTACTTTGCTCCGTTAATCTTTCCCTCGATCCTGACTAGACTGCCAGTTCCTGCCGCTGAAAAATATTCCCACACATGATGCTGCCACCACCATGCTTCACCATAGGTATGGTATTGGCCAGGTGATGAGCGGTGCCTGGTTTCCTCCAGACGTGATGCTTGGCATTCAGGCCATATAGTTCAATCTTGGTTTCATCAGACCAGAGAATCTTGGTTCTCATGATCTGAGAGTCCTTTAGGTGCCTTTTGGCAAACTCCAAGGGGGCTGACATGTGCCTTTTACTGAGAGGTGGCTTCTGTCTGGCCACTCTACCATAAAGGCCTGATTGGTGGAGTGCTGCAGACATAGTTGTCCTTCTGGATGGTTCTCCCATCTCCACAGAGGAACTCTGGAGCTCTGTCAGAGTGACCATCGGGTTCTTGGTCACCTCCCTGACTAAGGCCCTTCTCCCCCGATTGCTCAGTTTGGCTGGGCGGCCAGCTCTGTGAAGAGTCCTGGTGGTTCCAAAGTTCTTCCATTTAAGAATGACGGAGGCCACTGTGCTCTTCGGGACCTGCATTGCTGCAGAAATTATTTTATACCCTTTCCCAGATCTGTGTCTTGACACAATCCTGTCTCGGAGGTCTACGGACTATTCCTTCATCCTCATGGCCTCGATTTTGCTCTGACATGCACTGTCAAATGTGGGACCTTATGTAGACAGGTGTGTGTCTTTACAAATCATGTCCAATCAATTTAATTTATCACTTTGGACTCCAATCAAGTTGTAGAAATATCTCAAGGATAATCAATGGAAACAGGACGAACCTAAGCTCCATTTTAAGTGTCATTCCAAAGGGTCTGAATACTTATGTAAATGTGATATTTTAGTTATTTCTTTATTTACTTTGCAAAAATTTCTAAACAACTGTTTTCGCTTCTTCATTCTGGGGTGTGTGTAGATTGATGATTTAAAAAAAAGAATTTAATCCATTTTAAAATAAGGCTGTAACGTAACAAAATGTGGAAAAAGTGAAGGGGTATGAATACTTTCTGAATTAACTGTATATCCATTAGGCACATTCTCATTGCCTTTGAATATATGCTTATTTGTACATCTTTAGTTCAGTTATTTGGCAAATGTGGATTTATTAAATTATGTACTGAAACGTAGCCATAATTATGTTTACGTTATGAAATCGGAAGTGTATCTCATTTCAATGGTACTGTGGTGTGTAGGTCCTGAAATGAAAGCGAGGAGCCAGGTATTTTGGGAGGCACCTTTATTTATGTCCTTCCAGGTTGTAGGGAAGTCCACGAGACAAAGATGGCACCCAAACCCTTGCCTTTAAACCCACTGGGACTGAACCATTCCCGTGCCGAGGCGTTTGACAGTTAGGATGGCCCGACCCTTGAGAGCCGCCACAGTACAATTGATAATCCAATACAATCAGTACTTTGATGCGAGACTATAGTTTCAGGACTATTAGACATTATTCCTTTGATACTTCAATTCAAGTTTTTTCAGATGCTGCACAGTGCTATCATTTTCCAACATACCCAGTACATTGAAATGAATGTAATAAACATCACCTGTGCGCCAGTTCAAGAACCACTTGTATTTCCAAAGATTTGGGTAGCAGATCATCAGTTTTATTGTATTTTCTAGAACAAAGGCCATCTTTATATTTAGTATCGTGCCAAATTTTGTCTTAATCAGTGTTAATATTTATCTGGTAGTGATCAAAATCACATTCGGTAAAATATATGAAAGCAAGAAATGCAAAACATCTGTTTAAGATTCTTGATTGATGAAAGACTGACTTTAAGTGAGACAACGCCTGTGACAGCAAAATGAAAACATTTCCAGAGGATATTGTTTAAAAAAAAATTGGGATTAGGCCTAAAATAAAAGCCCTAGTAGACAAGAGGTAAAAAGATACAATGTAAAGTTGAAACAGAAACATGCATGAAAATAAAACCTTATGATCATGTTCACTGGGAGAGATGCAAAGAACACAAATGATAAAATTGGGATAGAATTAGCAAGAAAAAATTATCATGGATACATAGAAACATAGAAAATAGGTGCAGGAGTAGGCCATTCGGCCCTTCAAGCCTGCACCGCCATTCAATATGATCATGGCTGATCATCCAACTGAGTATCCTGTACCTGCCTTCTCTCCATACCCCCTGATCACTTTAGCCACAAGGACCACATCTAACTCCCTCTTAAATATAGCGAATGAACTGGCCTCAACTACCTTCTGTGGCAGAGAGTTCCAGAGATTCACCACTCTCTGTATGAAAAATGTTTTTCTCATCTCGGTCCTAAAGGATTTCCCCTTTATCCTTAAACTGTGACCCCCTGTCCTGGACTTCCCCAACACCTGGAACAATCTTCCTGCATCTAGCCTGTCCAACCCCTTAAGAATTTTGTAAGTTTCTATAAGATCCCCCCTCAATCTTCTAAATTCTAGTGAGCACAAGCCAAGTCTATCCAGCCTTTCTTCATATGAAAGTCCTGACTTCCCAGGAATCAGTCTGGTGAACCTTCTCTGTACTCCCTCTATGGCAAGAATGTCTTTCCTCAGATTTGGAGACCAAAACCGGACGCAATACTCCAGGTGTGGTCACACCAAGACCCTGTACAACTGCAATAGAACCTCCCTACTCTTATACTCAAAACCTTTTGCTATGAATGCTAACATGCCACTCGCTTTCCTCACGGCCTGCTGCACTTGCGTGCCTACTTTCAATGACTGGTGTACCATGACACCCAGGTCTCGTTGCATCTTCCCTTTTCCTAATCGGCCACCATTTAGATAATAGTCTACTTTCCTGTTTTGCCACCAAAGTGGATAACCTCACATTTATCCACATTATACTGCATCTGCCATGCATTTGCCCACTCACCCAGCCTATCCAAGTTACCTTGAAGCCTCCTAGCATCCTCCTCACAGCTAACACTGCCCCCCAGCTTCATGTCATCCGCAAACCTCAAGATGTTGCATTCAATTCCCTCATCCAAATCATTAATATATATTGTAAATAGCTGGGGTCCCAGTACTGAGCCTTGCGGTACCCCACTAGTCACTGCCTGCCATTGTGAAAAGGACCCGTTTACTCCTACTCTTTGCTTCCTGTCTGCCAGCCAGTTCTCTATCCACATCAATACTGAACCCCCAATACCGTGTGCTTTAAGTTTGTATACTAATCTCTTATGTGGGACCTTGTCGAAAGCCTTCTGAAAGTCCAGATATAACACATCCACTGGTTTTCCCTTATCCACTCTACTAGTTGCATCCTCGAAAAATTCTATAAGATTCGTCAGACATGATTTACCTTTCATAAATCCATGCTGACTTTGTCCAATGATTTCACCACTTTCCAAATGTGCTGCTATCCCATCTTTAATAACTGACTCTAGCAGTTCCCCCACTACCGATGTTAGACTAACTGGTCTGTAATTCCCCGTTTTCTCTCTCCCTCCCTTTTTAAAAAGTGGGGTTACATTTGATAAACTATCAAAATCCTTACCTTTACAATTAGAGAGAAGGCTAGGGGGAAAATTAGATTAGGTGCTTATGGATACATTAATGCTTATGGAATAAAAAGTTAGCTTCCTTTATGGATATCAATAAAAAAGTATACATTTACAATCTCACCTATACCTATTGGACCCACTCAGATTGCCCCTGTTGACCTGAATGGGCAGGTTCACGTATACTTGTCTTTTACCCTTGCAGGAAATTGTAGCCTTGCCTCTTGCTATCTCTAGACTTGCGTGCAAGTGAATGCTCCCAATCTACCTTTGCCAGGTCTTCCCTTGTGTTAATGAAATTGGCCGTGTCCCAATTTAAGTCCTTACAAATTCCTGGTCCACCTCTATCCTTTTTCATAATCACTTTAAAAGATACATAAATGTCTGTCTCCAAAATAACTCCCTACTGACACTCAAGACTTGACCAGTTACATTGCCCTCTCTAGGTCCAGCAATCTCCTCCTCTCATGGCACTGACAACATACTGTGTTAAAAAGCTCTCCTGGGAGCTTTCAAACTTTGACCCTCGATTGAGCCTTTAACGCAATGGCAATCCCAGTGAATATTTGAAAAATTGAAATTGCCCAGTGCAATAATCCTATTTTTATTGCATCTCTCTATCTACCTAAATATCCGTTGCTCCATCTCCTGCTGACTCTAGGTACACCCAGCAAAACAACTTATTTATTGTTTCAGCATGTTCACAAACATTGAAGCAGAAATACAAAGAATGTAGAAATAACCTGCAACGTTCAAATATTAACACCAAACATAACAATTTTTGTCCGCAAACCTGGAGTGTGAGAAAGGAGGGATATGCGAAGGAAGCAAAATGCTCTGATTTCATGTTCTATATTTTTCATTTACATTAAAACCAGTTGCAAAGCTTGCAAACCTCTTCCATAATCATTTGTGGTGTTCAGATCATTTGTGAAGGGGTAATATTGAAACAGATAATAACCTGTTATCAGAGCATGTAATAACATGTAATAATTGTCACATCTGATTAGAAAGTAGCTCTAAAACTATTAATTAGCAAATTAAAGTAAAAATAAGAAAATACCTAATTAGAAGGTGCAAGACTAGTCCAAAGTGTTTTCATAGTTTCAAAACCAATTCAGTAGTGCCACCTGCAGGTTGAATGCAGTAATTTAGTAAAGTTTATTGTCACAATCAATACACGAGTCGAATGAAAATACCAAAATTATACATACATGGAAGCTTTTTATTTTTTAGATTGCTTCAGTTTTTAACGTCAATGTTCAAATTTCAAATACAGCATCTTTGTGGCATTATATGCAAAAAAATACACACAATCAGGTAGCAATTAACAACTGGCATCTGCAACAATTGAGATTTATGCCACTAGTCTCTATTACACACAGCCTGCCATTACACTCAAGATTACATAAATCCCAGGTTACTAAAGTGCAGAAGGACATGCCAGGAGTGTGTCCACGTGTACCAAAAATGAGACGCTAACCTCGTCAAGCGGCAACACGCACCAACAAAACTAAATTATATCACAACCAATGAATTGGATCAGTCGGCAATCCTGTTGCACCCAGTCATGAAGAGTGGGCTTCAACTAAATGACTAATTAGTGGAGGAGCCATTAGAGCATCTCCAACCATTGTGGTGGCAAAAATTAGCATGAAACTTTAACATGCTAGAGACAGAGCTCTAGCATTCAGTGTTAAGTTCCAAGTCAGTAATCCCTCCCAGTTCCCTCCTGAGATTCCTGCCACCATGGGATCAGTTCAATTCACTCAAGCCTACTGCGAGTACCAGAAACTGCAAAAGCAATGGGTACTGGTGACATTCTCAGGCTGTCCCATATCCTCCTATTTTCATTTGCTTCATCAATGATCATCCATTTATATTAGGAAATGTTCAGTTCTACTTGCTGCAATTCAGTAGATGAAGCAATTAATTTGCATCGAGATTAATACGTGATACGGTGCATAACCTTTTTTCTACAATTGCCAGGCTGTGACCAACTCCAACAGGACAGGGACTAATTTGCGTATCCTTCACATGCAATGGCATAAACATTGATTCCCCACCTTCAACAACCTGAGGCTGAGTATTAACTAGAAATTCAGCTGGACTAGTCATTATATATGGCCTGTTCACCATATACAAATACTTTCAGTTTATTTTACTGAATGCAAGTCCAACAATATTCAAAGCACAGCTCCAAGTATAGCAGCACAGATGCACAGTGATCTTTGTGTGTACCATTCACAAAATGCATCACCTAGGCTACTCTGAAAGCACCTTCAAAATATGGCCCTTTACATTTTATTTTTTTTAAAACACGGAATGGAATACTGTCCCTGCAAACTTTCCCCCACCCAAAATCATGTCAAACTGCTGGATCTCCAGCATAATGGGGAGGAAAAAGGTAAAAAAAAAACCACAGCATCTCCTATGGTTTATTGGGGAAACGTAATGAAAAGAGAAGTGATTGGAAGAGCAGATCTGAGGATTGTGAAGGGAACAGTCCCTTTGGAACACAAAAGAGTGATTGGTGGTGGCTGCGATGTATAAGATTAAATGATTAAACTTGGATCACATAGATAAAAAACAATTTTATGGAATCGTGCTATTGGTAAATATTAAACTATTTTAATGAGGATCCTGTGCCGTTGATGTGAACATAATTGTTGAAGCAGTACTTAAGCACTAAGGAGTACAGCGATATTAGTTAAATTAATCCTGAGATTTTTTTTCTCTTTAGGAGGAAGAAGGAGAGGATGCAGATGCTTCATCAGGTCCCTCTGCTGTTAGCCACAAACTGCCACCTGCCCAAGCTATGCACCACTTCAATTCTCGTTACTCTGAGATGGGCTGCAGTGGATTGCAAATGCTTGATGCTCACGAGGAGAATCCAGAATCGATTCTTGATGAACATGTCCAGCGCGTAATGAAGACTCCTGGCTGCCAGTCTCCAGGACCTGGACGGCATTCTCCAAAGTCCCGCTCTCCAGACGGCTTATCCAGTGGAAAGGCGGCAGGATTAGCTGGGTCGTTGCAACCTTCAGGTCATAAACATGTGTCTAAGACAGGTGTGAAAGTTGAGACTCCCAATCTGTACCATCACAAACATGTTTACCACCATATTCATCATCATAATGGGATGAAACCAAAAGAACAAATTGAGGCAGAAGCCACACAAAGGGTCCAGAGTAACTTCTGGAATGCTGACTCTCACCACTATGCAACAAAATCACGGAATTGTGCAGAAAGTACGAACATGGTACCTAATCCAGCTGAGTCGTCGAATTATGGGTAAGTAATCATGTCCAATCCTGTAGCATTTTGTGCCACGTTACATGGTCATTTTATGCTCAATGGTCAATGTCATCGCATATAGTTCTGAAGCCAGTTTTAAAATATTTTCTTGAATTTGCTGTTCTTTATTTGATAATGAAAGTAATGTGTGGTGCAGTTGGCATCAATACATGAAAGAGGGAAACATTAGAAATGTAACTAAAGAGTTTCCTCCGATGCATCTGAAGTGGATGTGCATATACAATGAGTTTAAGCTTCAGGATTATACTCTGGTCCTTTTGGGTGGCACAGCTGGTAGAGCTGCTGCTTCACAGGTCAGAGACCCAGGTTCGATCCTGATCTTGGGTGCTGTCTGTATGGAGTTTGTACATTCTTCCAGTGACCATGTGGGTTTTCTCCAGGTGCTCAGTTTCCTTCCACATCTCAAAGATATGTAGATTTCTCTCTGCAAATTGCTCCCAGTGTGTCGGGAGTTGATGAGAAAGTGAGATAACAGAAGTAGTGTGGAAGGGGGGGTTAATGGTCAGCATGGATGCAGTGGGCCGAAGGACCTGTTTCCATGCTGTACCTCTAGACTTCTAACCTAACTTATCCTGGGTCATCCATCCTATAGATGAGGTCCAAAATTGCTTGCATGGCACAGGAGAGAGCAATTTTGAAAGTGGAATGCAAAGTTAGAAAATGGTCATCAAAGAGATGTTTGTTTTCAAATTGTACAAGAGTTCAGAGTATGTGAAATTTAAAATTTGCTTGACATAATCTTGCAATTTATTCCATGAATACATCACTCATGGACTCTCAGAGATTACCTGATTTCTGTTAGATTTTAACCTACTCTATGAATGGTCTGCCAACACTCCTCTGTCCTTGCAGCAGTACAGTCTTGAAAGTTATCCTCTCTTTTGTAACTAGATAAGCCTCTAGATACCTTTTGATTACTTCAAGTACATAGAATCATTACTTGCTTCTCCTTGTTTCTTGCACCTGAAACCTGCTTTGTAGAATCACCCATTGAGCCTATTGGGCTTTTGGAGCACATTTAGAAACATAGAAACATAGAAAATAGGTGCAGGAGTAGGCCATTCGGCCCTTCGAGCCTGCACCGCCATTCAATATGATCATGGCTGATCATCCAACTCAGTATCCTGTACCTGCCTTCTCTCCATACCCCCTGATTCCTTTAGCCGCAAGGGCCACATCTAACTCCCTCTTAAATATAGCCAATGAACTGGCCTCAACTGCCTTCTGCGGGAGAGAATTCCAGAGATTCACCACTCTCTGTGTGAAAAAAGTTTTCCTCATCTCGGTCCTAAAAGATTTCCCCCTTATCCTTAAACTGTGACCCCTTGTTCTGGACTTCCCCAACATCGGAAACAATCTTCCTGAATCTAGCCTGTCCAACCCCTTAAGAATTTTGTAAGTTTCTATAAGATCCCCCCTCAATCTTCTAAATTCTAGCGAGTACAAACCGAGTCTATCCAGTCTTTCTTCATATGAAAGTCCTGACATCCCATATTTACATTGTTGCAGAAGGTCTATAGGGGAGGTGAAGGGCTACCATATCTATATTTTATTCCATTGCAAAATTGCTTCATATCATGGTTCCAACAAGGTTCTTTCTAGTTGTTAATATTAAACTACGATCAATTTCCCTCCTGGGATAAATAAAGTTCTATCGTATCGTAACATGTTGGTGAACCTGCCTTTTCAATTCTGCAATTTGTCATTTACAACAGGATTTCCACCAACTAACTCTCTGCCCACTGCGCTGTGTACATCAAATCTTAATGGTCACCTTGAATATTGTCCTTTTGTTCCTCTGTACTTACTCTGCTCTCTATCATAACATCATACAACACGGATCGTATTATTTGGTCCACAAATCGCCACATTCCCATCAACACCGCCACCCATTCTACCACTTAAACACTATTGATAATTTACAATTAACCAGTTAAACTGCCAACTTGCATGGATTTTGGTTGTGGAAGAAGATTAAGAAAACCCGCTGGGGGAAGTGTAAATGCCACATGTGCAATCATTGAGGGCAGGATTGGACCCATGCTGTCACTTGGCTCCAGCAACAGTTCCAATAGTCACATCCCCATAATTTTTGTATCTTTGGGTAACCTCGATTACCTTGCACTGTCAATCTTAAGCAGTATGTTTTGTACATTTTTGTTTTAGGCATCACAGCCCTGATTAATTTCTGAATCCTATCTCCAATCACTGTCCATTCTTTCTCACCTAGTGTGCACTGGAAAAAAAAAATTCCGACGATTACACCGCCTACCCCTATCTCATAAAACTTTCTTGGGCCCAACTTTGTGCCGTCTAAATAGCTTTGTGTTCATCTCTTCAAGCAGTTATTTTCCTGGTACAATATTCCATGGTTTGGAATATTGCCTGATTTAGAATCATTTCTTCTTGTTGCCATTTGTCTCAAAGTAAAGTCCTGCACAAGCTGAATGTTACCAATCCTTCTGAAAATAAATTTGAATTCATGTTTTATAAAGCCAATTGAAATTCCTTAAATTTAGTCAGATTGTTTGATTTCTAACTTTTCTCTTTCTGATAAAAAAAGTCTGACCTGAAATGTTAAAATTGTTTTTTACTCCACATATTCTACTTGATCTGTTGAGCATATCCAGTGTTTTGTATTTCTGTAACTTTATTCAGGTTGTGTGTGATGCTACCACAAATGTTATAATTAGTCTAACAATTATCACAATCGGTGTCTTTCCCGTCTAAAACTATTTTGCTCACAGATCCATAGTTTAGTTGTTTTTTAAAAACATTCCTCAGTTAATTAGACCCAATATAGTTTTTCAAGTTGACTGGTTGGATTGGCAACAATTCCAATTGCAGTTGACTGAAGCAGGACCAAAGGATTAGTAACATTCAGCTCTTGCAGGACTATGGTTCGAGACGATAGCAACTTTCAAATCTCCTGCTGCTCTTTAGCTCCATCATCCACTGCTCTGGGTATGTAGTCAACTTTGTGATTAGTTCCTGATTTAGCCTTCTAGTTCAAGATTACCTGACTATTTGGTCATCTGCATCGTGTTTTCAATGCTTTCTTGGTGTTTAGGCTTAGGCTGCTATCTTCCAATGTGAACAGCTTATCCTATGGCAAGATTTATCAAATCTGCTATTGGTCTAATGTGGTCATGATCTTGTGCATGATTAAATCTCTTCAGTCCTGTTTCCTTCAAGTGAAATAACCCTGCTTTCTATTTTAAATGAATAACTGAAATCCTCCATCTTCAGAACAATTCTAGTAGATGTTTTAAGGTCCTTGAGATAAAACAGATTCTTACCTCAATACAAGTCAGATAGACTGATTGGATACAATGTTTACATGTTCAATGTTACCTGCTTACTTTATGCACCCCATTTATTGAACGGTCTCATCATGCCCTGTAAGATTGAAGGGTTTATGCACTTGTTACACAATACTCTTTACAAATGGGATTTGGTCTGTTATCTTTGCTTATTCTTTGTGCCAAAATGTAACTACCAAGTCTAGAATCCCCAGGAGATGATACTCTTAGCAGGTAAGATAAGGTGAAAAGGGAAATTTTATGTCAAGCCTGGTTGACGAGGCAGTGCTCTGGTGTGATGAAGCCTCACCTAAAAAGCTCATACAGTTGTGGTCTCCCTGCCTAAGTAAAAATAAAGTAATATTGGAGGTCGTCCAAACGAAATTCACCAGGCTAATTCTAAGAATGAGGAGGTTGTCCTATCAGGAGAGACTAAATAATTTGGGCCTGTATTCCTTGGAGTTTACAATAATTTTGGCTATCGTATTCAAGCAGACAAAATCCAAAGTGGGCTTGACAGGATACATTTTTAAAAAGCATTCAAAGTGCTGAAATAACCGAATGGGTTAAGCAGCAATCCTGGAGAACATGGAGAGGTGATGTTCAGGCCAGGACCCTTCTTCACACAGGATAAATGTTAGGTTATTTTCACTCTTGGGAGAGCCTTGAACAAGGAACAAGATAACGTGGGAGAATTGAGGTACACAGAAATTTCCTCTTGCAGAGGGTGATAGATCTCTGGAATTCTCTGCCATGGTTTGGTAGTGAAAGCTACAATAATAGAACTATTCAAAATTGAATTGGATAAATATTTGATTAATTTTAAGACTAGAAGGGCATAGAGGAATGACAGAAGAGGAATTGAGGCCTGCATACATCAAGATTGTATTACATGGTGGGGCAGGCTGAAGAGCCAAATGGCCACTCCTGCTATGTTGTGTTTTTGTGATGAGTCAAGAGCAATCAACATGCATTTGGAAAGAATGCATTCTACCTAAAACGTTTGAGGAGATAAGAAATGTCAATGAATATTTACATGGATTTTAGCAAGATTTTTGACAGCATCTCATGTGGTATGCTGATCACGAAAGTAAAGGAATATAGATCCAAGGGAGAATGGCAAATGTGATTAGAATTGACTAAGTATCAGTAAGCAAAGGGTAACTGTCAACAAGTGTGTATTCTTTGCAATTGGAAGAATATTTCAAGTGGATTCAAGAGGTTTTACTTGATCCTTTGCTGTTTGTATTATTGTTTTATTGATTAAAACTTCAAAATGGGGGGGTATAACAATTTTTCAGATACAAAAATTATGTATGTGTTTGACAATGGGAAAGATTTATGAGCATGTCACTGGGTTGGTCATTTAGGTGAAGAAGGGCAAATGGTTTGTATTTAATTAAATATAATGAGATGAAGTGCTTGAAGAAGTGCCACACGTGTGGAGGCACCAGAGGACTTGATCCACAAATCTTGAAAGACGGCAAGACATGTCCTTAAGGTGTTTAAAAAGCAATTTGACGAGACTTAAAATGTACAGGCAGGGGGATTATGGTTTATCACCATTACCTCTTTAGTTTTCAGTCATATTAAATCCATTTTGGAATCTAGTAGATGACATGCACTGTATTGCCTTCATTATTTTTGTTATGTTAGCTCTTTGAAAAGGTTAATCAGGTTACTCTTAAGGGCCTGTCCCACCAGCATGCGATTGCATGCGTTTAGCGCGACCAAACGTGGTTGCTTGAGGCGTGCGGCCGCGCGGGGCCAGTCCCACTTCAAAGCGTGGAGGCGTATGGAGTTGTGCGGGGCTGGTCCCGACATCGTACGGGGCTGGTCCCGACATCGTGCGGGGCTGGTCCCGATATCGCGTGGGGCTCCAAAATCATGCACTGTCCGAAAATTCTGCGTGCCAACGGCCTGTCGGCCCGCAGGCGCATTGAGGGCGTACGCCGCATCTCGACGGGCGCACGCAGCGTCTTGATATCGTACGCAGCGTCTTGACGCGTACGCCTAGCGAGTGGCGTTGCGCGATGATGTCACTGCGTGCCGTTGCGTGATGACGTCACCGCCCGGTGCCATGCGACGTCCTAATTCAGTCGGCCCGCCTCCTGCCCAGCTGATTGATGAGTATGATGTCGGGACCAGCCCCGCACAACTCCATACGCCTCCGCGGTTCGAAGTGGGACCGGCCCCGCACGGCCGTACGCCTCAAGCGACCACGTTTGGTCGCACTAGACGCATGCAATCGCATGCTGGTGGGACAGGCCCTTTATGATTTGGTTTCAACAGATTTTTACTGGCTCTACATTCATTCAAACTTCCTTGACCTGTTAATGTTTTCCCTGGTAATTAGTTCTGAAAGCTTCACCACAATAAATGTTTATTGACATGTCTTTATAAACAAGGGAAGCAATCCTGTCTGAATTTGTGGACCCTTAAGAAACAATATAATTATGCTAACACAAGGAACTGTAGATACTGGTTTACAAAAAAAGACAAAGTGCTGAAGTCAGCAGGTCAGGTAGTATCTCTGGAAGAAATGGATAAGCAAGGTTTTAGAGCTGGATCCTTCTTCAGACAAATTGTTGGGGGGGGGGGGGGGAAGATGGTTTGTGGAGAAAGCTGTAAGAGGTTGGGGCGGAATAAGGTCTGGTAAGTGATGTGGATGCAGTTATGTAAGAAATTGAGAGAAGAGAAATGGTGCGGCCAGAGGATTTAAATGGAAAGGGACATGGGTATAGTGAGCGGGACAGTGGGAGAAAGGCATACACGTTCAGGTGGGGCACAGAGAAGGGGGTGGGGGGGGGGGGGGGGGGGGGGTGATGGGTGGCTGGTACCATAAATAGGTGAATTCAATGTTATTCAAGCTACCCAAGAGGATTATGAGGAACTGATCCTACAGTTTGTGAGGGGCCTCACTCTCACAATGGAGGAGGCCCAGGGCAGAAAAGTAGGTATGGGACGGAGTTAAATGGTTAGTAACTTGAGGATCCAGGAAGGCCTAGCAGACCTAGCGCATGTATTTGGTGAAGCGGTCGTCTAGTCTTTGCTTGGTCTTGCTATTATAAAGCAAACCATGGCAGGAACACCAAATGCAGTAGATGAGGTTAGAGGAGATGTATGTGAACTTGTGTCACCTGAAAGGGTCGGTGGGATCCCTGGATTGACATGAGGGAGCAGGTTAGGGACTCCTTCTGCAACTCCTTGGTTCACTCATCCTTTCCCACACAAACCACCCTTTCCCCATTATCCAGGTACTTTCCCCTGCAAGCACAGAAGATATTAACCTGTCCCTACACCACATCCCTCTGGCTTTCCAGGTGGTGACAGATGATTGGAGAACTGTCAATATTATAAAAGGGGCAAGTAATTATGTGTGTTTAACTGTGGCAGGCAAGTTATTATGACAATTCTGAGGGCCTGACTTAAATTTTCATATGAAACAGCACTGATTAATCAAGAACAGTAAGTGTAGATTTGAGGGATCCGATATCTGACTGATGATTGAATTAAACCAACATGTGATGTACCCAACCAAGACTCCAGCAAGGCTTTTGCCACATACACATGGTAGATGGTCAAAAAATGAAAATCCCAGGGAAGCGGCAAATTGGCTCAACAACAGTAAATAAAATGTAGTGGTTGATCGGTGAAGGCTTTGGCTATTGACTAGATTTTTTATTCTTGGAGTGGAGAAGTCTCAGGGGAATACCCGACTGAGGTATACAAATTTGTAAATTGGGTAGAGAGTACAAAACTTCTCTTCGTTAACTAAGCTGCCATTAAGCAAAGAGCATAGATTTACGGTTAGGATGGAAAGGAGATTTGAGAGAGAACGTCGTCCACGATTGTTGGAATCAGGCACGCATTACCTGGATGATGGTGCGGATACTCACCACATATAAATATATGATCTTTTGAATTGCGATGACATAACAGGCTGTATGTAGTCCAATGCTGGAAAATGTGTATGGATGGGTACTTCATGATCAACATGGGCACGGGCAAAGTAACTTGTTTGAATGCTGTATGACTTGCTAAATTACTAAATTGCTTGAATACTGTTGTGCAGGAGTAAAGTCAACACACTGTCGAAACGAAATACCAAGAAGACTGAGCCAGGAAAAGCAGATGCTGGGAACTATGAAACCCCTGCCCCTCCCGAGGACATGGAGCGGAATCAGAAGATACTACAATGGATAATTGAAGGAGAGAAGGAAATTCACAGGCACAAGAAGGCTCCACATAAGTAAGAAAACATGATTTTCTGACCATGATATAAATTGCTGTTAATGAATTGTATATATAAAATTATAGTGACTGTTTCCTAATATTAGAGTCATTGAGACATCGAGTGATACAGTGTGGAAACAGGCCCTTAGGTCCAACTCGCCCACACTGGCCAACAATGTCCCAGCTACCCTAGTCCCACCTTCCTGCGCTTGGTCCATAACCCTCCAAACCTGTCCTATCCATGTTCCTGTCCAACTTTTTCTTAAACGATGGGATAGTCCCAGCCTCAACTACCTCTTCTGGCAGTTTGTTCCATACACCCACCACCCTACGTGTGAAAAAGTTACCCCTCGGAAAATCTTTTCCCCTTCACCTTGGACCTATGTCCTCTGGTCCTCAATTCCCCTACTCTGGGTAAAAGACTACCCGATCTATTCACCCTCATGATTTTGTATACCTCTAAGATCTCCCCTCATGCTCCTACGCTCCATGGAATAGATACCCAACCTACTTAACCTCTCCCGATACCTTACACCCTCTAGTCCTGGCAACATCCTCGTAAATCTTTTCTGAACCCTTTCTAGCTTGACAATATCTTTCCTATAACATGGTGTTGCCATGTTGTATGCCATGTCATAACTTTACAAGTGATTTTAAAAAAAACTTTTACTTTGATCCTTTGTCAAATTTTCCATGGGAATAAGAATCCAAAGCCAATGAAAGCATGTACCGAAGGGATTCTCTCTTTCTTGTAACAAACGTTTAATATGCTGTAATCTAATTCCAACCATTATGGTCAATTAACTGGCTTCTTGGTCAACACACATACAATGCCCTCCCAAAATGTTTGGGACAAAGACCCATCATTTATTTATTTGCCTCTGTACTCCACAATTTGAGATTTGTAATAGAAAAAAATCACGTGGTTAAAGTGCACATTGTCAGATTTTATTAAAGGGTGTTTTTGGTTTCACCATGTAAAAGTTACAGCAGTGTTTATACATAGTATCCCCCCATTTCAGGGCACCATAATGTTTGGGACACATGGCTTCACAGGTGTTTAATTGCTGAGGTATGTTTAAATGCCTCCCTAATGCGGGTATACGAGAGCTCTCAGCACCCAGTCTTTCCTCCAGTCTTTTCATCACCCTTGGAATCTTTTAATGCTGTTTATCAACATGAGGACCAAATTTGTGCCAATGAAAGTTAAAGAAGCCATTATGAGACTGAGAAACAAGAATAAAACTGTTAGAGACATCAGCCAACCTTTAGGCTTACCAAAATCAACTGTTTGGAACATCATTAAGAAGAAAGAATGGACTGGTGAGCTTACTAATCGCAAAGGAACTGGCAGGCCAAGGAAGACCTCCACAGTTGATGACAGAAAAATTCTCACTATAATAAAGAAAAATCCCCAAATACCTGTCCGACAGATTAGAAACACTCTTCAGGAGTCAGGTGTGGATTTGTCAATGACCACTGAAGACTTCATGAACAGAAATACAGATGCTACACTGCACGATGCAAACCACTGGTTAGCTGCAAAAATAGGATGGCCAGGTTACAGTTTGCCAAGAAGTACTTAAAAGAGCAACCACAGTTCAGGAAAAATGTCTTGTGGACAGATGAGACTAAGATTAACATATCAGAGTGATGACAAGAGCAAAGTATGGAGGAGAGAAGGAACTGCCAAAGATCAAAAGCATACCCCCTCATCTGTGAAACACGGTGGTGGAGGTGTTATGGCCTGGGCATGTATAGCTGAAGGTACTGGCTCACTTATCTTCGACGATGATACAACTGCTGATGGTAGTAGCATAATGAATTGTGAAGTGTATAGACCATGCTATCTGCTCAAGAAGTTCAAAACAAATGCCTCAAAACTCATTGGCCGGCAGTTCATTCTACAGCAAGACAATGATCCCAAACATACTGCTAAAGCAACAAAGGAGTTTTTCAAAGCTAAAAAATTGTCGTCTTGAGTGGCCAAGTCAATCACCCGATCTGAACCCAATTGAGCATGCTTTTATATGCTGAAGAGAAAACTAAAGGGGACTAGCCCCCAAAACAAGTATAAGCTAAAGATGGCAGTGGCAGTGCATCACCAGAGAGGACAGCCAATAACAGGTGATGTCCATGAATCGCAGACTTCAAGCAGTCATTGCACGCAAAGGATATGCAACAAAATACTAAATATGACTACTTTAATTTACATTACATTGCTGAGGCCCAAACATTATGGTGCCCTGAAATGGGGGGACTAGGTATAAACACTGCTGTAATTTCTACATGGTGAAACCAAAATGTATAAAAATTGCCTTTATTAAAATCTGACAATGTGCACTTTAACCACATGTGGTTTTTTTCTATTACAAATCTCCAATTGTGGAGTACAGAGGCAAATAAATAAATGATGTGCCTTTGTCCCAAACATTATGGAGGGCATTGTAATATGTTTGTGAAGCAGATATTTAATATTTATATGCATAGAAACCCCACACACAAATTAAAATAGAAGATAGACACAAACTGCTGGAGTAACTCAGCGGGTCGGGCAACATCTCTGTAGAAAAGGAATAAATGACATTTTGGGTCAGAACCCTTTCTTCAGACCTGAAGAAAGTCTGAAGCTGTCTCAAGGGATCTGACAGGAAACATCTATGCCATTTCTCCAGAGATGCTGCCTGACCTGCTGAGTTACTCCACCACTTTGTGTCTAGCATTGGTATAAACCTGTATCTACAGTTGCTTCCTACACAACATTAAAATGGATTTTGGACGTGTCCTCAACCTAAACCTTTTTGAATTTTTCTGAAAAGCTGCTGTACACCTCGATTGTAAAGCAATTTTAATTAATCTAAGCTTTACAATCTACTTTGATTGTTATTTTACTATTTTGTTACTTATAAAGTTACATCTTTTATACTTACGCTGTTTATGAGTAGGATTTTTGCAAACCTGCACTAATTACTCATTACATTTGCCTTGTTTTGCAGTTTGACTGGGGCCAAGAAACAACCTAGTCATGATACTTCTAGACCAAGTTCAATTGAGAGGCCAGGAACTGTTCATCCATGGGTCAGTGCTCAGTTGCGAAATCCTGTCCAACCGTCGCATCCATTCATTCAGGATCCAACCATGCCACCCAACCCTGCACCTAACCCTCTGACTCAACTGGAAGAGGCACGCAGACGGCTTGAGGAGGAGGAGAAGAAGAGTGGCAAACTGCAGTCCAAGCAGAGGTAACAGAAATTAATATTTCATACTTGATTTGAAAAAATAATTCATACGTTGTTTAATTCGTGCTTTAAGTGGTGGATCAGTAAGTGTAATTGGAGGTTCTACAGATGGATTTTACATTATTATCCATTTAAAACATATTGCACGTAAAATATAAGATGTGCATTTAATCTGATTAGTTGCTTAGATCATACGTGCATACTGAAAGATACATCATGACAGCTTGCAGCAGGATCATACAATTTTAGAATATAAAAATTGTTGATTTCCTCTTCATTTTGTGAATTTTTTATTTGTCATTGGAACAACCCATGTTGAATTGTGAATTTCAGATATTGTTTCCTTTGTAATAGCCTAACCTCTGCTTAGAAGCTTGCAAAGTACTTTAACCTCTGCTTTGTAATCTTGCCAATTGAATTTTGTTTCTTGAAACTATAACATAACGTAGGATTTTGGTGACAGGTCTGAGCTTTTAACATTCTATCTTTCACTTTGTGTTAATATGATGGAGGAGGAACATTCAGTAAGGGATTTAGAAAACACTGCACGCTCCTTAGTCTTAACTTCATTACCAAAATTTCCCTTATTTTTAATTTGGAAGCATTATACCCAGATTTTATTAATATTTAATTTATTTTTCTCACAAATTAGACATTTTAAAGTGTGATAAATAGGCATGTTATATTTAGCCTCAATATGCAAATAACTCAAAAGCACTTTGGTTCTCTTGGTCTCCTAATTCTTAATGTTAATGGCATTTGGTTAAATTGAGACTGGTTATCTTTCAAACTACTTGAACTTTCAAATTATCATTAATCTGGAAAACATTGCTACGTATTGATGTGTGTTGCCCACCTGATCTTCTGGAGAAGATTTGTCCAAGGTCAGACCTGAAAAAAACTGACAAATGTGTTAAATTAACATTGTAAAAATGTAATTTGATCTTTATTTAGTGAATGATCATAGACAGCAGTGCAAATAATCAGCTGTTGTCAGTATTTTGTACCATTGAATCATTTCTACCTTAACTTTAATTTATTGTAAAGGATTAGACCAATAGTTTTAATAAATAGTTTGGCAAAATCATCCACTGATCTTCATTAAAATAGTTTTATTCTTTTGTCTCCCTCAAGCCTGGGTAAAATGTCAATCATTATATTCAAGCAAATATTGACATTGATGTCAATCAATTGTATTCTTGATATTCATTCAACAGAGATGCCTTGAACCCCCAACCATTCCCTTTATGGCATAATTAAAACTGACATTTTGTCATTTGGCGAAACAGCATCTTAAATCTATTGATTCACCAAAGTACTAAAATATACTGAGCTTTATTTTTAAATATAGGAAAATAACTGCTGCTTCAAAGTTATTTTAATTCAAATGGTGCTTTGTTTAGATTTAAAATCTTGCGTTTTGTCTAATTTGTATATTTTAAGCAGACAAAAGATTGAGATCGATCATTGCAGATTTAGAAAAAGTAATTGAAATTTCAGTCTAACAATTTGACTTTTTAATCCAATAATCCTCAGTCAAATTTACAAATTTACATTTGAGCCAGGATCTTGGCTGATCATCCCCAATCAGTACCCCATTCCTGCCTTCTACCAATATCCCCTGACTCCACTATCTTTAAGAGCCCTATCTAGCTCTCTCTTGAAAGTATCCAGAGAATCGGCCTCCATCGCCCTCTGAGGCAGAGAATTCCACATTCACAACTCTGTGAGAAAAAAGTGTTTCCTCGTCTCCGTTCTAAATGGCTTACTCCTTATTCTTAAACTGTGGCCCCTGGTTCTGGACTCCCCCAACATCAGGAACATGTTTCCTGCCTCTAGCGTGTCCAAACCCTTAGCAATCTTATATGTTTCAATAAGATCTCCTCTCATCCTTTTAAACTCCAGAGTGTACAAGCCCAGCCACTCCATTCTCTCAGCATATGACAGTCCTGCCATCCCAGGAATTAACCTTGTAAACCTACGCTGCACTCCCTCAATAGCAAGAATGTCCTTCTTCAAATTAGGGGACCAAAACTGCACACAATACTCCAGGTGTGGTCTCACTAAGGCCCTATACAACTGCAGAAAGACCTCTTTGCTCCTATACTCGACTCCTCTTGTTATAAAGGCCAACATGCCCTTCGCTTTCTTCACTGCCTGCTGTACCTGGATGCTTACTTTCATAGACTGATGAACAAGGACCCCCCCAGATCCCGTTGTACTTCCCCTTTTCCCAACTTGATGCCATTTAGATAGTAATCTGCCTTCCTGTTTTTTATTCCAAAGTGGATAACCTCACATTTATCCACAATAAACTTCATCTGCCATGCATCTGCCCACTCCCCCAACCTGTCCAAGTCACCCTACATTCTCATAGCATCCTCCTCACAGTTCACACTGCCACCCAGCTTTGTGTCATCTGCAAATTTGCTAATGTTACTTTGAATCCCTTCATCCAAATCAATTGATGTATATTGTAAATGGCTGCGATCCCAGCACCGAGCCTTGCAGAACCCCACTAGTCACTGCCTGCCATTCTGAAATGGACCCGTTAATCCCTACTCTTCGTTTCCTGTCTGCCAACCAATTTTCTATCCATGTCAGCACTCTATCCCTAATACCATGTGCCCTAATTTTGCCCACTAATCTCCTATGTGGGGCCCGTATCAAATTACGTCATTAAATGTTGTGTCTACCTTATTTGAATTTAGAATAGATCTGTAAAAATGCAGTATTTTAAGTATGACTAGAATTATTAATTCACAGAAATCAACATGGATGCTTCCATGCAAAAATTAACAATCCATCACATAGTGGGTTGCCCATGTTCTCATAGACTCTGTTCCTCATTTAAGAGCATGAGAAAAATGTTGGGACCTGTTAGTAGTTCAAAGTTTTCAGAGGTCTTTTATTGTCACCTGTATCAATTGAGGTACCATGATATTCAAATTACCATACTGCCATACTAAAAAAAAGCAATAAGACACACAACTACATAAGAGTTAACATAAACATCCACCAGGGTGGATTCCCCACATTCCTCACTGTGATGGAAGGCAGTAAAGTCCAATCTTCTTCCCTCTTTATTCTCCTGCGGTCGGGGCGATCGAACCCCTCGCGTCGAGGCGGTCGAAGCCCCCGCATCGGAACAGTCGAAGCTCCCGAAATCGGTTAACCAGGGACCGCGAGCTCCACAATGTTAAAGTCCGCAGACTCCTGCTGTTGGAGCTCCCATAGTCAATCCCTGACGGGATTCCAAATCGATCTCCAGCAAGAGGCCGGCAACTCCTCGATGTCAGGCTGCAGTGTGGACAGAGATATGATACAAAAAAAAATCGCATCTCTGTCAGCGTAAGAGATTTAAAAAGTTTCCCCCATATAAAACAACCTAAAGAAGTCTAAAACATACATTTAACACATACTATTAAAACAACAAAGAAGTGACAGACAGACCATGGGCAAGGCAGCCATTGCTGGCGACACCTGATGGTTGATATGTGCATCATGGGGAAAGATATCCACCTATCTATCTATCTTTTGTACATAGGGGGGAGCTTTCATTTTTTTTAAAAATGCGATTATCATTGTGGGAGTGTGGGATAGGGGGGAGGTTTCATTTTTTTTTAAATCGCGATTTTCATTTTGGAGGTTGGGATAGGGGGGAGGTTTAATTTTTAAACAAAAACATTACGATTTTTACTGGGGGGGTGGGATGGGGGGAGGTGAGGAGTGGGGGAGCAGGGGGATACAGGGAGAGGAGGGGAGGGGGTAGAGAGGAAGGAAAAGTGGGGGAAGGGAGGTGGTAGAGTGGGGGAGGGGGAGGAGAGATAGACAATAGACAGTAGGTGCAGGATTAGGCCATTCGGGAGGTCGGGAGGAAGAACCACCATTCAGGTGATAAGGGTGAGGTCCAGGAGTGGGGGAGCTGCCTTCTCTCCAGGGGGCTATCCATAGAGATATCTACAATCCAGAGACAGTCCAGGTGAAGGAGTAGAATTCCACAAACTTCGGCCCTTTTTCCCAGCTAAATGGCTTACCACTTATTCATTGTGATCATGGTTCTGATCCTCCACAATCAGCTACCCCTCTAGTTTCCAAACCTTTAATAATCTTATCTTTCAATAATATATCCCTTAACTCCTTCTAAATCCCATAAGAGCTCTATCTAACTCTCTCTTGAAAGCATCCACAGAACCAGCCTCCACTCCCTCAATAGCAAGAATGTCCTTCCTCAAGTTTGGAGACCAAAACTGCACACAATACTCCAGGTGTGGTATCACTAGGGCCCTGTACAACTGCAGGAGGACCTCTTTGCTCCTATACTCAACTGCTCTTGTTATGAAGGCCAACATGCCATTCGCTTTCTTCACTGCCTGCTGTACCTGCATGCTTACTTTCAGTGACTGATGAACAAGGACCCCCAGATCCCATTGTACTCGCCCTTTTCCCAACTTGACACCATTTAGATAATAATCTGCCTTCCTGTTTTGCCACCAAAGTGGATGACATCACATTTACCCACATTAAACTGCAACTGGGATGCATCTGCCCACTCACCCAACCTGTCCAAATCACCCTGCATCCTTATAGCATCCTCCTCACAGTTCACATTGCCACCCAGCTTTGTGTCATCTGCAAATTTGCTAATGTTACTTTTAATCCCTTCATCCAAATCATTAATATATATTGAGGAGGGGGGTAGGGAGGGGTAAGGGGTTATGGAGGTAGGGAGGAAGGGAGTGACTGAGGGTAGAGGGAGGGAGAGGTGAGGAAGGAAGTGGGGGAGGGGATGAGGAGAGCGGAAAGAAGAGGGAGGGTGAAGAGGAGGGGGAGGGAGTGCTGGGGGATGAGGGGAAATGGAGGAGGATAGGGGTAGGAAGACGGGTGGCGAAGTGTCATTGGGGGCGAGCTGCCGTGACTAACGTCACAATGGGGATCTCTGGCGTCACAACAGGAATCCCTCAGCCGCGCCTGCGCAGTTGGGGGCTATGAGTGAGTGCTGGAATATTGTGTTGGGGGAACGGGGCCCAATGGGTCCCACTTGGTCTAGCAGCTTTTAAAATGAGAAAGAAGATCTGTGAATAAGGCAAAAGATTAACACTGATAGCAGTAAAGGCTGTTTCTGAGAAAGGAGGTAGGCAGATGGAATGGAATATTCTAATTCCTAGGATTATTCTCCATGACACTGCAGGTATGTGCAAGAGGTTATCCAACGGGGTCGCACTTCTCTCAGGCCTGCATGTATTCCAGTGCTGAATGTGGTACCAGCCGTCTCCGACATGGATCTCTCTGAGTCAGAGTATGTGCCACTGCTGTTGATGTATTCTCTGTGATCCTAGGTTTAGTTATTAGTTTGTACATAGGCATTTAAATTCTTTTGTATTAGCAAAACAGATGTTAATTTTTTCTAGATGTTTTTGTTGTATATTTAGTTTTGTACCAGCTCCTTGAGCTTCAGATTGAGTTCGACTATATTGCTAAAAAAACACCATTGGAGTTAATTGCTTGATTTAGTAACTGCACGTGAGAAAATGGAATGAGATTTATTTGTAGCATTCTCATTTATAGTGCTTCTTGTGAAAATCGTTTGGCTGTCATATACTAATTTTAGTGGCGAATCAAAGTGCTTCCAGATCTAGTGGCTTAGAACTTCTGTTTTTTTTTTTTTTTAATCTTAAACTGCATTTGGGAACCTTTTGAGCAATCTATTGGGACCTGTATTTGAAGTGAAAGTATTGTTTCTTGGGGAAAAATTCCAGATCCTCAAAAAACTTAACTGTCAACATTTTAATTTCAAAATATATTATGCTCGTAAAATAATCAAATACATGCAATGGAAGACATTTGTTAATATTTTCATCTTAAGTCATGTTAATTCAATTAACATTAGGCACATAATCAATTGCTATTTTATAAGCAAGCCATTGTCAAATAATTTTAACACCAATTTAGCTCATTTTAGTGTGGTTGGGGCAGGGGCGGGTCTTGGAGGGGATAGAAGAACTGGCTGAAGAAGGGCCTCGACCCGAAACATCACTCTCAGAGATGATGCCTATCCCGCCGAGTTACTCCAGCGTTTTGGTCTATCTCTCCTGGATCTTTTCCAGACTATCAAAAAATTATTGAAAACAGCGTGCGGTGTCAATATTCGAACCATATATGGTTCACTTATCACTTATCCAATTACAGATTTCTCTCACAAAAATACATTTTGAGGAGCATATATGTCATACGATAGATATACTGTCAAAGCTGACTGGGCAAATGTCCACCTTCCTGTCTACCGCTTGTTTCAGTGATTAAATTATTTCCCTGCTAAGGAATACTCAGGCCTAAGAAATACTGCCAATGGTTGCTGCCATGCAGTAGGTGGAATTGCAAAAATAACAGGACAACTTTGATCTGGGCACGGTAACCTAATGTTACAAAACATTGTGTTGTGCTTTTGCCATCTTTAAAGCCCTTTTTAACGATGAGAAATGCACTTTAAACTCATTCAGTGGTTATTCCAGCATGCCTACAGCAGCACCTGCAGCATGTGTAATCTACTGCACTTGTCCAGGACTGGGATATAGGCTTTCATCTGCTTGGGCTGCTGATTCCACTGTGGAGAAGCAGGCAATGTTATTAGGTGAGGATCCATTGGATTGAAAATCAAACTGTAGTTCTGGAAATCTAGAAAAGGCTAGAAATATTCAGTTGGTCAAATTGCATCGATGGGAAGATAAATGGTTATGTTTCAAGTCAGAAGCACTTCATCAGATCTGAAAAAGAGACAAAAGATTGTACAGCTGCAGGGAGGGTGGGGGTATGGGATGTCACTGACAGAGTAAAACCGGGTTGCCCACAGGGATAAGCTGTAAATGTATTGGTCAATGAATGAACACGAGCATTTAGAGGGAAAGAACAGTGTGGCAACTACCAATAGTTGCCAAATGTAACTGCCAGTATCAGTGACCCTCATGTAATGGCTGTTTGGGTTATGGAAATGAGCTTTTACAGAGTTCACAAATCACTCCTCAAAAACGTGTGATATGGAATAGAATTTACTCTCACGAAATCTGTCCGGAGGATAATTCATAAACCAACACACTTTGTTTCCATTTGTGTTTCTCGATGGGTAGACAATGCGACTTTGTGTTATGGAAAATTAGGATGGAGTCCAAGATTTACTACATAGTAAAGAGTCCAAGATTAAAAATGAGTTGTTTAGAACAAGGGAATTAGAAATGGTCAAAATGTCAGAACTGCAGCGATGGTGTTATGGAGATATGTGAAAAGGGACAGGATCAGAGAAGAAAGGATGAAAACATGGTAGGAAGAAATAGGTTTACGGTAACAACCAGCTGAAACAATGGATCTACCAGGCAGTCCTACTTGTAGATTTTGGGTAGGCTATAGAAGAGGGCCGCATGAGACTCGGATGAGACTGGAAGCTGTGGAGGAAAGATGACTTGAGCAAATTAGTTTTATGACTGGCTGGGTAGCAACAGCCAGTTTTTGCCAAATTGAGTGATGTCAATGATGGGGGCATGAACCAAAGGGAGAGTTCACACCCGGCCTTGGCAAGGTAGAGGTCAGTTTTCCAGACATTAGATCCACCTTTGTCAGCGAGTTTAATATTGGGGTGCTATTTATGAAAGGGAAGTCCTTGTATCAGTGATGATATATTTTTGATTCTGGGAAGGTGAGTGTTTGTGGGGATCCCATCATTAGCGTAGGGTATTAATTATGTAAACTTCATGAAACAGATCATTTTATCAGTCAAGGAACTTAAATTTTCAATGTTAATGGTTTAGGTCCTAACATTTAACTGAAAATTGTGAAAATCTCAGTTTTTGAGAAGCAGTTTTACAGTGGGAAATGATTTTGCAGCAATTGTCTGACAATAAATCAATTTGCAATAAATGACAAATAACTACCGTTCAGTGATTGTCAAACTCAATTTTGTCTGAATCCAAAGCAAATTAAATTTGAGAGGCATTTTGATAAGCTAGTAATTTTGATTAACATCTTTTATATCTCATTATTTAAGCAATTTTCTAGTTGGTTTCTTTGGCTAATAATATACGTTGTCACCTTTTTGAGCTCTGCTACTTGCCTTGTTGCTGTAGATGCTTTACCAATGTTTTATAACATGGATGAGTGAAAGAAAGCTCACTGTGATCTTTTTCTCCCATTAAAGGCATAAACCGCCGAAGAAGTCAGCGAATGGTGTGTCTCAGCCTGGTGACAACATTGTGGTGGCCTACTACTTCTGTGGGGAACCAATTCCATACAGAACATCTGTTAAAGGGCGTGTGGTCACATTAGGACAGTTTAAGGAGCTGTTGACTAAGAAAGGGAATTACAGGTATGTTTTCCAAATCTGAGATTTTTGCAGCATTGAAGGTAAATTGCCGACTAATTATCCCAATGGAAGTACCTTAACAATTTCAGTTAAAGTATGTGGGGAGGAATGAATGGATACTGAAGAATGACAATTGGTTTTCTCAAAAAAATAACTTTTGAAAATCATAGCTATAGGAATGTGGGTGTTTTGAATATATCCCTTCAGAAAATTATCTGCCTGGATTTGCAGATCAAGGGTCCTGGTGTCAATGATGTTAGCCATATCTTTTGTGCATTTGATTTTAAGTAACACCATTACTGCTAATAGAACAGTACAGTCAATTGGTTCCTGACATCTGTAGTGAATGTGATACCAAATTAATCTCCTTCACATGCTCCATATCTCTCCATTCCCTGATATTCATGTCTAAGAGCCTCTTAAATCTTATTGTATCTGCCTCTACCACTAACCCTGGCAGCGTGTTCCTGGCACTGATTGTATGTGCGTGTGTAAAAAATCATTGCCACAGCATATCTTTTGCACATGCCCCCCTCTGATCTTAATGCTATGCGCTCTTTTTTTTTGACATTTTCACCTTATGATAAATGGTTCTGACTACCCTATCTGTCTCATGCTTTCCTCATCTTCTGCTCCAGTGAAAATAATCCAAGTTTGACCAACCTCTCCTTATATCTATTACCCTCTAATCCAGGCTGCATCCTGGTAAATCTCTTCTGTACACCTTCTACAAGAGCCTCTACATCCTCCTGTCATGGTAAACAAGATCTGCAGGCAATAGTCCAAATGTGGCCTAACCAAAGTTTTATAAAGCTGCAACATGACTTATCACTCAATGCTTTGACTAAACAAATGACTTATCACTCAATGCTTTGACTAATGAAGGAAAGCATACCACATGCATTCTTTATCACTCTATCTATTTGTGTTGCTACTTTCAAGAAGCTATAGGCTCGGACACCAAGATCCCTCTGTATATCAATGCAGTTAATAGTCTTGTCATTAACCCTATACTCCTTGCATACAACCTTGGAAAGTGCAACACCACATACTTGTCTGGATTAAGGTCCATCTGCCCTTTCTCCACCCAGATCTGTAACTGATGCATCTTGCTACATACGTTGACAGCCATCTCTGCTGTTAGCAAATCCACTAATCTTTGTGTTGTCTGCCAACTTACTAACCAACCCATCTACATTTTATTTTTTCCTAGGCTGCCCAACCCTTTACATGACTCAGACCCACTGTCCATCCAACCAAAGCATCTTAGTTGGCTGCTTTATTGTGCTTGAACTTCATATAACTGGAAGTCTTGAAAACATAATTAAGCCTATTTCTTCAAGAGATAAATTGCAAATAAAATAACTCCTCAATATGTACAATTGTATGCAAATGTATGTACCATTAATTTTATAAGAACCATTGTCAGGATCTCTGTCTTCATCAATTGGACTATGAAAATCAAAAGCTTCATTATTTCTTATCTGGTCATTAAATATACTTTTTGCAATTGCAATATTTCATGCTCTTTAGCGTGTTGTCCGTGAGCCAACACATCAAAAGTACTTTAGAAGTCTGTGATGAAATATAATATTCTAAATAGTAAGCTGATGTGAATCAATTAGCCTTGAAAGCTTTTATGATGGTGGCAGCACATGCACCACTGACAGAATACATTACATTGCCTGCAATCGAGAGCATAATCCAGTCTGAGAGTTAGCTGGTCATGCTAAAACCACTGCTATTGATGGATTCAACTCCATTTGGTCGAACCTTTTCCACCTCTGCAGAATTTTAACAAACAGATCAAGTGGGCCCCGGAATCTCCAGAGAATGTTTAATTTGTTTTAGTAATGTAGTCGTGAAGTTGGATAATTTGTCTTATGTACATTCGCCATGATGTAGAAAATAGCATTGTTTAGAGGAAGAAAATTACAAAAGTAAAATCAACCCTTGACATTTGTAAACTGCTGCCTCTTATTTCTAATCTAAGGATTTGCACTTCAAATTGTCTGATTATAAATTGCTAACCATGGCATTTAATTGATTTGCTTGCTCTGCAGGTATTATTTCAAGAAAGTAAGCGATGAATTTGACTGTGGGGTGGTATTTGAAGAGGTCCGTGACGAGGAAGCAATTCTGCCAATTTTTGAGGAGAAAATTATTGGAAAAGTAGAAAAAATCGACTAAATGCAAGCCAGCCATGAAGAAGAGTATGTAATGGTACAAGAGAACATTCAGCTGCTTGGAGTATTTGAAAATGCATTACTGGAGGTCACAGTGGTTAACTGTGGAAAATGCATCAACCTGATATATTAAGGCTTCCAACTCTCCACAGGGATATTTTACAACTGCTCGTTACAGCAGAAAAAAATGGTGCTTTCAACACCAAGGTCTGCCAGTGCAGTCCTTTCAAGGGGAATGTTTGCAGCATTATCAGTATATTTCAAACACTAAGTGTAATGTAGCATTGTAAAATTGTATTAGAAATTGTAATATGAAACTGTTTACTAAAGCTGCATATTTTTGATATAATGTAATCTGAGGAAAATAGCATTTTTAATGTAACAGTGCTCTTATGTTATTTTAAAACATACATACAGGTACTTGAGCTCACCAAATGTGTACAGCCATGTATTAATAGATATTTTGTCCATATTTCAAACCATTGGTAGGTGTTTCTCTACTTGTAGAATTGTTGATTATCACTAATTCTACTGGCTTGTCAGGATGATGCCCATCAAGAAAGTTTACATAGTCACCTTTGAAATTACTGCTGTATCGGCCTTTTTCACAGGGGTATGTTCTACTGTTTTGCACGACCCAATCGGAATGTGTATGCCAGGGAGCAATGACTGGGAGCATTCCCCCACTTCCCTTTCTAATGCGTTGCTAGTACCAGGCATTAATGGCTTTGGTACTTTCTAATTTCTGCACGTTTTGGTTCACAGCTGTATTTTGAAAGTAAAAACTGAAATCTAGCTCATTTGTCCCAAATTCTCTCTACGAACAGCTTGAATGGATTAAATTTCTGTTTTATTTATTGGGTTTCAGCATGAATTAGAAGAACACTGGTATTGATTTTGTTTGCTGACTCTAGCACGGGTTAAATTGGTTGCAATATTTTGATGTTTATTATTGTCATGTGTACCGAGATGCAGTGAAAAATGTTGTGTGCTATCCAGGCAAATCATACCATACATGAGTACATCAGGTAGTGCAAATGAGAAAATAAAATGCAGAATATAGTGTTCCAGCTCCATAGAAAACAGATAAATTGCTAGGGCCACAATGAGTTAGATTAAAAGATGGGGCCTACAAGAAGTCCATTCAAGAGTCTCAAAACAGTGGGGAAGAAGCTGTTATTGAATCTGGTGGTACATGCTTTCAAGCTTTTGTATTTTAAGCCTGGCGGGAGAGAGGAAAAGAGAAAATGACCTGTGTGTGAATGGAACCTTAATTATATTGGCTACTTTCCTGAGGCAACGTGAAATATTAATGGAGTCGGTGGGGTGGGTAGGTGGGGTTTGTGTGATGAACTAGGCTGCCTACACAACTCTCTGCAATTTTTGCAGTGTTGGGCATAACAGTTGCCATAGCAACTGTGATGCATCTGGAGAAGATGATTTCTTTTGAGCCTCTAGAAATTAAGTCATTGGAGGCATGCCAAATTTCTTTAGCCTTCTGAGGAAGTAGAGGCATTGGTGTGGGTTCGCAGCCATCGTGTCAATGTGGTTAGACCAGATCATATTATTGGTGATATTTACACCTTGGATCTAAGCTCTCAACCATTTCAGCACCATTGATACGCTTTTTAAAAAAAAGTCCCCAATCTTCATTTCCAGCGTGAAACTGGTAATACATCCTGACAGTCGTCATTTAGTTTTTCTTTAAACCACCTACCATGCTGTCAGCACTGAATTCACAGATTGCAATGTGATGTGCAGCTTTGCTGCCCCTGTTGCCATGCTGACACAAGTGCTTGAAGTTGGCCAAATTAGTACAGCAATCAGTTCAAAGTATCTGGGAAAAGCTTAAAATATGACATTCTGTAAAATAAGACATTGTATTTAATTTATTCTTGGCATACACAATCTTAACAGTTTAATAAATTGCAAGTTAGTGTCTGGAATATATTTGATTGTCTTTAAACTGGCAACAAACAGCTGTGAAATAACACGCATTCTTTTCATCTGGGCTCTTGCTCTACTATTGAAAGATTTAAACTGCCCTCAGCCAAAATTTAAGATACTGCTCTTGGGAACAAAATGAAAAACTAGCCAAGCTGTTATTTTTTTTGATGTTCAGTAATCATTCTTCTGTAACTTTGGTACTTAAGGAGTCACTTTCTTCCCCATAGTAAATATTATGCTATAGTTCATTGGTGCCCAATTTCAATTGTGCATTGTCGCTGCCTTTTTTCAAATTGTTTATGAATAAAGTTTGTCTGTGAGACAGTTTGTCCCAGGAAATGAAAAGGCCTATACAGTAAAGGTTACTGTAAATGTGATTTATCAGGTTATTGAGACTGGGAATTGCAAGTAAAATTGTCTTTTCACCTGTCAAGTCTCATTCTGTGTTGGCTGATTTAGGACAGAACACCCGGAGGGAGGAATCCCTGTTTCTCCTCTCACAATGATCAAAAGGGCATGAATTATGATTTTAAATCTTCATACTGCAAGTTGGGCTTTTACCACCTATGCTTATTTATAGATGTAATCAATTTGTCATGCTGTTGTCTCGCCCACATCCATCCCCTCAGTTCAATTTACTGCCATTTGGCTGTCTAAATTTATAGAAACTACGTTTAAAACTAACGAGGGATATTCATTCTGTTGCACAGAAATGATGATCAGTTACAAATTTTCCCAAAATCAACTAAGTCTAAGGAACAGTCTAAAACATCATACTTGCGTTTCTGAAAGGTATTGTGTAAATAAAAGTACATCACAGAGTGCCTTTTATATTCAATCCTGTTACCTGTCTGACGCTATGTGACACCCCCCCCCGCCTCCCCCCAATGACGAGGAATAGCTCTCCTCATCCAGGGATTTGCAGTATGATTTTCTCCTGCATTTGGTGTCCAGCGGGATTTTTAAGTGGCCCTGCATTCACGGGTTTTGCATTTCCCTTTTTTCTAAGGGTTTCCATTGTAAATATGTACATTTTCTAAAGATGTCTTCAAGTAGCAGCACGTCAGAAGATTTAGTTACCTGGTTTCAGTCATCTTTCAGTGTGCTGACTTGTACAATTATCTTTTAAAAGGTACTTGGACAATAAAGAAAAAATAAGTGAATTCTGTGTTTGTTGTATCTGTATTTTCTGTGCTTGATTGGAACATATTGATCATAATTTTGCTTTTTTAAACACGAATAGATAACATTTGACCAACGGTCCAGAAACCTGGATTATTGATCTGAAGCCGCAAGTTAAAATCTCATCATGTCGGCTAGGAAATTTAAATTTGCCATTAAACAATTCTGGAATAATAATGATGGCATTAGTAATAGTGATAGTGAAGCAGGGTAAATAGTGTAAATAGGCATGTAGTTCAAAAGTCAAATTCTCTACTTGGCACAGGCTATGTAACACTGTCTGGTCGGACAGCAGGTAGGGATGGACAACAAATATTTTTGCCTTGCCTTTGAGCAGATTATAGGTAATAAAACATTACGTGACCTGATATGGAACTATTCCCACAATGCAGCTCATAACTTCATTCCCTAGGGCTTGGATCGGGCACCGCTCATATGAACTAGAGAGACTGGACTTCGAAAATGGCTCCAAAACATGGCGTCTCTTGCATGTGGGCTCAATGGATTATTTCTGTACACTTGCTAATTGAGGATATGCTTGGGTATGGGATATTGTACTGGACCATATGTAAGAGAATTATTTTGCTACGCATAGGGACATGTGACAGTAAAAGCACCAATGAACCATTGAGATGTAGCCTGATGATGATGATGATCATCATCATCATATTATTATTATTATTGGAGGAAATGAGCCAGTGACTTTTTACTACTTTTAAAGAAAGCAAAATGTCAATTTAACATGCAAATTGCAATAAAATTGGCATAAAGTAAAGCAGAATATATGGGTGATGTTAGTGCGTTATTGCTGATATCACTACATATCAGCTTTAGACAAGTTACAAAATTAAGCACAAAATTTAGTATTTAGGTTCTTTTCCCCCATCACTATGTATTGTCATTATGAATATTGCTGATATTATTGACATTTTTTGATCCCTCAGGCTTTTCAAATAGTGTAGTATTACTATATAACTGAGGAAATTACCACTCTTAACCACTTTTAAGGTAAGTTCAGTAGCAACAAACTGGTGTGGAACTAAAATTGCATAAACCAGCCCAAGAAGTACAGCAGGTTGCTCTCTGAAGCGTGTTATATGGTTGAAGCACATCACAAAACAAATTGCTATGCTGCCTTTAACAACAATCCATCACTAAGACCTTGCTTTTTAACAGTTTTAATAGCCAATATATTTGAAGAGTAATTTAGTTTAGAGATACAGCCGGGAACAGGCCCACCGATTCCACGCCAACTAGCCATCACTAACACTATTACTGTACACTGGGAACAATTTACAATTCTTACCGATTGACGTACAAACCTGTACGTCTTTGGACTGTGCAAGGAAACCGGAGCATCCGGAGAAAACCCACAGTCATGGGGAGATCATACAAACTCCATACCCAGGATCGAACCCAGATCTCTGGATCTGTAAGGCTTCAACTCTACTGCTGCACCACTGCTACCCTTTACACTAAATGAATACTGTAATCTCAGCAACAAACCAAGTGGAGATATACTATATCCAGGTGATTTTAGAAATCATTTCTACAAATTTCTCATCACTTCCGTTTGGACCTGGATCTAACCAACTGCTTGTCCCTACCAACCTGTTATAGATACGGAAGACTGAACAAGCTGACATTTCATAACCGTGTTCTATGATTGTGCCACAGGCACTTTATCCTATGATTGCATTTTGGCCTTTAATTTGTTTTGCTTTTTAGATACAGCATGAAAACAGGACCTTTGGCCCACCAAGTCCATGCCGGCCATCAATCACCTGTTCACATTAGTTCTATCTTATCCCACTATCTCACCCATTCACTACACACTGGGGGCAGTTCACAGACGTCAATTAACTCACAAACCTGATATCTATGAGACGTCGGAGAAAACCTGAGCATACGGAAGAAACCCATGCGGTCGCAGGGAGAAAGTACGAACTCCACACACGCAACTCCATCCAGTATTGAACTCTGGTCTCTGGTGCTATGAGGCAGTGACTCTACCAGTTGCACCATTGTGCTGTCCCATTTCTATGATGTATGCAAAAGTAGGGAGCAACAACTAATCTGACATTGCTAACATCAAACATTTATAAAATTAGACAAGAAAAAAAATTAAGTTATATAATTTCCTCTTAAAAACTAGGTTATTTTCTTCTCACTGTCATGGGATCATCAGCTTGAGACGGTTTTGTATTTCAATACCGTTGAAATTCATTATCCACCAACTTGGGCAGTGTGAATGCATATTAATAGATTGGATGACTGGACAAAGTTGGGATAATTAATCCACTAGAAGTTATTTCTGTACCTGTACTGTAATTTGCTCTCAAAAAGGAAGAAAATCGTGTGCTTACTACATGGAAAAGTAGAGATAGTCAAAGTTCCATAAAGACATGTGGGCCATAGCCATTTTGGAGAATATAAAGAAAGCCCAACTGAATGCTGACCTTTGTAGCCAGAGAACTTGTTAAATTCTGCAATAATTACACAAAGTCCTCCTAACCAGTCAACAGAAAGACAATACATGATTACAATCGAGCCATTTACACTGTATAGATAACAAAACAAACTGTTACACTGTAGCCTTTAACAAGTCATACCTTACATATAGAATTACTTCCTCAGTGTGTCCTGCAGATGTCTTAGTCAACATTATATTGGAAAGGGTGCAAGGTAAAATAGAAAAGATTAGCATTTAAGTTACAGCACAATGCAGTGCAATTACTGCATTGCCTTTTATTCCAAAACCATGGTCATTGGAAGCAGATAAAGGTGAAAACCATGAAAATGCTCATGTGTTTTGTCACCAGAACAAGTTCAAAACTAATTGCTATGATAAGTGAGAGCTACACTATGCTTACCTTTAGGCAGCAGTTTCTGACCAACCACTCGATTGTCAACCCTAATAGTGGATCATAGATGTCCTTAGTTGTGGGACCAGTGCACTTTACATCCAGGCCAACAGGTTAATGCAAGCATCATGACCCTCTTTGTTTGAATTGGGTTGCCGATGAAGTAAGGTTACGAACAGGTAAGTTATTTATCTTTTGTTTCTAAATTAATTCTAAAAGTCGTCCGCAGGGTTGTTTTAAAACTTTGATAATAGGAGATTTAAAACGAGAGTGGGTCAGCTGGTAGAGCTGCTGCCTCACAGTGCCAGAGACCCTGGGTCTCTTGACTTTGGGTACTGTCTGTGTGGAGTTTGCATGTTCTCCCTGTGACCATGCGGGTTTGCAGGTTAATTGGCCTCCGTAAATTGCCCCTAGTGTGTAGGAGTGGATGTGAAAGCGGGATTACATAGAACTAGTGTGAAAGGGCAATCAATGGTCGGCTTGGACTCGGTGGGCTGAAGGGCCTGTTTCTAACGCAGTATCTAAGTACCAAGAACAAAATGAATGAATAGACAATTTGGCCCTTGCAGTTTTTGCTGCCATTTACCAAGCGTCACTGCTTAAAATGTATTCTTTGCTTTTGCATTCTGCTTGCACTATTGGTTGCTACTCTGAAGTGGCTGGATTTTGCATTCAGTTACTCAAACCGAGATGCCACACATCATCGTACAATGTTCTTGTATTCTTGCAATACTTAACATCTGCCACTAAGTGGCAGGGCATTTCCATCAATAATCCAGAATCTGATGTCAAAATCCTGTGCTACAGCAATTATTCTGGGTTTGTATGTTTTGATTCATTAATATGCCGGTGATCCTTTTTAAACAAAAAGATCACAAATCCTAGAACATTTTAAAGGGAAAAAAATTACTTTGTTGGCTTATGTGTTCAGATCAGTAAGTACTAGACGCAGTATGTAGAACAGTACAGAACAGGATAAGCCCTTCGGCTAACAATGACTGCGTCAAGTAACCTCCTCAAAAATCTTGATCAATTTATTAAGATACGAGTTGCCGCACACAATGCCATGCTGAATGTCCCTAATTAGCCTATCCAAATGCGATTAACTTGTCCACACTGACCGACATGTCCCATCTACACTAGATATGGGCCAAACGCACACAAGTGGGACATCTACATGGGACATGTTGGTCGGTGTGGGCAAGTTGGGTCATAGACTCTATGACGCTACATCCTGTCCCAAAGAATTCTCTCCAATAGTTTCCCTACCACTGAAGGCGAGGTTCATCGACCTATAGTTCCCTGGATTCTCTCTACTTCCCTTCTTAAATAAAGGAACAAAGGTTCTTGAGTCTTCCCAAGCCTCACCTGTGGTTTGGGATAGTAAATGTACAGATGATGGTCTCCCGGCAAGAGATCCAGCCATCTTAAATTAAGGAGATCGATATTTCAGGACAAATATGAAAAGGAATTTCACCGAGAGGATAGCAGATGTTCCTTGTCCAAAAGGGCTGTGAAGGTTCAGTTGCTGGGTATATTCACCACATGGATAATTCCACCATCAATTTTCCAGCAACTGATGTTCCGAACCTCCTTTAATCCAGACAAAATTATGAGAGCGCACTTGAAATCTCCCCTGGAAGTCCCCCTGAAAATGTTGTGCCTAGTCCGGGTGAGGTGGCCGATCTCAACTTCATCAGAACTTCTATGGCCGATCGAAGGGTCGAATTTGCCCCCTGTGACTGCGATTCTAGAACTCCGGCCTGGCTGGAGCTGGCAAATCTATTCCCAGGAAGTTAATTGGCTTGATAAATGTAAAAATTGTCCAGTATAAAATTGTCCAAGTTCCAGTACAGTCCTTGGTGGACTGTTCAGAAGGTATATGGTAAAAGGTCCACGGAACTACAGATACTAGTTTAAACCAAAGATATCAGGGCTGCCAACTCTCACGCTTTGAGCGTGAGAATCACGCCCTCAAGCAAACTCTCACACCCTCACGCTGATCAGAAATTTCTCACGCTCTGTGGTGAGAAATTCTGTGATCAACAAAAATGTCTAAAAACTCGGATAAACTGCATGGTCCGCGGGTGTTGGAGAGCCGGGGCTGAGGGAGGGATGGAAGCAGCGGGCGGATACAGATGCGGGGAGCCGGGGCTGGTGAGTTTGCACGGCTGACGAGTATTTGCACGGCTAGCGAGTCGCTCGCTGCAGCTTCGGCTATGGAGCACTCCGGACAGTGCGAGTGTACCGGGCCGTCAGAGGCGTCGGAAGCGTTGTGCCGCAGTCGCGAGAGTCTCTGTGCCGAAGGTACAGACTCTCAAAGGGAGGTAGGAGAGAGGGGAGAGACAGAGAGAGGAGAGGGGGGGTGAGAGGGGAGAGACAGAGGGGGGGGGGGTGAATGGAGAGGGGGAAAGAGGTAGGGGAGAGAGATGTGGGAGAGGGATGTGGGAAAGGGGGGAATAGAGAGGGAAGGGAAGAGAGAGGGGTAGTAAAAGAGAGAGGGGAAAGAGAAACGGGGGAAAGAGAGAGATGGGAGGGGGCAAAGAGAAAGAGGAGGAGAGAGGAGGAAAGAGAGATGAGAGAGAGGGGGAAGAAAGAGAGGAGAGACAGAGAGAGAGAGAGTGTGTGGAGGAGAGAGGGGGGGATAGAGAGGGAGGGAGGAGAAAGAGAGAGGGGGGAAGAGAGAGGGGGGGAGGGGGAGAAGAGAGAGAGAGGGGAAGAGAGGGAGAGAGAGAGAGAGGGAGGCAGAGAGAGAGAGAGCGAGGGAGAGAGAGAGAGAGAGTGCGAGAGAGAGAGACACACACGGGGGGAGAGAGAGAGAGGGAAGGAGAGGGAGAGAGAGGGGAGAGAGAGTGGAGAGACGGGAGAGAGAGTGGTGATAGGAGAGACAGAAAGGGAGAGAGGAGAGAGAGAGAGGAACGAGAGATGGAGGAGGAGAGAGAGAGAGGGGGGTTAAGAGGAGAGAGAGTGCATCCTGGAGGACAACCAGTGGCTGCTGGAAGAAAGTACCAAGCACTGGGTAGAAACGGTGGAAGATAGTGGACTTCAAATGGGGGTGGTTGGTGAAAGCATCCTGCTTGCCTGCTAGATTTTCACTTACTGTAACTGCAGGAAAAATGTTCCCGAAGTTGGGGGCGTTCAGAACCATGGGTCACAGTTTAAGAATAAAGGGGGGGGGGCAGTTAGGACTGAGATGAGAACAAATTTTCTTCACGCAGAGAGTTGTGAATCTGTGGAATTCTCTGCCACAGAAGGCAGTGCAGGCCAATTCACTGGATGTTTTCAAGAGAGAGTTAGATTTAGTTCTTGGGGCTAACGACATCAAGGGATATGGGGAAAAAACAAGAAAGAGGTACTGTTTTAGATGAATAGCCATGATCATATTGAATGGCAGTGCTGGCTCGAAGGGCCGATGGCCTATTCCTGCACCTATTTTCTATGTTTCTATGCTTGAGTATATGGCAATAAAACTCGATCACTTGATTTTGAAGCATTCATGCATGGTGGAGGTATAATGTAGTCATAGAGTGATACAGTGTGAAAACAGGCCCTTCGGTGCAACTTGCCCACACACCCACCAACATGTCCCAGCTACGTCACCTGCTTTTGGTCCATACCTCCAAACCTGTCCTATCCATGTATCAGTCTAACTTTTTCTTAAATGTTGGGATGGTCCCTACCTCAACTACCTCCTCTGGCAGCTTGTTCCATACACCCATCACCCTTTGTGTGGATAAAGTTACTCCTTAGAAAGTTACCTCTTAAAAATACTTCATAAAAAAAACATTGAAATCATACTTCTACAGTGCACTAAAACATGATTTTAATACATCAAATTTCAAACAGTTCCTACCCTTGGAGGGGGGACCCCCTTCTTCCACACCCTCTCCCCACTCGGTTGCTCCACTCCCTCACCGGGTACCCCCAAGGCCAGTGATCAGTGATCGCACAGCCTCCCCCCCCTTTCAAAAACACTCCAATCCAATTTAAAGCATATATATTGTATTCAAGTGTGAGTTAAAAGACTCTCTGCAGTATGCTCCATATTGCACAATTCCACCCACCTCCCCCTGGTCACTACGCTCCCTCAGGCTTGGTCTCTCGCAATTTCTCACTCCCAACAATGTTGGCAGCCCTGACATATAGACACAAAAAGCTGGAGTAAATCAGCAGGACATGCAGTATCTCTGGAGAGGAATGGTTGAAAAAATGTGACCCATTCCTTTCTCCAGAGATGCTGCCTGTCCCGCTAAATTAGTCCAGCTTTTTGTGTCTATCTTAGATCCATTCCCATAGCCGATGTCCAAGGCCGACTTTGTGGGCCAGTATATCGGCCTCTTGGCAGCTTAGGCAGATCATTCTGGTATTGTTGGACTCCTCTCAGAGGCTGTGACCACTGTTGGTCCAGCAAAACAGGTAATTCACTTTCTGAGGGCTATAAGGGATGGGTAATAAACTTTGGTAATGAGGCTAGATTACAAGAAAGCTAAGTAAACAGAAATTTAAAAAAATTTCCTCTGGGAATCTACCTAAGAATTGGTCCTTTTTAAAGGAAGAAGCTAAATAGGGCAAAGATCCCAGTGAATATACAGAGTGCAGAATATTGTTCTTTCTGCTCTTACATTTAATTCGCAAGGAAGAGTCACAGCTCTGCTGGGTTGTGTGGGGGCAGTGGCTGGTTTCGAGCTGGTCGCTACAGCACTTTGTGTCCTTTTGTGATGAAACAAATTGTCAGCTGTTCGTTGGACAAAATTAGGACATTTTATTATTTGCCAAAATCAGGATTGTTGACATCATTCCATGCTGCAGGCTTGTCTGTTATTAGATGATAAATAAATAAATAAATAAATAAATAAGTAGTTTGGGTGAATGTGCAGGCTTTAAACAAGAAACATTGAGAAATATATTTTGGCAAATAATAAAATGTCCTAATTTTGTCCAACTAACAGCTGACAATTATCCCATTCCTTAGCTTGCATCTGAGTAAAATTTATTTCAAAACGCATTGATAGTTTACGATTATTTAAATGGTAAATGTAGCAATTTTTTTACTGACGGATTTTTCACTTTTAAAACTTTTCATATAACAAATGAATAAAGATAAAAAAGTCAATAATGCCTTACTTTTGATGAAATGCAGCGAGCCAACGCGATAATTCCCGATATTTTGGATTTTTAAATCTCCATGACAAATGTCCACTGATCACTTCCGCTGGTTTAGCACCTTCAGCTCCCTCTTGAATTTACCTTATTTTCTATCTTTTTTTTGGACTGTAAATTTAGGTAGCTGTGCCTCACGGTCACCCCGACTGGCACAGGTAAATTGCAGCTCAAAAACTGGCCGTTTTCGATGTTTTTAACGGGTGTGAAAGTGCGTGTTTTCCCATTCACTAACATGTACCGGAAGTATCGCATGTACTCCACTTTAAATTTTCGGTCACGTGGGTGCGGATCTACGCTCCAGTGACCTTTCGTGAAATCACCCTATAGGATCTTTGGTGTAAAGCTTAATATCTGACCAATTTCTGTTTAACACGTTTGGTCTGCCGTGAGCATTTTTCTCTCCCAAAACAGTTCATATCTAGCAAACCGATTAACGAACCAGACAGCAGTTGGACGCAATCATAGAAACATAGAAACAAGGTGCAGGAGTAGGTTATTCGCCCTTTGAGCTTGCACCGCCATTCAATATGATCGTGGCTGATCATCCAACTCAGTATCCTGTACCTGCTATCTCTCCATACCACCTGATTCCTTTAGCCACAAGGGCCACATCTAACTCCCTGTTAAATATAGCCAACGAACTGGCCTCAAATACATTCTGTGGCAGAGAATTCCAGAGATTCACCACTCTCTGTGTAAAAAATGTTTTTCTCATCTCAGTCCTAAAAGATTTCCCCCCTTATCCTTAAACTGTGACCCCGTGTTCTGGACTTCCCGAACATCGGGAACAATCTTCCTGCATCTAGCCTGTCCAACCCCTTAAGAATATTGTGCGGTTCTATAAGATCCCCCCTCAATCTTCTAAATTTTAGCGAGTACAAGCCGAGTCTATCCAGTCTTTCTTCATATGAAAGTCCTGACATCCCAGGAATCAGTCTGGTGAACCTTCTCTGTACTCCCTCTATGGCAAGAATGTCCTTCCTCAGATTAGGAGCCCAAAACTGTACGCAATACTCCAGGTGTGGTCTCACCAAGACCCTGTACAATTGCAGTAGAACCTCCCTGCTCCTATACTCAAATCCTTTTGCTATGAATGCTAACATACCATTCGCTTTCTTCACGGCCTGCTGCACCTGCGTGCCTACTTTCAATGACTGGTGTACCATGACACCCAGGTCTCGTTGCATCTCCCCTTTTCTTAATCGGCCACCATTCAGATAATAGTCTACTTTCCTGTTTTTGCCACCAAAGTGGGTAACCTCACATTTATCCACATTATACTGCATCTGCCATGCCCACTCACCCAGCCTATCCAAGTCACCTTACAGCCTCCTAGTTTAGAGGGGTTTAAACGGTTTAGAGATGTTTAGAGGGCTTCAGATGGGTTCAGATGGGTTTAGAAGTGTTCAGAAGTGTTATAGAGGGGAATAGAGGGGGTTTAGAGCGTGTTCAGAGGGTCCCAGAGGGGTTTAGAGACGTTATAAGCCCCCCGTGAGAAATTGTATTTCTCTGAAATTGAAGATAGACATAAAGCTGGAGTAACTCAGCAGGACAGGCAGCGCAGCCACTCTGGAGAGAAGACCCTTCTTCAGACTGAATTGAACTCTCGTCGGTGAGAGTACTTGTGATTGTCTGAAGAAGGGTCTCGACCAGAAACGCAACCCTCTCCCCAGAGCCGCTGCCCGTCCCGCTGAGCCACCTTCAATTTCAGAGCCAAACAAAAAACACAGAGTGCTGGAGGAACTCAGCAGGCAAGGCGGCTGCCTCACCCGCTGGGTTTCTCCAGCATTTTTGTCTACCGCTAAACGTCAATGATTCCGGGAATGCTGAGGCGACAGGGTGATAGAGAGGGAGTGGGAGAGCTAGAGAGAGACGAGATGGGGAGCGGGAGAGCGGGAGGGAGAGAGAGAGAGAGGGAGAGAGAGAGCAAAACACAGAGAGACACAACGTGGGTCGGTAGGTGAATGACTAACCTGCACACCAGGAAGAAGCCCCTTCTCGCGGTCCGGGGCCCTCACTCATGATGGTGAGTTTAAAGAAATTCTCAATGTGTCACCGATCTACATTTCTCAGTAAATGTAATTGTGTTTTAAACAAGTATTATTGAATTTTATTCAAAGGAACATGGCGTCATTAATACTTATTCAAAACACAATAACATTTACTGAGGAATGTGGATGGATGCAGATTGATGACATTGTATAACAACTTGTTGACTACTTCATGTTTAGAAGTGCTAACAGTGCGAGTTAGCAAATCGTTTGTGTCTGATGGCCGTGCTGCGGTTGTTATACATGTTCGTTTAAAAAAAAATCCGGATGGCGAATTTAAAAAAAATCTTTATTTAACAAAGAGAATTCGTATTTCCGTACGAAATACGGAACATTAGTGCGGGGCCCCCCCCATTAGGCGCGGGGCCCAATTGGCAGCAATCGGTCAAATCGGCTTAAGGCCGGCCCTGTGTTCCTGCTTTCTCCCCTTATCCCTTGATTCTGTTAGCCCTAAGAGCTATATCTAACTCTCAAAAGAGCAAAGGGGAAGATACAGAGTGCAGAATATGAAGTGACAACCTAGCACCATTTTCTGAGGGCACTTAGGGATGGGTGATAAATGTTGGTAATGAGGCCAGATCCCCAAAAAGTGAATTCAAGTTTCAAGATTCAAGAGAGATTATTGTCATGTGTCCCAGATAGGACAATTAAATTCTTGGCTTTGCTTCAGCACAACAGAATATAGTAGGCATAAATAAATACAGAACAGAACTGATCAGTGCAACCATATACCAATGAATATATATATATATATATACACACACATAAATAAACAGATAAAGTGCAATGGGCTATTAATGATCAGAGTTTTGTTTGAGTTGATTTTAATAGCCTGATGGCTGTGGGGAAGTAGCTATTCCTGAATGTTGCAGATCTCAGGCTCCTGTACCTTCTACTTGAAGGCAGCGGGGAGATGAGTTAGTGGCCAGAATGGTTTGGGTCCTTGATGATGCTGGCAGCCTTTTTGAGGCAGCGACTGCGATAGATCCCCTCGATGGTAGGGAGGTCAGAGCCGATGATGGACTGGGCAGTGCTTACAATTTTTTGCTCTCTTTTCCGCTCTTGGGTGCTCAAGTTGCCGAACCAAACCACGATGCACCCGGTCAGCATGCTCTCTAGTAGACTCAAATAAAATGTTTTCATTCCTCTTGGAGTTGACAAATAATTTGTTCCTGCATCTTTGAAGGAAGAAGCTATAAAGGATAAATATCATAGCGAATATACAGAGCACAGGATATAGTTATTTCTGCCCATATTAGTAATTAGATCTTCATTTAATCAGAAAGGAGGCGATACAGCAAAGGGGAAGATACAGAATGCAGAATATTGTTATGTCTGCCCTGGTAGTAATTGGGAAGGAAGGGCCGCGGCTGTGCTGGGCTGTGCTGGGCCGCGGCTGTGCTGGGCTGTGTGTGTAGCAGACGTTGGTTTCGAGCTGGGCTCTGCAGCAACGCGGTACTGCCGGCACTTGCCGTAGACGGGCCGGGCCGGGGAGGAGGAGGAGGGCGGCCATGGACGCGGTGGGCGCGCTGCTGGATGAGGTGGCGCTGGAGGGGCTGGATGGCATCACCGTGTCCACGCTGTGGTTCCGCCTCGACAGCCGCATCCCCGCCTTCCCGCTGCTGCTCGACGCCGCCACCCGCCGCCTGCTGTGGAGCGGCCTGGCCGCCAGCGTCCACGTCCACTTCCACCTGCTGCCCGAACCCAGGCCGCCGCTCGTCTTCTATGACAGGTGTGGGTGGTGGGAGGGAGGGATGGAGCGGGGGCATGAGGATGGGAGGGGGGTTGGGATGGGATGGCCTTGTGTTATGTAGACGGGAGGATTAGGGGAAATAGAGTGGGGGTGGTGTGGGAGTAGGGACAGGGGTGCAGGAGTAGTGGCGGGGGTGGAGGAGTGGGGCAGGGGTGCAGGAGTAGGGGCAGCGGTGGAGTGGGAGAAGGGGTGGTGTGGGAGTAGGGGCAGGGTGCAGGAGTAGTGGTGGAGGAGTAGGGGTGTAGGGGCAGGGATGCAGGAGTAGGGGCAGGGGTGGAGGAGTAAGGACAGGGGTGCAGGAGTAGGGGCAGGGGTGGAGGAATCATGGAGGAGTGGGTGCAGGGGTTGGGGAAGGGGAGGGTGCAGCAGGACCACAGGGGTAGCGGAGGTGAGAAAGGTGATGTTAGATGGGGAAGGATCAGGAAGAAGCTGGGCAGTATTTTTTTTTCCCATTGCAATAGTCACTAATAAGGACAACCATTCTAAAATTAATTGTGCACAGGAGTGCTGTGAGTCGTGCCGTGAATGTTAAACTTTCAGTTAACGTGTTTATTCCTTCGTTTCTGGAAGATACGAAGAAATTGATCCCGAGACAGGAATTCAGGAGACCAGGAGGGATCCCACACCCCGGGAAGATATCTATCCCATTTGCATCATTTCCGATAACAAGGATGGAATTCAGGGTTCCTGTCAACATTTTAACAAGCGAAAAACCATAACAGCGCAGATAAGGACTCAGCAGTATGAACCATGCTGTACGTTGGACGAAGCCACAGAAAGGTCATTCACAAAATATAATATAATAACAATAATATACTAATGGGGCGGCACAGTGGTACAGCGGTAGATTTGCTGCCTTACAGCGCTTACAGCATCTTGTTCCCCTACACCCACCATAGGGAGGTTTCACGGCAGTCGGGTCACGACCCATGACCCGTACTGTTGCTACGCTACTCCAAATGGATTACACGCAATGTACTGCAGGTAGGCACTTACCATTGTTTCCAACGTAGCGGGCCCGTTAAAACCCGCTGAAATTTTCAATTTTTGCGCTGTAAATAATTATGGAAATCGGGATAAGCGTGTGAGACATTTAGCCTACTTCAGAATTCTAAAAGTGAGGAGAAATAACGGTAGATAGAAGCGAGAGCTGAAGGGACAACAACAGCCAGAGTGCTTGGCGAACATTGACCGTTTGCTCACTGCATTTCATCAACTAAGGCATTATTTGTGTTTTTTCTTGATTCCTTTGTCATCTAAAAAGTTTCAGAAGTGATAAATCTGGCTGTAATTTTTTTAAATCGCCCATGGTTCCCAAGTGGGTTTTTACATACAAAATGAAAACACATCTGAAGAAAAATTTACAGCCAGATTTATCAATTCTGAGAATATTTAGATACCAAAGGAATCAAGAAAAAACACAAATAATGCCTTACTGTTGATGAAATGCAGTGAGCAAACGCGATAATTTCCAATATTTTCAATTCCGATATCTGCACCGCCAATGTTTACCAAGCACTTTAGCTGCTGTAGTCCCTTCAGTGCTCGCTTTTCTATACCTTCATTGCGCTTCACTTTTGGAATTCTAAAGTTGGCTACATGCTCTCACACTTACCCCGACTCCCACAATTTTTTTCAGCGCAAAAATTTAACATTTTGGCGGTTTTTAACAGGTAGGAAAGTACGCGTTTCTTGCATTAATAACATTTACCGGAAGTGACGGATGTCCTCCAGATGGATTGAGCGGCTCCGTGCGTCAAGCCCTATGACCCAGTGACATTACGTGCAACCCCCCTATACTCTGTATAAAAAAGTTGTCCCTCAGATTCCTCTTAAATCTCCACCTCTCACCTTAGACCTATGTCCTCTGGTTCATGATTCACCTACTCTGGGCAAGAGACTCTGTGCATTCTTTGGCCAGGAGTTGAATACAACAGCCTGGAATTTCTCTGGGATTTGAAATGTTGTTAAAGTTGATTGCCCGTAGCCTCATAGACTTGTATAGTGCACAGCAAACACCGTACAATAAAAAGAGTAATCATGGTGACCCTGACTACGTGTGCTTTCTGTACGGAGCTTTACGTTCACATCATGACCTGCGTGGGTTTTCTCCGGAACTCTGGTTTCCTTCCACACTCCAAAGGCGTACAGGTTTGTAGGCTAATTGGCTTGGTAATTTTTTTAATTGGTTCCAGTGTGTGTAGGATAGTGTTAGTGTGAAGGGATTGCTGGTCAGCGTAGACTCGGTGGGCCAAAGGGCCTGTTTCTGCACTGTATCGCTAAACTAAACTAAAACTTAGGTGTTACAAAACAGTAATGTATAAAGAAGTATGCTAAAACAACACTATGCTACTTAATTCTAATAATTGCTACTGTATGCTAATAAAACAATTGTCCTTCATTAGATAGACACAAAGTGCCGGAGTAACTCAGTGGTTCAGGCAGCATCTCTGGAGAAAAAGGATGTGGGGTGTTTTGGGTCAGGACTCATCTTCAGACTGCCTTTCTGTAGATATAGATTGTTTTGTTGTATTCTTGTTATGTTAGACATGTGGCTCAGACCCTTTTCTATCAACGGCTATACAAATGCATATTTCTTACTGTGTTTTACTAATTTACTGAAGATTAATAGTTTTGATTTTCTCTACAGGTGGGGAGAAAGACTGGTCATGGTTGCCTCGCAGATGATACGTCATCGAGCTCTAATTGGATGGGAAAGTGATCCAGAGATAAGTCTGCCTGACTATTCCTATTGTATATTGGAGAGGTTGGGTAGAGCACGATGGCAGGGAGAACTCCAGAGAGATCTTCACAGTGGAGCCTTCAAGTGAGGATATTTAACATTAAAAGAAATTGAATTCATTTCATGCAACTTATATCTTTCTTCTAAGAATGGTATTTTGTGTTGTAGAATTGATGCTCGTAAAATGCATTATCACAGAAGAGTTCTTGACAGAAACCGCTTGATTACTCTACAATCCCACGTTATTCGGCAGCCCAATGGAAACCAGCAGTATTCCATTCTGCTACTGCTCAAACGCTTTCACGTTGATAGGTAAAAGAATTAACATTGAACGTTATTCTATTTTATTCAGTAATATCTGCTTCTAATTATACAGCACTTTTGGTAAGAGGGACTTTGAGCAGAAATAAATAGAAAAACAAATGAGGCATTTGGTCCAAGTGGTAGATTTTGAGATGTGTCTTTAAATTGAAGTGGAGAGGTTTATTAAGTGAATACAAGATCTCAAGGTCGTGGTAACTGAAGTGGTGGAGCAATTAAATTTGGATTACATGGTCCCACAAGTGGAGAAAGAAATATCTCAGTGAGTTAAAGGACAGTTGGAGATCTTTTCCTGTTATCAATGAAAATGAATAAAGATGAGTGAGGATTTTAAAACTAGGTATTGCTTATTATCAAAGAGTCAAAAGCATGGAAACAGGCTCTTCATTCCAACATCCATACTGACTTAGATAGCCACCTGCCCAAATTTGGTTCATTGCTCTCTAAACCTTTCCTATCCATGTACCTATCCAAGTGTCTTTTAAATGCTGTTAAAATACCTGCGTCAACTGCCTCCTCTGGCAGCTCATTCCATATACCCACCACCATCTGAGTGAAAAAGTTGCCTCCTATTAAATCTCGCCTTAAACCTATGTCCTCTCGTTCTTGATTCTCCAACACTAGGTAACATACTCTGTGCATTCCCCCTATCAATTCATTTCATAATTTTATAAAACTTGAAACCAATGTATATCTGTGATCGGAAGGAACTGCAGAGGCTTGTTATACCAAAGATAGACACAAAGTGCTGGAGCAACTCAGCAGGTCAGGTAGCATCTCTGGAGAAAAAGGATGGGTGATGTTTTGGGTTCCGACCTGAAATGGCACCTACCTTTTTTGTCCAGAGATGCTGCCTGACCCGCTGTGTTACTTTAGCACTTTGTGTCTGCCAATGTAGATCTATTTATTTGAAGGCTGCAGAGAGGTTAGAGTGGGGGACCTAAGCTCTGTAACCCCAGCCTTTACCAACTCATGCCATCTTGTAAACCATTAAGAAAAGCAGTAAATCCTGACTAATTACTGACATTCGCAATAACAAATTTACCAAATCAAATCACATTAAAGGAAGGAACTGCAGGTGCTGGTTTATACCACTGAAGAGGGACACAAAAAGTTGGAGTACTCAGTGGGTCAGACAACATCTCTGGATAAAAGGAATAGGTGACGTTTTGGGTCAAGACCCTTTTTCAGACTGAAAGATAGAGGTGTGGGGGGGGAACTGGAGGTGAGAACAAACTGGCAATAGATGACCATGGAATCCACAATGGCCCATTGTTGGCTGGGGAAGATATGCAAACGGCAGGGATACAAGAATGTGACCAGTGGATCTAGTAGGACAACTTGAGGTGGAGGGGAACGGAAGGAATACAGACTTTACTTGAATTAGAGAAGTCAACGTTCAAACCACTGGGTTTTAAGCTGCGCCAGTGAAATATGAGGTATTGTTCCTCCAATTTGCGTATGGCCTCACTCTGACAGTTTTGTTTGGGTTACTCCAGCATTTTGTGTCTCATGTTGAAGCTAGCCACAGCAGTGACTTGTGTCCTCTCTACTTTGTTTGGTTGCAGTTCTGCATCATTTTAACCCTGTTCTAGACCACTGAGGAAGTTTTACAGAAATAGTACATTTTGTTGCCTTGGCTTACTGCATTTTTGCTGACGTTATGGTCTTATCTAATTTACACCATCAGGCACTAGTTATTTGCATGAGCAGTCAATGCTTCTTGAATTCAGAGGTTAACATGTAACATGCAAGTGTTACTCTTTTGTGCCCGCTCGAATAGCATTGAGTGTGAAACAAAAACTGATGCTTTTAGTTTACACGGTTGCGATCGGGGTTCTTTTGCTGTATTAATGGTGCAACCATCATTATAAGTGTGAGCCACGTATAAATATAAATTTAACAATATTCTCAGATTTATATTTTAATAATAGAAAATAATAGTTGCCTACTGATAAACATTCATTGTTAAACTGGTTTGCTTTTGTATCTGACCTACAGGAGAAGTAAGTACGACATTTTAATGGAGAAAATCTCCAATATCCTTGTGAATCGGCCCAATCAGCTGGAAGTCATGTTAACCCTTAGAGATGAGCTGGTGAGTGGCCCTGTCATAGGGTGAGCTTAAGGTGTGAGGTATTGGAGTGTAAACTAACCTTTTTGCTTTCATTAAAGTAACTTTCTGTTCTGAACTGCATGCTGTAGGTTTCCCTTGATTTGGAGAATGTGGTGCATCTTTCAATCTATTTCTGTTGCTAACACCAATGTTTGCACATCAATATTTCATCTGATGGGATGATTGTTTCCCAAGAAGTGCTGTTTTGCCTGTAGAAGCTGCCTCTTTTACTGCACAGAAAATGTGTGAGGAAGGAGCTATACAATTCCTGTGTGTGCTGATCATTGGCTGTTGTTACACTCCAGGGGGGATTGGGGCCAGCGATAATGTGAAGTAGCCTGACTCAGATCTTATTGGATAGAGAGGAGGAATTGCCTCAGTCCTGAATGATTGCCCACTTAGTTTGAGATTAACCCTGGTTTTAGATACCCTGTCCAATGGAAATGTTCTTGGGGCAATGTTTAAAAGAGATGTGCAAGGCAAGTTTTTTAACATAAGGTGCCTGCAATGTGCTGACAAGGGTGGTGGTGGAGGCAGATACAAGAGGTGGTACAGTGGTGCAGCGGTAGAGTTGCTGCTTTACAGTGCCAGAAACCCGGGTACGATCCTGACTACAGGTGTTGTCTGTACGGAGTTTGTACGTTCTCCCTGTGACTGCAGGTTTTCTCCGGGTGTTCCGGTTTCTTCCTACATTCCAAAGACATACAGGTTTGTAGTAAATTGTTCCTAGTGTGTAGGCCGGCACGGACTTGGTAGGTCAAGGGGCCTATATCCACACTGTTTCTTTGAAGTCTCTAAAGTCTAAAGATAGTGGCATTTACGAGGCTTGCAGATAGACATTAATATGCAGAGAATGTAGGGATATGAATATACAGGCAGATGAGATTAGTGTATCTTGGCATCAGGTGCAGCACAAGCATTGTGGACTGAAAGGAATGTTCTTGTGCTGTATTTTTCTATGTTCTATAAATATCATCCCTGCATTTACCTTGTCAAGCTCCTTGTGAATGTGATATTTCATTCTTGTAAAGCCTAACATACATTGGCCCTGTCTGCTTAATCTTTAATCTATAAGGCATTCCCTCCATTCCAAGATGCAGTCTGGTGTACCTTTGTTACACTCGGTCTATCAAAATATATCCTTCTAATAGTGGGAAGGACCTCAAAATTCCAGGTGCTGTTTTTCCAGAGCCCAATGTAATTGCAGCTATTCATTTTATTTGTGTACTCAAATCCTCTCGCATTAAAGGCCAAAGTACCATTTCTCTTCCTAATTCATTGCTATATCTGTAAGTTAATTTCCTGTGATTTGTGTATGATGTTGATGTTTGAATCAATAGGTAATTGTTTTTGTTCTACCTAGAATCTTTGTGAGAGAACTTTCAAAAAACTTTATCAATATATGGTGACAGCTGGTATTGCCAAAGTGATTTCTGTTCCCCTTAAAGAACTGCATCCTGAGGGTGGACCTTGTGTGACAAAAAAAGGTAATCTCGACGTAGCTTCTTTTTCAGAATGGCACTGTTTCATTTTCCAACATGTGTGTCAAATATTAGTTTGAATAACTATTAGTTGATACTTCAACTTGGAAAGTATTATGTGCCCTTAGCACTGTTGGGCTGCAGTTCAGTTTATTGTCACGTGTACCGAGATACAGTGAAAAGCTTTTGTCCTGTGCTATCCAGTCAACGGAAAGACAATACATGATTACAATCGAGCCATTTACAGTGTATAGATACATGATAAGGGAATAACATTTAGTGCAAGGTAAAGCCAGCAAAGTCCAATCAAGGATCACCGATGAGATAGATATTAGTTCAGGAATGCTTTCTGGTTGTGGTAGGATGACCAATTACAAAACAATAGTGATCATTATCATGGGATAATTTGCAACTTCAGAGATAATTGCATTTTGAAAAGCCAACAAATTTGCAAATTTGACACTTCTGTAAAACAGTTATAAAAATGCAGGTACTATCGCAACATTTAAGAAGCATTTAGGCAGGTACATGGATATGATAGGTTTGGAGGGATATCAGCCAAATGCGGGCAGGTGGGACTAGTGTAGATGGGACATATTGGTCAGAGTGAGCACGTTGGGCCGAAGGGCCTGTTTCCACGCTGTATGACTAATTCAGGTACAAAAGATGATCGAGTGCTGCCTCTCCAGAGGCTAACTGGCTATTGCTCTTTGCAGGAACTGAGATTATTGTTCGTTGCCTGAAATTAATAAAGCCATATGGGAAAAAAATAGATGATGACGACGATATTGATGAAGAGGAAAGTAAGGGAGTGGAAACAATGGACGTTGTGTATGAACGAGACATGCTTACTCAGGCTTACGAACTAAGTAAGTTTTCATTGCATATACTGCTCGAATAATAATGTGCCAAGTCTCTGTCCAGTGAACAGTATCCAGCATTTATGCTGCATAGTGTGCAATAAAAGTACTGAAATAGTTATTTATTCCACCATTTATTAGCGGTAACATGTATTTGTTGTCCGCAAAAATGCCTAATGAATCTTTTCCAATAGAGGCTATATGGATAATGTAATGAACCAATGTAAGAAGATACAGCTCAGTAAGAACAAAGAGTGTAATAAATATCGTGGAATGGGGCTAATTACAGTGTAAACTTGAAATCTCAATTATCCTTAGCATAAACTTTAAAATTACCTTAAGTGATAAAGTCACCGCAGTGGGTAATAATAATCAGAATTACCGCAGCGGTGATAATAATTAGAAGTATAAAATAAGTTTAAAAAAATAGACTACATTATTGATGGGTCGAGCTGCTGCCATGCAACTCCAGAGACCCAGATTTGATCCTGATGCAGTCTATGTGGAGTTTGCATGTTCTTCCTGTGACTCTGGATATTCCCCAGGTGCTCTGGGTTTTTTTCCACATTCTAAAGACGTGGATTGGCAGGTAAGTTGACATTGTCACTAATGTGTAGGTGAGTGGTAACGTTTGCTAGAGGGGATGACCTATTTTTGAGAATTTACTGGTCATCTCATAAAGGAAGTAGGGTGGCACAGTGACGCAGCGGTAATGTTGCTGCCTTACAGCACCAGAGACCCGGTTTCGATCCTCACTACGAATGCTGTATGTACTGAGTTTGCACGTTCTCTCTTGTCACCGCATGGGTTTTCTCCGGTTGCTCCGGTTTCCTCCCACAGTCCAAAGACATGCTGGTTTGTAGGTTAATTGGCATCAGTAAAATTGTAAATTGTCCCAGGTGTGTAGAATAGTGCTAGTGTACGGGGTGGTCGGTGTGGAATCATTGGGCCGATGGGCCCTATTCCCACATTGTATCTCTAAAGTCGAAAGAAAAATGCTGCATTTTTATCCATCACCTCTCAAACCTTTCTGTCCCGGAAGCATTTCATTTCCAGGGAAGTACTTTTAAAGCAAAAGTACTATTGCTGTGACAAAAGAATCATAAACCATAATCATCTTGAAGGAAGATGCTTTTTACACCTTATTTCTGGCATTTCTAGTTGAGAGAAGAGGCACAAAAGGGATTTCGCAGACTGAAATCAGACTGGCGCTGAATGTTGGGAAACTTGAAGGCAGAATGCTGTGTCGCCTCTTGGAAAGATACAAAGTCATTACGGTAAAGAAATGTACCAACAAGTATCCACAAATGTACCTTAACCTGAACAGGATGCCATAACATTAACTACGGTAGTATGGAACCACAGTACATATATTGTGAATGTGGGGAAAAAAACATTTATAACTGCCTTTTTGACCACCTAATTCATTTCATTGTGGATACAAGGAACTGCAGATGCCGGTTGACAAAGACAGTCACAAAATGCTGGAGTAACTCAGCGGGTCAGGCAGCATCTCTGGAGCACATGGACAGATAATGTATTGGGCCAGGACACCTCTTTAAAGGGCCTGCCCTGAAAGGTCACCTTTCCATGTTCGCCAGAGGTACTGCCTGACCCACTGAGTTACTCCAGCACTTTGTGTCTTTAATTCATTTCATTGCTTTGTTGCCTACTTTCCATTCACTGTCATAATTTCATTGAATGTTGCCAATCAAAAATAACCATGTCAATCCATAATGCAATAAAAATGAATTGCAGATGCTGGTTTATACCAAAGATGGGCACAAAATGCTTGAGTAACTCAGCAGTGGGTTTGATGGGGGGGGGGGGAGAGTTTATGTTAGCAAAATTTACTGAACACTCTCCTCCTGCCCTCCTTCCTCCACTACAAGTCGGTGAATCAGCTCCACAGTTTGCAACGATACACCCCAACTATTTTCCCCAACAGGGAACCACCCTGCCTGAAGTCATCTGCTGCCAGCTCTGTTTTGTCCTGGTCTTATCTTGTTTCCAGTTTTTTCCAAAAGCATTGATATGAAGTAAAATTGCCATTGCTATATTCCAGTGTAACTTTTCTTTGCAACAGGGATTCATGGAAGATGAAGGTCGCCAGCGCACAACAAAATATGTAGCAAAGACGTTTGTGAAGCAGAGCGAGCTGAGCAAGCAATTTGAAAAGGAAAAGGCTCGAAATGAGCGGTTGGCAACAACTAACCTCCTGCCGCTTGATGCTGGTGAATCCCACTGTGTTAGTCAGCACGCACAAACTTCCCCGAAGAACTTACCGGAAGATATGGGCAAAAGTGTGGCAAGCAGCTCATCAGAGGGGTTATCAAAGTCAAATCGTAATAAAAAGGATTCTTCAGCAGTAACCTCTGTGCAAATTAAACCACCTTCTCCCTTGGAGAACAAAGAAAAAATATGTGCCAGCTCGCAGAAAATAACTAAAGGAAAGAAATTATTTAAAAATACATTATTAAGAAAATTAAAATTGAAAAAAGGTCCCAAATCCAAATTGGGCAAAGGTCAGTGAAAAATGTACTTATTATATTTTGCATTTTATGTGTAAATTATGTGCTTGGATATCTGTTTGCTAGGAAAAAAGACACAAAACACTGGACTAAAATAGTGGGTCAGGAGGCATCTCTGGAGACCATGGATAGGTGACGTTTAGGGTCGGGACCCTTAGACTAACAGACCTACCGTCAGTCTATAGAAAGGTCCCAATCTGAAACGTTACCCACCCATTCCTTCCAGTGTTACCTAACGTTTGTAACAATCTTTTGATTAGGAGTAATGAATGGTCTTCAGCCTGTTCATTTGTAGATAGTAAAAACAAAGAATGACCTGTCTATAATGCCATGTTTCGTGTTGGCAAAAATGTAATTGCTTATTGTTGGTTATAGTTTGAGCTGTGCATCGTACTTTGGGATAAGCTCAACCAAATGGACATTTTATATTCTCTGTGCCAAGATCTAAATCATTGTTATAATGATTTGTATTTTATACAGGTAAGAAATCATCTAGTAAACGCAAAGCAGCTGTTAGAAAAAGCCATCCTGAACAAACAGGCGGGAGTGCAGATGTGTTAACCAGACAGTTGCAAGCGGATGTTCAATTAGAACCCACCCAAGCCCATTCAAGTCTTAACTCTTCTATAGAGTCTGAACATGATCAGAGTGAAGAGAATGTTTTAATCGAAGAGATAAAAATTGAAAAAGCAAAGGTATGAAGATTATTTTACATACTTCAAACTACATTAGTATTTTGCTGATTAAATGAACTTTCATGGAAGTTCACCATTGACTTTTCAGCAAGTGGTGGTCCATCACCTCCTTTAATCCGGATAAAATCACAAGAGCGCCCTTGAAATCCCCTCTGAAGTCCGTCCGCCCCCCTCCCCCCTGAAAATGTGACTCCAAGACCGGGTAAGGCGACCGATCTCAACATTATCGGGAAATGGCTGGGGATCTGGAACTCCGGTCAGAATTGGCAGATCGATTCCCATAGCCAACTTCCGAGTGACTTTGCGGGCCGGTATCTCGGTTCTTCGGCAGCCTGAGCGGACCATTCCCGTTACGTTGGACTCCCCTCGGAGGCCATGACCACTTGTCTGGCAAAATGGACAATCCAGAAAGGCTCTGGAACCAAGGGTGGTGGAAAATCGGTGGTGGACCTGTACTAGTCTTGTTTCGTAAAGTAATAGAGTAGCACCAGCTCAGAGAAAAGCTGTCACACACTTGCTGTTTTTTTTTTTGTTCCATCAGTAGAAATTGCCCCAGTTATGAAACATAATGTAAATTTCCCAAAGTTCTCAAAATTAAAATGATTTTGTTGATAGTAATGTATATTAACTATGCTTTGGGCTTTCATAAACCTCAGAAATTGTAAGATCAGACAGTTTACATGTCTATTCCTGGTATTTTGATTCTAAATCCATTCAATAGTAACAATTAAGTTGCTCTGCGACAGGAGTCACAGAAATATATTCTCCTTTGCATTATGTGATTAGTGGACCATTTATATTTTACAGCAGTCAGATAGTCACAATTATGTTTTTTGGCCAGTCTTATCATTTGGTTTAATCTAATGTTCAAACTTCCTTAATCCCTGCACTATCAGTAATGTAACATAGCACCTGCACTGTGGCTTATGATTTATTCATGTTGCATTAGATCATTGGATTTGACCCAGTGTTATGTTAGTTCTCCCTGGCACTTAGCCTTTGCAGACCTTAGTCCACAAACACAGATTAATGAGATTCTGCATTTAATCGTTACTTTATAATACATTTTTTATGCACTTTCGTACTGGATCCCAAAACTGACATGACATGTTAATAATTTCAGAGTGATCTTTGTGCAAACATCATGAATTTGTTGTGCTGACAAGCGACACGGTGGCTTGGCTGGCAGAGCTGCTGCCACACAGCGCCAGAGACCCAGGTTCAATCCTGACCTCGGGTACAGTCTCTGTTGAGTTTGCACGTTCTCCCTGTGACTGCATGGGTTTCCTCTGGGTGCTTCAGTTTCCTCCCACACACCAAAAGAAAGCGGTTTCTTTTAGGTAAATTGGCCTTTGTGAAATTGCCTCCAGTGTGTAGGGAGTGGATGAGAAAGTAGGATACGGTAAAAGTAGGGTGATCAAAGGTCAGCTTAGACTCGGTGGGCCGAAGGGCCTGTTTCCATGCTGCTTTTCTCAACTAAACTAAATAAATGTAATTATTTTGAAGGCATGCGCTCAATATAGTAACATTAATTAAATGTTTATTTACTTTTTCAGGAGAAGGGCCATGGAAGGAAGAGGAGACCATGCAAAAATATTTACTTGAAGAGACCTCACGAAACGTTTCGATTGCTAAAACGACAAAACTTGATAATCGAAGCTGTGCGGAATTTGAAACTGATTGAAAGCCTATTTACGTAAGTTTCATTCCAAGATGCCAACGTACAATTCCCTTCAGAGGTCTCTACTTTCACAATCTTGCATTTCATACTCTGACCAGAAATGTTTTCATTAAAGTTGTAGGCAATGGACAAACTATTTTCAAAACTACAAGTCCACCACCGATTTTCCGCAACTGATGGTACGGCACTTCCTTTAATCCAGACAAATTACGAGAGTGCACTGGAAATCCCTCCCAAAAGTCCCCCCCCACCCGAAAATGTGGCGCCTACACTGGGTGAGGTGGCCAATCTCAAGCTGATCGGGACTTCTGTGCTAATCGGCGGGACGAATTAGTCCCCTGCGGCCAGGGCTCCAGAACTCTGGCCCAAATAGAGCCGTCAGATCCATTCCTATAGCCGACTTCCGAAGTTGACCTTTCGGGTCGGTATCTTGACCCCACAGCGGCCTAGGCGGGCCATTCTGGTACTGGTCTCCTCCCGAGTGCCTGTGGCAAACGGCCTTCCAGCATTTTCAGCAAATCTCGGGTCGGCGGGGGTCGGCCCGGTAGTCCTAGAGAAGCAGTGTCTCGGCTCCGAGGACGGCTGCCAATCCAACCCTTATTGGGACTTTCAAGCGCAACTTGTTAACTGCAGCCTGGGTGCCAGTGCAAGGAATGCATGTTTCGCTGTAAATTTAATTTACTTTTAATATTTGTTTTATTTAAGGACCTAGCAGTTCATGTTGTTTTACAGAGATGGGAGGGGTATAATTAGTGGGTCAGAAGTGTATTGTTGTATCATTATTTCATGACCAGTTGGTCTGGCAAAATTGATAATTCAGCAAGACTCTGAATCCAAGGGAGGAGGTAAATCGATGGTGGACCTGTATTACATTGTTACCTTAGTTTCAAAAGTTTATGGCCAGACATAAAAACATTTTTTATCCACGAGTAGTTGCTCTACTCAACAGCCAAAAATCTGTATCCTCCCTTTGATCTAGTATTTTGTTGGTTCACATGCTTGATCAATGGTGTATTATCTTTAATGTTTTATTATTATTAATGTTTAGTGTTTTATGAGTCATTTGTAACTGTCACGGTATGTCATGTTGTTACTTGTGGACGGAGCACCAACGCAAATTCAATTCAATTCAACTTTAATGTCATCGCACAAAATACAAGTATCAGTACAACGAAATGCAGTTTTGCGTCAGTCCGTAGTAGTTGTAAAAGAAAAGTAAAGAGAAAAAACAAGAAAAAAAAAATAGAAAGAGAGAAGATACAGAATAATCAGGAAATACAGAATGATTAAACACAGGGGGACGGAGGGACCAGAGAAGTCTATCGTCGGGACTCCGAGTTCAGCAGTGTGATTGTGTTGTTATAGAAGCTTTTCCTCATCCTGCTGGTACGTGACCTGAGGCTCCTGTACCGCCTCCCTGATGGGAGGAGGGCAAACAGTCCATGGTTGGGGTGTGAGGGGTCTTTGATGATCTTCCCAGCCCGTCTCAGACACCGTTTTCGGTGGAGGGCATCCATGGCAGGGAGCGGGGCACCGATGATGTGCTGCGCGGTTTTCACCACCCGTTGTAGTGCTTTCCTGTCCGCAGCAGTGCAGCTGCTGTACCATACCATGAAGCAGGTGGTCAGGATACTCTCTATGGTACAGCGGTAAAAGTTGGTCAGGATCTGGGGGGACAGGTGGGCTTTCTTGAGCCTCCTAAGGAAGTAAAGGCGCTGCTGTGCCTTTTTGATCAGCTTGGAGGTGTTGAGGGACCAGGACAAGTCCTCCGAGATATGCACTCCGAGGAATTTATAGCTGGAGACGCGCTCCACCTCAGTCCCGTTGATATGGATGGCGGTATGACTGCCTCCTCTGGTCTGCCTGAAGTCGACAATAATCTCCTTCGTCTTTTTGGAGTTGAGGATGAGGTTATTGTCGGCACACCAGGTGGTCAGGTGCTGGATCTCATCCCTGTAGGCTGACTCATCGTTGTCGCTGATCAGTCCTACTACCGTGGTATCGTCAGCAAACTTAATAATGGCGTTGGATCCGTACTTTGGGATGCAGTCGTAGGTGAAGAGGGAGTAGAGGAGAGGGCTGAGCACACAGCCCTGTGGCACTCCGGTGTTCAGTGTTATAGTGGAGGAGGTGAGGTTATTGACCCTAACAGACTGTGGTGTGTTAGTGAGGAAGTCCAATGTCCAGTTGCAGAGGGAGGTGGAGATGCCAAGTCCACTGAGTTTGGTGATCAAGCTGGCTGGGATGACGGTGTTAAAGGCAGAGCTGAAATCAATGAACAGCAGCCCAGTTCATCACACAATGAACAATTCCTTGTATGTCAATACTTGGGCAATAAATGTACTTACGTACTTACTTACATTACCAGGATAAGTAGTTGAAATTCAGACTTTGTATCATATCGAGTTGATTAAGGAATTCCATAAATAAATATGTATTACTATGAATGTCACTTCTACATGAATGATTCGCTAGCACTACTAATTAGAGTTTAACTGCCCAACTTTGAATTGGATTGAAATACGACAAAATAAAAAATAAAAAAAGTATCTGAATGTATTACAAGTAATACAATTCTGAACCAATGCAACTTGGAGTATGTAATGAACCAGTTAAATCATGATTTTCATAATTAAATGAAATAATATACTCCCATTTGGAGAAAAACAACAATTTGAGTGAATGAAAGATTTCAATGGACCTTGAATTTGATTGTCTCTCTGTGCCTGAACATCTTATTTTCTTTGAGCTATCTTAAAATGATACCAGTACTTTTCTAGATTTCCTCCTTTCACAAAAAGGAATATCTCCCTTGGTTCTTAGATAACTATGCAGTCAGATAAAGGCCAAGGATGGACATATTGGTTAGCTGAGATGGAACTTTCTGTCGGAGGCAAAATAAACTATATCATAGTATCATGTCGAAACAAAGAACTGTAAATGCTGGTTTACCAAAAAACAGACACAAACGCTGGAGTAACTTGGCAGTTTAGGCGAGTCTCAAAAATGGTCCAGACTCGAAACTTCACCTATCCAGGTTCTCCAGAGGTGCCACCTAATCCGCTGGGTTACAGCAGCACTTTGTGTCTTTTTTTTCATAATATATTTGTGGGATTACAAGTTTGCATTAATTTTACTTGAACGTTGTTGGTGGTTAACTGTAAAGACGTTTACTCTTGATAACAAGCTAGTGACCTGGTTAAGTTATATAAAGTACAAGCAGAAGTTTCTTCTCCAGGCTACAGAAAATGATAATGGAAGAGGAGAAGCAAGATGGTGTGGTCACCAGATGCTGTAAGAAATCCATAGTAAGAATGGTTCAGAAGCTGGCTCAGGAAGGACTACTTCGACTCTTCCGGACCACTGTGATACAGGATGGCATCAGCAAGAAGGTCAGTGGCAGCTTTTTTAACTTACAATGCAACATTAAAAGCTTGCTGAAAACCTTTAACTGGATGCATAACCCAACTAGTAAGAATGTCTATGTAATGTCTTTGTGGGTGCTTTAGTGATAATTAAGACAGTACGTTTGGTTACGATAGTTTTTAGGTTAGTTTGGAGGTTCAGCGCGGAAACAGGCCCTTCGACCCACTGAGTCCACAGCGACCAGCGATCTCCGTACACTAGCACTATCCTACACACTAGGGACAATTTGCACTCTTTACCAAAGCCAAGTAACCTACAAACCCATACATCTTTGGAATGTGCCAGGAAACCCTGGGAAACCCCACGCGGTCACGGGGAGGACGTACAAATTCCATATGGACAGCACCCATAGTCAGGATCAAGCCCCCGTCTCTGGCGCTGTAAGGGTGCAACTCTACCGCTGCTGTGTCATGCCGCCCCTATGATATAATGAATATATTTCCATTTTTTCAGGTGGAGTTTGTTGCTCATCCTTCTGTGCTTCCCAACGATCCACTGGTAAAAAGTGCCATTGAGCAAGTTCGATTTAGGATCTCCAGTTCTTATACTGTTCATCGGTTAGTAACTTTTGTTCTTTTGTTTTGACTAAAAAATCCTTCTTTGTTATAGAATAATTAATACTTCCAACCAGTGATCGTGATTCCTGCCTTCAGCATCTTGTCAGAGCAATACTAGGCAAATACTACCCAAACCTTGAGACCGATAAAGCAAAAAAGAATAACTGCCTCTGATCTTAGAACGGGGACATGATGCTCCAGAGAGTCGTGGGGGAAAAGAAATAAGGCTTTGACCCAGAAGTGTGGTATTATTTATATATTTTAATAAAGAACCTAGGACAGTACAACGCAAGACCAGGTCCTTCAGCCCTCAAATGTCTACGCTGAACATGTTGCCAAGACCATCTCTTATCTATTTGCACATAATCAATATTCCTCACTTCCCCGATATCCATATGCTTAGCAAAACGTCTCTTAAATGCCATCATTGTATCTGCCTCAAACACTTAGCATCATCCTCTGTGTAAAAATAAAACTTGCCCCGCACATCTCCTTTAAACTTTGCTCTTCACACCTGAAAGCTATGCCCTCTAGTATTAGATTTTTCCATCCTGTGAAAAAGGTTCTGATTGTCTACCTAAAGGGTCTGTCCCACTTTCACGATCTAAGTCACGACCTTATTTACTCGTGGACATTTTTCATCGGGCTAGAAAAATGCCCCGACCGACTTGATGCCACGAGTGCCTACGACTAGCATCACGACCTACCTACAACCTACCTACGACCTTGTGACGACCATGCTGCGAGTATGAGTCAAGGACGAACTCGGCAGAGGTCGCGGATTAGGTCATGAAAGTGGGACTGGCCCTTTATGTCTGTGTCTCTCATAATCTAACATACTTCTGTCAAGTCTCCCCAGATAGACATCAGGCACTGTTAAGCAATCCTAACACCACGGGTGACCTTCATTTAGAGGAAGGAAGTCTGCTATTTTCATCAATGCTCTTTTCACTGCTGAATAGTAGATCGTTAAAGGGTCTTTCCCTTCAGTACGTAGAGCCAGGCAGGGAAAGGTTCGCATTCAGAGTGGCCATCATGCCTGCTATTTATCCAGATCACCCAAAGAAGGGCACATCTGGATAACAGAAATGTTAAATCTCATAGATAGTTTTGATCCTGGTAAGCATGTGATATTGATCAATTCATCGCTTTTCCATTGGTGTGGTTATTAGGCACAGCACTGCACATTGCTAATTAAAGTTCATAAATAATAGGAGCAGAATGGGCCATTCAGCCCATCAAGTCATTGAATCGTGGCTGATCTATCTTTCCCTTTCAACCCCATGCTCCTGCCTTCTCCCCTAACGCCTGACACCCGTACTAATCAAGAATCTATCAATCATAGCCTTAAAAATATCCATTGACTTCAGCCGGGAACTTGCTTCCGATAACAACGGGGTTGGTGTGCAGACAGCAGACGATCCTGGACAATATGCTAAAGTTAATGTCTTCTGTGGTTCTTATTTTCCAGAATGAAATCAATGCAAGTCCAGGCTCAGAAAGAAAAACAAAAGCAGGCAAAGGAAAGCAGTTCAGTGACTGCGTTGAGTGAAATGGAACCAAACAAAAATGCAGAAGTGACCAACAAATCTTCTACAACCAAAACAGATGTGAAAATGGGTGTCACTCCCCTGAAGAATTATCATCCCTTAATAGGTAAAATATATATCAAGGGAGTAACTGGAGCAAAGCCATCCCCAAATGTGTCTTGTCAAACACTTCACTGGTGGATGTAAAATCACTTTTCAATATTGTCTGCAGGAAACAATGAAGGGGCATCCTGTGGCAAAGGGACATCCTGCCCTTTCTGCTAAGCAATCCAAACTAAACCCATTTTCCTGCTCTTTCCCATAGCCCTATCTTTTATTTTGAATATTTAGCCTTTTAGCTCATAGTTTATTGTTTGAACGCATTCTATTGCAAAAATGTCGTGTTGTTGGACAATAAGCAATGCGTTTTAACATTCTCCATCTGTATACCTACATTTTCATCAACATCTCCCAAACTGAGGAAGAAGCTTTTCTATTATTGTTTTCACAAGGATCTCCATAGTTAAAAGTTATCCATTAATTATGGAGTGTTCTGATACAGAGAGATCCTGAAGTACAAGTACATAGTTCCCTAAAAGTGGTGTCACAGGTTGACAGGGTGGTGAAGATGGCTTTTAGCACATTAGCCTTCGCCAGTCAAGGATCTGAGTCTCGAACCTGGGAGATTATGTTATGGTTGTATTGGATGTTGGTGAGGCCACACTTGGGATACTGTGGAGTTTTAGTCTCCTTGCTACAGGAAAGAGGCCATTCAGTTAAAAAGGGTGCAGAGAAGATTTACGCAGATGTTACTAAGACGAGGACCTAGCTATAGGGATAGTTGGACAGGCTAGGACTTTATTCCTTGGAGTTCACGAGGCTGAGGAATGATCATATAGAAGGGTATAAAATCACATGGGAAATAGATAGGGCGAATGCACAAAGTACTTTTCCCAGGCTAGGGGAGTCTAGAACTAGAGGGCATACGTTTAAAGAGAGAGGAGAAAGATTTGAAAAGAACCTGAGAACAAGCTTTTCGCACAAGTTGTGGTGGTTATATGGAATGAGTGGCTAGAGGATGGAGTTGAGGCAGATGCAATACCAACATTATAAAAACATTTGTGCAGGTACTGGTTTGGAGGATAATGGCCAAACACAGGTAAATGAGACTAGCTTAGATGGGGAATCTTGGTCGGCATGGGTGTTGGTCCATAGGGACTGTTTTCATGCAGTAAGACTAAATATGAGTTACCTCCTCTGACTCGCTGATCCAAGGAAGAGATTTATTTCAGTTTAAGCTTCTAAAGATCCCTTTGTTGACATGATCCTACTGGATCTATATTTTGCCATATTTCAAAATTCAATACTGTTTCATGCCCCATGAGTGAATAATGTTGGAGCTTCTCCAAATCGGTTTCAGGTATTCATTCTCTGCTCTAATCTCCTCTTTATCTACTATCCACTCCCCATCCATTCAATCCGCCATGCATACTTTAAAAACTAAATGCGTTAGACTTGCCATTAAATATAGTTGTCACACCATACACTGGCAGCTTTTTACCTCCGAGAGTCTGAACATTTCAGTATACCTGTGTCATCCCACTGTTTGCTGCCAAATCATATTGTTTCCTTCAGTCCCATTAACCATGGTTAACAGAATGCTTAAACTAAATTAGATTTTAACTTAAACTTCCAGTGGTTGAGTGAAGCTCCTAATTATATTTCCTTGAGAGCTAATTTTGGCCTTTAGATGTACAATGCGGAAACAGGCCCTTCTGCCCACCGCGCCGATCAACGATCTCCCATATATTACAATTTTACCGAAGCCACTTAATCTACAAACCTGTACGTATTTGGAGTGTGGAGGAAACTGGAGCTCTCGGAGAAAACCCATACGGTGACGGGGGGGAACATACAAACTCCATACAGACACCGCCTGTAGTCGGGATCAAACCTGGGTCTCTGGCGCTGTAAGGCAGCAACTCTACCGCTGAATCACTGTGCCGCCCCATTGTGTTGGTATTGTTTCTGATCGAACACTCGAGTGTTGTCTTTTCATTTTTTTCTTGGATCTTTTAGTAGAAATTGTGGCCAGGTTTTCTACCACAATATTGGAATTGTGCGTCTTGTTTTGTCATGACCGCTGCAGATTCCTTTTTAACTGCGGCCTGATTTCTTGTCTTTCACTTTATTGTTGCTTTACACCATTCTTTGTCTGGTACGGCTGTTATGCAGCCATTTAATAATTTTGACTTGAATTTAACAATCACGTCTCTTAATCCGTTACCCGTAATTTAAACGTTCCGCATCTCCTTACAGTTCCTGGGCTGGGTCGCTCGCATGGGTTCCTTCCGAAGATGCCACGGCTACGCCTAGTCCACATGTTCTTGTGGTACCTCATTTATGGTCACCCTCTCCAAAAAACGCCAAAGGATTCGTCCACGTCGGTACCTGCTGCACCAAACAGTGATAAAAGAGAGGACTCGTCTTCAGAAGCCCCTGGGGATGCTGTTGCATCTACGTCCAATTACACCGCAGATGCTGTAGTAGAAGTGAACAATCCAACTGCCAGTGGAGAGCCAGTGGAAACCTCCAGTGCTATTGAAATTGATGACGGACACCAGTGGGAGGAAGAACTTGACCACTTGTGTTTGAAAGAGACTGGTAATTCAAGTTTTCATTTTTCTTTTCTTTTTTGGATGTGGATGCCAAAAGTGTACGTCCCAAACTACTCTTTGAACTTCTTGCACGCTTGCCGTGCAGATGGCCTAGCTTAGTTTAGTTTAGTTCAGTTACAGAGCAGAATTAGGCCCTTCGGCCCACCGAGTCCGTGTCAACCAGCGATTGTGAACGGACACAAGCAATATTCATAGGAACCAAGTCTCCCGACCCGAAACGTCAACTATCCATGTTCTCCAGGGATGCTGCCTGACCCGCTGAGTTGCTCCGGCTCTGCAGTTCTTTGTTTCTAGGAAATAATGGATTAAATGTCCTCCCTTGATCCATAGGTCTTTCGTGTGTATGTCAAACTGAAGAAAGTGAGCTTGAACAAACACTATTGGAAAGAAAACTTGTTTTAATCAAATTTATCATAATACATTTTTAGGATTATGACTAACTTATGTACTTTATTTCTGCAGTTTACGTGGATGAGGCGTCGTGGAAGAGATTTATCCCTCCTCTGCCCATTCACAGAGAATTTGGATATGGTTGGGGTCTCATTAGTGACATACTGCTCTGTATTCCGCTTTCTATCTTTGTTCAGATAGTACAAGTCAGCCACAAGGTAATGCTGTATGAATTTTGTGCTTGAATCTATTAAAATACTAACAATTTAGTAATGCAAATGATTGTCATAGGCAGCCTCAGTTTTATTTTTGAATGAGTGTTTTGGATGAATTTATATAATTCATTTGTATATTTGATCAATTATTATAGTATAAACTATCTTATAGATTAGGAATATGTGATTTTCATGGGAAAATGCCCAGTATTTTGCATCTGTGGAGACAATACACCTTCCCATAATCTGCTTTATGACATTGCTTAATTTCCATTTTAATTTAACTGAAAGACTAGGATGTGATGCATTATGTAAAAACAGCAACATATAATATTAGCTAAATGTAGCTCTTTTTGCAATGACACAGCCAGTCAAAATATTTTGTACATCCCATCTATCCTCTAGTTTTAAGCTGTGAAATATATATCCCAAGTAAAGACATTGATTTTAATCTGACTTCTCTGCTGGGTACGTTTTAGCTATGTTTCCATTACAGTTTAGGATTAGTAATTGATTCAATTTCTTAGTACAGTATTTTAGTAGAAAAAAACAGATGTCTACTAAATACATAAGTTGTGATTAATATGTGTATTTTCTTTCTCTGGAGTTTTTCATGTTGACTATTTTGTTTGCTAACTCTTTTTATCTGTCTTAGGTTGAAAATCTGGAAGACTTTTTAAATGATCCTGTCTTGAAACACACTTTGATCAGGAGCCTGCCACAACCAATGAGGCAGCAGCTTCTTTATAAGCGGTGAGAGCTGTCAAAGTTCGTATGGATCACTAATTGCAAAAGCTTTCTCATAATCAAGAACCGATTGAATTAGCATTTAAAAACTCATCTAATGTATCCATCACTGAAAGGAAATAATATCTTTCAGCACAAGATCTTAGTGAAAATGTTCTGTTATGGGACCCAGTATCAGAATAAACCTCACGCCAGTGGTAGGGAAGCTATTGGAGAGGATTCTTAGCAATACGATTTATCTACACTTGGGCTAATGGACTAATTAGACATGACTTTGTCCTGGGCAGATCATGACACAAACTTGATTGAGTTTTTTGAGGATTTGAAGAAGGTGATTTATGACTGTGGGGCAGTGAATGTTGTCTGCATGGATTTTAGTGAAGTATTTGACCAGGTCTCATGGTTGGCTGATTCAGGAGATTACATTGCATGCGATCCACAGTGCCAATCTGGGCAAGTGTGAGGTGTTGCACATTTAATTGTAAGGGAGAAATATATAGATAATAGTAAGACCTTTAACAGTCTATCCATGGTGACTTGGTAGATTAGATTCAAAACTGGCCTACAAAGAACTCAAGGCAGCGAGTGAGGTGGACGGGTGTGGTTCTGACTGGAGATCTAAGCCTAGTGGTGTTCTGCAGGGATGAGTGCCAGGGTTGCTGTTTATCATATGTAAAAAAGACTTTTGACAAAAGTGTAGATGGGTTTGCAAGAGATTTTGCAGGAAAGATAAAAATTGGCGATTGCAGATAATGAAGAAGGCTATCAATGGATGCAGTAGGAGTATGGATCGATGACAGATGTAGACAAAGACATTCAATTGAGTGTAATCTGGGCAAGTGTATGATGTTGCCAATGTGCAGTTTAAATGTAAGGGGGAAATATAGAGTTAATGGCAGGACTCTTAACAGCATTGCCGCACAGACAGATTTTGGAGTCCAAGTATATCTCCCTGACTGTAACAAAGCAAGTAAAAAGAATGGTAAAGAAGTGTATGCAATGCTTGGGTTCATTGGAGTCTTTGGAGAGGGTGCAGAAGAGGTTTACCTGGATGCAGCCTGCTTTGGAGGGTACTAGCTATAAGGAGCGTTTGGATAAACTTGGTTTGTTTTCTCTGGAGCATCGGAGCATCTGATAGTAATGTATAAAATTATTATGAGGGGTGTAGGTAAGGTCAGTTAGAATCTTTTCCTGTGGTGGAAATGTTAAATATTAGAGAACATAATTTTAAGGTGAGAAGGGGAGCGTTTAAAGGAATGTGTACAGCAAGTTTTTACAGAGTGTGGTAGGTGCCAAGAACTCGTTGCCAGGGGTTGTGCTGTAGGTAGATAAGTTTACAAGGTTATTGGATGGACATATGAATGTCCAGGGAATGGCAGGATATGTGCAGACAGATAGGATTATTTAAATTTGGCATCATGTTTGGAACAGACTTCTTGGGATGAAGGTTCCTAGAAACATAGAAAATAGGTGCAGGAGTAGGCCATTCGGCCCTTCGAGCCAACACTGCCATTCAATATGATCATGGCTGATCGTCCAAAATCAGTACCTCGTTCCTGTTTTCTTTACATATCCCTTGATTCCATTAGCCCTAAGAGTTATATCTAACTCTCTCTTGAAAACATCCAGTGAATTGGCCTCCACTGCCTATTGTGGCAGAGAATTCCACAGATTCACAACTCTCTGGGTGAAAACCTTTCTCCTCATCTCAGTCCTAAATGACCTACCCCTTATCTTTAAATATTCCTGTGCTGTACTGTTCTGTACTAACTGAAAATATCTCTAGCTAAAAGCAACAGGTTTGTAAGCCCAAGGCATGTTTTAGTTTATATAGAGACACACGGGACTGCAGATGCTGTAATCTTGACCAAAGCGCCAAGTGTTGGTGGAAATCAGTGGGTCAGGCAGAATCTGTTGAGAATGTGGACGGAATGTGTTTTGTGCAGGACATCTGAAGAAAGGTCCCAACTCAAAATGTTGTTTGTCAATTCCTTCCACAGATGCTGCCTGACCCACTTGAGTTCCTCCAGCATTTTAGTTTCTATGCACTGCAATCTACAATTTGTTGATCATATTCTAAATTGTACTGGAAAACCTAATCGTTTAGACGTTGAGTATCTGTTTGATCTATTAAAGTATCTCTTTCATTAAGCAAAAATATTTATCAACGTGTTTTGTATAATGAAAAGAACATGGAGTATTTTCTAATTCCTGAAATCCGATAATAATATCAATTATACTAGGTGTGGAAATGCTGCGAGATTCCTGAATATTGAATGCTTGTTCATTGGTAATGACCAACCGTATCTTAAATATAAATATTGCTAATTTTTTGGTGTTGACAGGCGATACATATTTTCCTTCTTTGAGAGCCTGCAACGTCTTTGTTACATGGGGTTGTTGCAGTTCGGTCCAACTGAAAAATTTCAAGAGAAAGATCAGGTAAGCTTTCAGTCAAAGGTCACAAAGTCGGACGTTGCATTGCTGACTCTGAATAAAATGTGTGCCACTTTATCGCCATCTCTGAGAACCTAGCGACTAATAACTGACTATTTAGTTTGAGATTCTCATCATTGTAACATTGCCTTGCTTTTTTCCCCAATGTTTGATTTGATATTTCTCTGGTTAATGAACATGCACATTAGCTTACACAATGCACAGCCCAAAATCTCATAATACTGCTGGGACATAAAAGATATTAAACTTCTTTCCTCTAAGGTAGAAAAATGAGTTACAAATCACACTTGGTATGTAATGTTGGATGACATTCCTTGTGGCAGATTGCTCCAATGGCTGAGTTTTATCGGAAAATCTTCACAGACATTGTTTTATTATTGCAACACGTACCAAGATACAGTGAAAACCTTTGTTTGTAATACTATCCTGGCAAACCATACCAGTGGAGGCATTGGTGAGCCTAATTGATTGATCGTTCCATCAAAGTAGTTGCACCATAACAAACTTTTACAAACATGACAAAGTAAAACCTAGGAACTTGGAGCTCTTGGGGTGGCACGGTGGCATAACGGTAAAGCTGCTGCTTCACAGCACCAGAGACCCGGGTTTTATCCCGACTACAGGTACTGTTTGTACCGAGTTTGCACATCCTCCCTGGGACTGAGTTTTCCCCGGGTGCTCTGGTCCCACATTCCAAAGACGTACAGGTTTGTAGGTTAAAAGCCCCTGTAAATTGTCACTAGTGCGGACGATGCGAAACTGGGAGAGCATAGAACCGGTGTGAACGGGTGATCGATGGTCAGCGAGGACTCAGTAGGTAGAAGGGTCTGTTTCCACACTTCATCTCTAAACTAAACCATCTCCACTTCGACACCATTGATACCGACTGGAGCCTGTACGCCACCCACTTTGAAGGCCAGTTCCTTCACTTTGCTGATATTGAGGGAGAGGTGGTTGTTTTGACAGCATGCTCCCAAGAAAGATAATTTTGCACAAAATGAAAAGCTTATGTCCCATTTAATACAATAGAAAAAACATTTACCTGAGAAATGCCCATTACATCGCCCTGGTATTAGATTGGATGATAGGTAGCTGAATCCCACTTACTGTTTAGTTTCGAGATACAGCGCAGAAACAGGCCCTTCGGCCCACCGAGTCTGCACAGGCAGCGGTCCCCGTACAATAACACTGTCCTACACACTAAGGACAATTTTACAATTTTATTGTTACCAAAGTCAATAGCCTACAAACCTGTACATATGTGGGAGGAAACCGGAGTGGGGAAAGCCCATGTGGGTTTAACTAAATCTAACTGAGACATCATATTCCTCACAAGTATGGTGGCTATAAAGCCTTATACATTATTTAGATGAAACATTAAACAAAAAAAGCTATTGTCTTTTGTTCATTGGAGACAGGCAATTATTTGCTTGACCACTTCCAGGCCTCCAATGATGCACAGGGGTGCAGTGGCTCACTCCACTGGCGCTAAGGCAGCAACTCTGCCACTGTGCCGGCCCTGATATGTGATGATGATTTGTATAAAATGAAACCTGAATCTGAAAATTGATCACTGATTCTTGTTTTTATCGTTTAGATTTTCATTTATCTAAAAAAGAATGCCATGATTGTTGACACGACGAGCTGTGATCCTCACTATAATTTGGCCAGAAGCAGCAGGCCATTTGATAATCGTTGCTATGCCCTCAATAGTATGCAAGAGGTAGAAAGCTTCTGGTTCGATCTCATGTGTGTCTGCCTGAATACACCACTGGGTATGTTTTTATTATAAACTTCTTGCAGGTTTAAGATATTGTTGGTCGGTTTAATCAAAAGTTTGTTTGTATATGCTGAAACAATTTTCCTCAATGTCTTCCAAGTGAATGGGTCAGATCTTGGTTGTTCTGTCTGTCATCTGGTGCCTGGAATTAACCAATGTCTTTCAATGATCATGGTCCTGAAGCATCCTGGAGCCCTGCAGCACATTGCAGTGGCAGCAGAAGGTCTGATAAAGTAAAGACACAAGAAACCGCAGAGGCTGGTTTACAAAAAAAAGAAGCAAAGTGCTGGAGTCTGAAGAATGGTCTCGACCCGAAACGTCATGTATTCCTTCTCGCCAGAGATGCTGCTTGTCCTGCTGAGTTACTCCAACATTTTGTCTATCTGCTGGGACAAATCAGCAGGTCAGGCAGTCTGAAGAAGGGCCACAACCCGAAATGTTGCTTATCGCAGAAACGTCTTCCAGTGATGCTGCCTGACCTGCCAAGTTACTCCAGCACTTTGTGTGTTTTTTTTTTGTGAACTGGCATCTGCAGCTTCTTGTGTCTACATATAGAAATGTTGTTTAAGCTCTCAACAAAAACTCCTGATACAGGAGTGGAAGCTAGGGTTGCAGTGGAAATGAATAACACCATGGACAGCATGGGCAGATCGTGTGAGTAACCGAATGAATCGTGTCTTAGGTGATCTTAGTTTATTGCTACATCTGTTGTTCTTATTTTTGGCCACACAGTGTCACCATCAGTCAACATAAAGGGGAGAAATTAAAAGGTTTAGCATTTATTCATTGCGATTTCTATGGCAAAGTTTCTAAAGGGGAATCTAAAAAGATGGAAATATGCTATAATTATATGAAATAAAGTTTAACTGCTTTAAAAAAAAAATGTGCATTCCGAATTTGAACTTTTGACTTGCATGTCATAATTCTACCCTCTGTTTTCTAAAATTATTTGGACTGTTTAATGTTACAGATTTTTATTTCTCCAGAGAGGATTTATGAAACAGCTACAAGTGACATTGCGTATTATAGTAAACCCCTTCACTTTATTTGTTTCACAAACTCACAGTTAAAGCCCACCTGTATATTTCTCTAACACTGTCCTCGTGCATTAATCTTTGAAACAGTGATTATGGCATGACAAGATCTTTTAAACTCTCAGTTCTGCTAATGGGGGAATCGTTTAACAGAATGAATATAACCCTCTGGTTGATCCCCAAGGAGGTTTCCTGTTTATTTTTAATAGTGTGAAATTTTTTTAGCGAGGTGGCAAAAAAAAAAACGACTCCCCACCCAGTTAAGTTGCTACTTGTCAACCATTAAAATGTTACAGTAGCACTCAGTATTAATGTGACTTACCAGTTTTCGGAGGATTCCAGGCAGAGTCTCGTTAAGCTCAGCAGTCCTCGACCTCAAAGGAAGCTGTGGTCAGCAAGAAATCAAAGGATACAGTGCCCACCATAATGTTTGGGACAAAGACCCATCATTTATTTAATTGTCTCTGTACTCCACAATTTGAGATTTGTAATAGAAAAGACTCACATGTGGTTAAAGTGCACATTGTCAGATTTTAATAAAGGCTATTTTTTATACATTTTGGTTTCACCATGTAGAAATTACAGCAGTGTTTATACATAGTCCCCCCCATTTCGGGGCACCATAATGTTTGGGACACAGCAATGTCATGTAAATGAAAGTGGTCATGTTTAGTGTTTTGTTGCATATCCTTTACATGCATTGACTACTTAAAGTCTGTGATTCATGGATATCACCAGTTGATGGCTTTCTTCTCTGGTGATGCTCTGCCAGGCCTGTATTGCAACCATCTTTAGCTTATGCTTGTTTTAGAGGCATTTGTTTGAACTTGAGCAGATAGGATGTGTCTATACACTTCAGAATTCATTATGCTACTACCATCAGCAGTTGTATCATCAATGAAGATAAGTGACCCAGTACCTTCAGCAGCCATACATGCCCAGGCCATAACACCCCCACCACCGTGTTTCACAGTTGAGGTGGTAGGCTTTGGATCATGGGCAGTTCCTTCTCTCCTCCATACTTTGCTCTTGCCATCACTCTGATGTAAGTTAATTTTCGTCTCATCTGTCCACAAGATCTTTTTTCCAGAACTGTGGTTCCTCTTTTAAGTACTTTTGACAAATTTTTACCTGGCCATCCTATTTTTGCAGCTAATCAGTGGTTTGCATCTTGCAGTGTAGCCTCTGTATTTCTGTTCATGAAGTCTTCAGCGAACAGTGGCCATTGACAAATCCACACCTGACTCCTGAAGAGTGTTTCTGATTTGTCGGACAGGTGTTTGGATATTTTCCTTCATTATAGAGAGAATACTTCTGTCATCAACTGTGGAGGTCTTCCTTGGCCTGCCAGTCCCTTTGCGATTAGCTCTCTTTCTTCTTAATGATGTTCCACATAGTTGATCTTTGTAAGCCTAAGGTTTGGCTGATGTCGCCTAACAGTTTTATTCTTGTTTCTCAGTCTCGTAATGACTTCTTTGACTTTCATTGACACAACTTTGGTCATCATGTTGATAAACAGCAATAAAAGTTTCCAAAGGTGAGTGAAAGACTGGAGGAAAGACGATGTGCTGAGAGCTCTCTTATTAGGAGGCAATTAAACACCTGAGCAATTACATACGCCTGTGAAGCCACATGTCCCAAACATTACAGTGCCCTGAAAAAATATATTTTTTCTTTTACATATCTTAAATTGTGAAGTACAGCGGTAAATAAATAAATGATGGGTCTTTGTCCCAAGCATTATGTAGTTGGTGAGAAGATTGTACAGAGTATGTACATTCTCCCTGTGACCTGCGTGGGTTTTCTCCGGGATCTCCAGTTTTCTCTCCCACTCCAAAGACATACAGGTTTGTAGTTTAATTGGCTATGGTAAAATAGTAATTTGTCCCTGGTGTGTGTAGCATAATGTTAGTATGCAGGAATCGCTGGTCGACGGGCACTTGGTTGGGCCGAAGGACCTGTTTCCACACTGTATCTCCAAACTAAACTAAAAAAAATGTTTGTAACATTGTATGTTTATTTTCAGGAGTTATACGGGTTCCTCGCTTAAATAAAAGTGGCCATTCAGCTCCTGAAGGAACACCTGAAGTGTCTGTGCTTCACTCAGAGCTGGAACAGGATACAGCTGCTAAGAACACCGTGGAGAACAAGTGTTCCCTGCTGGAATATGCAACGTATGTATGATTCTAATACATGTAGTCAAGTAAAAAAAATTATATTGTTTTAATAACCATTAAAGAGTAAGTAACTCTTGTCCTTATTTGAATAATTGTTATTCAATAATTCACAAGCTAAATAATTGTATTATTCAATTTGCTTGCTGATCCTTATCCTTAACTGCATGTGCAGTTCCTTGTTTCTACTGCTCTTTCCATCTGTATCCCTGGAAAACCAGGTCACTAAACCAGGCAGTTTAAACTAGGGTAGAGTTGCTGCTTTCCAGCACGAAACACCCAGGTTTAAACCTGATTACAGGTGCAGTCTGTAAGGAGTTTTGTATGTTTTCTCATGGGTTTTCCCTAGGTGCTTGCTCCGGTTTCCTCCAACTTCCAAAGTCATGCCAGTTTGCAGGTTAATTGGCTTCAGTAAAAAAAAATGTAAATTGTCCCTTATGCGTGTAGAATGGGGCTAGTGTTCAGGGCTCGCTGGTCTCATGGACTCGATGGGCCAAATGTTCTGTTTCAGCACTATATCGCTAAATTAAACTAAATCTCATAACTATTTAGCTTGTTATGTTCTCTTTGCCCTGCACTAAACTCCATGTCTTGTATGTTCTAGTTTCCTGCTCCCTGTTACTCAAACATGTTCATAAGTGATTGGGACAGAATTAGGCCATTCAGCATGTTGACTCTACTCCGCCATTCAATCATGGCTGATCTATCTTTCCTCCTCAGCCCCATTCTCCTGCCTTCTCCCCATAACACTTGTCACCCGCACTAATCAAGAATCTGTCAATCTCTACCTTGAAACTACTTATACTCCCCTCGTCCACCTTCCCCTCCCCAGCTCCCTGTCTTCTTGCTTCCTACATTCTCTCTTTTTGTACTCCCGCCCAACCTACTCCGCACTCTCCATTCATTTTGTTGAAGGTAATGTTTCTCAGAATTATTGACCAATGCCTCCTTTAGTGATTACTGCCCTCAATTCCTGTAGGGGTAGTCGGAAGTTGATGGAAGATGGGAAACTTCCGGGTGATGGTCTTGGAGCAGCAGGGCTTGATTCGAGTTTCTTTGGCCATCTAAAAAGAAACTGGATCTGGACCAGTTATATTTTGAGCAATGCTAAAAAGGTAAACTTGGTAAATGTAAACAGAAGTAAACAGTCTATAGCTGATATAGTTTTAAAGAACGTGCTGACCTTAACCATTGGCGCAGCGGTAGAGTTGCTGCCTTACAGCGGCTGAGACACTGGTTCGATCCTGACTGTGGGTGCTGTCTGTAAGGGGTTTATACGTTCTTCTGTGACCACCTGAATTTTCTCCGAATGCTCCGGATTGCTCCCACACTCCAAAGACTTACCAGTTTGTAAATTAATTGGTTTTTGTAAATTGCAAATTGTCCCTAGTGTGTAGGATAGTGCAAATGTGTGGGTGATCGCTGGTCGGCGTAGGCTGAAGGGCCTGTTTCCATGCTGTAAGTCTAAAGCTACAGCAGGACACTGGCCGGCTTATTTGTAATCATGCATTGTCTTTTCGCTGACAGGATAGCACGCCACAAAAAGGCTTTTCACTGTTCCTCACTGCACATGGTTATAAACTAAACCAAACCTCCTTGACAGATCTCTTGATCAATTGATATTATTGCTTTTTACTGTATTAAATGTCTTCCATAAATGTCATTTGTTGCACTTTGAGTATAAAAAAAAATGGAAGATGTGATTGAAAAGGGGAATAGAATACTGAGGAGATTAGGATGGAGATGTCCAAGATCATAGTTGGTTTGGGTAAAGTCGCAGAGAGAAATATAGAATGGTTCAAGAACCAGGGACACAGATACAAAGTGGCATAAAGGTACAAGATGGATGTGAAAGGAAAAATGCTTTATACAGAGTGGTGCTGATCTGAATTTGTGCAGTGTGAAAAAATATATAAAATTCACCTCAATCAAGAAACTATTCATGACTACAGTAGACCACTATGGGGACGTGTCTGAAAGTACAACCAATTCATTAAGTTTAAAAAAAAAAATTAGAACTGCAGATACTGAAAATCCGAAATAAAAATTAAAAATACTTGTAAGCACATGACTGGCAGCTTCTGATTATGTTTTTAATTCCAAGATCCTTTGTCAGATATTCTGTCAAAGGATCTTTCACCTGAAACATGAACTCACTTGTTTTTCCCACAGATACTATGCCTTGTCCGAGTCTCTCAGCATTTCTGTCTTTATTTCAGATTTATTAAGTAAGTTACATCCAGTAGAAAGAATCAGTACACAATGATGGGCATAAATCCTTGAAACCTCAGGGGCTCACTCGGTGGATTCTCTTCCTTCAGGTTGTTCTGTCTCTCTGTATCTCTCTAACTCTTTAGACAGCCTTCCACTTTAATCTTGCCTGCCCACTTGCAATTCCTGGAACTATTTCACTCCTACTTCTATCAAAAGTCTATTTTATGTTTAATTTATTGCTTGCCAGCTCTTCTACAGATTGAGCATTATTTATTAGCCCTGTTTAATTTTCTTGCATACGAGCAATTTCCTGAACTGGAATTTTATATTCATTCGGTTGATTGAAAGATACAGCATGGAAACAGGCCGTTCAGCCCAACCAAGTCCACGCTGACCATTGATCACCCGTTCACGCTTGTTCCATATCATCCCACTTTCACATCCACTCCTTACACACTAGGGGCAATTTACAGAAACCAATTAACCTGCAAACTTTGGGACGGGATTATTTGTCACAGAAGCGTCTAGAATTCCTTTGAAGGGCCTTAGTATTAAGACTAACTGTTTCCCTTTCTGCAGATGCTATTTGACGCTGAATTTTTCAGTATTTTCTGTTTTTACTTCCTTTCTTCTATCTATAAATGAGTCTACTCACTGATTGTGCGTGATAGATTTAATGTCCCAGCCTATCTGATTCCGTAACCCTGGCTTTCATATCTGCAAATTGTAAACATAATCATGTTTCAGGACATTCTTTGCAGTCACAATTGTTTTTTTACTTAACTGTTAATTCCGTTTTGCTTCTTGAGCTTACTCTACTTTAAAACGGTTAACACCTGCTCGATTTGGTTTAACACCTTCCACCTTCCTATTGAAGCAACAATATTAAAAACGGAGAAATATCAGGAACACTTTAAAGTATACATTTATTTTTTTATTTTATTTTTGATTATTATGTATTGTTTTATCAACCATGTTTGGTTATATTTTATATTTTATTGCATTATATGGGCTGTTAAGCTGTAATAAGTAAAAATGTATATGTTCTATTGTCGGTACATATGACAATTATACACTCTTGATACTTAAATATTTGATTATTCCTGTAAGCTACACTGACAGTGTAAGAGGGGCAAGTGGCAGGTGAAGATTTGATCAGGGCACCTAAAAGACATTCAGATAGATACCGAACAAAATTAGTTTGTTGAGCTACAGGAAAATATTGGGGAATGGACTGACTGGCTAGGTTCACACAAAATGCTGAAGTAACCAGCAGGCCAGGCAGCATCTCTGGAGAAAGATAATAGGTGACATTTCGGGTTGGAACCCTTCTTCAAACTGAAAGAAGAGATAGGAGAGGGGGGGGGGGGGGGGAATAAACTCAAAGCGAAAAAAGGCCAGAGCAAATCAGGGCCTGCAACAGATAACCTCAGGAAGGGTGGAGCCCATAATGGCCCATTGTTAGCTGGGGAATAGACTATAGTGGGAACGAGGGATACAAGGATGCGAGCAGAGGAACTGGTAGGATGACGAGGGGAGGGAATTCAGGAGTTACTTGAAATTAGATAAATCAATATTCATACTGCTGGGTTGTAAGTTGCCCAAGCGAAATTCGAGGTGCCCTTCCTCCAATTTGCGAGTGGTTGCACTCTGCTAGTGGATGAGGCCCAGGGCAGAAAGGTCAGTATGGGAATGGAACTGAGAGTTAAAATGTTTGGCAACCGGGAGATCGAGTAGACCAAGGCAGACTGAGCATTGGTGTTCAGCGAAACGATCACAAAGTCTTTGGTTGGTTTCGCAGATATATAGGAGTCAACACCAGGAATACTGGACACATTGGATGAGGTTGGAGAAAGTGCAAGTAAACATCTACTTCACCTGAAAGGACCAGAGATGCCGCTGAGATACTCCTGCATTCTGTGTCAATCTTCGGCATAAACCAGCATTTGCAGTTCCTTCTGCCACATTTTGACTGGATAGGTTAATGGACTTAATTAGATTAGATTAGATTCCTTTATTTGTCATTCAGACCTTTCGGTCTGAACGAAATTTTGTTGCCTGCAGTCATGCATACAATAATAAATAACAAAACACACAATAAACACAATTTAACATCCACCACAGTGAGTTCACCAGGCACCTCCTCACTGATGGAGGCAAAAGTCTTAAAGCCACTGTCTCTTCCCTCCTTATTCTCCCTCTGCGCTGAGGCGATCCAGGCCTCCGATGTTGGTTGCTTGCTTGTCTTTATTGCTTACATGAAGTCATTTTTTAAAATAATTCCAACCAGTTTAAACCAAACTACAATTCACTTTTGCCTTTGTAGACCCTCAACATGTCTGAGAGCAGCACAATGCGATTACAAAGTTTCCTTAACAAGCATTCTCTTCCTCTTGGAGTTGCAGGTAAAATGTTTATCTTTCAAATGAATCTGTGTACAGAATGGTCATGTATGTGTGTCTTTATGGAATGGTCTCCATGTTAACCCGGATTATTATCCTTCATGGAAGGAGAGGTCTTCTGATACAATCAACATTAAATATTGAAGTGAACATGCAAAATTTCATGTAATTCACAACATTTTGGACTGTGTTTACCATTTTATTAATTTATGATAATAAAGTTTAGACATAGATCCATTTAAACCAAACCAAAGTTAACGCAACATTACTCTATTCAAATATCAAACTAAGGCTGACACTGTACATTAGAAACTGATTTGTTGTTTATTTCTTAATCAGACTCAATTAAGGCAAATCTTACTTTATCTCTTTGCATCAGGAGAATTCGATTTAGCCGATCAAAGGCTCACAGAACGATCTTGTTCTCACAAATTTTTACCTCTAACCTATTCTCCCCACATTCTCACCAAACACTCCCTTGAACCCCAGAGTCCACCATTCAACTGCATGTTCAGGGGCAATTTACATTTCCACCATGGAGGGGAAAGGTTCTGACTATTTACTCCATCTGCATCTCATAATTGTGTATACTGCTAACAAGTCTTTCTTTCCTCCCCGCCAACTTTCAGCATTCTAGAGAAAACAATCCAAGTTTATACATTTCTCCTTGTAGCTAATATTCCCTAACCGAGGCAGCATTTTGATAAACCTCCGCTGTCCACTCTCCAAAACCTCCACATCCTTCCGGCAATGGGGCGATCAGAACTGCACCCAATACTCTAAATTCAGTCTAACCAAAGTTTTACCGAACTGCATCATGAAAAGACTTGATATTATCATAATTTCTTACTGTTTTTCTTTGGTTACTTTACACTATTATGGAAGTTTTAACCAAAGCTTTTGAGCTTTAGTTTATAGATACAGCGCGGAAACAGGCCTTTTGGCCCAACAAGTTCGTGCCAACCAGGGATCCCCTCACACTAGGGACAATTTACAATTTTACCAAATCATTTAACCTACAAACATGTATGTCTTTGGAGGCAATAGAGGCATTTTGTGGTTTGTAATTTTCTTTTCAATTTCTGTTTTTTTTTGATGTGTAGGAAATAAATTCAAGATGTTAGGGATGCTCAGATCTATGCACGGATCTCTTGCCAAGGATAAAGAAGAAATCCGAATTGAAAAAGAAAGCAACGTTGGCAGAAACAAGCGGGTCGCTGGTGGAAAAGGACAGAAAAGAAAACGACTGGAAAAGGAGAGTGGGAAAAAAACAAGAAAAAAGAAAAAGAAAGGTGAGAGTTTCATCACTTTCTATTCCCTATTAAGCTTCTCCCTTTAAAGATGATAGAACAATTATCTCTCCAGAGGAGAGAATGCATTTTTGTTTCATTTATTAGTGGGCGGCACAATGGCGCAGTGGTCGAGTTGCTGCCTTACAGCGCCCAGGGTTTTCCAGAGACCCAGGTTTGATCCTGACCACGGGTGCTGTCTGTACAGAGTTTGTACGTTCTCCCTGTGACCTGTGTGGGCTTTCTCCGAGATCTTCCGTTTCCTCCCACGCTCCAAAGACGTACAGAGGTTTGTAGGTTAATTAACTTTGTATAAATGTAAACTGTCCCTAGTGTGTGTAGGGCAATGTTAATATGCAGGGATTGCTGGTCGGCGCTGACTCGGTGGGCCAAAAGGTCTGTTTCTGCGCTGTATCTCTAAACTAAACTGAACTATTTAGTTTTTAAGGGTCTAGCCTCACTGGGAGATTTTCTTACCCATCCCTAATTGCCTTCAGAATGTGGTGATGGGTTGACAAACCATATTCTGCACTGTGTATCTTCTCCTTAGCTCTATCTATTGTATTCGCCAGTTCCCAGTCTTACTGTCTCCGACTACATTCTCGCTTTGTCCCGCCCCCTCGGCATCCAGTCTGAAGAAGGGTCTTGACCAGAAACATCGCCCATTCCTTCTCTCCACAGATGCTGCCTCATCCGTTGAGTTACTCCAGCATTTCGTGTCTACCTTCGATTTAAACAGCATCTGCAGTTCTTTCTTACACAGAATTTGATTCGCATGGTATTATCTAGTCTGATTGGATAGCATGCAAAACAAAGCTTTTCACTGCATCTCAGTACACGTGGCAGTAATAAACCTAAACCTATTTTAGTTTAGCTTATTATCGTCACGTGTACCAAGCAAGGTACAGTGAAGAGCTTTTGTTTGTGTGCTATCCAGTCAAATAATAGACTATACATGATTACAATCAAGCCGTCCACAGTGCATAGATAAAGTTAGTGCAAGATAAATTCCAATGAAGGATAGTTTAGAGGTGTCCAATGAGGTAGATGGGAGGTCAGGTCTGCACCTTAGTTGATGAGCAGACCGTTCATTTACCTAATTCCAACTGGGAAGAAACTGTCTCTGAATCTGGAGGTATGTGTTTGCAAACTTCTGTACCACTTGCCTGATGGGAGAGGAGAGAAGATGGAGTGACCGGATGAGACTGAGCCTTCATTATATTGGCGGCCTTGCCAAGGCAGCGTGAAGTGTCGAAGTGGTCATTGGAAGAGAGTTTGGTTTGCATGTTGATCTGGCCTGCATCCACAACTCTCTGTCCCTACCTCTACCATGATACCCCTACCACGCATTCAGGGGAGAATGTACAACCTCTGTATATGCAGCACCCATAGTCAGAATTGTACCCGGGTCTCTGGCGCTGTAAGGCAGCAACTTTGCCGCTGCGCCACCGTGCCGCCCACTTAATAAAGTCTTTCCCAATTGTAATAATATTTCTTCACTGATATCTGCAGAGGAAGCACCAGCACAGGGGAATGTTAAGAGACGCTTCACAGACGATGCTGATAGGAGTGCACTGCGTCGTATGACCAAACTTCGTGTAACATGGACTGCCCAGGAAGACAGTCTTCTTATGCTCTGCCGAGTAGCCAGCCACGTTCTTAACAAAAAGGTAAGGGATTATGTGTATATTTTCATTCTAAAGTTGTAACGCCGATAAATGTGTATGATTCAGTAATTGACAGTCCAAATTAGCAGTATAAAGTTTTCAACGGAAAACCTATTAAATGTCTTTTTGCATGACTTTGAAAATACAATCTGTTTTTACTTTTAGGTGAAAGGACCTTTTGTCCCTTGGCAAACGGTCAGAGATGTCTTGCATGATTATTTTGAAGAGGCTTTGGATAAAACGTCTCTTGCTGTGGGCCGTCGATCACGTTATATCCTCAAGAATCCCCAGACGATGCTTAATTACAGGTGAGGCCACTGCATACTGGCAAATTACAGCCACAAGAAGAGCTGGAGCATAGCGGAGCATAATCAGTACTCCAGAACTTTGTGTCTATCTTCGACCACAATACAGTGTTGATAACACAGGTCCGGTGGTGTGAGCAAGTGAAATATTTTGAATTGTTAAGACAAAATGTTTGCTTTGCACCTAGCTTAACCATTTGGACATTATGTAGCAATATCTTTAATTGAAATAAATGCTAAGACTTTGAAATTTTGATTTTGCCATCGAGTTTTGTGGGTCTTTCACATCAGAGTTGACGGGTAATTTATTACCCGCCTGATGAATACACATTTACATCTGTGCAACTTGGGACTTTCTCAGTCTCTCACTTGAGATGTCTGTCATTGCACTTCAGACTTCCCGGACAGCCTTCTACCCTTGCTAGACCCTTTTAACCCATCCTTTTGCTCCGGAGATGCTGCCTGACCTGTTACTCCAGCACTTTGTGTCGATCTTCGGTATAAACCAGCATCTGCAATTCCTTACTACGCACTATAAGCATTTTTTGTTACGGTGAATTCCAGTGGTGAAATCATGCTGTCTTCGTGGGCAGAAGCTACTTAGCTAGCTTGCTGGTGTAAATCCAAGAAAGAAAACCGAGAAAAATACTATGTATTGACGAGCCAGGATCAGCCACCTTCTTTCCAATTTATCATAAGATTATAAGTGATAGGAATAGAATTAGGCCATACAGCCCATCGAATCTACTCCGCCATTCAATCATGGCTGATCTATCTCTCCCTCCTAACCCCATTCTCCTGCCTTCTCCCCATATCCCCTGACTCCCATACTAATCAAGAATCTATCTCCGCCTTAAATATATCTACATCAATTGATGATTCCCTGATGTAGGGGTGTAATTAATTATCTTTTGAAGGATTTGTTAAATGTTAAATCTGATTAATATACCTGTAAGGCAATATAAAAGGCTGTGTTGATATGCAAAGACCAATGGGAACAGGCTTGTAGGCTGCATAAACGACAGCACTAAATGGACTGGTTTTCCACAGTGAAGGTAATGATCTTTAACATTCTAACAGCTGCTATGCCTGGGTCAACTGAATGTGATTTATTTACTTTACCAATTAATCTAATACCTACTGGTGATTCTGCCTCTTAAAAAATGAAATATTTCCTTTTTTTAAAATTTTGGCAGAATTTGTCTTGCTGAAGTCTATGAAGACCATGCCCTAATAGATGAAGTCATGAATAAAAAGGACAACTACCAAGACAGCAAGGTAATAAAACACTAATATTTGTTTGCAAAGTAAAGCGTTGGGTACTATCTGTTTTGCGACTCAGTGCGTTGATCACAACCATTATTTTTTCAAATACTGTGGCACGGTGGCGCCGCAGTAGAGTTGCTCTCTTGCAGCGCCACAGACCCAGGTTAAATCCTGACTACGGGTGCTCTCTGTACGGAGATTGTACGTTCTCCCCGTGACCGCCTGGGGTCCAGTTTTCTCGCACACTCCAAAAACGTACAGGTTTGTAGGTTCATTTGGCTTCAGTAAAAATTGTAAATTGTCCCTAATGTGTAAGATAGTGCTAGTGTACGGGATTGCTGGTTGGCGCGGACTCAGAGGGTTAAAGGGGCCAGTTTCCACGTTGTATCTCTACACTAAAGTAAACTAAACAATGTCTTAAATCTTCCAGAACTACCCCTTAATCCCTAAAATCTCTGCAATAATCAAATAAATGATATCAGGTGCATCTGCAAATATTTCCAACATATGGTTTACTATTCAGTGATACTGCTAAGCATTTACAGTATTTTCCAGTTTGTTTCATATTTCCATCAGGAATATTTTGTCACTGTTTAATGCCCAATGTTTAGCTTAACCATAGCAGTGATTGACTATCACTGACTTGATTATTCTGATATTATTTGCCACAATGTTGACCAAAGAAGACTTTGGGGCAATAGAGCTGCATATTTGTTTCTGGTAGCAGATCCCAGATCTGGAATGACCAACGCACGGATTTCATGCTGACTGGGGATGTTGAACTTAGAAGTGTTCCTGTTAAAGTCTGAAATAAAATACAGAAACATGCTGTATACATTCATCAGGTTAGGCAGCATCTGTGTAAAGAGAACGAGAATGCTCCATGTCATTGTCCCTAAGAAATGGTGGGCCTCTCCAACTGTCTGCAACTGAATAATAACTTGTTTTCTCTCTGAGCAAAACAACAAAACTACTGGAAGAACTCAGCAGGTCAGGCAGCATCCATGAAGGGAGGTCGACAGGAAACATTTCAGGTTGGGATCCTTTTTCTGAATGATGGAGTAGTGGGGAGATAGCTGAAGGGAAAGCTGTGGGGCCAGAGGTGGCAAGTAATAGATGGATTGAGACTATGGAGCAGTTGATCGGCAGATGTGGTAGGAAAAGCAAAGAGTCACGGAGAATGCCTTCTCCCTTTCCCTGTTCTGACAGAATCTTTGACCTTCAACCTGAACTGTTTCTTTTTGCACAGATGCTGCCTGCCTGCTGAATGTTGTTAACATTTTCTGCTTTTTATGCCATTTGCCATGAGATGTCATGCCTCAAAAGATTGTTTTATATTGTACAGGTTTGTACAGAAGAGTTCAAGGAATTTGTCAGAAAACTGAGAGAAAAATTCAGATCCACGATAGGATCTGGAAACATTGATATTCCCGATACACTGCAGGAATTGTTTGTCAGGTGCGATGCTCTTCAAAGGTTTTTGTCTGAAATTATGATGTACTAGTATTTTAGTTTAATAATCCAGCACTGTCTATGTTATGTTCCTTGCACAACTGCAAGCACCACATTTATAAAGTTTTGAGAGATTGTGAATGAGTGCCTTGGTTTTAAATGTAAACTAGACCAAGTGTGGACCCGTTGGGTCCGTACCCCCAGGTAATATTCCACCACTCAGATTCAGATTCAGATTCAACTTTAATTGTCATTGTCAGTGTACAGTACAGAGACAACGAAATGCATTTAGCATCTCCCTGGAAGAGCGACATAGCATATGATTTGAATAAATATTTACATTAGCATATATACAGACATAGGGTTTTTCCTGTGGGAGGAGTGTCGGGGGGGGGTGATTGGCAGTCACCGAGGTACGTTGTTGAGTAGAGTTACAGTCGCCGGGAAGAAGCTGTTCCTGGGCCTGCTCGTCCGGCAACGGAGAGACCTGTAGCGTCTCCTGGATGGTAGGAGGGTAAACAGCCCATGGTTGGGGTGAGAGCAGTCCTTGGCGATGCTGAGCGCCCTCCGCAGACAACGCTTGTAGCCCCCAACTGCGCAGGCGCGGCTGACGGGTTCCCGTTGTGATGCAAGTCACGGCAACCCTCCCCCAACTGTGCAGACGCGGCCGGCATGTGGGGGTGCAACTGCGGCGTTTTTTAAAGTTCAAAATGGCCATAGCCTGTAAAATATAAGATCAATGTGAACGCATCTCACTATCCCTAATCAGCCCCCTATTCCCCTCTTCCATTATCCTCCCTCTCCCCACCCTCCGCCAACCCTCCTCCGCTTCTTCCCCTCCCTCCCCTCCTCCCTCTTCCCCTCCCCTCCTCCATTACCTCGCCATCCCGTCTTCCTACCCTTATCCTCCTCCACTCTCATCCCCCAACACTCCCTTCCCCTCCTCTTCACCCTCCCTCTTCTTACCCCACTCCTCCTCCCCACTCCACTCCAGCCCTCCCTCCATAAGCCCTCTCCCCTCCCTACCCCCCCTCCTCTCCCCCTCTATCCCCCTGCTCCCCCACTCCTCATCTCCCCTGTATCCCACCCCACTCTCCCTCCTCACCTCCCCAGCCTTCCTCTCCCTATCCCCTCCTCCCTACATCTCCCACTCCCCCCTCCTCTCCCCCTATCCCCCTCCTCCCCCACTCTCCATTCTCACTTTCCCCACCCTCTCCCTTACTACCACCCCTCCTCTCCCTCTATCCCTCTGCTCTCCCACTCCTCACCATCCCCTTACCCCACCCCCCACAACGAAAATGGCGATGTTTTTTTTAAAACTCACCACCCGCAATGAAAAACACATTTTTTTTTAAACTGAGATTTTTTTTTAGAACTAAAAAAATTCATGATTTTTTAATGTAAATGAAATTCGGGATCCCATTGTGATGTAATTGTTGCGTTGAACGCGGCTGACAGGCAGGGCAAGTGGTGGGGGGGTAGGAGAGCAATCAGGACTTTTGTATTCATCCGTCAAATATATACCATTCTTCATTTAAATGTTATGATTTTGAACAGATTTAAAATACTGGTCGTCGGGGAAGAAGGGAGTGAAGTCCAAAAGCAAGATGTCATAAAAAGGTAATTTATCTATGATTTTTATCTCAGTTTTCACAGATCAGATTTTGACTTTAAAGTATTGGCTGAAAATCATCATGGGTAATTGAAAGTTGATTTCTCTAATTTCAAGTAATACCTGCATTTGCTCTCCCTCTTCCCCCACCCTAGATGTCCCACTAGTTCCACTGTTTGTATCCTTGTATCCCTTTGTTATCATCTCTTCCCCAACCAATTATGGGCTGTGCCCTTCCATTGTCATCTGTTGCCAGTCCTACTTTTTTCTTACCTCTAGTTCCCTCCCCTCTACGTTCACTCTGAAGAAGGGTCCTGACCCGAAACATCACCAATCCGTTTTCCCCAGAGGTACTGCCTGACCGGCTGTGTTACTCTCGCAATTTGTGTCCATTATTTGGATATTACAAGCTTAGGTGGGTATCTTGGTCAGCATGGACGAATTGGGCCAAAGGGCCTGTTTCATGGTGTGTGACCCTTTGATTCCTGCAATCAATTCACGGGTTTTGTTTCCTGGCGCACACACAGACAGTCAACTTATAAAGTGCAGGGAAAGGAACGGTGAGGGAAGGTGCTTTTGATCTGAAATCCCTCCTCTCTTGCAGCTCAAAAACATTGGAATAAATGTTGATGTCTGCAGATAATATAACACAGTCATAGAACCATAAAGCACCAAAGCAGGCCTTTGTCCTAACTCGCCCATGCCCATCTAAACTAATACCATTTCGGCATTTGAAGCATATCCCTCTTTTTTTCAATCCATGTACCTGTCCAAATGTCTTTTAAATACTGTTATTATACTTGCCTCAACCACTTCCTCCGTCAGCTCGTTCCATATACATTCCACCTTCCATGTGCAAAAAGTTATCCCTCAGGTTCCTATGAAATAATACCCCTCTCACCTTAAACTTACGCTTTCTAGTTTTTATTTCCCAAACCCTGGGGGGAAAAAAAGACATGTCATATCTAGCAAACTTTGTCAGCCCTTCCAACCTTTCATTCTGTAACTTTGTAGCTTGTGATTCAAGTGTTTGCTGAATTTCCTATTAAAATGATGATTGTTTCTGCTTCCACCAACTTTTAAGCAGTAGCTTCCAAAGCTACTGGGTGGATATTTTAGAATCATAGTCATACAACATGAAACAGGCCCCTTGGCCCAATTCATTGATGCTGACCAAGATACCTCCTACCTAAACTTGAAATATCCAAAATAGACACAAAGTGTTGGAGTGACTCAACACTTCTGAGTTTTATACCTTAAATCAATGCCCCTTGAGTGTCCAGCAAAGGAAGTATGTCAACCTCTTCCATCTTGTTTAAACCTTTTACATTATGTTGTTAGCCCCCTCTGAAACAACGTCAGCCTATTCAGTCTGAAGAAGGCTCTCAACCCGAAACATCATCTCTCTATGCTATCCAGAGATGCTACCTGACCCGCTGAGTTACTCCAGCACTTTATGTCGAGCTTATCAGTCTATACAGAGCTGTAATCCACCATTCCTGAGGCAATCACTTTGTAAACATTCTCGGCATCTCTCTAACCAGCTCCACAGTCTTCTCCAACAATCATAGATCTCCCCTGTTTTTCCCCCCCATTGATTTCAGCACAATTAAAATCTGAGATCTATGTATAACAAATTATTAATTCACTATTGCCCATTTTATTGTCATACAATATTGAGCCATCATGGTGCAGTGGCAGAGCTGCTGCCTCACAGCGACAGACAAACAGCTGCGAACTCAGGTGCTGTCTGTGCAGAGTTTGCACGTTCTCCCTGTGACTGCGTGGATTTTCTCCGGGTGCTCCTGTTTCCTCCCACACTCCAAAGCCATGTAGGTTTGTAGCATAATTGGCTTTAGTACATAATTGTAATTTGTCCCTAGTGTGTATGATAGTGTTAGTGTACAGGGTGATCGCTAGTAGGCGTGGACTGGGTGGGCCGAAGGGCCTGTTTCCGTGCCGAATCTTTAAAGTCTATCATGGTCATGCAGCCCATCAGGCCTGCCCAGTTTTCCACTAAGGTCATGGTGAATCTTAACCTCATCTTTACTTTTTCTGTACCATCCCATTACCGGTGATTTCTCTGAAAGACCAAAAATCTCATCTCAGCTTTAAATATGTTCAGTTCTCCATAAGACTTTTGTGCAAATTCCATGGATTCACGATTCTCTGAAAGAAGAAATTCCAACTAATTTCTGTATTCAACAGGTGATCCCTGTTCATAGAAACATAGAAACATAGAAATTAGGTGCAGGAGTAGGCCATTCGGCCCTTCGAGCCTGCACCGCCATTCAATATGATCATGGCTGATCATCCAACTCAGTATCCCGTACCTGCCTTCTCTCCATACCCTCTGATCCCCTTGGCCACAAGGGCCACATCTAACTCCCTCTTAAATATAGCCAATGAACTGGCCTCAACTACCCTCTGTGGCAGAGAGTTCCAGAGATTCACCACTCTCTGTGTGAAAAAAAGTTCTCCTCATCTCGGTTTTAAAGGATTTCCCCCTTATCCTCAAGCTGTGACCCCTTGTCCTGGACTTCCCCAACATCGTGAAACAATCTTCCTGCATCTAGCCTGTCCAACCCCTTAAGAATTTTGTAAGTTTCTATAAGATCCCCTCTCAATCTCCTAAATTCTAGAGAGTATAAACCAAGTCTATCCAGTCTTTCTTCATAAGACAGTCCTGACATCCCAGGAATCAGTCTGGTGAACCTTCTCTGCACTCCCTCTATGGCAATAATGTCCTTCCTCAGATTTGGAGACCAAAACTGCACGCAATACTCCAGGTGTGGTCTCACCAAGACCCTATACAACTGCAGTAGAACCTCCCTGCTCCTATACTCAAATCCTCTTGCTATGAAAGCCAACATGCCATTCGCTTTCTTTACTGCCTGCTGCACCTGCATGCCTACCTTCAATGACTGGTGTACCATGACACCCAGGTCTCGCTGCATCTCCCCCTTTCCCAATCGGCCACCGTTTAGATAATAATCTGCTTTCCCGTTTTTGCCACCAAAATGGATAACCTCACATTTATCCACATTAAACTGCATCTGCCAAACATTTGCCCACTCACCCAGCCTATCCAAGTCACCTTGCAGTCTCCTAGCATCCTCCTCACACCTAACACTGCCCCCCAGCTTAGTGTCATCTGCAAACTTGGAGATATTGCCTTCAATTCCCTCATCCAGATCATTAATATATATTGTAAATAGCTGGGGTCCCAGTACTGAGCCTTGCGGTACCCCACTAGTCACTGCCTGCCATTGTGAAAAGGACCCGTTTACTCCTACTCTTTGCTTCCTGTTTGCCAGCCGGTTCTCTATCCACATCAATACTGAACCCCCAATGCCATGTGCTTTAAGTTTGCTTTAAGATAATACTAATCTCTTATGTGGAACCTTGTCGAAAGCCTTCTGGAAGTCCAGATACACCACATCCACTGGCTCCCCCCCCTATCCACGCTACTAGTTACATCCTCGAAAAATTCTATAAGATTCGTCAGACATGATTTACCTTTCGTAAATCCATTTTGACTTTGTCCAATAATTTCACCACTTTCCAAATGTGCTGCTATCCCATCTTTCATAACTGACTCTACCAGTTTCCCCACTACCGATGTTAGGCTAACTGGTCTGTAATTCCCCGTTTTCTCTCTCCCTCCCTTCTTAAAAAGTGGGGTTACGTTTGCTACCCGCCAATCCTCTGGAACTACTCCAGAATCTAAAGAGTTTTGAAAGATTATTACTAATGCATCCACTATTTCTGGAGCTACTTCCTTAAGTACTCTGGGATGCAGCCTATCTGGCCCTGGGGATTTATCGGCCTTTAATCCATTCAATTTACCCAACACCACTTCCCGACTAACCTGGATTTCACTCAATTCCTCCACCTCCTTTGACCCGCGGGCCCCTGCTATTTCCGGCAGATCATTTATGTCTTCCTTAGTGAAGACGGAACCAAAGTAGTTATTCAATTGGTCCGCCATATCCTGGTTCCCCATGATCAACTCACCTGTTTCTGACTGCAAGGGACCTACATTTGTTTTAACTAATCTCTTTCTTTTCACATATCTATAAAAACTTTTGCAGTCAGTTTTTATGTTCCCTGCCAGTTTTCTTTCATAATCCATTTTTCCTTTCCTAATTAAGCCCTTCGTCCTCCTCTGCTGGTCTCTGAATTTCTCCCAGTCCTCCGGTATGCTGCTTTTTCTGGCTAGTTTGTACGCATCATCCTTTGCTTTGATACTATCCCTGATTTCCCTTGTTATCCATGGATGCACTGCCTTCCCTGATTTATTCTTTTGCCAAACTGGGATGAACAATTTTTGTAGTTCATCCATGCAGTCTTTAAATGCCTTCCATTGCATATCCACCGTCAACCCTTTTAGAATTAATTGCCAGTCAATCTTGGCCAATTCACGTCTCATACCCTCAAAGTTACCTTTCTTTAAGTTCAAAACCATTGTTTCTGAATTAACAATGTCACTCTCCATCCTAATGAAGAACTCAACCATATTATGGTCACTCTTGCCCAAGGGGCCACGCACAACAAGACTACTAACTAACCCTTCCTCATTACTCAATACCCAGTCTAAAATAGCCAGCTCTCTCGTTGGTTCCTCTACATGTTGGTTTAGATAACTATCCCGCATACACTCCAAGAAATCCTCTTCCTCAGCACCCCTGCCAGTTTGATTCACCCAATCTATATGTAGATTGAAGTCACCCATTATAACTGCTTTGCCTTTGTCGCAAGCATTTCTAATTTCTAAGCATTTCCATTCCCCCAGGCAGGAAACATTTATTTCCCTTTGAGTTGGTCTGAAGTCACGGAGAAAGCTTTTTGCCTTATCTGCGTCTTTTAGAGCTGGCGTAAAAAGACTAATTGAATTTTAAGAGATGCAGTAGCAGGAACATTTGGAGAGTTTAGCGGATACTAATTGATTGGCAAAACCAGCAACCCGTTTCCAGGTCCAACTGATAAATACTTAGTGCGATATCGTGTCTTTCAAAAACCCAAAGTTAACTTATTTTTTTCCTTTTGTAGCATTGACGATATTCATTATTTGGTTCTGCAAAATTTTATTCAGAGCACCCTGGCTCTATCTGATACACAGATGAAATCATGCCAGTCCTTTCAGGTATTTATGTATGTCGAGTTACGAAATCCATTGCAATCCATTAGACTTACGTGTCTTTTTAATGAACCTTTCAATTACAAATCTGCCCGTCTTTTTGGCCAGGCCATGGTTTAAATTAGATTTTAAGTAAGATGTATAAAATCATGAGACGATTAGATCGGATAATGCACAGAATCTCTTGCCCAGAGTCGGGGAATCGAGGACCAGAGGACCAGAGGACATAGGTCATAGATTCAAAGTGAAGGGAAAAAGATTAAATAGGAATCTGAGGGGTTACTTTTTCCCACAAAGGATGATGGGTGTATGGAACAAGCTGCCAGAGGAGGCAGTTAAGGCTGGGACTGTCTCAATGTTTAAGAAACAGTTTGACAGGTACATGGATAGGACAAATATGGAGGGATATGGACCAAGCGCAGGCAGGTGGGACTAGTGTAGCTGGGACATGTTGGCCGGTTTGGACAAGTTGGGACGAACAGCGTGTTTCCCCACTGTATTATTCCATAGACACTATATGAAAAGGAAACAACTCCACCCCCTGCCCTTGTATTGAAATATGGCCTGATTCTGCAGCAGTAATCACAGCAATGTTTACCGTCCTTGATTCCAAGTTTCTCCACCAGTTTCATTTTCCAATAAATCATTTGAACTGTTGTACCTTTCAGTAAAGTATGTGCATAAAATATGTTAAATATCTATTATTTTCTGGTTTAGTTGATTTTTCTAAGGATTTATTAATTGCCATTCTGCAAATGCGCTGAATATATAAAAATAATTATAGCTATTATTGTAGGATTGGCACAGCTGGTAGAGCCGCTGCCTCACAGCACCGGGGACACTGGTTCAATCCTGACCTCGGGTGCTATCTGTGTGGAGTTTGCATGTTCTCCTGAGTGCGTGGGTTTTCTCCTATGTCACGTGCAGATTTGTTGGTTAATTGGCCTCCGTAAATAACCCCTAACCTGCAGGGAGTGGATGAGAAAGTGGGATAACGTAGAACTAGCATGAATGGTGATCGATGGTCGGCATGAACTCAGTGGGCTGAAGGGCCTGTTTCCAAGCTTATATCATTCAATCAGTCCATTTTTTCACAGAAATATTTCGAGGAATAGCTCATTTTAAATGTACATATGATGTTTAGTATTTCAACTTAAATTATACATGCATTTGGTGTAATTTTTAAACAGTTACCTAAAACATTTACTGTGTATTTGCCAGCTGGCCCATTGCGCAAATACTTTGATGTGATTAGCTGTTCATAAGGATCATAAAGCCGAATAAATCTGTAACAATCACCCTTCACTATTACATTCAAGGCACTGATTCTGTTGTAAGTAACTTTTAAATCTGTTTTAGTCAGGAGTGTGAGATTTCTTGTAAAATATGGATTATTTCCCCAGACATTCCATCTTTATAAGCAATACAAGGATGACATCCTCGTGAAAGTGTTCCTCGAGTTCCAACAGCGGAGTTTGGTAAACCGTCGCAGAGTCAGTAAAGCATTGGGGCCAAAGAAGAGCAGAGCGTTACCCTTTGCATCAATGTCCTATCAGCTGTCACAGACTTACTACAGGTATGTGGTGGGACTTTTTCAGATGTGAACATTATAGCTGCAAAAATCATTCGGTTCGAGTTTAGTTTAATGATTTACAGCGTGGAAATAAGCCCATCAGCCCACCGAGTCCATGCCGACCAGCGATTCCTGCACACTGACACTATCCTAAACACACTAAGCACAATTTACAATTTTACCAAGCCAGTTGATCTACAAACCTGTACGTCTCTGGAAACCGGAGATCCCGGAGAAAACCCACGCAGGTCACAGGGAGTACATACAAATATACAACCTCCGTCAGACAGCAGCCGTAGTCAGGATCGAACCTGGGTCTCTGGCGTTGTAAGGCAATAACTATACAGCTGTGCTGCCGTGCCACCCAAGCTGGTGTAAATATGCACAATGCTGATTCTGCATTTGGCACCTATTCACTAAGCAGCTTGTGGCAATTAGATTTGTCATAAAGGCCTAAAGATCTTGTCATGAAGGCATACAACACAGAAACAACTGTTCTGCTCGCCAAATCCATGCAAGCGATCAAGTACCCATTTGCACTATTTTCAGATTAGGAAAAAGGGGAGGTGCAATGAGACCTGGGTGCCCTTGTACATCAGTCACTGAAAGTAAGCAAAGTCTGAAGAAGGGTTTCGGCCCGAAACGTTACCTATTTCCTTCGCTCCATAGATACTACTGCACCCGCTGAGTTTGTCCAGCATCTTTGTGTACCTTCGATTTTCCAACATCTGCAGTTCCTTCTTGAACACTGAAAGTAAGCATGCAGGTACAGCAGGCAGTAAAGAAAGCAAATGGCATGTTGGCCTTCATAGCGAGAGGATAGGGACAAAAAGCTGGAGTAACTCGGCGAGACAGTCAGCATCTCTGGAGAGAAGGAATGGGTGACGTTTTGGGTCGAGACCCTATTTCAGCAAAGAGGGGGTGGTTTGGGTGGGAAGGGATGAGTGAACCAGGGCGTTGCGGGTGGAATAGTTTCTACGGAAGGCGGAAAGGGGTGGAGATGGGAAAATGTGGCTAGTGGTGGGATCCCGTTGGAGATGGCGGAGATTTCGAGAGAATTTGAGTATAGGAGCAAGGGGGACCTACTGCGGTTGTACAGGGCCCTGGTGAGACTACACCTAGAGTATTGTGTGCAGTTTTGGTTTCCTAATTTGAGGAAGGACATTCTCGTTATTGAGGGAGTGCAGCATGGGTTCACCAGGTTAATTCCCGGGGTGGCTGGACTGACATATGATGAAAGAATGGATCGTCTGGGCTTATATTCGCCAGAATTTAAAAGATGAGAGGGGATCTTATAGAAACATATTACATTCTTAAGGGATTGGACAGGCTAGGTGCAGGAAAAATGCGTTTCACAGTTTAAGAATAAGGGGTTAGTACTCAGTTTAGTACTGAGATTAGGAAAATCATTTTCACCCAGAGAGTTGGGATTCTGTGGAATTCTCTGCCACAGAAATCAGTGGAGGCCAATTCACTGAATGTTTTCAAGAGAGAGTTAGATAGCTCCTGGGGCTAATGGAATCGAGGGATATGGGGAGAAAGCAAGAAAGCTTTACTAATTTTGGATGATCAGCCATGATCATATTGAATGGCAATGCTGGCTTGAAGTTCGAATGTCCTACTCCTGCACCTATTTTCTATGTTTCCCTGCACTACATATGTAGAAACAAGGAACTGCAGATGCTGCTTTACAAAAAAAGGACACTAAGTGTGGGAGTAACTCTGAGAGTCAGGTACCATCTCTGGAGAACATTGGTAGGTGACGTATGTAGGAAGGAACTGCAGATTGTAGTTTAAACTGAAGATAGACATAAAAAGCTGAAGTGAAGTCAGACAGCATCTCTGGAGAAAAGGAATAAGTGACGTTTCAGTTCGACCCTTCTTCAGACTGAGTCGGTGGAAAGGGAAACGAGAAATATAGACGGTGATATGGAGAGATATAGATGTGTTTTGAAACTGCATTGAACTTTCCTCAGAAGGCTTAGGAAGTTCAGCATGCCACCAACAACTCTCACCAACTTCTACAGATGAGTCACAGGAAGCATTTTATCAGGATGTGCCACAACATGGTTTGGGAACAGCTCCATTCAAGACCACAAAAAATCGCAGGAAATTGTGGATGCAGCCCAGACCATCACACAAACTCAACCTTCCAGAGACTCCATTTCTATATAATTACCATGACTAGAGGGAGAGTCTTGGACAAGAGGGCATAGCCTCAGAATAAAAGGACACAGTTTTAGTAAGGAGATGAGGGGGAATTTATTTAGCCAGAGTTTGGTGAATCTGTGGAATTCATTGCCACATATACTGTGGAGGCCAAGTCATTGCAGGCAGAGATTGATGTATTCTTAATTAGTAAGGGAGTCCAGGGTTATGGGGAGAAGGCAGGAGAATGGGGTTGAGAGGGAAATATTGATCAGCCTTGATTGAATGGCGGAGTAGACGTGATGGGCCGAATGGCCTACTTTGCTTCTATGACTTATGAAAGACAGTTTCATTGTTTTTGTGTGTTAATGATGTACAGAACTGTTTTTATTCTGCATTCTCAGAACTCTTAAACATGATGTAATATTTCTTGTGGATAATTTATTCCAGGAACTTCGTCTGGCGTTTTCCAAGTAATATATGTTCTGAATCGTACAAGTTTTTACAAAAGCTGAAGACTGCAGGAATGGAGGACCTCCCCAACATCTTCTCCTTCCAGGATAAGGATGCACCTGTTGAGACTGACATGCTCACCTACCCTCTGGATGGAAATGGTGGCTGCTGTGTGGCCACAGTGTCTTTGTTTATCCTCGGTCTGTTGTCTTTCCACGTCTCAATCCCCGAGCAGATCGTGGTTGTGGACAGTACGCTGGTAGACAATGAAGTTATAAAAAGGTACGGGCATATGATTTTCATAAGGTCATAAGGAATAGGAGTAGAATTAGGCCATTTGGCCCATCATATCTACAGGATGCTGCCATTCGATCATAGCTGATCGATCAACCCCATTCTCCTGCCTTCTCCCCGTAACCTCTGACACCTGTACTAATCAAGAATCTATCTTTATCTGCCTTAGAAATATCCACTGACTTCTGTGGCAAATAATTCCACAGATTCACCAACCTGTGACTAAATTCATCCACTTCATGGATACTTGTATATCTTTATAAATCCTACTCTCATTTATAGAGCCATACCGCATTCCATATACCCACCATCATGGGTGAAAATGTTTCCTATTAAATCTTCCCCCTCACCTTAAAACTGGTAAAAGATTCCTATGGAAATATCTGGATCTTTTGCTTTCTATTATTAGTATTGTGCATACTCTTGTTTTCTACCATGTTGAAAATTTCAGATAAAGGAGGAATGAACTGCTACATCATGGCGTCTACATTGAGTATGTCCAGACCGCTTAGCTTATCATCAGCAGAATACTTCTCTTGTTTTAGTTCAGCCGGAATACTTTGAGCTTTCAAATAATTAACCTTGCTTTAATATGTGTTAGGCACAAAGTGCTGGAGTAACTCAGCGGGTCAGGCAGCATCTCTGGAGAACATGGATAGGCGACGATTCGGATCGGGACTTTTATTCAAACTGGAAGTAGACTCAACACTGACCAGACTGAAGAAGGGTCCCCACACGAAACGTCACCCATCCATGTTCATTCAGGAATGCTGCCTGATCCACTTAGTTACTCCAACGCATTGTGTTTTTCCTTGTTTCTACATTCTTTGTCTGTTTTAGGTTGGGGAAGGAAGGCTTGGATGACGATGAGGAAGATGACATGGAAGACGTTGGAAATAAGCCCAAATTTGAAGTGAAGGCTCCTCAGGCCTCGCATACTAACTATTTACTGATGCGGGGGTATTATGCACCGGGCATAGTGAGCACACGCAACCTTAATCCAAATGACAACATTGTGGTAAACTCCTGTCGGGTGAGGCTAAAGGTCCGTTCAACGCCAGCGCAAGGAAGCTTGAGCACCCATGATGGTGAGTCCGTAAGCTTCAGAATGCTATTTCTTGTACTACCATAACAATTGAACCTCTCCTTTTAAATTATTTTTCATCCAAGTTTACATATCTTTTGTAATTGATTATTTGTTGCTTCTGTTACTCACCGGTCAAACGAGTCTAACTTGTCATCATGTGACACACACACAGAGACGCACACGCACACATGCACACAGCCACATGCACACGCACAGAGACGCACACACACACACAGACGCACGCACACACAGGCGCACGCACACACACACACGCACACACAGACACACAGACACCCACACGCACACACACACACACGCACACACAGGCGCACACACACACACACACACACACACACACACACACACACACACACACACACACACACACACACACACACACACACACACACACACACACACACACCCAAACACACACACACACACACACAAAACAAAACACACACACAAACACACACACCTCTCATCCTGAAGGCATATCTGTTCATTGCATTGATTGAAAGACACCATGAAAACAGGCCCTTTGGCCCATCGACAACACGCCGACTATCGATCATCTCACCAGTTCTATGTTATCCCTCTCTCGCAGCCACTTCCTACACACTAGGGACAATTAACTTACAAACGTACACGTCTTTGGTATGTGGGAGGAAGCGACAGCAGCTAGAAGAAACCCTGACATGAGACCAAGTTTTGTTCACATCCTTATATAAATTGCCAGGGAGAGGGAAGGGCACCAATGTCTAAAGAACCAGATTTTGTCAAAGGGATCTAGGGTGGTGGCTTTAATCTTCCTAGTGTTTGGTGGAAAGATACTCCTCATCCAGGATGTTGAACGATTAGGGCCGGCACGATGGTGCTGCAGGAGAGTTGCTGCCTTACAGCGCCAGAGACCCGGGTTTGATACTGCCCACAGGTGTTGTCTGTGTGGAGTTATACGTTCTCCCTGTGACCGCATGGGTTTCCTCCAGATGCTTTGGTTTCCTCCCACACTATAAAGATGTGCCGGCTTGTAGGTTAATTAGATTTTGTTAATTTTAAATTGCCCCTAATGTAGTTGCTAGTGTATGTGGTTATCGCTGGTTGGCGCGGACTCAGTGGGCGGGGCTGAAGGACCTGTTTATCTGCTGTATCTCTAAAGTCTATAAGATTTGGATGTTGATTAGCTAGTTTATATACATCATTGCCACTGATACCAGTAAATCAGCTGCATTATGCCTCAATTTATTCACAAAAATATTTACAGTAAAGACCGTGGTGCTTCTTATTTTGTTGCCACAGTTGGAGTGATATTAATAATCATAATTTAGTCCTTGTTCTGAATACTTCTCCTTCTTAGACTGTTTTGATACATGCAGTTATATCTGAAATGTTCAACCTCCTGCTTTCTCCTGAAGCAGATCCAGCCACTTTGTTTGAGACAGCATCAGGACCAGATGCTCTTCCTCAGACATTCACAAAGGTGCTGAAGCCCAACTCGTATGAGTACGGAGGGGAGAAAGTTCAAAAGCGCTTTGTGGATGAGCTCGGGTACAGTCCCGAGGATCTGACTGCCGTGCAGGAAATCTCCAGTGCGATTGAAGCCTGTTCCACCTTTGGGATGGAGACAACAAAACTAGTGCAACAATTTCTTCAGTACGAGGAGGTGCTGAATGCAAGGACCAAGTCATTAAAGCAATACCTGCAGGTTTGTCATAGTCATAGAGTCTTTTTAATTTAGTTTAAAGACACAGCGTGGAAACAGGCGCTTCAGTCCATCGAGTCCGTGCCGACCAGTGATCCCCGCACACTAACGTTATCCACACACCAGAGACAATTTACAATTATACCAAACCATTTGGAGTGTGGGAGAAAACCGAAGATCCTGGAGAAAACCCACGCAGGTCACAGGGAGAACGTAAAAACTCCGTACAGACAAGCACCCGTAGTCAGGATCAGATCCAGTTCTCTGGTGCTGTAAGGCAACAACTCAACTGCTGTGCCACCATGCCACCTTTATAAGAGTCTTACAGTGTGGAAACAGGCTCTTTTGCCCAATTTGTCCACACAAGCCAGCACGTCCCATCTACACTAGTCTTACCTGTCTGCGTTTGCCCATATCCCTTCAAACATGTCCTATCCATGAAGTCTGAAGAAGGGTTTTGGCCTGAAACGTCGCCTATTTCCTTCGCTCCATAGATGCTGCTGCACCCGCTGAGTTTCTCCAGCATTTTTGTGTACCTATCCATGTGTTTGTCTTAAACACAAAATATTTATAGACAATTCCCAAGTAATTAAATGTAATTTAATTTAAATCGTGATCTGTAAATGAGTCATTAAATGGTTTAGTTATGATAACATCTACATTTATTTTAATTTAGTAATATTTGCTATTTGTAAAAAAAAGAATACAATTATTTGCTTTCAAGCCATTTGAGTTTGTGGCCACTGTATGCTGATTGTAAGCTATCTTTTCCTGAAAAATGAACTGATTTTTGGGACTGAAACAAAACTTGGGGTCCACTATAAATAAGGACAGTCTCGCTACCTGCTGACAAACTTTTTGTTTACACAATTTTAGCACCGTGTTGTGTGCAGATCTGGTAATCCTAGCTAAGGAAGGATGTACAAAGGAAGAGAGAGATTAGGTGAAGGGATCCGAAGATCGATACAAAATGCTGGACTAACTCAGCAAGTCAGGCAGCATCTCGAGATAGATGGAATAGGTGACGTTTTAGGTCGGAACCCATCTTCAGTCCACTGAAGGGTTCCAACCCAAAACGTCACCTATTCCTTTTCTCCAGAGATGCTGCCTGACCTGCTGAGTAACTGCAGTATTTTGCATCTGTCTTTGGTATAAACCAGCATCTGCAGTTCCTTCCTTCACATTAGGTGAGCGGACTCCAGAGTTGCTAAATGGAAGCATTGAAGAACAGATCAAATAATTGCAGAAATTCTTTGCTATTTGCAATGTGTTGGAATTGCTTTTCATATGTAGTTTGTTAAATGTGTACGGCGATTTTGACGTTTGCTTCTGTTTTGCAGGATTTGAAAGTGTTGGACCAGATCGTAGTAGTCGGCAGCTCAGCAGCACGGGTGGTGGCGATAACGCATGCTCACCCCTGGCTGCTTCATCCATTTCGTGTCTGGAAAAGTGGGGAGAAGTCTGTGTCTCTGAGTTCACCCGAGGGGGGGTCCAAAAGCAGCTCTGAAATAAACCCTTCAGAATCTGACACAAGAAACATTCCGCCCTGTGAGCAAAGTGACACGCATAAGAAGAGTATAAAGTCTGGTTTTAGTTCAATCGTTACAAAGGAGAGTGTTGAAGAGCACAGTTCGGAGTCCACAACTGCACAGGATGTCTGTGTGAGTCGTGTGTGTACAGTGACTGCGAATAGGAAAAGAACTATTGAGGAGATTGGCACTGGAAACATTGACCGTGAGCGTCCTTGTAAAAGATCTTGTCAGGGCAGTGACTCTTCTGAACTAAGGAGGGATTCCTCGAATGGGGACAATCCAGACAGCACATCAGATGAAACAAGAAGCAAACTCTCCCAGCACCAGTTCCCTTCTACCTCTTCATCAGGAGCTAATCTTGTCAAATACCCGGATTTGCAGAGTGAGCCAGTAAGGCCAGGTTGTGAACAAGATGGGAACAGAGATGAAAGTTGTGAGGTGCTTAACTCTTCACTTGATGTTAAAGGTCTGAGGGCCTCTTCCAAAATGACTGCTGCGAAGGATGGGGGACAACAAGGTTCCCAGTTGGTGCAAGAAGACGATGCCCAAGCAGAGAGCACAGCAGGTGAGGGAAACACTGAAGCAATACATCCTGTACGTGGGCAGCTTCTCAAAGGCGATATATCTGTGGTGAATTCAGGGGAGGATTTACAGCATGGTGAAAATCCTCCAATGAACCTGAGGCAGGACAGATCAGGACTTCAGGAGGAAGGTAATTGGAGTCTATAGATTGTGCATCAGAGTAAATGTACAGTACTTGATCACTGGAGCATTAATTAGGTGATGTTATTTTAAACTCGTCTGATTTTTGACATTTTAATTAGTTATCCTTTGCACCTTTATCTTGTAGTAAACTGTGCTGTGTAACGTTTGACTCGTGAACGCTCTTTAAATATTTATGGTATTAGGGTTATCTTTGCATCCTGTATGCTTTTTACAATACCTTTTGAGTTTAGAGATACAATGTGGAAACAGGCCCTTCAGAGTCCACGCTGACCATTGATCACCCGTTCACTCTAGTTGTATGTTATCACACTTTCACATCCTGCTCATTAGCAGCAATTTACAGAAGCCAATTAACCTACATACCTGCACGTCTTTGGAAAACCAGAGCACCAGGAGAAAACCCAGGCAGAATCATGGGGAATCTACAAATTCCACACAGACTGTACCCGTCGTCAGGATTGAACCTGGGTCTCTGGCGCTGTGAGGCTGCAGCTCCACCTCAGCACCACTGTGCCTCCCCTAATTATTATCCTTCAATATTGTAAACATTTAAAAAAAAAAAAAATTCCACCGTGAACTGCATGTAGTGGAACAAATATAATCACATTCTGCATCTGGCATTCCCTCCAATTCATGCCTCTCAGACAGGAAGATAGACAGATATGAGACATTCGTGTGGAAGGTTGGGCGATTACTGCAGGGACTCAGCTTGGTAAGAAGGAACTGCAGATGCTGGTTTAAACCGAAGATAGACACAAATAGTTGGAGTAACTCAGCAGGGCAGGTAGCATCTCTGGAAAAGGAAAGGGTGACGTTTCAGGTTGAGATCCTTAAGGGCTTCTCCAGAAATGTTGCCTGTCCCATTGAGTTACTCCAGCTTTTTGTGTCTATACTCAGCTTGGTAAGATACACAGTTTCAGGTTGGATGTGTGGGCGTCTGTGGATTCTGAGACATTAACTTGTACTATTGGATGATTAACCCAGAGTCATAGTCATGGAATCATACAGCATGGAAACAGGCCGTTCAGCCAACTTGCCCACACCGACCAACCTGTGCCATCTACACTAGTCCCACCTGCCTGTGTTTGACCCATATCCCTCTAAACCTGTCCTATCCATGTACCTGTCTAAATGTTTCATAAACATGGCGGGAGTACCTCCCTCAACTTTCTCTTCCGGCAGCTTGTTCCACACACCTACCACCCTTTGTGTGGAAAAAGTTACCCCTCGGGTTCCTATTAAATCTTTCCCCCTTCAGCTTAAACCTATGTCCTCTGGTTCTCGAATCCCCCTACTCTGGGCAAGAAACTCTACCCGATCTATTCCTCTCATGATTTTGTACACCTCAATGATTCAATGATCACCCTTCATCCCCCTGCACTCCAAGGAAAAGAGTCCTAGTCTACTCAACCTCTCTAGCTCAGGCCATTGAGTCCCGGCAACATCCTCATAAATCTTCTCTGCTCCCTTTCCAGCTTGAAATCAGAGGTTTGAGATGAGTTCAAAGCCTACCACAGTGGCAAGTAAATTTAAATGCAGTCAATGCAATAAATCTGCAATTAAAAATAATAAAATATCAGAAAAAATTGTAAAGAATAACAAATCTGAGATATAAAAAGAATCTGAAATGTGAAAAAAAACCCCATCTGAAATAAATGCAAAAGCAAGAATGAGCTGTCATTTGCTCAAAAATGCAAAACATTTTCATATCCCTCGCCCTTCCTAGTTTTGTCACTATTTCCACTCCAGGAGTCTTAAATTATTTTTTTCTCCTTCAGTTTTTTCCTGAGTATTAGGTTTCCTTAATACCTGGTTTAATTAATAATGATTGTGGAGTTGGGGAAAATCAAAGATGTGTTCTTCATGTTGAAAACATTTGATTCTGCTTTGTGCAAGTTAAAGTTGCCTTTAATCTTTCATTGCAGGGGATTCAGTCAAGGAGAATGTGAAGATAGAAGGTATCTTGCAAAGCGAATCAGACAAGTAGGTGTTTAACATTATTACATTTTAACATATTAATCGAAGTAGGGAAATCTTCAATCTGGAATTTGAGATTATGCAATAATGAAGTCAGTTTTTATAGTTTAGTTGAGATGTACAGGAAATAGGCCCTTTGCCCCACCGAGTCCGCACCAACCAGTGATCACCGTACATTAGCACTGTCCTACATACTAGGGACAATTTACAATTTTTTACAAAATTCAGTTAACTTACAAACCTGCAAGTCTTTGGAATGTGGGAGGAAACCGGAGCACCCGGGGAAAACCCACGCAGCCATGGGAATAACGTACAAACGCAGTTTGATAAAACCTGGGTCTCTGGTGCTGTAAGGCAGCAATTCTACCACTGTGCCGCCCCATTATACACAAGATCTCACAGCATTTTCATTAAATTGCAAAAAACACGAAGAGCTGGAGTAACTCAGCGTGTCTGGTAACATCTCTGGAGAACATGGATAGGAGACGTTTCGGGTCCAGACAAACTGGTGCTGCAATTTTCATACTGAAGAAGAGACCCAAACCCGAAACATCGCCTTTCTCAGCTCTCCAGAGATGCTGACTGACTTTCGGAGTTACCCCAACACTTTGTTGCTTTTTGCTCATTGTGTTAGCTGTTTGTGATCCCAGCATCTTCAGTTCCTTGCTTCTACTTGATTGAATTGCATTTGGTTAGCTCGGACATATACAAACAGGTCCTGTCTTTTATCAAATGAGGCTACTTGCGTGACTAGATTGTGTACTGTTTCAGGAAACTGTAACATGTTGAATAGAGTGTTTTGCAGTTCCCAAACCTGGAAATTGGGCCAATCTTGTCAGTCACACCGTTGGCCCTTGAAGAGGTGAAATCATTGGATTCTCTGACATTGGCCAGCAAGTTCCAGGTTAAAGCACAACTCGATAGCAACAACCAAAAGACCAATAGACCATCCACTGAATAGACTTTCAATCACTCTACATTTCCATCTCCCACCAGGAAAGCCTTAAAGCCCACCATTTATTTTTCAACTGCAGAACCAGGCACCCATTCCCTCATCTTTACTGTGGATGTTCAGTCACTCTGTACCAATCCCCCCCCACCAAGAAGGCCCTAAAGCCCTCGGTTTCTTCCTCGACCACAGAACCAGGGTTCTGTACTTTTTCATATCTCTAGTTTTGGGTCTCGACCCAAAACGCCACCTATTCCACTCCTCCAGAGATGCTGCCTGTCCCACTGAGTTACTCCAGCATTTAGTGTCTACAGTGTAAACTAGCATCTGCCGATCCTTCCTACACAACAGACTATCCAGGTTGGATGGGGATGCTGTGATTGAAATGCCATTGTCAAGGATTCAAAGTTCATAAAGCAAAGTAAAGTGGCAAAAGAGATTACTTACTTTTTTTAAATGCCATTTTCATGAAGTATCCTCTTTCCTGATTGAATCTTGCAGAGAATACGAGCAGATTAGTTTCTTCTGCCATCCCTGGAGAATTGTTGATGGGAGCCTGAATAAACCTGTCTGTAAAGGAATGATAGAAGCTGTGCTGTACCACATCATGGCAAAACCTGGCATCACAGAACAGAAACTAATAAGCTACTACAGTGCTGTTCTGCAGCCTGTGATTGTGATGGAGTTATTACAGGTGAGTTTTCTGGAGTGTTTTTCTGTTAGAGATACAGCATGGAAACAGGTCCTTCAGCCAACCGAGTCCACACCAACCATTGATCACCTGTACACTGGTTCTATGTTATCCCAATTTTGCACCCTACAGGCTAGGGACAATTTACAGAAGCCAATTAACCTGCAAACCTGTGGGGGGGAGGTGTCAGGACCACACACTTTGTAGCTGATGAGAGCACGGTTCACTTGTCTGATGACTGTTGGGAAGAAACAGTCCCTGAATCTGAGGTCTATGTTTTCACACTTCTGTATCTCTTGCCTGATGAGAGAGGGGAGACGAGGGAGTGACCGGGGTGAGACTGGTCCTTGAAAATGCTGGCAACCTTGCCATGGTAGTGCAAAGTGTAAATGTTGTTTCATTGCATATATGAATATATTATCTGGAGTGGCATTCACTGTGTTGAGGTGGGAGATCCTCCATTCACTAATAGATGGTTTGGTGGTTTAACCTGTCAAGCTCAGTGTAATATTGTTACCTCCTTAGTCACTTGATTAATTATGGCCAACAAAACCTCTGCTCTAGAAATAACACCACCTCTCTTGATGTATTGAATTGAATCAAAGGATAGGGGGAGAAAGCACGATTATGGATGATCAGCCATGATCATATTGAATGGTGATGCTGGCTTGAAGGGACAAATGGCCTACTCCTGCACCTATTTTCTATGTTTCTTTCATTGCAAATGCTGAGAACATCGCTGTTGAGAGAATTTTAGTGTCATGTGTCCCAAACAATGGAATATAAATACACACAAACACAGCCATCAATAGTAGTCCAAAAAGACAAAACCAATGCCCGCTCAGAGGTTATTTGGAGAATGTAGTGTTTAATGGCCTGATGGCTGTAGGGAAGAAGCTGTTCCCGAACCTAGATGTTACAGTTTTCAGGCTCCTGTATCTTCCAAATGGCAGGAGTGAAATAAGTGTGTAGCCAGGGTGGTGTGGGCCTCTGGGGATGCGGGCTGCCTTTTTGAGGCAGTGACTCCTGTAGCTCCCTTCGATAGTGGGAAAGTCAGTACCTGTGATGTACTGGGCGCTATTCACCACTTTTTGCAGTTGACTTCGCTTCTGGACGTTCAAGTTGCCGAACCAGTCCATGATGCAACGTGTCACTTTCTTCAGTTTACGTCATAGTGTGTAAGGTCATATTGCAGTAAAGATTTCTGCCTTGCGTCACTGATGAGACACTGAACTCAGAATTTAAAAGATGGTGTTTCCTGACCTGAAATGTCTGCTCTCATTCCCAGGGTCTAGAAGCCGTTGGGTGCATCCAGAAACGCTACTTAACCAAAAGCAAGCCGGTGTCCTTGTTTTCCACTCCAACAGTTGTTTCCGAGATGCAGGAGCACAAGTTGTCTGAGCCCAACACTGTATTTTATGAGCCAACCATCGACTGTGTGATAAAACTCAGCAGAGTCTTTCCACACGAATCAAACTGGAACAAGTGGATACAGTAACGTTACAGTTTACCTTTGGTCTTCACATGAGGAACCTCTCTGTAAGTGCTGTGACTGCTCCTGTACACAAGGTTTGCAAACTTGCGTGACTATATTTATAGAACAGTTGAAGGTCCATTTAAGAGGAAATAACCCTGGATTACTTGAGAATGCAGAAATAAATCTTTTTACCAAACCTCACAGACTGCGTTTTAATTTGCAATCCACCTTGCATCATTTCCACACCCTCCACCTCTCAGCTTCCCAACCCCACCAAACTATCAATGTTATCAAAGTGAAGAAGGGTCCCAACCCAAATTGTTGCCTGTCCATGCCCTCCTGAGATGCTGCCTGACCCATTGTTACTCCAGAACTTTGTGTTTCCAGCTCAAGATCACAGCATCTACAGTTCCTTGTGTCTATCATTTTAATCCTATTGTATTCATCACAGAATGTTCTATTTAGTGCAGTATAACAGACCATACGGGGGGGGAGATGGTCGATTGTCCGCTATAACCATATAAGGGGGTTGATATGTACAATGCTATTGGAAAATGGCCATTAAACAATGAAGGATGCAAAATACACAATACCTTGGGGCAGCACAGTGGCACAACGGTAGAGTTGCTACCTTACAGTGCCAGAGACCCGTGTTCGATCCGGACTACGGGTGCTCCATGTGGCCGCGTTGATTTGCCCTGGTTCTATTTTACACACTGTGCGTTGTCCCTGGTGTATGGAGTGGAGCTGGGGTGCCGGAGGAGGGGGTAGATCGTGCCCGGGTCTCTGGCCCTGTGGGGCAGCGGCTCTTCCAACAGTTCACAGAGACCAGTTGGTCAGCAGTTCAGCGCGCCTTCACGGGTGAGGGGGCGGGGGAGGGGGATGGCGGTTAAGGGTAAACTCACATTGTCGTAATGTCTTTGCAATGTGAGAAGATAGAACCTCTGCAGTAGATCTATCCTACACACTGAATTGTCTCTAGTGTGTAAGGTAGAACTAGTGTATGGGTGACCTATGGTTGGCGTGGACTCAAAATGGTTCAAAAACACAATTCGCTCCATCCACCTAGTGGTCATTCATGAAACAACAAATCCATTTCTATGACAAATTTGGTCTGCTATAACCTAAATCCTTTATAAAGTGTAGGAAGGAACTGTAGGTGCTGGTTTACACCGAAGATAGACACAAATGCTGGAGTAACTCAGTGGGACAGGCAGCATCTCTGGCGAAAAGGAATGGGTGACGTTTTGGGTCGAGAACGTCACCCATTCCTTCCCTCCAGAGATGCCTGTCCCGCTGAGTTATTCCAGAATTTTGTGTCTATCCATTATAAAGAGGTCCGTTAAAACAAGTGTTTACTGTATTACTTCATCAGATAAACCATCTTAAAACATGAATGTTTTTTCTAAAGGCCAGTCAGCAATTGGATCCTTGGGTTTGATCACAGAAGGTACTGGCTCGAAGGGCCGAATGGCCTCCTCCTGCACCTATTTTCTAAGATATATCATTGCTATTTTAGCCAAAACTCTTTTGTAAATTAATATTATGACCTCAACCACAGCCACCTCCAGCCAAAAATAGACTAGGAGGCAATAGGTTGTTGACCAAGTCAGTCAAAAAGAGGCTTTAAGAAGCTTCAATGAATGGAGCAGTTTCTTGGGGTAAAAAATAAAGATTAGAGTCCACACACCATGTGACGATGGTGCGTAGTAAAGGATTGCACAAAAATGCAGAAACTTCACAAGCTGGAGACTTAGGGGGAGGTTACATCGAGCAGAAGAGTCACGGGATGGTTTTAAATTGCAAGGTGGGAATTTAAAACCGGCCAGTCCAGGCTCTGGTCATTGAGCAGAGCACTGGGGGGGGGGGGGGGGGGGGGGGGGGGGGGGGGTGAGCGAGACGTCCATATGTGGAGATTAGTAACTGAAGACTGGTCTGTCTGACATGATGTGCCTCACCATTTGTAAATCTATATTATTTATTATCATTATCTATTATCATTTATAGATCTTATAGAAACTTACAAAATTCTTAAGGGGTTGGACAGGCTAGATGCAGGAAGATTGTTCCCGATGTTAGGGAAGTCCAGGACAAGGGGTCACAGCTTAAGGATAAAGGGGGAAATCCTTTAAAACCGAGATGAGGAGAACTTTTTTCTCACAGAGAGTGGTGAATCTCTGGAACTCTCTGCCACAGAGGGCAGTTGAGGCCAGTTCATTGGCTATATTTAAGAGGGAGTTAGATGTGGCCCTTGTGGCTAAGGGGATCAGGGGGTATGGAGAGAAGGCAGGTACGGGATACTGAGTTGGGTGATCAGCCATGATCATATTGAATGGCGGTGCAGGCTCGAAGGGCCGAATGGCCTACTCCTGCACCTAATTTCTATGTTTCTATGTAAACAGATAGACTTGTCGAATAAAGCCCAGTGCCCTTTTCCTAGTATATTATGTATAAATCATGCACAAATTGTGCATGACATTTTATATTTGGTGGGAGGGGGGTGGGAGGCTTGCAATTGAACCAAATACCGAAAAGGATAATAATGTGTCAAGCCTGTGACACGTGTTCTTTCTTGCATGTCATGAGAAAGCACTTTACTCTTCGCTATTGCAGTGTTTGGTGCTTGGTCTTGCAGGCTGATTCTGGAGTGGGTTCGGTTCCTGTGGTTGTCTTGAATGGAATTTGATTAATGGAGGAAGGATAACAGGGACAAAACGTGCAGGAGGTAACTGCAGATGCTGGTTGACACTGAGGAATTACACAAATTGCTGGAGTAACTCAGCGGGTCAAAAGGCATCTCTGGAGAAAAGGAATCGCCTATTCCTTTTCTTCAGAGAAGGGTATTGGAAATAGAAATGTAATGTTAATAATTGCCCTTTAATGGAGCCAGCACACATCATTGCTGGACCTAATGGTCTCATCTACAAACGTATCAATCTTCTGCTTTCATCCTGAAAATTCCTAATCATTTTCAATTGAGAACATATGAATTGAAGAAAGACAGGCCCACTGAACAATCTTACATAGATTCTGGCTCAAAATGAATAAATGTGCACAACTTGTCTGCACTAGAACATGGAACAGTACAGCATGATGGCCCACGATGTGTTTGCTGAACAATGTGCCAATATAAACTAATCTCATGGATCATGCACTGGATGAAGAGATTAGGGCATCTTGGCACTATGTTTGATACAGATATTCTGGGCCAGAGGGCCTGTTCGTCTGTTGTACTGTTCTAGGTTCCATTGTAGATGAGTTATGCATATTTGTTCATTTTTACATTGTAGCTCATTTCAGGGTTTGTTGTATTGAGTTTTAGACTTGAATGAATGAATAAGTTTATTGGCCAAGTATGTACACATACAAGGAATGTGCCACGGTGCTTCGCTCGCCAGTAACAACACGACATATAGTAACAATTAAGAATGGCACGTAAAACATTAAACATTCACAGTAAAACATTATTGATTAAACATGTGAATGCAATAAAATACCAGAGCAAAAGGAGGCTGCAGACTTTTGGTTACTCGTGGAAAAAAGTTGTTTTTATGTCTGGCTGCGGTGGCTTTGACAGTCCGGAGTCGCCTTCCAGAGGAAAGTGCTTCAAAGAGTTTGTGGCCAGGGGTCAGAGGTGATCTTACCCACTCGATCCTGGCCCTTGCAGTGTACAGTTCTCAGGGGGGGGGGGGGGGGATTTGCTGCCAACAGCCTTCTCAGCTGATGGGACGATTCGCTGCAGCCTCCGGATGTCGTGCTTGTTGGTACAACAAGAAATACAATGCAGAAACAGGCCCTTTGGCCCACTGAATCCATATCAACCAGCGATCCCCATTCACTAACTGTCTTACACACTAATTACAATTTACAATTTTTCAACCAAAGTCAATAAACCTACAAACTTGTACGTCTTTGAAGTGAGAGGCAACCAGACCACCCAGAGAAATCCCCTGCGGTCACAGGGAGAGCGTACAAACTCTATACAGGCAGCGTGCGTAGTCAGTATCAAACCTTGGTCTGTGGCGCTATAAGGCAGCGACTCTATCGCTGCGCCACCATGCTGCCCAACTTCAAGACAACAGATCCTTCAAATCAAGACTTACTATAAAATATGGTGGCCTCTTATAATTATGTGACATTTTGCATAAAGATTGCATTTTTTTTAAACAGAAAAGCTAATCAAAAATAACTTGGATTTTAGATTGTCTCCCTATCATACCGCTGCAATACAGAGTCATGGAGTCAGACAGAGTGGAAACAGGCCCATATCCCTCTAGACCTGTCCGATCCACATGCCTGTCTCATTACTCCTTAAACTTTGCAATAGTCCCTGCCTCAACTACCTCCTCCAGCAGCTCATTCTATACACCCACCACCCTTTGTTTGAAAAAGTCAGATAATATCTTTTCCCCTTCACCTTAAACCTCTGCCCTGTGGTTCTCGATTTCCCCCACTCTGGGTAAGAGGCCCTGTGCGTCCACCTGATCTATTCCTCTCATTATTTTATACACCTCTATGAGATCACTCCTCATCCTCCTGCACTCCAGGGAATAGAGTCCCAGCTTGCTCAACCTCTCCCTGTAGCTCAGACCCTTAGGTTCTGAGTGACCTGCTATAACAAATGACGGCTTTCCATTTCAATGGAACATTTGCAGAAAGATGGTTTTAAAAATTTTGAAACAGAAAAGCTAATCAAAAATAACTTGGATTTTACAATGTTGCCTTATCATGTGGCTGCAATGTAGTTGATAGTTCTCTCCTCTGAGACTGTAGGCTGTGGATCTACGTTCATCATACATCAATGTTCAAAGCCATTCCAGTTCATCCCCCTCACGGCACCTCTCACTGGGATTCCCATCAACTGACCCCATGTGCTGTCTCAGCTGGATGCAAACATCCCCTGGCTCTGTATCAGAAGAGTTGATTACTTGTTCTTGGGACCTGGTGTCCGTCCAATGAATTTCTCTCAGAATGCTGACGTGCTGATGAACACTGGAAACTTGCTGAGTGCTGACAACTGCCCCCGCTGCGATTACAGACTCCAAGCTCTGTGGGAGAAAAAATATATATGATACAGAGGAAAAGATTCAAGACCCTGTACAAGGTCTCCTGAGGAAATGCAACATTCATAGTGTGATATAGAACAGAAACAGGCCCTTCGGCCCAATTCATCCATGCCAACCAAGATGCCCCATCTACGCTAGTCGCAGCTGCTCTATTTTGCCTATATCCCGCTAAACTTTTCCTATCTGTGTACCTGTTCAAATGTATTTTAAATGTTGTTAGACACAAAATGCTGGAGTAACTCAGCGGGTCAGGCAGCATCACTGGAGAAAAGGAATAGGTGACGTTTCGAGTCGAGACCCTTCTTCAGACTGATAGTCGGGGGAGGGGGCAACTAGAGGTATGAAAAGGTAGAAAGAACAAATCGGAGTCGGCAGCAATGACTCAGGAGAGACTGGGTTAAAGCATGGTTGTTGAGCCGGGGAGCAGGAGGATTCACAGAGGGGGAGCAGTGAGAGAGGGTGTTGCAGAACTCCCGTCAGAGAGAGGAGGAAAACTTTTTCAGAGTAGGGATACCTTGAGAATTTTTTCTGCCTCTGGCAGCTCATTCCATATACCCTTCACCCTCTGTGCGAAAGTTTCCCCTTACCATAGGTTCCTATTAAATCTTTTCCCTCTTAACTTAAACCAATGCCCACTATTTATCTCAAAGCCCTCTGGTTCTTCCTCGACCAGAGGAGCAACCTATACCCAGCCACTGACATTCTCCTCCGCCTAGCGGAGTTGGTCCTCACCCTCAACAACTTTACGTTTGACCCCTCCCATTTCCTCCAAACACGAGGCGTAGCTATGGGCACACGCATGGGCCCCAGCTACGCCTGCCACTTTGTCGGGTACGTCGAACAATCCTTGTTCAATACGTACCAGGGCCCCATCCCCGACCTCTACCTCCGTTACATTGATGATTGCTTTGGGGCCACCTCCTGCACCCACACACAACTGACTGACTTCATCCACTTCACCACCAACTTCCATCCGGCACTCCAATACACCTGGACCATTTCCGACACTTCCCTACCGTTCCTTGACCTCACCATCTCCATCACAGGGGATAGACTTCTGACCGACATACACTACAAACCCACTGACTCACATGGCTATCTGGACTACAAGTCTTCCCACCCTGCCCCCTGTAAGGACTCCATCCCCTACTCCCAATTCCTCTGCCTACGCCGCATCTGCTCCCAGGATGAGACGTTCCACACCAGGGCATCGGAAATGTCCTCACTCTTCAGGGAACGGGGATTCCCCTCCTCCACCATAGATGAGGCTCATACCAGGGTCTCTTCCATACCCCGCAACACTGCTCTCTCTCCCCATACCCGCACTCGCAGCAAGGGCAGAGTCCCCCTAGTCCTCACCTTTCACCCCACCACCCGGCAAATACAACAAATCATCCTCCGCCATTTTCGCCACCTCCAACGTGACCCCACCACTCGCCACATCTTCCCATCTCCCCCCATGTCTGCCTTCCGCAAAGACCGCTCCCTCCGCAATTCCCTTGTCAATTCTTCCCTTCCCTCCCGTACCACCCCCTCCCCGGGCACTTTCCGTTGCAACCGCAAGAAATGCAACACCTGTCCCTTCACCTCCCCCCTCGACTCCATTCAAGGACCCAAGCAGTAGTTCCAGGTGCGATAAAGGTTGCATCCGCTGCTCTAGATGCCAACTGATTTACATCGGTGAGACTAAGCGGAGGTTGGGCGATCGTTTTGCCGTACACCTCCGCTCAGTCAGCACTTCAACTCCCCCTCCTATTCCCAATCCGACCTCTCTGTCCTGGGTCTCCTCCATTGCCAGAGTGAGCAACACCGGAAATTGGAGGAACAGCACCTCATATTCCGCCTGGGTAGCCTGTGTCCGTCGGGCATGAACATTGAATTTTCCCAATTTTGCTAGCCCTTGCTGTCTCCTCCCCTTCCTTAACCCTCGAGCTGTCTCCTCCCACCCTCCTATCCACCCGCCCTCGGGCTCCTACCCCTCCCCTTTTCCTTCCTTCTCCCCCCCACCCTCCACCCCCTATCAGTCTGAAGAAGGGTTTCGGCCCAAAACATCACCTATTTCCTTTGCTCCATAGATGCTGCTGCACCCGCTGAGTTTCTCCAGCATTTTTGTGTACCTTCAATTTTCCAGCATCTGCAGTTCCTTCTTGAACCCACTATTTATTTGTTCCCTAAGCCTGGGAAGAAGACTGTGCATTCACCCTATCTATTCCTCTCATGATTATATGCACCTCTATAAGATCATCCCTCCCGTGTTCCAAGGAGTAGAGTCCATGCCTGATCAATCGCTTCCTATAGCCCAGGCCCTCGAGTTCTGGTAACATCCTTGTAAGTCTCTGCACTCTTTCAGGCAGAGAAGAGGGGGGTGTCTGGGCTCTGTGGCAATGAATTCCACAAATTTACAGCCCTCAACCTTAAGAAATTCCTCCTCATCTCCATTCTAAAGGTACATCATTTGATTCTGAGGGGAAATGTCCTAAGACAGACAAATGGGATTACATGTTTAAGAAGGAACTGCAGATGCTGGAAAATCGAAGATAGACAAAAATGCTGGAGAAACTCAGCGGGTTCTGAAGAGTAGGAGGGAGCTTGAGAATGGGTCTGGACAGGGAACATGAGCAGATGTTAGGATGTCTGAATGATCGGATGGTGGATTATATTTGTACGAGATCGCATCAAGAACAGAAGGAGCAGAGCACCTCACACAGCCCCCCTAGCCCCGTGGAAACCACTGGATTCTCAGTCTGAAGAAGAGTATGGACCCGAAACGTCACCCATTCCTTCGCTCCAGAGATGCTACTTGTCCCGCCGAGTTACTCCAGCATTTTGTGTCTGTCTTCGGTGTAAACCAGCCTCTGCAGTTCCTTCCTACACATCCCCAAACCATTCTTGTGAGGCCAGGTTTGAATGTTGAAAGTTTGATGGCTGATGGGTGTTGCTGTATCTCGTTGGTTGAGGTTTAGTGCCGGGACGTTGTTGCACAGAGACTCAGCCACGGCCACAAAGCGAAAGAGTCCTGGACACAAGTTTCATGTCAGGGCTGAGATGTTTCGGCGTCTGACCCTGGGGCTGGCGGTTACTGGAGCTACATCACGGACACACGTGTGCCTCTCCCACCCTCAGCTCAGCGGCGTTGCGCCTCTGTTTATTTTGGGAGTGAAGCAATCTCCATCCCATCTGCATTTGCCATTCCGCTCTTCAGAAGGCGAGGAGGTGGAACACGAGTGAGTCTCAACATTTCCTTGCAATTGCATTGGCACTAATTCTCCCCAACACAGAGTTTACACTAATTTATCTTAAAACTGGAAATAATAATGAACTTTCAAATGTTTTTTAAGTGTTTGGCTTTATTTCGTACGCAGTTCAAATATTTCCTTTAAAAGCTAAGGGGGAATGAAACGGAAAAAAACAAACAAAAGCTAAAACAAATGTAACACAGTCTTATTTGTAACCCGATTATTGAGCTGGTATATACAATATTTCATGTCTATAATTTTAGATTCAATGTTGTTGTCTTTAGCGTGGCGACTCGTGTGTTCTGCCTCAGTATAATCCAAAGATTTTTTATTATCTACTATTTTTACACTTGTACTTTGGAATGTTTGTTCTCGTGTAGAGTAAGATTTTACTGCGTTTTATGCAAAAACAAAAATGAATTTCCCTGTATCTAAGTACATATGACAATAAAATGCCATTGAAATTGAATCATTGAATCCAGCAATTCAGTTTAGGGTTAAAAATCTGTCTGAAATTAAATATCGTCACTTTATAAAACTCCGCGCCGACCACTATCCGACACAACAGGGACAATTTACAATCTTTACCAATGTTAGGAATATGGGTTTAAATCTCTGCCGCACAGAGAGCAGTTGAGGGGTTTCGTATTAAATAACAAATAAATATTTTGTAAGTGCGTGGAAAGGATCGGCAGATGCTGGCGTATACTGTAGTCACAACGTGCTGCCTGACTGGGTCAAAACCATGATCACAATGTGAATGGTGGTGCTGGCTCCAAGGGCCGAATGGCCTCCTCCTGCATCTATTTTCTAAAAATAATCTAACCTGAGGGTGTATAATCGGGGTGACAGGCAAAAGGAACAAACGAGCCCTGGGGGGAGATAATCTTTGTTTCAGGGTGAGTGGTCAGGGTGTGGAATGCATTGGCATGAGGGGAGTAGTGGAGGCGGATTCAATTGCAACCAAATTGTCCCTAGTGTGGGTGGTCGGTGCCGACTCGGTGGGCCGAAGGGTCTGTTTCCGCGTTGTATCTCTAAACTAAACTAAACTAAGTCCAAATAAGTCCTTCTGTGCTGCAATTATCCAGTCACACGGAGAGATTGTGCATGGGGAAAGCTAGTGGCGAGGATAGATGATCTAGGGTGTCATTCTGTCACTGACACAATACAGGCGGAGCGCTGATCCCTTTAACAGACTGTTGACAGTCGTTATTGAAAAGCAACAGAAGTCTCATGGAGCGCGTAGGAAGGAACTGCGGATGCTGGTTTATAACCGAAGGTAGACACAAAATGCTGGAGTAACTCAGCGCAGCATCTATGGAGAGAAGGAATAGGTGACGTTTCAGGTCGAAACCCTTCTTCAGATTGAGGAGAGGGAAACGAGAGGTATGAAAAGGCACACAGAAATAAATGAATGCAAGGTATGCAAGAGGACAAACCAAAAGCCAGCAATGATGATCAAGGAAACGTGGAGCCCACAATGGTCCATTGTTGGCTGTGGAGAAGGTGATAACGAGTGGATACAAACAGTGAAACTCAGCAGGATGTCAGTGACACAAGTCTCAAAAGGTGTTCCTCGCTGTCATCAATGGTCAGGGACGTTGTATCTCCACTGTACATCGGCAAGTCCCACTGTCCAAAACATCTCTTGGCAGGTCTAGTTTAGTTTAGTTTGGAGATACAGCATGGAAACAGGCCCTTCAGCCCATTGAGTCCATGCTGACCAGCGATCACCCGTTCACACTAGTTCTATCCTACACGCTGGGGACAATTTATAATTTCCAGAAGCCAATTAATCTACAAACCTGCACGTCTTTGGAGTGCGGGAAGAAACTGGAGCACCTGGAGAAAACCCACGAGGTGACAGGGAGAACATGCAAACTCCACACAGACAGCACCCATAGTCAGGATCAAACCTGGGTCTCTGGCACTGTAAGGCAGCAACTCTACCGCTGCACCACTGTGCTGCCCAACTGCAGGATGGTGAACGACTTTGGTGAAAGTTTATTTTTATGCTTGGGAACCAGTTAGCAGCAGGTACCTCTATGATCAGTGCTGGGACCCTTAGCGCGTGTTATGTAGAATATAGAACAAGGAACAGTACAGCATGAGAACAGGCCCTTCAGCCCACAATGTCTGTGCTGACCATCCATTATCTACCTGCACATGATCCCTATCCCTCCATTGCCTGCATAACCAAATGCCTATCTAAAACCCTCTTAAATACCACTAATGTATCTGCCTCCACTGCCACCCCTGGTGATATGTTTCAGGCACTCACCACCCTGTGTAATAAAAGATGCCCCATACATCACCTTTAAACTTTGATTTTTCCATTCTAGGAACAAGGTTCTGACAGTCTATCTATGCCTGAGAATTGTATATATATAAACAAATTGGATGCAAAGGGAAGGGACATGGTTAGTAAGATGCAGACGATGTGAACACATTGGTGGCCTAGATAGGAGCTATTTGGACAAGCACTTGAATTGTCATTGCTTTGAAGGCAATTGACCAAGTAATGGTGAATGAGATTGATATGGATAACACTTGAGGTTTGCCATGGGCGGTGAGAGCTGGAGGAACTCTTCCTGTCCTCGTGACTCGAACACGCTACTGAAACGTAACTCTCCCACAACTCCAACAGGGAGGTCACCCAAGCATCACTGTTCCCTGTTGCCACCACCACGACAATTGTCTAGCTCCCCACCCCCCCGCTCCATGGCCACTCTCTTATTTCACCCCTGCCACCAGGAAGAAGGTACAGGAGCCTGAAAACTAACGTCCAGGTTCAGGAGCAGCTTCTTCCCTACAGCCATCAGGTTATTAAACACTACAACCTCCAAATAGCCTCCAAACTATGTAGACTTGTGGGCATTGGTTTTGACTTTGCACTATTATTGTTTGTTTATTTGTGTGTTAAACAACAAAAAAGGTTCCTGATATATACACACACACACACACACACACACACACACACACACACACACACACACACACACACACACACACACACACACACACACACACACACACACACACACACACACACACACAATGTTGTGTTGCTGTAAGAATTCCATTGTTCCGTGCGGGACATATGACAATAAAATACTCTTGACTCCCACCCCCCCCCTCCCGATTGAGTCACCCCTCCCCCTGGACTGTCCCACACCCCCCCATGAGTGAGTCTCATCCCCACTGTGATTGTTTCACCCCCCCGCCCCTCCCCCAAGTGAGTCACACCCTCTCCCCTCCCTTCCCCAGAGTGTCTTCCCCCCACTGACACCCAAGTGGGTCCCCTCACCCTCCAAGTGTCTGTCAGAGAGTGAGAGTCAGAGTCAGAGTCAATTTAATTGTCTGCCCCCTCTCTCTAGTTGCTCACTGTAACCTTCAGTGTGTGTCTGTGCATTGGAACCCCTCGTCTGATGTTACGACTTCTGGCAGTAAATACACATGTTGTTAGCGTCAAAAAAAGAACAGTGCATTCAAATTCATATCCCTTTCTTTTGAAATAGAGATGGGTTAAGCCGTCCACTCAATCCTCCAGCTATGTGAATGAATATCATGCAGAAAGCAATGTTAGGTTCAGTGCAGGGTGATATGAAGCAAAGGGCAGATCAGCGGGAGATTGAGATAATCAGTTCACTTCAGTTTTGGAACTTCTCCAGGACCCACTCGACATCAACATGCATTTTCAAATATGTAGAACTCGTGCCAAATATTAATGAGTTGGGAAAGCATTTACCAGCATCAAATATAATCCATTATCTGGAATCTAGTTTAGTTAAGTTTAGTGACACAGCTGGCGTCCTGGTGCCGTTGCAACAACCGGGAGCTCAATGCTCTTAAGACAGTGGAATTGATTGCGGACTTTAGGAGAGCCTCCCCTCACCCCACTCACCATCAACAACACCACAGTCACATCTGTGGAGTCTTTTGAGTTCCTGGGAACCATCATCTCCAAGGACCTTAAATGGGGAGCCACCATCGACTCCACAGTCAAAAAGGCACAACAGAGGATGTACTTCCTGCGGCAGCTGAGGAAGCACAATCTGCCCCAGGCAATGATGGTCCAATTCTATACAGCCATCGTAGAGTGTGTCCTCACCTTCTCCATCATGGTCTGGTTTGGCTCAGCCACCAAGCACAACATCCGGAGGCTGCAGCGAATCGTCCGATCAGCTGAGAAGGTTATTGGCTGCAACCTTTCGCCCCATTGACGAACGGTACACTGCAAGGGCCAGGAAGCGAGCGGGCAAGGTCATCTCTGACCCCTCTCACCCTGGTCACAAACTATTTGAATCACTTCCCTCTGGAAGGCGACTCCGGACGGTCAAAGCTGCCACAGCCAGACATAAAAACAGCTTTTTTCCACGAGTAGTAGCTGTACTCAATAACCAAAAAACTGTATTTTGCTCTGCTGTTTAATCACATGTTTAATCGATAATGTTTATTATTAATGTTTAATGTTTTATGTGTCATTCTTAATTATCACTGTATGTCATGTCACTTGCGAGCGGAGCACCAAAGCAAATTCCTTGTATGTGAATACTTGGCCAATAAACTTGTTCAATTTCAATTCCAAATTTCGATTCAGGGGTAGAGTGCGGAAGCAGGCCCTTCAGCCCACCTACAAACCTGCACGTATTTGGAGTGTGGGAGGAAACCCGGAGAAAACTCACACAGTCACAGGGAGAACGTGCAAACTCCATACAGACAGCACCTGTTGTCAGGATCAATCCCGAGCCTCCAGCACTGTAAGGCAGCAACTCTGCCGCAGCGCCATCGTGCCGCCCACTGCCGGAATTGTAGGAGCAACAAGCTGACAAGAAAGATATTCCATGAGTTCAGGTCGTGATGGCCATAACCAGATATGTTGCCCCTTTATCACTTTCACTGTGGATAACACTCCTGTTCCTTGAAGCACTCTGCTTGAATTCCCATTCCAGAGCTGTGAAAGGGGAAGGAGAAGGGGAAATGGAGATATGAGTTGGCATCCAGATAGGGCACTGGGAAAAGAGGGAGATGGTGAGGGGTCTTGTAGGAATTCTAATGAGGGAATGCCAAATTTCCTCCATCTCGTAATGAACCAGAGGCATTCATGTGTGTTGTATCAATGCCGTTGGTCCACAAACGATTGTTGGTAATATTAATGCCACGTGGAGCGCTGGTGTTCTGAGGGTACGGGAGATGGGTCGGCTCCTAGGGAATGCCCAGGAGCCTGCCCGGGTGAAGATGTCGGAACCTCTGGTCCTTGTTCACCGAGACCAAGCTATGTGTGCAGGATTGTCAGCTGTTCCAATAAACTGGGACAAAGCCTCTGTGTGGCCTCCTGACCAAGGTGGGCTGGCTCTGTTTGTGCAGCTGCCCCTTGTGAAGTATTAATAGACCCGATTAAACCATAATTGTTGTGATGGCATCCCAGCCATCTGTGTGTCATCCGCTCATACCTCCAGCTATGTGATTGACTCGAAGAGTTAGGTTATCCGTTACAAAGGCAGTTGAGGTGCCAAGGCAGGCGGGAGTTGCTGTCTTACAGCGCCAGACACCCGGGTTCAATCCTGACTATGGGCGCTGTCTGTACCGAGTTGTACGTTCTCCCCGTGACCACGTGGGATTTCTCCAGGTGCTCCATTTTCCTCACGCACTGCAAAGATTGGCTTCTGTAAATTGTAAATTGTCCCCAGTATGTGGCATAACGCTAGTGTATTGGGTGATCGCTGTTCGGCGCAGATACGGTGGGCCGAAGGGCCGGTTTCTGTGCTGTATCTCTAAAGTCTTAAAGTAAAGTTTAAAGAGGAGTTCTTGCTCACAAATGAACCATCTGTCTCAGTCGCTTGTCAATGAGGTTGACCCGCTGATCGGCCGTAGAAGTCCTAATGGGGTTGCGTTCGGCCGCCCCACCCGGCCTAGGCGCCACTTTCTTGTGGGTCCTCCGGGGGGTGGGGGGTTTCAAGTGCGTTCTCGTAATTTTCACCGGATTAAAGCAATGCCGGACCACCAGTTGCTGGAAAATCGGTGTTGGGCCTGTATTTAATTTTCATAACATAATCATCCATTTGCACAGTGCCCTTTAGCAAATTGAAATCTTCCCAAGAAGACTTACAGCAGAACCGGGTTCCATCCTGACTATGGGTGCTGTCTGTACGGAGTTTGTACGTTCTCCCTGTGACCGTGTGAGTTTTCTCCTCCCACTTTGCAGCGACGTACAGGTTTGTAGGATTCTTGGAAGGAATTGCAGACGGTGGTTTAAACCGGGGTAAGACACAAAAAGCTGGAGAAACTCAGCGTCACAGGCTGAACAAGGGTTTCACCTATTCCTTTTCTCCAGAGATGCTGTCTGACCCACTGAGCTACTCCAGCTTTTTGTGTCTATCTCAGGTTTGTAGGTTAATTGGTTAAATTATAAAAATGGTGAAATTGTCCCGGGCGTAGAGGTTAGTATTAGTGTGCGGGGCGATCGCTGGTCAGCGTGGACTCAGTGGGCCGAAGGACGTGTTTCCGTGCTGTTGTTTTAAAACTAAATCCCTAAAACTAAAACGTTGTTTTTCACAGGGTTGGTGGGGGACGCAGAAGTCATGTCTCGCCAAGTCCTTGACTCCAGCACTGGAGGCGTCTACACGGACACGCTCGGCTTTGTTGCTATGGATTCCAATGTTCCGGGACTCTCCAAGGTCATCCTTCAGAAATTAAATATGCAAAACTACAGCGACTACAGGTAACAAGACCCTCACCGGGATCTCACACCTTGCGCGTTCATTTTCTTGGTTCTTCTTGGTTTCTTGGTCCTCCAAAATATTCCAAATGGAATTTAAACTGGAGGTGGTATTTTGGGACAATGCTGCTGATAAGGTCACCTTTCCTTAACCTGTTGACGTTTAGACTTTAGAGATACATAGCGGAAATGGCCCACCAAGTCCAAGCCGTCCCGCAATCACCCCATACACTAGTGCAGGGGTGGGGAATTCTAGGCCATTAGGGCCTTCTAGGCCATTTGAATGAATCCAAATTTTATTGAACAAATCCTTTTATTTTTATTAATATGTTTTTTTCGTCTTTTATTATTTTAATTTTAATCTTAAAATGAACGTATTTAAAATATCAAAGAGTAAAAGAAGATTCAACAAAATAATCCTCCCCGACTGCCGGCCACAATTGAAACATTAGTAAATCATGAGGGCTATGTTAACAAAATAATGTACATTTTGAAGTATATCTGATCTTGGATGCGGCCTTATAAGGTTACAGCTAACTTGATGCGGCATTCCAACATGAAAAGGTTCCCCATCCCATACACTAGCACTATCCCACACACACTATGGACAACTTACAATTTACAGAAGCCAATTGACCTGCAAACTTGTACGTCTTTGGAGTGTTGGAGGAAACCAGAGCACCTGGAGAAAACTCACGCAGTGACATGGAGAACGTACAAACTCCGTACAGACAGCACCCATAGTCAGGATCGAACCCGGTTCTCTGGCGCTGTGAGGCAGCAACAGTAGCGCTGCACAACTGTGCATTCATTTGTTCATTCATTGGATATGGATATTGCCAACGAGTTTCAGTATTTGTTCAGTTTCAGTTTAGTTTATTGTCACGTGCACCAAGGCTGAAAGGCTTTTTTGTTCCATGCCATCCAGTCAGCATGGTTCCAAGGTAGACAAAAGTGCTGGAGAAACACAGCGGGTGCAGCAGCATCTATGGAGCGAAGGAAATAGGCAACGTTTCGTCCCGAAACGTTGCCTATTTCCTTCGCTCCATAGGTGCTGCTGCACCCGCTGAGTTTCTCCAGCACTTTTGTCTACCTTCGATTTTCCAGCATCCGCAGTTCCTTCTTAAACAGCATGATTTCAATCAAGCCGTCCACAGTGTACAGATACAGGGTAAAAGCCTACAAACCCACAAGTTTCTTTGGAATGTGGGAGGAAACCGGAGCGTCTGGAGGAAACCCACGTGGTCACAGGGAGAACGTGCAAACTCCGTACAGACAGCACCCGTAGTCAGGATTGAACCCGGGTCTCTGGCGCGGTGAGGCAGCAACTCTGCCGCTGCACCACCGTGCCGTCAACCATGTATAGCAGACCGCTGCTTCTCCAGAGATGCTGCCAGCACCGCGGAGTTCCTCCAGCACTCTGTGCCTATCTTTTGCCGCTGTCTTTGCTGTTTGTTGGTCCTCTGTCGCAATAGGACTGGGGAGAAGTTGCTACTGATTGTTGTCTGTGATTGTGTGGCTGCAGGGCGGCGTTGGAGGGAAGGAAATCGGCCACAGATTTTGGTTTCCGTACTTACCAGGAGATGTTTCAGAGGATGGAGGATACCTACAAGTTCTGTGCAGAGTGCAAGAAGCTTCCGGAAGCTCTACTGGGCCAAAGAGGTCTTCAACGTTGCAAAAGGTAAGGAACAATGGTTGAAGTGACATCTATTATGCAGCTCTGCTGTAGGGTGACTCATGGATTCTGTCTTGTACATTGGTCTTGCATGGGTCTTGGCTTTGTTCAGGACTATCAAGGATCCCTTCTTCAGTCTGATTATAGTGGGGGGGGGGGGGGGGGGGGGAGAAAGCTCCTCACTGTCCAACCTCCCCCCTCATTCTCTGATATCCCCCCCTCCTCGATCGGCCACTGGGTCGGTCCTTGTCTCTTGTTCTCGGCAGTCACTTTGTCAGCTGGTCTTGTCCTTGCCCACGGCAGATGACGGCCGAGACCGGTCTCTTGTTCGGCTCTATGCTGGCAGCCTGTTCCGTTCCAGTGCCGCTGCACGGCACTCACCGGGAACTACCTTCAGCACCGGCAAAAGTGTTGAGGGGTGCAAGCATCTAGTTACAAAAGTTACAAAACTTACCTTCAGTGGTGCTGCAGTTCTGCCACTGGTCGTGTGCGCGACTTTGGCGCCTTTTGAGGGGGGGGAGGGGGGGCGGGGTTAAAATGCGTTTTTTCTCCTGCCTGACTTAGACATATTTTCTCGGGCTGCTAGCTAATGCTGAAGAATTGTTCCGACTGCCGTTCCGTGAATTTTTTTTTTTAAATCGCGTGACAATTTCAGCGCTGGAGTAAAATAAATATCCGCTTCTAATGCCGTCAACGCAGACAGCGGGACGGATCTCCCGTACGAGACAAATAAAGGTAAGCCGTCTATTTTACATATAAACTTGCTTTTTAGGATTAACTTAATCCAAATTTTACGTTGCGAAAAGGTGATTTAGGCCCCATACGAACCGGCAGTTTTTTTTCCTGCCAATATGGGGTTTAAATTCACCGCACACCGCAATGTTCCATTCGATCACGTTCCACAAATTCCCACTCGCAAGATGATTAAAATGTCCATTAATTTACGGGAATTAAACACTAAATTCCTTCCTTTTGGCCTATAAATTCATGAATGAGATTTAAAAATCATGTTCTATTGTGAATTCTTGTGTGAATGATATTTGGACACTTAGGCTATTTAAAAATGTTAATCTTTTCTTAAAAAATGGATGGATGTTTAGATCTAGTAATTGAATTTGGATTTAGCTACAATTAGGTAACTAACTGATTATATGCTTTAATTTCAGGTCATCCAAGTAAGATTGTTTCATATTTGTTTCAGAATGGTTCAATCTATAATAACTGAACATTTCTTTCCATACCTTTCCCGTCCATATAACTATCCAATTTATTTTTAAATGATAAAATCGAACCTGCCTACACCACCTTCACTGGAAGCTCATTCCACACAGCTACCACTCTCTGAGTAAAGAAGTTCCCCCTCATGTTCCCCCTAAACTTCTGTCCCTTAATTCTCAAGTCATGTCCTCTTGTTTGAATCTTCACTACTCTCAGTGGGAAAAGATTATCCACGTCAACTCTGTCTATCCCTCTCATCATTTTAAAGACCTCTATCAAGTCCCCCCTTAACATTCTGCGCTCCAAAGAATAAAGACCTATGCTTTATCTGATGGGATAAATTGCAGACTTGATTTTTTAAATCTCAAACTTTTGTAACATTGCTACTTCTAGCTGCATGTGTGTTAGCCAGGTTAAGAATATTACCTGCACCTTGGGAACATGGGTCAGCCAGCCTGTACAACGCGCTGAATGCTCAGTGTTAAGTGACTGCTTGGTAATCCTTCAATGTCCACGAGGAATTGCAACTGATGTTGGTGGTGGCTTGCATCGACAGGTGCCAGAATGTCTACTACTGTGGGAAGGAATGTCAACGATTGAGCTGGCCCCTGCACAAGAAGTTCTGCAAGAAACTAAAATGGGCTGCGGTGGACAGGCTGTTGGAGTGGCTGGTGTTCACAGGTACTGAGTGCTCAGTCCAACACCAATAGTGTTCTCAACACCAACAGCGGTGGGTGACTTTCACCCAACTTATTTATTGTTGGTTTAGTTAAGAGATACAGCGCAGAAACAGGCCCTTCGGCCCACCGAGTCCATGCCGACCAGCGGTCACCCCGCGCACTAGCACCACCCCACACACTAAGGACAATTTACAATTCTTTATTGAAGCCAATTAACAACCTGTAGGAGTCGTTGGAGTGTGGGAGGAAACTGAGGCACCTGGAGAAAACCCACGCAGTCACAAGGAGAACGTCCAAACTCTGTACAGACAGCAGCCGTTGTCAGGATCGAACCCAGGTCTCTGGTGCTGGTTTGTAGGATCATGAGTCCGTAAGTGATTGGAGCAGAATTAGACCATTTGGCCCATTAGTTCTGCTCCGCCTTTGAATCATGGCTGATCTATCTTTCCCTCTTAACTACTTCCTCCTGCCGTTTCCCCATAAGCCGTGACACCCGTATTAATCAAGAATCAATCTGTCTCTGCCTGAAAAATATCCATTGACGGCCTCCACAGGTTAATTGGCTTCTGTAAATAGTAAATTGCCCCTAGTGTGTTGGCAAGTGCTAGTGTACGGGGTGATGACTGGTCGGTGCGGGCACAGTGGGCCGAAGGGCCTGTTTCCGCGCTGTATTTCTAAAACTAAAACAGACCATTCTATATCATCAGAAAAAATAAACTCCTCAATATTATTGGTGTTTCACACATTTGCGATGTCACAACATAGCCAGGCTTTAAGCCAAGTGTTCCATGCTGCGTTTGCCTAGCAACAGCTGTCTTGAGCATCCCATATGGGGACTCTGTTCTGTCTGATTCTATGACCTTATTGAACTTTGTTTAGTTTAGAGATACAGCGCGGAAACAGGCCCATCGGCCCACCGAGTCCACGCTGACCTGCGACCCCCACACATTCTACACACACTAGGTCTAATTTTAACATTTATACCAAGGAAGAGGTACAGGAGCATTAGCTGCAAAACCAGCAGGATGCTCCTCAGCTTCTTCCCGCAGGCTATAAGACTGATAAACGGACTTTGCCCCCTGCCAAAGTATCGCGCACCAACCACCAACCTGGACACACTGCAGCAGAGCCACTGTCGTGCCGCTGCCGATCGGAACGCCTGTTGATGTTTAGTAGAGAGTAGAGTGTTTAATTTGTTCATGATATATGTATTTTTATTTCTATTTATTTTTTACTGCACACTGAATGGACACTGGTTGAGCAATGTTTTTTTGTTTCCTCTGGGTATGTGAGTACTCAGGAAAATGACAATAAAGATATACAATACAATACAATACAATACAAGCCAACTAACCTACAAACCTATTCTTCATCGTCTGCCTCCCAGATGACATCCCCTTCGCCACCAAAGACTGGACGAAGGCTGTGGCTGAGGTGAAAGGCTGGGATGACTGGTTCTTGATGCAGGAGGACCTCGATGCCAAGTTGATGTCTGTTTTGAGCTGCAAGCACATGGACATCCTGTGGGCGAATGCTGGGAAACTCAAGCCTGGACACGACGAGCTCTTGGAATCCATCAAACGGGTGACCTCTGACTTCCAAGCCAGGCCGGTGACCATTGGATTTGCTCTTCGCAGCTTTGGCATCGACCCGTTAGAAAAGCCCCTCACCATCCACGTCATTGGCGCCTCTCATACGGAGACCCTCAACGCCCGGTCTACAGACTACGACGAGCTTGCTCACATGTTCCCCAACAACGAGGGCATGGAGGTGGTCATGATTGGGCCTGAGGTGGTGCAAGGTCCCAATATCAAGCCTCCCTTGCAGACGTTTGCGGGCAGGAGACGGGTGTACCTGAGTGGATGGAAGGGTCTGTACCACGTGTACTGGGAGACCATGGTGGAGTCAGAGCGAGCTGCCCGTCCACACTTGGTGATAGGATTTCACCCAGGTAAGCTCAACCTTTGTCCATGGAAACATGATCCAGTCTTTGAGTCGAAGATATCAGCTGTTACGGGGAATAGACACAAAAAGGTCAAGTAACTCAGCGGTTCAGCAAGCATCTCTGGAGCAAAGGAACAGGTGATGTTTCAGGTCAAGACCATTCATCAGATAGGGATTGGTGAGTGCTGAAGATGTATCTCGACCTGATCTCCTGAACCTTCACCCCGATTGTATTGGTGAGATGGGAGCGTGGGCAGGGTGGTGTTGGTCTTTGATGACATTAGCTGCCTGCTTGAGGCATCATTTCCTGCAGATCCCTTGGATTTAGTAGATCACACTACTCAGAAGGGTATTGTGTTCAGTTTTGGGCACCATGTTACAGGAAAGGTGTTGTCAATTGCAGAGAAGATTTGCGAGGATGTTGCCAGGACTTGAGGGCCTGAACTATAGGATAGGCTGAGCAGGCTAGGACTCTATTCCTTGAAGCGCAGGAAGATGAGGGGTGATCTTATAAATGTGTATAAAATCAGGAGAGGATTAGATCGGGTAGAATCTCTTGCCCCAGAGTAGGGGAATCGAGAACCAGAGGACATGGGTTTAAGGTGAGGGGGGAAGGATTTAATAGGAACCGGAAGGGAAACTTTATTACACAAAGGGCGGTGGGTGTATGGAACGAACTGCCGGAGCAGGTAGTTGAGGCAGGTATTATCGCAAGGTTTAAGAAACATTTAGACAGTTACATGGGTAGGACAGGTTTAGAGGGATGTGGGCCAAATGCAGGCAGGTGGGACTAGTGCAGATGGGGCATGTTGGTCGATGTGGGCAAGTTGGGCCAAAGGATATACAACAAGGTAACTGGCCCTTCTGCTCGCCAGGTCCAGGCCCACTATCAAGCATCTTATTCTCCCCACATTCCCATCAACAACACAGCAGATTCTAACTCTCACCTGCACTCCAGGGACTACTTACAGTGGCCAGCGAGTTTGCCGAACTGAATGTCTTTGGGACGTGGGGGGAAACTGGAGGACATGGTAGATACCCACACGGCCATAGGGAGAACGTGCAAACTCCACATAGGCAACAGCCGACGTCAGGGTTAAAGCAGGGTGGCTGGGGTTGTGAGGCAGCGTTATGATGTGCTGCAAGGTGCTGCATTTGTAGTTGAGTTCAGGCACTGTAGAGTTAGACAATAGACAATAGACAATAGTGCAGGAGTAGGCCATTTGGCCCTTCGAGCCAGCACCGCCATTCAATGTGATCATGGCTGATCATCCACAATCAGTACCCCATTCCTGCCTTCTCCCCATATCCCCTGACTCCGCTATTTTTAAGAACCCAATCTAGCTCTCTCCTTGCACTGTGTGGAAGCTATTCATCAAAGAATCGGCCTGTTCTCCGTCAGCTGCCTGCGTTACTCCACCAGTAGGAACTGTGGGACTAGCGAAGCTGCTGCTTCGTGCCAGAAAACTATTTCTATCTCAGGGGAAACACGATCCAGTCTTTGAGTGGAAGATATCAGCCGTTACAGGGAATAGACACAAAAAAAGGTCAAGTAACTCAGCGGGTCAGCAAGCATCTCTGGTGAAAAGGAATAGGTGAAGTTTCAGGTCGAGACCGTTCATCAGATAGGGATTGAGACCGGCTTGTCTTGCAATGCAGGCACGCATTTCACAATTATGTATGTTTTATTACGAATCAAAAGTGACAGAAAATGCCTTCCAATAGAGTCATCGTGTCACACAGTACGGAAATTTACTAGAAAGTTGCCTGGGTTTCAGCAACTAAGTTACAGAGAAAGGTTGAACAAGTTAGGGCTTTATTCTTTGGAGCGCAGAAGGTTAAGGGGGGACTTGATAGAGGTTTTTAAAATGATGAGACGGATAGACAGAGTTGACGTGGAAAAGCTTTTCCCACTGAGAGTAGGGAAGATTCAAACAAGGGGACATGACATGAGAATTAAGGGACTGAGGTTTAGGGGTAACATGAGGGGGAACTTCTTTACTCAGAGAGTGGTAGCTGTGTGGAATGAGCTTCCAGTGAAGGTGGTGGAGGCAGGTTCGTTTTTATCATTTAAAAATAAATTGGATAGTTATATGGATGGGAAGGGAATGGAGGGTTATGGTCTGAGCGCAGGTATATGGGACTAGGGGAGATTATGTGTTTGGCACGGACTAGAAGGGTCGAGATGGCCTGTTTCCGTGCTGTAATTGTTATATGGTTATATGGAAACAAGCCCTTGGGCCCAGCTTGCCCATGCTGACCGAACTATCCCATCAATACCAGTCCCACCTGCCCGCGTTTGGCCCATATTCCTCAAAACCTTTTCTATCCATGTACTGTACCTGCCCAAATGTCTTTTAAATGTTGTTATAGTTTCTCTGCCTCAACTACCTCCTCCGGCAGCTCGTTCCATATACCCAGCTCCCTCTGTGTGAAAAAGTTACCCTTAGATTCAAGCTAGTAAATCCTTAGATTCAACCTCATCCCCCTAGTAAACCTATCTCCTCTTACCATAAACATATGTTCTCTGGGTTTTGATTCCCCTACTTTGGGTAAAAGACTCATTTACCCAGTCTATTCTGACCTTTCTGTCCTGGGCCTTCTCCACTGTCAGAGGCCCAGCGCAAATTGGAGGAACAGCACCTCATATTTCACTTGGGTACCTTACATCCCAGTGGTATAAACATTGACTTCTCTAACTTCATGTAACCCTTGCTTTCCCTCTCTCTCCATCCACCCCCCCCCCCACCACTTCCTAGTTCTCCAACCAATCTGACTGTCCCCCCGATTAGATTGTATGCTTCGTTGTCACCTTCTCCGAGCTAACAATGATCTATTTTACATTTTCCTTGATCCTCATCCCCTTTGGTGTCTCACAAGATTTCACACCTTACCCTTCCTTATCTCTGTGCCTCCCTTTCCCCTGACTCTCAGTCTGAAGAAGGGTCTTGACCCAAAATCACACTCATTTCTTCTATCCAGAGATGCTTCCTGTCCCGCTGAGTTACTCCAGCATTTTGTGCCTATCTTGATTGCTATGAGGGCAGATGATTGAGCAGGCTGGGTCTCTATTCCTTGGAGCGCAGGAGGATGAGGGGTGATCTTATAGAGGTGTATGAAATCATGAGAGGAATAGATTGTGTAGATGCACAGAGTCTCTTCCCTAGAGTACGGGAATCGAGGACCAGAGGACATAGCTTTAAGGTGAAGCAGAAAAGATTTAATAGGAATCTGAGGGGTAACTTTTTCACACAAGGGTGGTGGGTGTATGGAACAAGCTGCCAGAGGAGGTAGTTGAGGCTGGGACTATCCCAACGTTTCAGAAACAGTTAGACAGGTACATGGATAGCATAGGTTTGGAGGGGTATGGACTAAGCACAGGCAGGTGGGACCAGTTTAGCTGGGACATGTTGGCCGGTGTGGGCAAGTTGGGCTGAAGGGCCTGTTTCCACACTGTATCACTATATGACTCTATGATCAAAAGGCCAGGCTGTGGCCACTCTCCACTGACGGCTCACATGGGGTGCTCAGAGTGCTCTGACGTACTGTATCTCCCGTGTGCTTCTCCACAATAATCCTAATGAGTTGGTGATGTTCAACCAGGAAAGAAGAAGTACCTTTGCCATTTCAACGTCACCATTAGTTTAGTTTGTTATGGTCACATGTATCGAGCTGCAGTGAAAAGCTTTTGTATTGCGTGCCATCGAGACAGCGGGAAACACCTTGACATGATTACAATCAAGCCGTCCATAGTGTACAGATACAGGATACAGGGAATAACGTTTAGTGCAAGATAATGCCCAGAAAAGTCCGATTAAAGATAGTCTGCTGAGGTGGATAGTAGGTCAGGACCATGGTTTAGTTGGGGATGGGATGGTTCAGTTGCCTGATAACAGCTGGGAAGAAACTGTCCCTGAATCTGGAGGTGTGCGTTTTCACACTTCTATACACCTCGTGCCTGATGGGAGAGGGGAGATGTGGGGTGAGACCGCGGTGCTCACGTTGATGTCAGCATTCTCTCCCCATCCTGTCTGTGGTGGGCCTCATACCTGCAACCTTCCGACTGGGGTAGCAGTAATCCCGGGCAACCCCTTCTCCCTGGATCCCCTGTGGAAATGTATCTTGTGGGAGATTCTGTTTGCAAGTAATTGAGCTCATGTTCGTGCCCCAGGCTTGTAAAAGGCTGCAGCAGATGGCGACTCTTCTAGCTTTACAAGTGATGACATGTACATGCATAGCACAGAGCAATTAATGCCACTGAAGTGACAGGCCTTGAATTACTGAAGTTCCCAATTATCCAGCCTGTTCCCAGGGCCTTACCAACTCGCACAGACTGATCTATCAACATTAATGATTAGGCCGATTCCAAATAGTTGGCATAATTCTAGCCCGCTGTGCCTAAATGGTTAGTGCAAGTTAACATTGCCAAATGGCAAAAGGGAATTTGCAAACTAAATCTGAGCAAGCCTCTTGTAACATGTAGGTTGGAACTACAGATGTTGGTTTGAACCGGAGACAGACACAAAAAGCTGGAGTAACTCAGCGAGCGGCTCAGGCAGCGTCTCTGGAGAAAAGGAATAGGTGACGTTTTGGGTCGAGAAAGTCTAAAGAAGGGTCTGGACCTGAAACGTCACCTATTCCTTTCCTCCAGAGGTGGCTGCCTGAGCCGCTCGCTGAGTTACTCCAGCTTTTTCTGTCAGTCTCCAAGCGTTTGTAACTACAGGACCACCATGGAGTTTCCGGCAACTGCTGGTCTGGCACCTCCTTTAATCCAGACAAAATGTTAGGGGTGCACTTGAAATCCCGCACCCGAAAATGTGGCACCAAGACCAGGTGAGGGGGTCAATCTCGGCTGAATTTGCCCCCCTGTGGCCGGGGGTCTGGAACTCTGGCCTGGCCAGAGTCTGCAGATCCGTTCCCATTGCCAACTTCCAAGGCCGACTTTGTGGGCCGGTATCCCCCCTCCCCCCCCCCCCCGAGGCCCGTGACCTCTGTTGGTCTGGCAAAACAGATCATACAGCAAGACTCTGGGACCACGGGGTGCTGGGAATTCAATGGCGGACCTATATTACAACGAGGCCCAACATTAACAACGCCTCATCTTCCTTCTGAGCAAATTGCATCTCTCCAGGTTGAATAATAATTTCTCCACTATCTCCCTCTCTATCTGCCTGTATAACAAGTGGACATTTCGTAGATCATAAGACACAGGGGCAGAATTAGGCCATTAGACACATCGACTCTGCTCCACCATCCGATCATGGCTGATCTATTTTTCCCCTCTCAACCCCATTCTCCTGCCGTCTCCCCGTAACCTTTGACACCCTTGCTAATCAAAAAATGATCAATCGCCACTTAAAAAATATTTTGAATTGGTCTCCACAGCCAAGGACACCACAGATTCACCACCCTCTAGCAAAATAAATCTTTCCTCATCTCCATTCAAAAGAGACATCCTATTATTCTGAGGCCGTGCACTCTGTTTCTAGACTCTCCCACTAGTGGAAACATCCTCTCCACATCCACTCCACATCCACTCTGTCCAGGCCTTTCATTATTTAGTAGGTTTCAATAGGATCTGCCCTCATCTTTCTAAAGTCCAGCGAGTACAGGCCCAGAGCCATCAAACGCTCCTCATACATTAACCCAATCATCCCCATTATCCAGAACCGATCATCGTGTGAGCTCCAGTTTTGCACAATGTCCTACAGACTCACTATTTACAACACATCACACAGACAAGCTTCACGTACTAGTATACGCCCCCCATGAAGCCATTTGGACACACCCTATTAGAGATATTGCCTTTTCCTACCCATTCCTCCCGCCACCTTCTCTCCGACTGAGAACTATTTTTTTTTCCTTGACTCTGACTCTGCATATACCTGGCTCTTTGACTGAACTTTCATCTCCCGCCCTAATATCAACCCCTCTGTGATAATCTTCCAATATCACTGTCCTCATTTTTTTTAGATGGTAGAGGCCAGAAAGTTGGGAGATTATATCAGAGGAAATTGCCAAAGACTACCAGCAGTTATTTAGGTTTATATTGTCACGTGTATCGAGGTACAGTGGCAATCTTGGTATTGCCTGCTAAGCAAACAGATCTGATAATACAGGTACTATATGATTACAATCAAGTCAGTCTATTTGGCATATTGTTTCTGAACTTGGCTGGGGGATGTGTTTTATCTCCAAAGTGGGAGCTGGGCTTGGCTCCCTCTGCCTTAGCTTATAGCCCCACCAACTTTAGCTGTTGGAGAACGTGCTGAAAAGCCCAAAAGGGGTCAAAACCCCAGCCAGGATTAGCCTGTCATCAGGCCAGGGGTGTGGGAGATATGTTGGCCTGCAGGGGAATGCTAGGATCCAGTAGTGGCGGTAAGTCTTTGTGAGCTGACAAGTCCCGGCACTAATAACCAGGCTCATATAGGCAAGTTCAAGTTCATGGGTGTAAATATCACCAGCAATGAGTCCTAGACCAGCCACATGGAAGCTACGGCCAGGAAAACCCGACAATCGTCATCGCAACTTCTACAGATGCGCCATAGAAAAAATTTTATCGGGAGAAGCCGCTTCGGGCCAGTGATGTGCAGGTGACGTTTGCTCACTCACAGCAAAGATGTGGCTTCTGTAAGTTGTAAGTTGCTGCCTGGCCTCAGCCCAGTCGGTAGAGGTCAGCGCACCACGGCATCTCCCTTGATGGTGGGTTTGATTATCAAGTCGGGGTTGTTGCAGAGTGAGCAGAGGACCACAACCCCCACCCTTGCCGTGTGTTCACCATGCCCTCTGATCTCCCCCTTTCTGATACGCAACAGCCTGTCCTCAGCAGAGGCCTCACCTTTGTTCCCCTCCGCCCCCACCTCAATGAGTTTTGGATCCGCCACGATGAAGAGCTCTTCTTCCGTCGCCTCTGTGCCTTTTTGTATGGGAAGGAGTCCTCACCATCCAGTGATGGCCACTTATCCCGTCTCCCCCGGACCCCCTCCTCTTGGATTCCGGGATGGCCCTCTACATTTTTTAGACCTTTTCATTTCCAACTGCCAGTGGGACATCAACTGCTTCAACTTTTCCACTCCCCTTACCTACTCTAACCTCTCCCCCCCCGAGCGTACAGCCCCTCCGCTCACTCTGCAGCAACCCCGACTGGGTAACCAAACCCGCCGACAAGGGCGGTGCCGTGGTAGTCTGGCACACTGACCTCTACCGTGCTGAGGCCAGGCGACAACTCTCAGACACCTCCTCCTACTTATCTTTGGACCATGACCCCACAGACCTTAACATCACACACTATTTCTGATTTCATTACTTCCAGTTCTCTACCCTCTAAAGTCTTCAACCTTATCGTTCCCCAGCCCCGCAGGGCCCGATATTATCTTCTCCCCAATAAACAGAACAGTCCTGGCAGACCCATTGTTTCTTCTTGTTCATGTCCCAACAAATTAATTTCCACATACCTGACTCCACCCTATCCCCCCTGGTCCAATCCTTCGCTACCTATGTCCAAGACACCTCACACGCTCTTCGTCTCTTCAATGACTTCCGTTTTCCATAGCTATTTACACTGCACCTCTTCCCACCCTGCTTCCTGTAAAGACTATCCCCTATTCCCAATTCCTCCTTTAACCCCGCATTTGGACGCAGGACATGGTTTTCGATACTAGATCATCGGATCATTCAGATCATTCTTTAGGGAATGGGGATTCCCCTCTTTCATTATAGATGAGGCTCTCGCTAGGGTCTCCTCGATATCCCACAGCTGCGCTCTTCCTGCCCCTCCCCCCACTCGTAACAAGGACCTTGTCCTCACCTTCCACCCCATCAGCCGTCGCGTACAGCATATAATCCTCCAACATTTTCGCCACCTCCAACGGGATCCCACTACTGGCCACATCTTCCCATCTCCACCCCTTTCTACTTTCTGCAGAGACCGTTCCCTCTGCATCTCCCTGGCCAACTCGTCCCTTCCCACCCAAACCACCCCCTCTCCAGGTAATCGTGCCTGAACATATGGAGAAGGGTCTCGATCAGAAACGACACAAATCCCTCCAGCACCTCATATTTCGCTTGGGTAGCTTACACCCCAGCGGTATGAACATTGACTTCTCTAACTTCAAAGAGCCCTTGCTTTCCCTCTCTCTCTCCATCCCCTCCCCCTTCCCAGTTCTCCCACCAGTCTTACTGTCTCCGACTACACTCTATCTCTGTCCCGCCCACTCCTCTGACATCAGTCTGAAGAAGGGTCTCGACCCGAAACGTCGCCCTTTCCTTCTCTCCAGAGATGCTGCCTGTCCCGCTGAGTAACTCCAGCATTTTGTGTCTACCTTCGATTTAAACCATCATCTGCAGTTCTTTGCCACACAGGATCTTTTGCTTTCTATTATTAGTATTGTGCATACTCTTGTTTTTTACCATGTTAAAAATGTCAGATAAAGGAGGAATGAACTGCTACATCATGGCATCTACATTGAGTATGTCCAGACCGCATAGCTTATCATCAACAGAACACTCTTGCTTTAGCTCAGCCGGAATACTTTCTTTCAAATAATTAGCCTTGCTTTAATATGTTTTAGGCACACAGTGCTGGAGTAACTCAGCGGGTCAGGCAGCATCTCTGGAGAACATGGATAGGTGACGATTCGGGTCGGGACCCTTCTTCAGACTGATTGCTGATTGTGAGGGGGGGGGGGGGGGAATAACACTGGGGGAGAGGAGGGGCAGGACAAAGCCTGGGGGGAGGCGATAATCAGATACAGGCAAAGGGAGGTTTCTGATAGGCAGATGGCTTGGAACAACGGCTTGAGATTAACACCGCAGAACTGACACAAAAGGATTGTGAAGCCAGAGGAAGGAATGTAATGCCAGGACTTGTTGCTTCTCTTTGAGTAACTCTTGTACAATCGTACAATCTTCATAGAATATGGAAAAACGTAGCACAGTACAGCACGGGAACAGGCCCTTCGGCCCACAATGTCTGTACTGTACATGATGCCCAGTTAAACTAACCTCATCTGCCTGCATCTGATCCATATCACTCCATTCCCTGCATATCCACCTGCTTATCAAAAAGCTCTTAAATGCCTCTCTGCCTCTACCACCCCCCCCCCTGTCACCAACTACAGAGCGGTCCTGACCTCCCATCTATTTCATTGAAGACCTTTAAAATATCTTTAATCAGACTTTACTGGACTTTAACATGCACTAAATGTATTTCCTTTTATCCTGTATCTGTATACTGTGGACAGCTTGATTGTTAGTTAGTTAGTTCAGTTTATTGTCAGCTGCAGTGAAAAGCTTTTGTCAACAGGAGCAGTCAACGGAAAGACAACGCATGATTATAATTGGGCCACCCACAGATACATGATAAAGGGAATAATGTGAATAAGTCCAAAGTGCAAGATAAAGCCAGTAAAATCTGATCAACGATAGTCCGAGGTTCTCCAATGAGGTAGATAGTAGTTCAGGACTGCTCTCTGGTTGTGGTAGGATGGTTCAGTTGCCTGATAACAGCAGGGAAGAAACTGTCCCTGAATCTGGAGGTGTGAGTTTATACACTTCTATATCTCTTGCCTGATGGGAGAGGGAGCAAACTATCGTACACTAACACTATTGCACACGCTAGGGACAATTTACATTGAAAACCCACACGGTCACAGGGAGAACGTATGATACAGACAGCAGCCAAAGTCAGGATCAAACTCGGGTCTCTGGTGCTGTAAGGCAGCAACTCTACTGTCCAGGTGTGGCACCATCCACAAAATACCAACTGCAGCCACTCACTCTAGCAGCACCTCCCAAATCCACACTCAAGCACCAAGAGCAAGGGCAGCAAGAGTACGACCACTAGAGGGCGCAGCATCACACTCCTCTTCCTCCAACACAAAACCCAACTGATTGGGAAAGTTAGCGCCAACAACTGTTCCTTCATCATTTTTTGGGAACTAACCTGCAAACAACCCTCCTTCCCCCTTCACCTTCTCTTCCCTGTGCCCCACCTGGATTGGCACTCATTTCTCCCTCCCCCTCACCCCTTCCACTATTCTTTCTTCTTTTCTTCTGACTTTACAATTTGCAGCTCTTCTATCGTTATGTCACACTTGATACCTTTATGAGCAGCACAGTGGCACAAGTTGCCTCACCGCACCAGAGATCCGAGTTTGATCCTGACTACGGCTTCTGTCTGTATGGAGTTTGCACGTTCTCTGGTTTCCTCGCACATTCCAAAGATGTGGGGTATTGTGGGTTCATTGGCCTCTGTAAATTGCCTCTAGTGTGTAGGATGCCATACTGGGATAACATAGAACTAGTGTACGGGTGATCGATGGTCGGCACATACTCGCTGGGCCGAAGGGCCTGTTTCCACTCTGTATCTCTAAACTAAAATAGGATCTCTGGCCTTTGTCCAATCATCTGTCAATGAAAACCCCACTCACACATATCCATATTTGCCAGGCTTTGTCCCGCCCCATCTCTCTTCCAACTTTCTCCCCCCCCCCCCCCCCCCCCCCCACCCCCCCGCCTCCACACACCACAATCAGTCTGAAAAAGGGTCTCAACCTGAAAAGTCTTCTATCTATGTTCTCCAGAGACACTGCCAGACCCCCTCAATAATGGCTCTCCGAAGAAGGGTTTCCAACTCGAAATGTCACCTATCCATCTCCTCCATCTACATTGTCTCCATTTACACTTCACACTGCCTCAGAACAGCCATCAGCCACATCAAGGACAATTCTCAACCCAGTCATTCCCTCTTGTCCTCTCTTCTCCCCTCTTCCATCAGGCAAGAGGTTCAAAAGTGTGAAAATGAGTTCCTCCAGATTCAGGTAGACAAAATTGCTGGAGAAACTCAGCGGGTGAGGCAGCATCTATGGAGCGAAGGAAACAGGTGACGTTTTGGGTCGAGACCCTTCTTCAGACTGATGGGGGAGGGGGGTGGGGGGGAAGAAGAAAGGAAGAGGCGGAGACAGTGGGCTGTGGGAGAGCTGGGAAGGGGAGGGGAAAGAAGGAGAAAGCAGTGACTACCTAATATTGCAGAAGTCAATGTTCATACAGCTAGGGTGTAAACTACCCAAGCGAAATATGAGGTGCTGTTCCTCCAATTTACAGTGGGCCTCACTCTGGCAATGGAGGAGGCCCAGAAAAGATAGGTCAGATTCGGAATGGGAGGTGGGGTTGAAGTGTTAAGCCACCGGGAGATCAGGTTGGTTATTGCGAACCGAGCGGAGGTGTTGGGCGAAGCGATCGCCAAGCCTATGCTTGGGCTCACCGATGTAGATCAGCTGACACCTAGAGCAGTGGATGCAATAGATGAGGTTGGAGGAGGTGCAGGTGAACCTCTGCTGCACCTGGAAAGATTGCTTGGGTCCTTGCATGGAGTCGAAGGGGGTAAAGTGACAAGTGTAGCATTTCCTGTGGTTGCAAGGAAAAGTGCCAGGAGAGGGGGTGGTTTGGGTGGGAAAGGACGAATTGATCAGGGAGTTATGGAGGGAGCGGTCTCTACGGAAAGCCATCTCCTCCCCTTTCGGCTTTCCGCAGAGACCGCTCCCTCCGTCTACCTTCGATTTTCCAGCATCTGCAGTTCCTTCTTAAACCCTCCAGATGCAGGGACAGTTTCTTCCCAGCTGTTATCAGGCAACTGAACCATCCTATTACCAGCCAGAAGTCACCATCTACCTCATTGGAGACCCTCGGACTATCTTTTATCAGACTCAGCTGCACTTCATCTTGCAGTAAATATAATTCCCTTATCTGTATACTGTGAACAGCTTGGTGAATCTGTGGAATTCATTGCCACAGATGGATGTGGAGATCAAGTCATTAGGTATTTTTAAAGCAGAGATTGACAGGTTCTTGAATAGTAAGGGTGTTAAAAGTTATGGGGAGAAGGCAGAAGAATGGGATTAAGAGGGAAAGACCGATCAGCAGGGCAGAGTAGATAAAGGAATAGGTGATGTATTGGGTCGAGACCCTTCTTCAGACAGTCAGTGGGAAGGGAAACGAGAGGTATGAATAGGTACAGAACAAATCAGAGCCTGCACCGATGGCCAAGGAAAGGTGGAGCCCACAATGGTCCATTGTTGGCTAAAGAAGAGGTGATAACGAAAGGGTATCTGGATGCGAACAGTGGAACTGGCAGGATGACTAGGGTGGGGGAGGGTCAGAGAGGGAGAGAGAGAGAATACAGGGATTATTTGAAATTAGAGATCAGTATTCATACCGCTGGGGTGTAATCTGCACAAGCGTAATATGTGGTGCTCTTCCTCCAATTTGCATGCGGCCCCACACTGACTCTGGGGGAGGCCCGGGACTGGAACGTCAGTGTGGGATTGGGAAGGGGAGTCAAAAGTGTTTAGCAACCGGGAGATCTGCCAAGAACTATGACCAGTTTAACGGACAGTAGTGCCTGGGAGACACCAGTGGAAGCAGTTAGGGACACCATCTGGTGCGGGGGGGTGATAATCACGGTTGAGCAGATGTAGGCAGTGGATTGGACAAGTTGCTGGAGGATGACCTCAGTGTGTGATTGCAGCCCGCTCTCTCCACGCCCCAGGGTTCCACGCATCGCAAGGCTTGACGGAAGGCTGGCTGCCAACCCTCCTGCTGCTCAGAGACTACAAGATCCCAGCTGCCTTCACTATGTACAGGTAAGCACTCCATCCATCCAGCTACTCCATAGTCTCCACTATGCAACATCGGCTGCACTGTGGAACCAAAGTGATAAACTTAATGCCCCCTTTCACTAGTTCATTAACGATGGGCCGCGCTGTCACCTTCCGACCTGTTCATTTCTATCGTTCCAATTCCATGGAGCGTAAGGGTTGGGAGTAAGAGCCCATCACACTGGAATTTTTACTCCTATGCAGTCTAGCAAAGGTAAATATTGTTGGTACGTGGTTCAGATTTGTTCAGGATGTGTAGGAAGGAACTGCAGATACAGGTTTACACCACCGATAGACACAAAGTGCTGGAGTAACTCAGCTGGACAGGCAGCATCTCTGGAGAGAATGAATTTGTGTCATTTCTGATCGAGACCCTTCTCCATATGTTCAGGCACTTTTACCAGTTGACCTCATGTTTTGTCGGTGCTAAGGTGCTGTGCCTCCTCAATTACTTCCTCCTTCCGCTCTTGGACAAATTCACTCGTGGTGTGCTGGTGGCCTACAAGGAGTAGCCGCCGAGCCGGTCCCCCTGCGGCTGGGCGCAGGAACCAGGGGAACCGCGTCCTACAGGGGGAGCCCACCGAGCCGACCACGGACGTGACTGGTGAGGAGCGAGGCCGGTGGGAGAGGGGAGGAGAGGGAACCGGGGACTGGCCAACCCCACCCTCGAGGTCGGCTGTGGGAGGCTCCCACCCCCCTGGGAACAGAGGTGGACGGACGAGGAGAGGGACGTCGGTTCACCGGTCAACCCATGTCAAAGGGAAGGCGACGGCTGGAGGCCCCGCAGCAGCCTGGGGCTCGCCTGGAACGGGCACCGCTTATAATACCTAGAGCGCGGCCTGGACTTTGAAAATGGCGCCAAAACATGGCGCCCCTTGCATGCGGGTTCAGTGGACTATTTCTGTACACTTGCTTCTCTGCCACAGAAGGTAGTTGATTGGGTATATATATTGGCTATATTTAAGAGGGAGTTAGATGTGGCCCTTGTGACAAAAGGGATCAGGGGGTATGGAGAGAAGGCAGGTACAGGATACTGAGTTGGATGATCAGCCATGACCATATTGAATGGCGGTGCAGGCTCGAAGGGCCGAATGGCCAACTCCTGCACCTATTTTCTATGTTTCTATGTTTCTATCAGGCATGTGCTTGGGGATGGCAACACCCTACTGGACTGTTTGTAAGAAAATAATTTAACTGTGTGTTTGCACTGCACACCCACAACAGTAAAAGCACCATTGAACCATTTATAATGGTTGGTATTCTTTCCCCTAAATTGCTGCAGTTTATCTTTCAGAGTCAATCATCCGTATATGGCCAGGTGCAATCTTTGTCACCAGATGACATCTGTGATGATGTTGCCTCCTAGTTTTGTTTTCCCTTCCTTTACTAGGTTATTCTTCACCTCAGGTGCTGGAACTCTAAACTATACTAAACAAAAAAAAGAGAGAAATTTGCACGAGTCTCGAATCTGCCGCTGCACACGTTCATGCTTTTGTATCTTATACCCGATGGGAGAGAGGAGGGGAGAGAATACTAGGGGCGTGAGTGGTCCCTGAATGTTCTCCACAACAGAACTGGGATATAAGGAGGAATCGCCTCACCACATTCTCAAGGGCAATTGAGGATGGGCAATAAATGCTAGTCTTGCAGTTATGTCTTTATTCTCTAAAAGAATAAAAATGTTATTATAAAAAATGTTTCCTTGAGTTAAAAATGGACATGATTGCTAAACTAGTGTGCTGACTCTTGAGTTGAAAATGAGACGACTTTAGACTTTAGACATACACTGTGTGAAGTGGCCTTTGGCCCACTGAGTCCGCACTGACCAGCGATCCCTGTACACTAGCACTGTCCTACACACGAGGGACAATTTACAATATTACCAAAGAGAAGTAACCTGCAAGGTTACCTGCAGGTCCTTGTAGTGTGGGAGGAAAGCAGAGCACCTGGAGAAAACCCACGTGGTCATGAGGAGAACATACAAACTCATGCTCAGGATCGAACCCGGGGCTGTGGCACAGTAAGGCAGCAACTCTACTGCTGCGCCACCATGTGAAACATTATGTGAAGACAATCTCCTCCACACGTCTGAAATGCTGACTGCTTTGATTTTCTTCCTTTCTCCCCGTCTGCAGTGACCAGGAGTTGAAATATTCCCTGCAGATCCTGCACGAACTGGAAACCAGGATCATCAGCTACGGGACAAATCCTTTTGCCTCGTTGAAGCTGGAGCAGGTGCAGTCCAATCCCAACAAGCAGCTGGTCAGCAGCAACGCCACTTACCTGATGTTCCATGGAATCACAGAGTCTGCGGAGGGGATGGCCACCGAGGACCATGGTCAAGAGGACGGTCTTTGAGCACAGTCTGGGTTACCAGCAATGCGGACGGCAACAGAGCTGTCTGTAGCTGTGAGAAACCAACCTGTTGTATTTGATGAACTCCATTAGTATCAGTATTAGTTTAGTTTATTGTCATGTGATGTGAGATACGGTGAAAAGCTTTCGATGCATGCTAACCAGTCAGCGGAAAGACTATACGTGATTACAATTGAGCCATCCACTGTACAAATACAATACAATACAGTACTTGAAATGTTGTTTCTGCAGTCATACACACAAGAAAAAGACCCAAGACACAACACAATTTACACAGACATCGATCACAGCGCATCTCCTCCTCGCTGTGATGGAAGGCAAAAACACATCTCTCCCCATTCCCCTCCCGATGTCAGAGTCAAAGCCCCCGGAGGGCGATGGTAATTGTCCCGCGGACATTAAAGCCACGCCGGGCGATGCAAGGCCGCGCTCTGGGTCTTGTTGAAGTCCCCGGCGGGCGCTAGCAAAGTCCCGCAGCCATTCAAAGCCGCGCCGGGCGATGGTAAGTGTCCCCGCTCCAGGTACTCTTCGACCCCGCAACTCGGGCGGGAGAAGTCGCCGCAGCGGAAGCCTCAAAAAGCGGTCTCCCAGCAGGGACCCGCGGGCTCCCGGTGTTTCTGTCCACCAGACCTGCGGTTGGAGCCTCCGAATCTCCGGGGGTCGGGTCGCAGCAGTGCGCCACCACAGCTCCTCCCGCTCCGAACTCGGCCAGCTCCGCGATGGTGGGTAGGTCCGCAGCTCCGCGACTGGAGCCCCAGGTCGTTCCTGCTGGAGGCCGCTCCACGTTGCAGCCCCAACGACAACGGAGACACGACAGAGAAAAGGTCGGGTTCTCCGTGCAGGGGAAAGATTTTTAAAAGTTTCCCCACTCCCCCGCCCCCCACACACACACACACACATACAAAAAAAATAAATAAAATCTACATTCAAACGAGACAAAAAATAATAAAAAGACAGACGGACTGCAGAGGCCACTGTGACGTGAGTCGCGCCACCCACCGGACTCCTGCGAGCACAGATACAGGATGAAGGGAATAGCACATTTAAAGTAAGACATGCTGCTGTTGGAGTAGAGGTTTAAAAGAGTGGAGAGATTGTAAAACATGATTGCAGATCCACCTCTGTCACCAGTGCACAATGAGCCACCTGGCTGGGGAGCCATCTATTCAATTTCCTTTTTATCATTATCCAACCAGCTTCCATCCAGAACCTACTCTGGGATACCAAGTGCCCAGAAGACTTTTCTTGATTACCAATTATGCTGCCATTGGAAAGATGTTTTCAGCGTCTCCTTTGTCAAAGCCCCTCATGACTTTGAATACCTGCATGGGCGGTCTGGTCCCTACAGACTGGGTTCACTGTTAGTCTGGAGGATGACTGGTAGAATGTTCCATTTGTTACTCTGCAGTGCACAACTCACCGCTGAACGAGTGCTCATCCTTGTATAATTAAGGAATCATGACTTCAGGGGTTGAAGCTCGTTGGGAAGTATGAAGGCTAAGTGTAGTCACATGGAGCTGGCAGAGCCACAGTGGCGCAGTGGTAGAGTTGCTGCCTTACCGGGTTTGATCCTGACTGTGGGTGCTGTGGTATTATGCAATAATAGAGTAAGGCTGAGCAGAGGGGCACTAGGACCCTGCCAGAAGCCAGGCTCCAGTAACCGGTTGTGTCTGGAAAACTCAGGGTGTCGGCAGTTGGAGAGAGAGGCCTGGGCTTACACGAGGCTGTTGCAGTTGCTGCTGTTGTTGTACAGATTAAAGATATACTCTGTTTACGTCGTGGTACGAGCCTTATTACAAGCATAACTCGACAGGTGCTGACTGTATGGAGTTTGTACGTTCTCCCCATGACCTGCGTGGGTTTTCTTCGAGATCTTCGTTTTCCTCCCATATTCCAAAGACTTACAGGTATGTAGGTTAATTGGCTTGGTGTAAGTGTAAATTGTCCCTAGTGTGTGTAGGATAGTGTTAATGTGCAGAGATCGCTGGTCGGCGGGGTCTAGGAGGGCCGAAGGGCCTGTTTCCACGCTGCGTCTCTAAACTAATTTAAACTTTAGAGATACAGCATGAAACCAGGCCCTTCAGCCCACCAGGTCCATGCCGACCATCGATCACCCTAGTTTGTATCCCACTTACTTAGGGCAATTTACAGAGGTCAATTAATCTACAAACCTGCAGGTCTTTGGGAATGTGGGAGGAAACCGGAGCACCCGGAGAAAACCCACGCGGTCACGGGGAGAACGTGCAAACTCTGCATAGATAGCACCCGAGGTCAGGGTTGAATCCGGGTCTCTGGCACTGTGAGGCAGCAACTCCACCGCTGATCAGAACAGCATCACATGGCCAGTAGTGAGATGGAGATGAACATCTCAGGAAGTGGACGGACGCACAATGCTGCAGTGTCTCAGCGGGGCAGGCAGCATCTCTGCAGAGAAGGAGTGGGCGACGTTTCGGGCCGAGACCCTTCTTCCGACTGAGACGGACTCACAGCAGGAATCTTGTGGAAAATGTCACTTACATCTCTGTTCTAATGGTAGCATCATCAACATAGAGCAGTACGACACAGGATCAGGCCCTTCGGCCCACAATGTTTGCACCAAATGTGATGCCAAATTAAACTGTCTGGACATGATCCATATCCCTCTATTCCTTGCAATCCAATGAGCCTATCTAAAATCCACTTAAACACCACTATCATATCTGCCTTCACCACCACCCCTGGCAATGCTCTCCATACCCCCACCACCCTTTGTGTAAAAAAAACTTGCCCCGCACATCTCCAATAAAATCTCCCTCTCTCACCTCTACGCTATGCCAGCGGGAGATTCGTCTCCTGTTTGTGTCTCCCATGCTGCACGGGTCGAAGGGTAGAGGAGAGATGAAGAGCGATCCACTGGTCCTCCAGGTTGGAGGTTGAGCACAGGGCTAACAATCCCGTCTCGTAAAACAAATATGTTATGGAAACAGCAACTGCAGGAATGAACACTACTGAGTGGAGGACCTTCGTTGCTGCCCTACATGCCAGGAGGCACAATAGGCATTAAGTAAGTCTCACCTCTATGCCCAATAGTGTTGAACATTCCCACCCCTGGGAAAATGGTTCTGACTGTCTACCATGTCTATGCCCTCATAATTTTATATACTTCTCTCAGTTTTCCCCTCAACCTCCAACGTTCCAGAGAAAAAACAATCCAAGTTTATCCAACCTCTCCTCTATAAACCCTGTAATCCAGGCAGCATTCTGGTGAACCTCCTCTGCACTGTCTCCAAAGCATCGTTGATTAAACCTGTTGGATAACATGCCAATTTTCAGAAAATTAAAGGACAATCTGCGGTGATATTATTTGTGTTATAGCTCATTTCAATTTGACTTTGCAGTGTTTATGAGATTTGGGAAAACAAATACAAATATAAGAGTTTCAGTTGGAAATACAGATGGTTATAAATATTAATTTTGGGGTTTTGAAGAAAGTTGTAATCTTGACTTATTTGTGTGTTCTGCTAACCGTGACAATCTCATTGCTACATACACAATATGTGGCAGTTGTGTGTGGTTTTAGTGTTTTCAATTAAGATGTTAATTACTGGGAGTCTTTTTAGTGTCACAGTGGAAACAGGCCCTTTGACCCAACTTGCCCATGCTGACTACCCCATCTACACGTCCCGCCTGCCTGCGTTTGGCCCATATCTCTCCAAAACGTTCCTATCCATGTCCCTATCCAAATGTTTCTTAAACGTTGAGATAACACCTGCCTCATCTACCCCCACTGGCAGCCTGTTCCATATAGAGATACAGCGTGGAAAAAGGCCCTTTGGCCCACCAAGTCTCTGCTGACTAGCGATAACCCCGTCCAGCAACACTATCCTACACACTAGCGACAATTAACAATTAACAAAAGCCAATGAACCTACAAACTTGTACATCTTTGGAGTGTGTGAGGAAACCAGAACACCGAGGGAAAACCCACGTGGTCACAAGGGGAACGTAAAACTCCATACAGACAGTCACCATAGTCAGGATTGAACCTGGGTCTCTGGTGCTGTAAAGCAGCAACTATATCCCTGCGCCACCATGCTGCCTCTTGTAGATTAAAAAAAAGTAGTCCCTCAGGTTACTATTGAATTTTCTCTTCTCACCTTCAAATATTATTTCTGTCCTAATATTAATACAAGACAGCCACCTATTCACACACAAATTAGCAAAGTTTATTAATTCAATACATATTTGGAGTTCAACCAGATACGATGACAGATGACGACAAACTGCTTGCTGATGGTGGAACAGGGCCACAAGGTGGTGAACTGTATTCATGTAGTAAAGACATTATTCAATGAGTAAAGATATCTTGCATTTGTGGGGGACACACACACACATTTCAGATCATCTTTTTTTCTTCCTGACTTACAGTAGCTGGTGAAGGGCTACTGTCAAATTGTAAAATCTCTATGTGGTGCGGCGGCTGTACAGCTGCGGACTGGAAGTGCCTTCAGAGAGTGGTGAGGACAGCGGAAAAAATCATTGGGACTTCTCTTCCTTCCATCATGGACATTGGTTACAAACGCTGTCTGACAAGAGCTAAGGGCATTACCAGAGCCCCCACACACCCACAATATGGACTGTTTACACTGCTGAACTCTGGGAGGAGGTACCGCAGCATGAAGAGCGGGACAACCAGTTTCTGCAACAGCTTCATCCCCCAGGCCATAAGACTATTGAACTCACAATCAAACCGATGCTAGAACTTTCTTATACATTGCCACTTTTAAAAACTTTCCTATATATCTATTTTACAGAACTATGCACATGAAGCACTTTTTATGGGCACACTAAGCACTTTTACTGATCGTCTGATATAAATGTTATATTCTGCTGCTACTTTGAAGAGTCAATGCAACAAAATTTCGTTCAATGTGCACTGTGTCTATGTGTAAACCTGAATGACAATTAAAGTTATTTAAGAAATTTAAGGACATGTGATTCAATAGAGAAACAAGGAACTGCAGATGCTGGTTTACAAAAAAAAAGACACAGTGCAGGAGTCACTCAGATGGTCAGGCAGCATCTCCGGTGAACATGGACAGCTGATGTTTTGGATCGGGAACCTTCTTCAGACTCAAAAAAATTGGACTTTGAACCTAATGGCTTTGAACTTCCTCCAACCTCCAACAGATTGAGTACAGAAGTCAAATGCCCCTGGGCAATGCTGAGGGAATGCTACCTGTATTTTGTGTGAAATATTAACTGCCCTCTGGGCAAGACGGAAGAAACGTAGATAGAAAGAACTGCAAATACTGATTAATACATGAAGGGACATTGCAGTGCTGGTGTAACTCAGCAGGTCAGACAGCATCTCCAGAGAACATGGGTCAAGACCAATTTGAAGAAGGATCTCAACCTCAAAATGTCATCTATCCGTTCTCCAGAGATGCTGCCTGAACCGCTGAGTTACTCCTGCACTGCAATGTCCAATCGGATGGAAGAAACTTTGTCTTTGGAACTGATGCACTACAATGCTGAGAACGACATTCTGCACTTGATTGATTAAAATGGATTGAAAGATACAGCTTGGAAACAGGCCCTTTGGCCCACCAAGTCCATGCTGACCATCAATCACCTATCCACACTTTTACCAAAGCCATTAACCTACAAACCTGTGCATCTTTGGAACTTGGGAGGAAACTGGAGCACCTAGATGAGATGCGGTTCCTCTCATTTCCATTTAGCCTCACTCTGACAATGGAGGAGACTGAGGACAGAAAGGTCTGTGTGGGGAATGGGAAGGAGAATTAGTGTTTAGCAACCGGGAGATCAGGTAGGTTCAGGCGACTGAGCGAAGGTGTTCTCCATGGTCCAGGGAAAGCCTTAGTTCAGGAAGAAGGAGGACTGATTTATGGGCACCTGTATACAATACTCATCATTGGAGCAAGTGCTAGATAGAATGGGGAACTGCAGAGAATGGAATATGATTGTTTCCCATATTTAATGCAATTTGATCATTAAAGAAGGATGAGGTTTACACTTGTTGGTGACCTTTATGTGGTGACGCTTTTCATACCTTGGGTATACAATCAACGAATTTCACTGTGGGACTTGTCACATGCATCAATAAAGTATTCATTCATGCATCATGCATTCAATCATTCATTCATTCATTCATCATTCATTCATTCATCATTCATTCATTTATTCATTTATCATTTATCATGCATTCATTCATTCATTCATTAAATTTTTGTTCATAATTTCGACTCATTCAGACCAACCTTGGTTTAAATCATGAGCCACTTTCTTGCACAGAATTCAAAACTGCATAAAACGTTACGTAAAAAAACAACAGTTACATCGAACAGTATAACAGGTCCTTCAGCTCACAATGCCAAATATCATGGCAAGTTAAACTAACCTCTTCCGCTGGCTCGTGAACCATACCCCCCCAACAGTTTAAGAATAAGGGGTAAGCCATTTAGAATGGAGGCTACGAAACACTTTTTCTCACGGAGAGTTGTGAATCTGTGGAATTCTCTGCCTCAGAGGGCGGTGGAGGCCGGTTCTCTGGATACTTTCAAGAGAGAGCTAGATAGGGCTCTTAAAGATAGTGGAGTCAGGGGATAAGGGGATAAGGCAGGAACGGGGTACTGATTAGGGATGATCAGCCATGATCACATTGAATGGGTTAGGGTTAGGATCGAAGGGCCAAATGGCCTACTACTTCACCTATTGTCTATTGTCTATTTCCTGTATATCCAAAAGCCTCTTCAATGCCACTATCGCATCTGCCTCCACCACCACCTCGCTGCTTTTGGATGTGTTCATTAATAAAATCTGTTTGAAACCTCCAATCTCAACAACATTCAAACAATAAATAAGCACCTTAAAATGGAATTGAGTTGCATGTATTTTGCAGGCTTGGTCACCTTGGGGTTGGATATGATTCAATGGTCCATGCAACCCTTCTTTGAAAGCTTAACTGGTCCATGGCGGGGCCTTATCTGTTGTGTCAGGCAAATGTAAAAGCAAGTTTGGGATATTATCGGTGTTCTCTTCAATGTTCTGGATAAGTTTTATCTCTCAGTCAAAGCACATATCTGAACATTATCATATTGCTATTTGTGGCAACCTGTTCTGTGCTAATTGGCTGCTGTATTTTATACAAAGGTGACTACAGGTGGCCATAGAACACTTCACCACATCCTACATACACCATTGTATTATAGTGTTATAGCGTGTTATAGTGTATGCAGGGTGTTATAGTGTATTACATTGTATTATAATGTGTTATAGGGTGTTATATTGTATTATATTGTATCATAGTGTTACAAGGTGTTACAATGTATGAATGAATGAATGAAGTTTATTGGCCAAGTATGTACACATACAAGGAATTTGCCTTGGTGCTCCACTCGCAAGTAACAACACGACATACAGTAACTATTAAGAATGACATATAAAACATTAAACATTAAGAAAAAAACATTACAGTTTAAACATGTGAATGAAATAAAATACCAGAGCAAAAGGAGGCTACCGACTTTTGGTTATTGAGTAGAGCTACTACTCGTGGAAAAAAGCTGTTTTTATGTCTGGCTGTGATGGCTTTGACAGTCCGGAGTCGCCTTCCAGAGGGAAGTGCTTCAAAGAGTTTGTGGCCAGGGTGAGAGGGGTCAGAGATGATCTTACCTGCTCGCTTCCTGGCCCTTGCAGTGTACAGTTCGTCAATGGGGGGAAGGTTGCAGCCAACAACCTTCTCAGCTGATCGGACGATCGCTGCAGCCTCCGGATGTCGTGCTTGGTGGCTGAGCCAAACCAAACCATGATGGAGAAGGTGAGGACAGACTCTACGATGGCCGTATAGAATTGGACCATCATTGCCTGGGGCAGATTGTGCTTCCTCAGCTGCCGCAGGTAGTACATCCTCTGTTGTGCCCTTTTGACTGTGGAGTCGATGGTAGCCCCCCATTTCAGGTCCTTGGAGATGATGGTTCCAAGGAACTTCAAATATGGTGAGTGGAGTGAGGGGAGAGGGAGCTCTGCTAAAGTCCTCTATCAATTTCACTGTCTCAAGAGCATTGAGCTCCAGGTTGTTACGAAGGCACCAGGAAGCCAGCTATGACACTTCCTGTCTGTAGGCAGATTCCTCCCCCTCATGGATCAGTCCAATCAGGGTTGCGTTGTCCGCAAACCTGAGAAGCTTCAAAGAGATGTCTGTGAAGGTGCAGTCGTTGGTGTAGAGAGAGATGAAAGGTAACGCAGCCTTGCGGTGCTCCTATGCTGAGGGTCTGCAGGTCCGAGATGTGCCTTCCCAGCCTCACATGCTGCTTCCTGTCTGTCAGGAAGTTGGTGATCCACTGACAGAGAGGTTCAGGCACAGTCAACTGGGAGGGTGTGCAGGGTGTTATAGTGTATTACATTGTATTATAGGGTGTTATGATGTATTATATTGTGTTATAGTGTTAGAGGGTGTTATAGTGCGTTACATTTAGTATGTTATTGTGTGTTGTCATCTATTAAATTATATTAGTGTGTTATAAGGTGTAACATTGTATTGTAGCATGTTATAGTGTATTATAATGTATGACAATGTGTTAGTGTGTTACTGTGTTATAGGATGGTGTAGTGTATTACATCGTATTATAGGGTGTTGTGTATTATAGGTCATTATAGTGTATGCAGGATGTTATAGTGTATAAATTGTATGGTGTGTGTAGGGTGTTATGGTGTATAATGGGGTGTTGTGGTGTGCAATAATGTTTTATAGGGTGTTATGTACATTGCATTATAGTGCGTTATGTTGTATTTTACTTCGGAGTCACGTGAGTGACTACGTGAAGAACCCACCCAGCGCGCAGGCGCGGCAATACGTCAGCAGTGCAACAGCGGCAGCAGCTGGAGCCAGGCTCTCCAGCTGCAGCATAAAGACGAGACCTCAGGTAAGTGCCTTTTTTGTTACAGAGTCGCGCTAGAGAGAATAATGGCCTCTCGCAAGCGACCAGCCAGGAGGACTGCCTGCCCTACTCCACCCGAGGACGGGTCCATAGCGGGACGGCAGCCTCTCGCAGCGGAGGAGCTTTTTCAACGCTCCCGCTCACCCGACACCGAGCCGCCCCCAGTGCTGCAGATTTCAACGCCCCGCACAGGGAGGAAGGCGACACATAAAACCGACCGGCCGGTGTCCTCCGATGAATCGGAGGAACGAGAACACTCTCCCCCACCAAAAAGGGGAGACGCTCGGATAAGCTGCATGAGGCAGCTCCTCGAGCGTATGATAAATGAGGAGATGCGGCATCTCCCAGGAGGACGGGCTTTGGCCTCCTCCTCTCCACACCCTTCTGTACCCTCTATGTTCGAGGGCAGTAAGGGAGGCCAGGACTGGGCTGGCCTATCCCAAGGGCAGGCGGAGGATATCGTCAGCATGCCGGGCGTGCCGGAAGAAGAGCTACTGGGTGTAGTGGGCCGATATGCGGCACCACCAACAACTGGGATGGTGTTGCCACCCAGAATGGCGGCAACTATAAACAGGCTGTCCAACAACCCGCTGCAGGACAAGGCTGCCCAGCAGGCCCTTGACAACTACATCGCGCCAGAAAATTGCGAGGCGCTGAGGGTCAAGACGGTCAATGGGCAGATCTGGAACCAGCTGGGGCAGCAAATAAGGGCTCAGGAGGTCAAAATGCAGCGAGTCCTGAAGCTCCACTCAGCAGCCGTCACCGCCTTTGCTCGGTCCGTTGGGGATGAAGACCTGACCATACCCCAGCAGGATGCCCTCGCACTGATGTGCAGCACCACGTATGAGCTAAACAACCTACGGCGGGACAACATCAGGCCTGCCCTCAACCCAACATATGCCGGCCTCTGTAAAGCTCCAGCGCCCGAACGACAGGCGCTGCTATTTGGTGCGGATCTGGCCAAAAGGCTCAAGGAGTTGGAAGAGGCGGCAAAACCAGTAGGCCTCATGAGGGCAGGGCCAGGACCGAGCAGGGTGAAGACACCCAGTTGGCCGCACGCCTCGGCAGCCACCAGCAGATACCGAGCTGGTGAAAGCCTGGTGACCGCCTCCCACTACCCCCAGTGCTCTTTTTTAGAGCGGGGCCCAGGGCGGAGCCGTGGGAAGATGCGCCGCCCCACCGCAGCACCAACACGGACAACCTTGGGCCAGACCCACCGGAAACGACCCCACAAGTGAACATGGAGGTAGGTGGGTCTGGTTCCTGTCAACATACACAGACAAAGGGTGTAGTATTAACAGGGGGACGTTTGAGGTTCTTCAAGCATGTTTGGTGCTCCCTTACTAACAATCAGTTTATACTCAACAGTATTAGTGGATACAAAATTGAGTTCAAACCAGGCGTAGAACCGCCAGTTCAGCACATGCCCCAAAGGGTGTTCCTTCCCTCGGCAGTTGAGAAGGTAGAAGGACAAGCTGAACTTGATCGGCTCGTGGCTAAAGGCATCATAGAAATGACCACACACGAGCCGCAAGAATTTGTATCAAATATTTTTCTCAAAACCAAAAAAGATGGTGGATGTCGCATTATTATTGATCTGACATCACTCAATCAGTCTGTTGAGTATCAACATTTCAAAATGGAGACATTTGTCACTGCCAGACAACTGATCTCCAAGGGATACTACATGGCAAGCATAGATATCAAAGATGCTTACTATTTGGTACCCATTCATAAAGATTACTTTAAATATCTGAAATTTATCTGGAGGGGCCAGCTATGGCAGTACCGAGCTTTGCCCAATGGTTTAACGACAGCTCCCAGACTATTCACGAAAATTCTTAAAGTGGCCATGAAGAAATTGAGAGAACTAAAACATTTAGTAGTGGCCTATCTGGACGATGTTCTCATATTAGGAAGAACACGGGAACAAGCTGTCGCAGGAGTGTTAGCCACTAAACAACTCCTTGAAACTTTGGGTTTTATCCTTCACCCAGATAAATCAATATTGGAGCCTACTACTAACATGGATTACTTAGGCTTCACTATTGACACGATTCACATGACTGTCACTCTGCCCAGAAACAAAACAGTTTCACTCATTGAAGCTTGTAGCCATTTAATTGCTACACCGCAACCTAGAATACGGCATGTAGCCAGAGTTATTGGCTCTATAGTAGCAGCATTTCCGGCTGCCCAACATGGGCCCTTGCATTATCAAAATCTACAAAGAGCAAGGACTCATGCATTACGCCTTCATAGGGGGCATTATGATCGCAAAATGGATTTACCCGCTGAAGCCAAATTAGAACTTCAGTGGTGGGTTGACAATATTTGGCACAGTCACAGTCCTATCGCCGTAACCAATCCTAACATAACCATTGCAACAGATGCCAGTGCTTTAGGCTGGGGAGCTACTAACTCCATAGACAGCACAGGTGGCAGATGGACTAACTCAGAGGCATCGCTACTACAATCACTGGGCATTAACTTTTTGGAAATGCTCGCCGCCTTTTATGGGCTAAAAGCATATGCATCTGGTATGCGGCACGTGCATGTTAGAATTATGATCGACAACACTACGGCAGTATCTTATATCCAGCACATGGGTGGCATTAAATCAGTATCATGCGACAAATTAACTGCTATAATCTGGCAATGGTGTGTCGAGAGACATATTTGGCTATCAGCTGCCTATTTACCAGGCAAGCTAAATTTAGTGGCGGACACCAGGTCACGAAAATTCAACGACAACATCGAATGGATGTTGGACCCAAAATTATTTGCTAAAATTGTCAAGCAATATGGTACACCAGATATAGATTTGTTTGCGTCTAGGTTAAATCACCAACTACCCATGTATGTGGCTTGGGAACCAGACCCAGAGGCAGCAGCGGTAGATGCCTTCACGCTGGATTGGGGAAATTTCTTTTTCTATGCTTTCCCTCCCTTCTGCCTCATCAGTCGGGTACTCCAGAAAATTCAGGCAGACTCAGCCTCTGGCATTCTGGTCGTGCCCGACTGGCCTACCCAACCATGGTTCCCAATGTTCCACGACATGGTGGTAGAGACACCAATGGTCCTTCAACACCACCCCCAATTATTGACTCACCCGGTAACTGGCATTAGCCATCCATGCCACCAAAAATTGAAACTCCTGGTTTCCAGATTTTGAACAGGCCTTACCGGGGATTGGGGTTATCAGACAGAACAATCACCACCATGTCGGCATCCCTGCGAGTTTCCACCAAGAAACAGTACCTGACCTTCATCAGGAAATGGGAACAGTACTGTCTGGACGCAGGGACATCCTACAAGACGGCTTCGATCTCGGATGTGCTGGAGTTCCTGGCCCACCTGCACCATGATCTCAAGATGAGCTACAGTGCCATCAATACGGCTCGGAGCGCACTGTCCGCATACCTCATGCCGATAGAACAGCATAGTGTGGGTTCCCACCCTCTAGTCATCAGACTCCTTAAGGGGATCTTTAATACCAAACCCCCTACACCTAGATACACTCACATGTGGGATGTGAGTGTAGTTCTGACACACCTTCGAGGTTGGCCTCCGGTGGGATCCCTGAGCCTGGAACAGGCCACTTATAAAACCCTCATGCTCATGGCGCTTGTCTCAGCTCAAAGGGTTCAGTCGCTCCATCAGCTCAATCTGAACTACATGGTGACCACCCCAGATACCATTACTTTCACCATGCCGGGGTTGGTAAAACAAAGTAGACCAGGTACATCAAACTCCCCGTTGATCTTCCGGGCTTACCCTCCAGAACCTAGGCTGTGTGTGGTGACCCACCTTCATCATTATCTAGACACAACCCAAACGCTTAGAGGGAGAGAGAAAGCCTTATGGGTTAGCCACAGAAAGCCTTTTGGACGGGTAACCAGCCAAACATTATCCAGATGGTTGAAACAGGTCCTCAGCATGGCAGGGATTAACACAAATGTTTTTAAATCCCATTCAACCAGGGCAGCGTCCACCTCAGCGGCGGATAGGATGCAGGTTCCCCTAGACCACATCCTCAGAGCAGCGGGATGGTCAAGGGAATCGACATTCCAACGATTTTACAAGAAACCGCTGATGGAACAGGACGTCTTTGCGGATACCATTTTAAAAACCGCAAAGTTATGATTTAAAGCCCATGGGAGCTATTTTTTGTTTTTTGTTATAGTTAATAAACATTTCTCTTATGACTAAACAAACTTGTTGGTCTCTAGCTACCACTTCCTCCCTCGATGATCTTTCGGCAGTGAGTGATATAACTGTTACACGGTTTGAAATCACAGACCTTTGAAGTCTTCACGTAGTCACTCACGTGACTCCGAAGTAAAATAGTAAGATTAAACGAGTACTTACCAGTACGAAGTTTGATCTGTATTTTATGAGGAGTTACGATGAGGGATTACGTGCCCTCCGCTCCCACCCTCATTATATAGATCAAATTCGGACTAATGTCTCGTTGGTCTTCACTATCTTTACTTCAACTAGTGTCTATCTGTGATTCCACACCGCTGCTTGGAAGTATGCCGCGCCTGCGCGCTGGGTGGGTTCTTCACGTAATCCCTCATCGTAACTCCTCATAAAATACAGATCAAACTTCGTACTGGTAAGTACTCGTTTAATCTTACTATTATAGGGTGTTATATTGTATTACGGGGGAGTTATAGTGTATTACAGTGTACATGTGTTAAAGGCTGTTGTAGAGTATTATAGTGTATTATGGTGTGTTATGTTGTTTTAGTGTATTATAGTGTTTTATAGGGTGTTATAATTATATTGTATGATAGTGTGTTATAGTGTATTAGTGTGTTATAGGCTATTATATTGTACTATTGTAGATAGTGTTATAGAGTATCAATGTATCACATAGTACTATAGTATGTTAGGGGGTATTACAGTGTATTGCATTGTATTCTAGTGTGTTATATTGTATTATATAGCACTTTCAGTTGTAAGAGTACATTACAGTGGGTTATAGGGTGTTGTAGTGTATTACATTTTATTATACGGTGTTGTGTATTATAGGATGTTATGGTGTGTTATAGGGTATTATAGTGTATTATACGATGTTATAATGTATTATATTGTGTTATAGTGTATGCAGGGTGCTATAGTGTATTAAATTGTATTATAGTGCGTTCCAGTGTATCACATTGCATTATAGTGTAGTGTTATATTGTACTATAATGCGTTATAGTGCGTTATAAGGTGTTATAGGTTGTTGTAGTGTATTATAGTGTTATAATAATATCTAATAATAATAATAATAATGTCATTGCACGTCAGTGCAACGAGATTTAGTATGCAGCTTCCAACCGATGTAAGTGAAAAGTAAAATAAATAAATTAGCCTTGTGACGTGACCATCCGAGGGAGTTCAGGGGGGATGGGGGGCACTCAGCAGGGCCGGTTCAGAGCCGCTATAGCTCTGGGAATAAAGCTGTTTCCGAGTCTGGAGGTTCGGGCGTAGAAGGCCTTGTAACGTCTGCCGGAGGGAAGTAGTTCAAACAGTCCGTTACAAGGGTGTGATGAGTCTTTATGGATGCTGACGGCCTTCCTGAGGCACCGTGTGGGGTAGATGCCCTCCAAGGCTGGTAGCTCTGTCCCTATGATCCTCTGCGCTCTGTGGACGACGCGCTGAAGAGCTCTCCTCTCCGCCTATAGGATGTCATAGTGTATTATATTGTATCATAGTGTTATAGTGTTACAATGTGTGCAGGGTGCTATAGTGTAATAAATTGTATTATAGTGTGTTAGAGGGTGTTAATATATTAGTGCATTACAGTATATTATAGTCTATTACATTGTATTATAATGTGTTATAGGTTGTAGTGTATTATAATGTGTTATAGTGCATTTATTATAGTATAGTATAGTAGGTATGTTACAATACTTACCTTCAGTGATGCTGCAATTCTGCCACTGGCCGTCTAAGCGCGCGATTTTGGCGCGTTTTGGGGGGGGGGGGGGCAGATCAGGGGGGGGGGGGGGGTGGGGGGGGGGGGGGGGGGGGGGGGGGTAAAAACGCGGTTTTCCCTCCAACCTCATCCTGGATTATATTTTGTTAGTGTGCAAGCTTTTGCTGAAGAATCGTTCCGACGGCCGTTCTGTGTGTTTTAAAAAAAATATTTGCCCGACAAGTTAATCGCTGGAGTGATTTTAAAATCAGCTTCTGAAGCAGTCAACGCCGATAACGGGGATGGATTTTACGTAGGGGACAGATAAAATAAAGTATTTTATTTATATGTATAAAAGTGTTTCTTAAGATGCATTTAATTCACATTTTAAGTTGCGAAACGGTGATTTCTTTCCCCTGTATGAACTGGCAGTGTTTTTGCTGCCGATATGGGGGACTAAATCACTGCAACCGCAATGTTCCAAATGGTCACGTTCCAGACAAACCCACTCGCAAGCTGATTTAAATGGCCATTAATTTACAGATATTAAACATTAAATTCCTTCCATTTGGCCTATAAACCCATGACAATGAGATTTAAAAATTATGTTATATTGTGAATTCTTGTGTGAATGTTATTTGGACACTTAGGCTATTTAAAACTGTTAATCTATTCTTAAAAATGGATAGATGTTTAGATCTATTAATTGAATTTTGTAATTAGCTACAATTAGGTAACTAACTAATTATATGCTTTAATTTCAAGTCATCTAAGTAAGATTGTTTCATATTTGTTTCAGAATTCTTCAATCTATAATAACTGAACATTTCTTTCAGTTCTCTTAATTTTTAAGAAAATTACATAGAAACATAGAAACATAGAAAGTAGGTGCGAGAGTAGACCACCAGGTCCGTCGAGCCCGCACCGCCATTCGCTCATGGCTGAACACTAAACAGACACACTTACCACAAACAGTAGACACAAGACACAGAACACAAGACACTACCCTCCCCTTTATACCTCTATCACCCCTCTCCACCCCAAGAACCTCGTGATCTCCTGGGGGAGGCAAAAAACCGGATAAAAACCCAGGTCCAATTCGGGAAAAAAAAACGGGAAATTCCTCTCCGACCCCAATCCAGGCGATCGACACTTGTCCAGGAGATCACTCAGGTCTTACTATACTAACCATACCTAGGTCCATATCCCTGCCCTCTCCCCGTAGCCCCTTATCCCCTTGGCAGCTAAAAAACCATCTATTTTAGTCTTAAATATATTTAAAGTTTCTGCTTCCACTGCTCCCTGGGGCAGTGAATTCCATAAATTAACCACCCTCTGGGTGAAGAAGTTCTTCCTCATCTCAGTTTTAAAAGAGCCCCCCCTTATTCTGCAACTATGTCCCCTAGTTCTAGTTTCCCCGATCATTGGGAACATCCTTGGTGCATCCACCCGATCAAGGCCCCTCACGATCTTATATGTTTCAATGAGATCGCCTCTCATTCTTCTAAACTCCAAAGAGTAGAGTTCCAGCCTACTTAACCTTTCCTCATATGTCAATCCCCTCATTGCAGGAATTAATCTTGTAAACCTTCGCTGCACTGCCTCCAGGGCTAGTACATCCTTTCTTAAGTATGGACCCCAGAACTGTACACAGTATTCCAAATGTGGTCTCACTAATACTGTGTACAGCTGCAGCAAGACCTCCGTGTTTTTATACTCAATCCCCCTAGCAATAAAGGCCAAAACTCCATTGGCCTTCCTAATTGCTTGCTGCACCTGCATACTAACTTTCAGTGATTCATGTACTAATACCCCTAGATCCCTTTGCGTTGCATTACAACGCAGCTCCTCCTCATTTAGAAAATAACTTGCCCTATCATTTTTTTCCCCAAAGTGAATGACTTCACATTTATTAGTATTAAATTTCATCTGCCAAGTTGTTGCCCACTCACCTAGCTTATCTATATCCTTTTGCAGACTCTTCCTATCCTCCTCATCCCCTACTTTTCCTCCCATTTTTGTATCGTCCGCAAATTTTGATATATTACACTTGGTTCCCTCCTCCAAATCATTTATATAAATTGTGAACAACTGGGGTCCCAGCACCGACCCTTGCGGAACCCCGCTAGTTACCGGTTGCCATCCCGAGTATGAACCATTTATCCCCACTCTCTGCTTCCTATTTGTTAGCCAATCCTCTACCCATGCTAATATATTACCCCCAATCCCATAATTTTTTATTTTTAGCAATAGTCTCTTATGTGGCACCTTGTCAAAAGCCTTTTGGAAGTCCAAGTATACCACATCCACCGGTTCCCCTTTATCCACCCGGGTTGTTACTTCCTCAAAGAATTCGAGCAGATTCGTTAAACAGGACTTCCCCTTCACAAAACCATGCTGGTTCTGTCCGATGAAGTCATGTTTATCCAAGTGCCCCGTTAGTGTTTCTTTAATAATTGTCTCTAACATTTTACCCACCACCGATGTTAGACTAACCGGTCTATAGTTACCCGCCTTCTGTTTACTTCCTTTTTTAAATATAGGTGTTACATTGGCCATTTTCCAATCCACTGGGACCGTTCCTGCCTCCAGGGAGTTTTGGAAAATTATCACCAATGCATCCACAATCCCCACCGCTATCTCCCTCAAGACCCTTGGATGTAATCCATCAGGCCCAGGGGATTTATCCTCCTTCAGTCTCATTAATTTCCCTAATACCACCTCCTTGGTGATCTTAATAGTATTTAGCTCCTCCATTCCTACCGCCCCCTGTTTATCCAGCGTTGGAATATTTTTTGTGTCTTCTATGGTGAAGACTGATACAAAATACTCGTTTAATGCCTTTGCCATTTCCATGTTCCCCACCAACAACTCTCCAGTCTCACCCTCCAATGGACCAACGTTCACCTTAGCCACCCTTTTTCTTTTTATGAAAAATTATTAGCCACCCTTTTTCTTTTATGAAAAATTATGGGCTTTTGACTGTCCTCGATCACAGCTTTTGTGTTAAGTCAATGAAAAAGCAATAGGGAACAAGATCCTAATTTCCAAGTATGAAAATGGCCATAACTTTATTAATACTGAAGGTATGAAAGTGAATTAGGTGTCAAATTAAACTTATTTCTATGCTTTATCTGATGGGATAAATTAGACTTGATTTTTAAAATCTCAAAATTTTGTAACATTGCTAAGTATAGGGTGTTATAATGTACTATAAAGTATTATATTGTATTATAGTGTATAATATGTGCAAATGTAAAAGCAACTTTGGGATATTATCGGTGTTTTCTTTAATGTTCTGTTTAAGATTTATCTCTCGGCTAAAGTACATATCTGACCATTATCAGATTGCTATTTGTGGCATCCTGTTATGTGTTAATTTGCTGATGCACTTCATGCAAAGGCGGTGAAAGTTCAAAGCTGGCCATCGAACACTTTACAACATCCTGAGCGTGTGACAGGTGGAAGTCTTTTCCAAAGGAGCTTCAGACCATTGGTTTAAGAGTAGACATTTATACCCAGATATGAAATATCTTTCCAAGCGAGGGTAAGTCTAAAGGGAATAAATTAAGCAAATGGGGTTCATATACTCAAGGCTAGAAGAATGAGTTGAGCAACTGACTGGGATGTCTAGACCCAGAATCAGACTAGGGAGTCAGTCATTCAAGACAGAGGTGAGGGTTATAGATGGGGTGAATGCCCAGAGTCCTTTCTGCAGAGTTTGGGGAATTAAGAATGAGAGGGCAAAGGTTTAAATTGAGCAGGGAAAGATTTAGTGAGAACCTGAGGGTTGTACTTATATGCTCGGAGCTGTCAGAGGAAGTAGTTCAAAGGGTATTTTATTGTCACATACCAATTAAGGTACAATGAAACTCTGTTTACCATGCAGTCATACTAAAAAAAGCAACAAAACACACAACTACATAAAAGTTAACATAAACATCCACCACAGTGGATTCCCCACATTCCTCCCTGTGATGGAAGGCAATAAAGTCCAATCTTCATTCTTTATTCTCCCACAGATGGGGCAGTCGAACCATCGGCAGTCAGGGCTGTCGAAGCTCCTGCGGTTGGAGCTCCCAAAGTTGGTCCCTAACCAGGGACCGCGAGCTCCACGATGTTAAAATCCGCAGGCTCCAGGATCGATCCCCGACAGGGACCGCCAGCTCCACGATATTAAGTCCCGCGGTTGGAGCTCCCAAAGTCAATCCTCAGCAAGAGGCCGCCAACTCCTCAATGTTAGGCCGCAATGCAAACGGAGATACGATACGGAAAAATACGGGCAAACATGTTCAAGTCTATGTTTAATCCTTATGTAGTTATGTATCTTGTTGCTTTTTTTAAATGTATGACTGTATTGGCAAATCAAATTTCACTGCACCTCGATACACGTGACAGTAAAGGACCGTTGAACCGTTGAACTGTGATGGAAGTTGGTGAATCTACTTGATATAGATCCATTTTCCAACAAAAATGCTAGTTAAAGGAAAGAATGACGTTGAAGGCAGAGATAGACACAAAAGCTGAGTTACTCCAGCATTTTGTGTCTATTAAGGAGGTGACCTGCTGAAACACTTTCATCAGAGACTGTGAGTACAAACCAAGTTTCAAGAAAATGATACAAGACTTAACTAGCAGACAGCTTTATTTTGATCATAAAATGAACATATAAAATCTATTTTTTTTCAGATTTTATTCCCCATAAATTGTAAGAGAAAGCTTAAATTTTGATAAATATGGAGTGTAAGTAAAACATTACTGTATGTGCAAACAAGGATTTAACCGCCGAGAATTTTTTTTGATACAGAGGGCTAAAAGGTGTTTAATTCTAGGCAAGCTGGTAAAGCTTTTGTTTAACATAGGTACTGAATCACATTGAAAGTCTGGATTTAACACAATAATCCTCGTGCACACTACCAATGTAAAGGTCTTTAGGTCAATGGGACTGATTCCCCTCAGGCAGTGCGTGACAAAGCATGGGAAGAAAGTTTTATAGCATATCTCAAACGTAAGTTGTAATCAGCACGTGATAGATACATTGGAGAAACAATTACGTACCATGTTAGGATTGTCCAAACCAACCGTTTCTCGCTTTTACAAATGATACATTTCAAACTTCAATAGATGCGCCTTAGAAAACATTTAATCAGGATACATCACAGCATGGTTTGGGAACAGTCCATCCAAGACTGCAAGAGATGGCAGACAATTGCGGATGCAGCTCAAACCATCAAAAAAAAACCCAACCTCCCTTCCATTGACTCCATTTACACCTCACGCTGCCACGGCAAGGCCATCAGCATAATCAAGGACCAGTCTCACCCCGGTCACTCCCTCTTCGCCCTCTCCCATCAGGCAAGAGGTACAGAAGTGTGAACATGTACACCTCCAGATTCAGGGACAGTTTCTTCACAGCTGTTATTTGGCAACTGAATCATTCTGTCAACAACCAGAGATTGGTCATGAGCTACTATCTACCTTATTGGAGACACTCAGACTATCTTTGATCATACTTTACTGGACTTTATCTTGCACTAAATGTAATTCCCTTTATCATGTATCTGTACACTGTGGATGGCTCGATTGTAACCATATATTGTCTTTCCGCTGACTGATTAGCACGCAACAAAAGTTTTTCACTGTACCTCAGTACACGTGACTATAAACTAACCTTGTTGTTAATTGACACTTGGGATGAAATGTCACCATTAAACATTGAAAGCTTCAATTAAAAAACATCATGGAAAAAGTGATGAAAGTTTGTTTAAGACACCGATCACATTCTGTTAACAGCCCCACACCAAGGACTGCCTCTTTAATGGGCTCCAATCCTCAATCAACCTTTGTAGCTCAACTATTCTGACAGTTTCAAATGGACAGTCAGAGGTATAACTTAAGGATGTGTGAGACACTGCGTTTGTTTGTCAGTTTCATTTACGTTGAAAGTTTTTCGTTTGCAGTTAATTATGCCACAACATGAGGTGCAGTTCTTCATATCAGCTCACACTTGTAAAGGTTGCAAAGTGCTGGAATAACTCAGCGGGTCAGGCAGCATCTCTGGAGAACATGGAAAGGCAACATTTCGGGTCAGGACCTTTCTTCTTGTATGTGGGAGTTGGGGGTGAGTGGGGGGGGGGGGGGGGGGGGGGGGTGATTGGGCAGATTATTGGAACAGGCCAGAGATTAAAACAGACGTGAGCCAAAAGGCTTGAAGAGACTCCAGCACTTTGTATCGTTTTTTGTAATAGTTTAGTTTGGAGATACAGCGCGGAAACAGGCCCTTTGACCCACTGAGTGAATCCACGCCGACCAGTGTAGATTAGCAGTCATACACTCCAGGGACAATTTTACAGAAGCCAATTAACCCTACAAACGTGTACATCTTTGGAGTGTGAGAGGGAACCGGAGCACCTGGAGCAAACTCATGCAGTCACAGGGAGAACGTACAAACTCCGTGCAGACAGCACCCGTAGTCAGGATTTAACCTGGTTCTGTGGTGCTGTAAAAAAGGCCGCACCTTGTTTCTGCAGCTCACACTGTAAGGACGTTTGCAGGGCCTTGTGTAGGCAAATGATTTTGATTATGCTTGTTAGCAAATTTGAGGGAGTTATTCCAGTTCTGTAACGTTCCTATGAATGTCAGTGTTACAGGGCAGAAGAACTTACTATTCATAGATTTTATTTGCATTTCAATGCTTGCTGTGGTGGAACATTGAGGATGCGTGGTGATTTGCAGCAGTGATTTAAGTGGAAATGCTCTAGACGCCAGAGTAACTATTATCCAGTGTGAATATGCTAAACTTCAGCAAGTCTCCGCACTTATAAAATGTTTCCCTCTCCATCTCACCCTGTTGATTGAATGTTGAAGTATATCAATATCCTCAACCACTCAAAGCCTTTCTCTCCCCTACAGCTTAAGCTGTATGAATTGGAAGGGGGGGGGGGGGGGGGGGGGGGTGGGGGAGGGCAGAGATGGAATAGATTCTAAAGAATTAAAATTCTTTAGAAGACCAAGCAAAACAAAGTGCTGGAGCACAGCAAGTCAAGCAGCATATGGGGAGATGATGGACAGCCCACGTTTTGGCTTGGGACCCTTCTTCAGTCTGCCAGCTTCGGCTGTGAGCCAGGCCATCTGAATAAAAGTTCCCGACTCAAAACGTTTTCTGTTGAGTAAGATGGCGCCCATGCCAGGTGACAAGTACTGGTCCCAGAAGCTGATCTGCAATCACTCATGACCAGTGCTCCATTCTTCAACTGTACACTGTGGATGACACGATTGTAATCATGTATAGTCTTTCCACTGAATGGATAGCACGCAACAAAAAGCTTTTCACGGTACCACGGTACATGTGACAATGAATTGGACCTGTCTATTCCCTCCCGAGATGCTGTCTGACCTGCCGAGTTCCTCCAGCACTTGGTGTTTTGCTCAGGACACCAGCATCTGCATTGTCCACTTCTTGAAGAGCAAGGGCGTCAAAGGTTACAGGGAGAATGCAGGGGAACGGGGTTGAGAGGGAAAAATTGATCAGCCACGATAAAATGGCAGAGCTCGATGGGCCGAATGGCTTGATTCTGCTCCCAGGTCGTATGGAGTGTCCAGGAAAGGAGTGATATTCCTCAGATATGCCTTTTCAGAAATATTGGTCTTACTAACACACAATATTAATAATCGATTTAAGTTTATGTGCAAGATGGAACTGCAGATGCTGGCTTATACCGAAGATAGACACAAAGTGTGGAGTAACTCTGTGGGTTAGGCAGTATCTCTAGAGAAAAACAACAGGTGACGTTTCGGGTTGGACTTCAGTCTGAAGAAGGGTTCCAACCCAAATCGTCACCTAATCTTTTTTTCTCTCCAGAGATGCTGCCGGAACCAATGAGTTACACCAGCCTTTTGTGTCTTTCATCGATTTAGGTTTTCCCTCTGAGTCTTTCTTGACTGATTATATCTCAGTTTTATTCTTTTCCATAGGGTCCTTTCTCTGCACCCTATGATCTTTCGGATGAATAAAAATGGTTTACACTGAAGCCTGACAGAAGATTATGCACTTCATTTCAAAGTGTCCACAAATGTGGGCAAGAATATAGCGAAACATGATGTTTGTGAGCCTACAGTTCAACTTGTCTATGGACATCAGTTATTGAAGTTGAACTTCCTCACCAGCTAAATGGTTTAATTAAGGGATATGAATCTTTAAAAATTACCAAACACACACACACACACACACCTGCCTATATGTAATAACCTCAATTTGACAACTTAATGCATGAACAGTTGTGGAATGCCTGGGGGGGAATGTGATTAATTAAAATAGGATTTGTTAAAATTTGCGTTTTGTCATTGCTAAATTCAAACAATCCAGTTAGGCCAGCTGCAAATTAACACGGTGCTAAAGATGAAACTCCATCTGTGATCTTATACAGGTGTACACAATCATGAGAGGCATAGATCAGGTAAATGCACAGTCTTTTGTCCAGAGTAGGGGAATCAAGAACCAGAGGGCATAGGTTTAAGGTGAGGGGCGAAAGATTTAATAGGAACCTTAGGGGTAACTTTTCTACACAAAGTGTGGTCGATGTATGTAACTAGCTGCCGGAGGTGGTGGTTGAGGCAGGTACTATCGCAACGTTTAAGAAACATTTAGACAGGTATATGGATAGGACAGATTTAGAGGGATATGGGCCAAACGCAGGCAGGTGGGACTAGTGTAGATGGGACATGTTGGTCAGGGTGAACAAGCTGGGCCGAGGGACCTGTATCCACAGTGTACAACTCTACAACTCCCTATGGCTCCAACAGTCCCTTACACTTTGTGGCACTGCAGATTTGTTTCAGGAAAGTCCCCAGTTGAAATATAGGCGTGGAAAAATAATTTGCCAAAGCTGAAATGATGGCAGTTACAAAGTGAAAGGCTTGCATTTTAAAATTCTAGAAAATATAATTCATCTTGATCAATCCTCAAATGCTCTGTCTCAGTGTTGCATCCCAGTCTTTTGCCAGCCTCTGATGCACGTTATATAAATGTCAGGGTCTGGTGATGGCCAGATGGCTAAAAAGATTACTGTCTATGGAGCCTGCGTGGATTCAGCAGCGTAAATAACTCCTTCTGTCTCACAGGAACGTTTCCATTCTACAACATGCAAAAAGATGCTTCTACGAATGTATAGGATGTGTAGGAAAGAACTGCAGATGCTGGAGTAACACAGTGGGACAGGCAGCATCTCTGGAGAGAAGGAATGGGTGTCGTTTCGGGTCGAGACCACACTCTGAAGAAGGGTGTGTCCATCTTCTCTCCAGAGATGCTGCCTGTCCCGCTGAGTATCTCCAGCATTTTGCGTCTACCTCCAAGAATCTATATCTGTCCAATGGCAAATGAAGTTCATTAAGTGATTTTTTTTTGTTGTATTCACATAAATTCCACGTGAGTCAGACCATCACCAGTCAGTCCTATTTATTCAACCACAGTCAGACATCCTTTATCACCGCACTGACACACTCTGGAAAATGGCACTTCACTTTAAAAAAGTTTGGCAATAATAACTGAATGCACTGCAAACTATTGCAAAGGTGATTCAAAGACGTATATTCTCATAATACACATCGGCACTTAACAGCACAAAACTGTAGGTGGGTTTGTGAAAGTGATGGGTTTTTTTTACTGTATAAACTGTTCTGGCATATAGGTTAACTGCAACAAGTACCTCTGAACAACACCCATTTAGTGCAGTAACTAAGCACTTCATACAGCATGGAAACGGGAAGACTTCTTTGTCTTTTGATCCGATTTCAAACAGAACTTCATGGAATGAGTTTCACCCACTTCCTCATGTTGTGGTCACTTGCTGGCTTGCCCATGGGCTTTCTACCAGGGAGATGGAGATCAGTAAAATACCACAGATAGACACAAAATGCTGGAGTAACTCAGCGGGGCAGGCAGCACCTCTGGAGAAAATGCAATGTTTCGGGTCAAAACTCTTCTTCGGACTGAGAGATCCTCCTCTCCAGAGATGCTGCTTGTCCCGCTGAGTTACTCTAGTTTTTTGTGTCTATCTTCGGTGCAAACCAGCATCAGCGGTTACTTCCTACACAGTAACATCCCATCACTGCCCCTTCCTTGCTCAAGCTAACAACACCCACTTTTTCAAACAGGAGGGGGAGGTAGTGAGTCAAGGCTGCCAGCTTTCAATGACAATACACAGTCTTCCATCTCAAAGGAAAAAACAACTTAAAAGCACGGTGTCTTCTAGTTTTGTGAACATTAACACTATACCATTCACTGAACAAGCTGGTTCATCAAACTCCAGAGTAAAAGGCATTCATTGTGCAATGTTGCAGATGATCACAAATCAAGGGAACATCTTTGACATATACTGATTATCTAAGTATGCTAGCGTTAGGTTTTCAGCTCCCCTGTGCTATTGACAGACAGGATTACAGACACCATGATGATCATCTTGCAGCCGGTAACAATACTTTCTCCAAACCATACTTCTAACAAACACCCCCCCCTTCCTCCCCCCCTCCCCCCCCCCCCCCCCCCAACCCTTATCCACCCCAGCGCCTGTAAAAAGATCGACATAAATTCTATTTCCCATGGCCTTGCTTCAACACAGACAACACTTCTGACTCCAGTTCTATTCAAAATACAAAATCTGTACAATGCACGGGAGACGTTAATATGCAAAGTTTATTGCTGGCCGGCGGTGCTGGGTCTCTCAGTGGTTATTTTCCAGGTTTTCTTTGCTGGATACATAGTTCTCTTTTGGCAAGCCCTTGATTATACCGTTGCTTTCGTTTAGTCTCCGCACCCTGTAGATCTCGTAATGGATCCTGTGTGTGACGTCTTTAAGATCCTGCAGGTGGGACCTTGAAGGGGAGGAGAAGAGACAGAAGAATGAGTCAAAGCCCCACAGGGGAACATTAGGAGGGAGGTCCAGATAAACCCCTCTGACAGCATGGCAGACCGGCACCTTCATATACCCACCTTTTGCCGTAGATATCTTCTAATGGAGTCATTGAGTCATGCACAACAGAAACAGGCCCTTCGGCCCAACTTGCTCATGCTGCCGAAGATGGTCCGCCTACCCTTACTAATCAAGAACCTTCATAAGTTATAGGAGCAGACCTAGGCCATTCGGCCCATCAAGTCGACTCCACCATTCAATCATATCTTTTCCTCTCAACTGCATTTTCCTGTCTTCTCCCCATAACACCTGACACCAAAACCCGTCAATCTCCGATTTAAAAATACTCAAAGACTTGCCGTCTGTGGCAATGAATTCCACAGATTCACCACCCTCTGGAAAAAGAAATTCCACCTCATCTCCATTCTTAAGGTACGTCCTTTTATTCTGAGACTGTGCCCTCTGGTCCTACATTCTCCCCCCATTGGAAACATCCTCTCCATATTCACTCTATCCAGGCTGTTTATTATCGGTAAGTTTCAATGAAGTCCCCCTCATGCTTCTAAATCTTGTATCTAATATGCAAGTCTGAGTTTAGAGTGCAATTCTGTTTCATAAAGTCATGATGTTATCCAACATGGAAAGAGGCCCAACTTGCCCATGCCAATCAAGTTGGCATTCTGAGCTGGCGCCATTGTGTCTGCATTTGGCCCGTATCCCTCTGACCCATTCCTATATCTGTCCAAATGTCTTTTGAAAGTCATAACTGTATTCAAATAACAGTCTCTAATAATCACCCTGTGACATGATTGAGGTTCGCTGCCATGATGTACTATTTTATTTTTGGTAAGTTCAAACTTTTCATGCACCAAGTTCGATTCAATTTGTTAATTATTTTATTCTCTTGCATTTCTTGCTGAAAATAAGTGTAAATCATTTAAATTCATTTCCGAAATGGTGAAACTAGTTGGAATTCTACTCTCTCTATTTCTTGCTAATTCACATCGATAGATAGCGATGTTCTGCTAAACTACTTCATTGTCTCTGGTGACCTTGGTTTAGTTTATAGTTTAGTTTAGAGATACAGCGCGGAAACAGGCCCTTCGACCCATCGAGTCCTTGCCGACTGCGATCCATGCACACTATCCTAAACAAATTAGGGACAATTTACAATTTAACCAAAGCAATTAGCCTACAAACCTTTGGAGAGTGGGAGGAAACAGGAGCACCCGTGGAAAGCCACGCAGGTCACGGGAAGAACGTACAAACTCCATACAGATAGCACCCATAGTCAGGATCGAACCTGGTTCTCTGGCGCTGTGAGGCATCAACTTGATCGCTGCGCCACCGCGTCTCTTACAAGAATTATTTCTCCATGTAAGATGTGGTACGCTGCATGAAGTTTTGCTTGCTGCTTCATTGTATCAGTGGGTGCATGTTTAAATAGGCGAGCAGAGAGTGAGGAAACTCTGCAAGGAATTTATGTTGGAGGTAGAATGTGAAAGAAAATTACCTTGCAGATAATTGTGTTAACAATGGTGAACATAAACCTTAATTGAGCAGCAGGTCCATTTTCATCGATAATTGAATTAAGAAATTAGTAAAAGTAGCTTTACAGTCCCATTAACTCATCGAGGCAAGTCATAGTGTCGAACAATATGGAAACAGGCCCTTCGGCCCAACTCACCCCATCTACACCAATCCCACCTGCCTGTGTTTGGCCCCTATCCCTCCAAACCATTCCTACCCATGTACCTGTCCAAAGGTTTCTTAAACGTTGTGACAGTACCTCTATCAACTACCTCCTCTGGCAGTCTGTCCAATATACCCTCCACCCTCTGTGTAAAAAAATTGCCCCTCAGGTTCCTATTAAATCTTTCCCCTCTCACCTTAAACCTATGTCCTCTGGTTCTTAATTCCCCAACTCTGGATAAAAAACTCTATTCTCTAGTCAGAGAACTAGGATCTATTCCTCTCATGATCTTATACACAGAGCACTGGTTCGGTTTCCAACTCGAAGGCCAATTTGTATTTGCAGTAACGTGAGAGGGGATCAGTCCGGTGATGTGTGAGAAGCTCCCAGATTCTCAATCAACACCTCTACTTCCTAAGGACACTGAGGAAATGTCTCCAATGACACGTGTGAACTTCCGCAGATGCACCGTAGAGAGCATGCTGCTGGGTTGCATGGCAGCTTGCTTTGGGAACAGCTCTGACCAAGCACACCAGATATAACAGAGAGTTGTAGCTGTGGTCAAGTCCATCGGACAGACTCCCCACCACGTACTTCGTGTACACTTCACACTCCCTCAGAAAAGCAGCCAACCCAATGCTTCTTCTCCCCACTCCTGAATGTACAGAAGCATGAAAGCGTGCACCAGCAGACTCAGGAAGAGCTTCTTCCCCTCTGTTATCCGGCACTGTCCAATTCACCTCTATCCCATTCGGACATTAGACTTTGTCTGTGATACTGATTGATAATTCTGTAATACTAATATTCTGCACTATCTTTCTCATTGCATTACCTATTGTACTTGAGTTTGGCCTGGTTGTGTGGTATTATTTGATCTGTAATCCTGTGAACTATATTTTGCCCTCTATATCTTTCCTCTTGTACTTGAGTTGGTCTTGATTTTATTCAGGTGTACAGAATCATCTGATTTGAATGGGTAGCCAGCAAAACCAAGCTTTTCATCGTACCTCGGTACACGTGACAATAATAATCCTAAACCTATATCTAACCGTGGCGTGTCTGGAGATCTCGCAGCTTGCAGGACGACAAGGGGCCCACCATGCCATATGACATTGCATCACTACAGCTAACAAACCAGCCATCCTTTCTGTGGAGTTATCTCTGGCTGGTCTGAAAATAAACAGGGCGGCACAGTGGCGCAGTGGTCGAGTTGCTGCCTGACAGCACCAGAGACCCGGGTTTGATTCTGACTACAGATGCTGTCTGTGCGGAGTTCGTCCGTTCTCCCTGTGACTGCACAGATTTTCTCCGGGTGTTGCAGTTTCCTCCCACATTCCAAAGATGTCCAGGTGTGTAGGTTAATTTGCTTCTGTAAATTGTCCTTAGAGTTTAGGAAATAACTAGTGTTTAGGTGATCGCCGGTTGGCACGGGCTCAGTGGGCTGAAGGGCCTGTTTTCATGCTGTATCTCTACCAAAAACTTAAAAAATCAACCGTGTTTTTGTACTGCCTGTTTCATCTCTTGCCTAACGCACGATGCCTCTGGGATCCTCCTCATCTCCTATTTCCCTCCCCGTGGATCTGTGGACAAAGCAGTACTTAAAAAAGGACTTGGGGAGTACTAAACTGATGAAGAGGTCGTAATGGAAGAGTGGTTTTGCCGAGCCTGTGACCACATTGGGTCAGGGATTATCGCAATGTTTAAGAAGCAATTAGACAGGTATATAGATAGGACATGTTTAGCAGGATATGGGTCAAATGCAGGCAAGTGGGGCTAGTGTAAATGGGGCATGTTGGTGGGTGTGGGCAAGTTGGGCCGGAGGGCCTGTTTCCACGCTGTATGACTCCATGACCAAGCCTTGGAGATGGGGTGGGGAGGGAAACCCAGGCATTAGGCAAAACAAAGAGAATTCGGATTGTTGGATGAGTAAATGGTCCCATTTGCCCATGTGTGGCCCTTATTTCTTAGAGGTCGATGAGGTGCCTTGTGCTGGATGATCAGTGAACTGTGCTGGATGCTAATTCACTGCAGCCTCAAATACAAACAAAGTACAGCCAGATAATGAGCTCAACAGCTGAATGACTCTGCCATTCCTTTGGAAACTGAGGAAGAACATGCAGGAAGAAACAGGCCCTTCGGCCTACCGAGCCTGGGCCGATCAGTGATCACCCCGTACACTGGTGCTATCATACACGCTAGGGACAATTTACCTTTTTTTGTTTTACCGAAGCCAATTACCTACAAACCCACACGACTTTGGAGTGGAGGAGGAACCCCGATCTCGCAGGGAAAACCCAGGGAGAGAAGGTACAAACTCCATACAGACAGCACCCGTAGTCGGGATCAAACCCGGGTCTCCGGTGCTGTAAGGCAGCAACCCTACCGCTGCGCCACCGTGCCGCCCCTGTCACTGGGTACGTGAGGATTTTAATTACTTCCACTGATGTATTTAATGACAGAAATGGGTGACAGGTACATGTAAACAGCAGTTAATGGGTTATGTGGTAGTTTATCAAGTGGATTACTTAACTAATTGGCAAATGTAAAATTATTGAAGCAGGAATTGAATTAAAACAATAATTTTGAAATAAGATTCATAATACTGCTATCTATTTTAAATAATAGCATTAGGCAAATGAAATCTGATATCCCAGGGATTAGATTGCAATGAAAGAGAAAGCAATTAAAATATTACTGACAGCATCCGACATCTCCCTCTAAAGGGAGGTGAATTCCATCTGTGTGTAAATCTATCACCAAACAGAAAGTAATCAGGATCTTCATAGAACATAGAACAGCCCTTCGGCCCACAATGTCTGTGCTGATAATGATGCCAAGATCAACTCTTATCTGCCTGCCATTAATCCATATCCCTCTATTCCCTGCATATCCATATCGCTATCAACACCCGCGGCATGGTGGCACAGCGATAGATTTGCTGCCTCACAGCACCAGAGACCCGGGTTCAATGCTGCCTATGGGTGCTGTCTGTATGGAGTTTGCACGTTCTCCCTGTAACCGCGTGGGTTTTTATCTGGGTTTCCCGGTTTCCATGCACATACTAAAAACAAGCAGGTTTGTAGCTTAATTTGATTTCTGGGAAGCAAAACTAGGATAACATAGAACTAGTGTGAATGGGTGATCATTGGTCGATGCTGACTCAATGGGCCGAAGGGCCAGTTTCCACACTGCATCTCTAAACTAAACTAACAAAACCACAGAAGACAGACACAAAATGCTGGAGTAACTCAGCAGAACAGGCAGCATCTCTGGGGAGTAGGAATGGGTGACGTTTCGGGCCGAGACACTTCTTCAGACTCATGGGAGAGGGAAACTGGAGGTATGGAAGGGGCCAAAGAGAATATAAGGTGTGAAAGTGACATCAAAGCAGATGATCAAGGAAATGTAGAATGGTTCATTGCTGGCTGAGGGGAAGGTGACAACGAGGCATACAAACAGTAAAATTAATCAGGAGGACAGTGAAACTAGTCAGAGAACTAGGTTTGGGGAGGGACTGGGAGAGAGGGTTATTTGAAGTTAGAGAACACCGTGCATTCCAGGCACTCACCACCCTTTGTAACAACTTACCCCACACATCTCCTTTAAACTTTGCCCCTCTCACCTTAATGCCATGCCTGCAAACATTTGATTTTCCAATGCTGGGAAAAAGGTTCTGACTGTCTATCTTATCGGTACCACTCATAATTGTATATACTTTTTTTCAGGACACCTGCAATCTCCAGTGTTCTAGAGAAAACAATCCAAGTCTTCCCAACTGAACCATCCTCTCACCAGCTAGAGGGTGGTCCTGACCTCCTATCTACCTCATTGGAGAACTTTGAACTATCTTTTATTTAATTAGACTTCATCTGGCACTAAATGTTATACCCTTTATCCTGTATCTGTACAGAGTGATTGTGATCATGTATCGTCTTTCCGCTGACTGGATAGAGTGGATGTGGAGAGCGTGTTTCCACTAGTGCGAGAGTCTAGGACCAGAGGTTATCGCCTCAGCATTAAAGGACGCTCCTTTAGGAAGGAGATGAGGAGGAATTTATTTAGGCAGAGGATGGTGAATCTGTCAAATTCATTGCCACAGAACACTGTGGGGGCCAAGTCAGTGGATATTTTTAAGGCAGAGATTGACAGATTCTTGATTAGTATGGGTGTCAGGGGTCATGGGGGAGAAGGCAGGAGAATGGAGTTGTGGGGGAGAGATAGATCAGCCATGGTTGAATGGCAGAGTAGACTTGATTGTATGACTGACCTGGCCAGTGAAATTTCACTACACCAATTGGTGTATGTGACAATAAATGAACATTATGAACCTTATGGGCGGAATGGCCTAATTCTGCTCCTATCACTTATTAACCTATGAACGAAAAAGCTTTTCACTGCACCTCGGTACACGAAAAAAGAATAAACTAAACTAAAAGAATACTTGAGAGAGTTTCATGAACACTGTGCCAGCACTAACAAATCCTGGTGCAACAGTTCTATTGTTGCTGGAGTCTGTGCTCTATAAATACCATCAGGTGCAAATTAAACCATTGTGACGTTATTCACTCCTACAGAGCAAAGACATTTCCACCATGTGATTGTCGATGAAATCCAATATTAACGAGCCAGTCTACTGCGGTTCCACTCACAGTCAGTTGGAGGGTATTAAAGTGGAAATTACACTACATATTACAGACCATTAATTATAAAATAGTTCATTTTTTGGTGGCTTTGTTAGTCTCCTCTTCTGATCTGACGCCTGCCTCGATTACAGTCAAAGTGCATAAAATCGTGAGAGGAATAGTCAGTCACGCAGTGTCTCTTGCCAAGTGTAGGGGAATCGAGGACCAGAGGACATAGGTTTAGGTGAAGAGGGAAAGATTTAATAGGATCCTGAGGGGCAACTTTTTCCACACAAGGGGTGTTGGGTGTATGGAATGAGCTGCAGAGGAGGTAGTTGAGGCAGGTACTAACATTACCCTACACATACTAGGGAATTAAAAACGTTACCAAGCCAAGTAACCTACAAACTTGTATGTTTTTGGAGTATGGGAGCAATCGGAGCATTGCGGTCACAGGGAGTACATACAAACTCCGTACAGACAGCACCTATAAGTCAGGATCAAACCCGGGTTTCTGGCGCTGTAAGGCAACAACTTAACCGCTGCGTCACTGTGCAACGTAAGTAAGTTCAATTGCTTCATTTGCTTATTTTGAAAACATTGAAGCCATTTATTGCAATTTTGCCCGTGTCGACAAGTAGTGCGTAAAAAAACTGAAAGCATTGCATCTTACCGGATCAGTAGATCCCTTAGATTTGCGAATTCACAGTGTGCCCCATTCTCAACTGGAATATGAAGAGACAACATATTAATAATATCCAGGGTATCAACACAATTACTGACAGTGTCAAACAGCACTAAACAACTTTACAAACTTTCACTCAGTCATAATCAGTGCAAAGGGATCGGCAGGCACATGGAACTGCAGATGCTGGAATGATGTGTAGAATAAAGTGCTGGAGTAACTCTGCAGGTCGGGCAACATCTCTGGAGAACATGGATAGGTGACGTTTCAGGACGGGACATTTTCTCAGACAACAGATTGCCATTCTCAAGCAATTGCCTCTCTATTATGCTGGAATGAGATCACCTCTGCTGCTCTTTAAATTGGCATTGTGCTCAGCACTGACATTGTGGGCCGAATAATCTGTTCCTGTTCTGTTTTGTTCTATGCAGGAAGGAACTACAGATGCTGGTTTAAATCGAAGATGGACACAAAATGCTGGAGTAACACAGCGGGACAGGCAGCATCTCTGAAGAGAAGGAATGGGTGACGTTTTGGTTCAAGACCCTTCTTCAGACTGTCTGAAGAAGGGTGTCGACCTGAAACGTCACCCATTCCTTCTCTCCAGAGATGCTGCCTGTGCCACTGAGTCACTCCAGCCTTTTGTATCTATCCTCTGCTTTGTTCTATGTTCTCTCAATCTTCTAAACACCCAGGACACAGGGCCAAGATATTTAAGTTTGGATAAGCAAATCAACTTCTTCATCTGCACCCCAGGCTGATGTGCAGAGCATCCAGTTTCTCATTGCAATCTGGGAGTTCTCTTGCTTTGGCCATCATGCTTGCATGCCTGACACCAGACTCTCAAAACAGAAGCTCTATTCCAGAAGGTCACTAGGCAGACAGAGCAGAGGATTCCTCTGTCTTTCTTGATGCCGCTTTGGGTGTATCATCATGGGAACTTGGCGCGGAGTCAAAGTCTGGAAGGAGAACTTGGGATGTTGTTCAGAACCTGGGGTCCATTCACAAAGAATACACGGCTTCCTATCTAACCCATCCACTTGCCACCCTCTGTGGAAGACTCAGCAGTTCCCACATTGGTCTTGGCATTGGAGTGGAAGCAAATGACCCCAGATGTGGGAAACATGGAGAGTTTACTCTCACGTTTCTGCATCATATGGTGAAGGGTCAATCTACAGTTCCTGAGTCTCGATCCCCATTCTGGGAATCTTAATTCAAAATGAACGGTGGCGCAGCGGTAGAGTTGCTGCCTGACAGACCAGGGTTCGATCCTGACCACGGGTGCTGTCTGTACAGACTTTGAACGTTCTCCACGTGGGCTTTCTCCGGGTGCTCGTGTTTCCTCCCGCATTCCAAAGGCGCGCTGGTTTGGATGTTCATTGGCTTCTGTAAATTGTCCCTAGTGTGTAGGATAGAACTAGTGTGAAGGGGTGATCCATGGTCAGCATGGATTCAGGTGGGCTGAAGGGCATGTTTTGACACTAGGTCTCTAAACTAAACTAAACAGCGATTGAGCTTTTGGATGGAATGGGGAACACGGGGTCTTTAACACCAGGTTGAGACACAATATTTTTAAGAACCTTGGAACATGAAGGATTCAGTTTGGCACCAGAATCGTGGCTACTCTTGTGGACTACCTCGGTATAATCCACTATTCTGACAATCTCACACTTGGGTATGATTGTGCTCGTGTACTGTAAGATTTTACTGAGTTGTATGCAAAACTGTCTACCGAGATACACATGATAATAAGGTCCCACTAAACTGTTGAAGAGGCTTTGGACTGTCGAGATGCAAGTCCCAGGATACCCGCGACCTGTTCTTGTAACCAATGTATTTATGTAATAAAAATGAACCGCAGATGCTGGTTGATACCAAAGATAGAAAATGCTGCAGAAAATGAATTGGTGACATTGTGGGTTGGGACTGAAGAAGGGTCCTGAACTGAAACGCCACCTATCCAATTGTCTCCAGAGATGCTGCCCGACCCATTGAGTTACCCCAGTATTTTGTGTCTATCCTGTATAATCATATGGTGATTTGGTTACATTTTTGTACAATGGGCTGATGAATTGGGGCCAACATTGGTTTTACATATTTTACACATATGGGGCTTGGATCTCTTTGGAAAATAAACTATTTTGAACGGTTCTAAGTGAGTGACCTCCCCTGCAATAATAAAATAACTCACTACACACGTCTTACATTTCAGGCAAGTTGGGTAACATGCTTTAATGTCTTCAGTACATTTTCTACATTTTGCAGACCCAACATATGGTGTTTCTCCTCAAGGTTGCTGATTATATTTGGAAACTGCTTAGTGGGGAACGAGTGCAACTTTAACACCACCGACAAGTCCAATCACTTTGTCGGGTTGAACGTTTTCCAATCCGTTTCATCGCTTTCACAGCCGTAAGTCATTTATTACATTTCTCCAGAATAAGCCTGTTATATAAAGTACTGAGACATCTGGGTATAGAGCAGGAACTAATCAGAAAACAGGGCTGTGTTGAAGAATGTCTGGTTGGTTTTGAGATTTATATCAAGCTTGGGCTTTTGGTCAGGGTACACTAAAACATTAGGCTGCCCAAAGATCCCAAGCGCCAGATAGACACAAAATGCTGGAGTCACACTCAGCAGGTCAGGCAGCATCTCTGAAGAAAAGGAATGGGTGACGATTCAGGACGACACAGACCCCAAGCCCTGCCTTCCTTCATTGCACTCACGCAATATTGCTGCATTATTGCTGGCAAAGTAACTGGAATGCGATTGCTGTGACATTTGGCAGCTGAATGGGCCAGTCTGTGTCTGGCGCCTCTGCATCTGCAGTTCCTTACTTCATACTTTATCCTTCCATATCTCCCTCTCCCTTGACTCTCAGCCTGAAGAAGGGTCTTGTCCCGAAATGCCACCCATTCCTTCTCTCTGGTGTGCTGCTGCAACCAAATATCTCATTGTTCTATCTGTGGGACATATGACGTTAAAAACACTCTTGACTCTGCTCTCTTGAGACGCTGCCTAACCCACTGAGTTACTCCAGCACTTTGTGTCCATCTGCTGTAGCCTGCACACTTAGTCACTGATCAGCACGCACTCTGCTTGTGTGAGGAGAAATGTTTAGTGATAATGCTGGAGCAACTCGCAGGTCAGGCAGCATCTCTGGAGAACATAGACACGTGGCCTTTTGGGCTGGGACCCTTCCTCGGACTGCGTAACTTAGCTGCCTGACCTACCTAGTTACTCCAGTACTTAGCATCCTTTCATGTAAAACTGCATCTGCAGTTCATTGTTCCTAACGTTTAGAGATAGCTTAACTTAGAGCTTAGAGGGAGGCCCAGTGGGGCAGAGGTAGACTTGCTGCTTTACAGTGTCAGAGACCTGGGTTCAATCCTGACTATGGCTACTGCCTGTATGGAGTTTGTATATTCTCCCTGTGACCGTGTGGGTTTTCTCCGGGTGCTCCGGTGTCCTCATACAATCCAAAGACGTGGAGATTTGTAGCTTAATTGGCTTCTGTAAATCTTTCCCTTGTGTGTAGGATAGAACTAGCGTATGGGTGATCATTGGTCAGCATGGACTCGGCGGGCAGAAGGGCCTGTTTCCACACTGTATCTGAAAACAAAACTGAACTAAAAGTAAAAAATAAAATACAGCATGGAACAGGCCCTTCGGCCCTCCGAATCCATGCCAGCAGGTCGATTCCCCGTTCATACTAGGTCTAAATGATCCCACTTTCTCATCCACTGCCTACACAAAAAGGGGCAATTTACAAAGGCCGATTAATTTACAATCCGGACGTCTTTGGAATATGGGAGGCAATCGGAGAACCCGGAGGAAGCCCACGCGATTATAGGGACAAAGTGCAAACTCCACACAAACAGCACCTAAGGTCAGGTTTGAACCTGGGTCAATGGTGCTGTGCGGCAGCAACTCTACCAGCTGTAGCACTGCGCTGTAAATGTGGAAAGCAGAGGTGTAGTCTACGTGATACGCAGGCATACGCCGTATACCCACTAAGCAAGCTCCAGCATTTCCATATGCCCACTTAGAAATGCGCAATGACACGTATCAACTTCAATAGCGACAGAAGTTCTGTTTATTTTATGAATGAAAGTATGACAGTTCTGTCACAGAACTGTCATACTTTCATTCATAAATTCAACCTGTGCGCTGTGTCTCTGTCAGAGTCGCACTTTTCCTTGTCGGAAGTCGGAAAGTCCCGAGTTCCGAGTACAATGGAACGCAGCATTATAATAGCCATACAGAGGCTTCCGTCCACCATGGCCCGTGACCTAGACCTGACGTCACGTCACCTAGACGACAGCGATATCAACTCAGTCGGCGCCGAGGTGATGTCCAGCGGCTCAACAGTAAATATGAAGCGGAAGCAACAAACTACCCTTAGCCATTTAAAAAAAAAACAAGCCTGCTGCTGCCTCGGACGACACTCCAGCAGTCACTAGGACGTTAGATGAAGAAGAGGGAACTACAGCGGAGCCTGATGCCAGCAGTGTATCGGGTAAGTGAAAGTCGTATACAAGTGAACTTTAGCAGATATTAGACTACTAGCTACTAGCTTATAAGAGATTTCCCAAACTGAATGAATACCACACATATATTCACTAAACGGCCTTGCTAGCTCAATCCAGTTGTAGTAAAGTAGTAGACAAATGACTAACTCTGTTTTTTCTTGTCTCAAAACTCTAAACAGAGCATGCAGCAGCAGCAGCAATAAATGTCCTGTGCAAAAGACTCAAGTATCCCGTCGTCTCCTTAGCACTTTAGTACTGAGGCCAGGCCGGTTACATATACAGTAGTACAGTGTTTATATAGCCAACAATTATTTATTTATTGATGCTTTATAGTTTATTTGATGCTAGTGCCTAATGGTGATTTTAATTTGACTGGTTATTGTCCTAGAAACTGATGACAATATTGAGTGTTGAATAATCTCAATTACTTATGGTGGTTGTAGGCTGCTGTATGCGACAGTGAGTGTCGCGGTGTTTATAGGACGGGTGTGGAAGAGGCTAGGAGGGAATCATCACAGTATACCCACTACAAAAAACTAGACTACACCACTGGTGGAAAGGGAGCAGCAAAGAAGAGGGGCGGGGGGCTGGGGAGAAGACTGTGCACAACACAGATGGAGGGAGGCTGTGGGGAAAGAGAACAAAAAAGTGGCAGCAAAATGAAGGGTTAGGGAGGTAGAGTGCTAGTGAATAATGTGAGGGAGAGGGTATAAAGAAAGGAGATGTAGAGAGATAGAGATGAGACAGTGATTTAAAAAAAATCATGTGTGACCTAAGATCTAAGATGCTTGAATACTTCTGTTTAAATAGAGCTGCTTAAATACATCAGGGTGACTGTGTCACTTTTTTGTCTGAAACCACAGCAATGGACATCTTTAGGTCAATATTTTGGCTTTTATGAACTAGACCCCCCTCCCACACACACACACACACAATAACCCCCCCCTTGATATTATAATAATATTATTAATTCGCTCCTTTTATCCCCATCCCCCCCCCCTATCCACACGCATAGCCCCCAACTCGCAGGCGTGTCTAGAGAGGGAGGGGGAAAGAGAGAGGGGGCAGACAGAGAGAGGCAGAGACAGAGAGAGGGGTTTAGACAGAGAGAGAGGGGCAGAGACAGAGAGAGAGGGGGGGGGAGAGGAGGAGGGGAGAGGAGGAGGAGAGGAGACAAGGGGGAGAGGAGGAGGAGGGGGAGAGACGAGAGAAGGGGGAGGAGGAAGGGGAGAGGAGGTGGTGGAAGGGGAGAGGAGGAGGTGGGGGGGGAGAGGAGGAGGAGGAAGGAGGGAGCGGGCAGCGGGGCGGGCGTCAACCAAAGGACTGCGAGTTCAGCAGCTTCAGTCCCGAGCCCAGGGGGAGTGGTGGTGGGGGGAGATGTCACTCGCAACGCAAGGAAGAACGGCACACAGATCCATTGTGACATCAGTGAAAAACAGTCGTTTTCCCCCAAAATTTTGTCAGATTTTTGAACATTTTCATTAATAACTCGAGAAATAAAGCATGACATTTTCAGATAAGGCAATTTTTGACTTCAGTGGAAACATCTCTACCGGAATATGTAAAAATATTACCGTTACCGCATCATTTTTTCGCAAAGATGTGCTTATACACAAACACACACACAAATAAATATACAAGATCAGCTTTTCAATAGTTATATAGATTATGAAGTCTCCATTAACCAATTAGTTTGGAATTGATGTACAAGTATGTAACACGTACATATCACATTCCCAATTTCTGCTTTTTAATTAAGATGGCAATGTTCATTTTAAATGAATTCGCACCCCATCTTGTTTCCTTTTGTGCATTATTTCTATTTTTTTAATATAATGTTTGACTGTATGGTTATCACCTGTAAATTCGTGTTTTGCTCCAAGCTTAATAACTGCTTCAAAGTGTTGAAACCGCCCACGTTCTCCAGTGATGCTGCCTGACCTGCTGAGCTACTCCAGCACTTTGTGTCCTTTTCTTCCACAAATCATGTTTCCTTAACACCAGCGGCCAAGGGTCAGTACGTTATTTTCCTTACCTTCAATAATTCCCCACTTGGTTTTCCTCCCTAATATCTTCTTCCCATTCACCTGATGCTCCTGGTCAGTGCCCACCACTGCAAAGGGAGAGGTTGATAGAAGGAGTTTTTCCCAGAGGCAATTCCTGTCGGAGGGACTAACTCTACAAACAATGATGTACTTGTTATGATTGTGTTTATAATTTGTTTGGTTGTTTTGTTGTTTTGTCTTTTGCACAAAAAATCCGTGATCACTTCTGATTATCTCGTATGATGTGACAAATAAACTTGACTTGGAATATCTCATGATCCATTGGGAATTTGTTTATAATCTTGATGCTTGCTGCAGGTTTAGTTTAGTTTATAGATACAGCATGGAAACAGGCCCTTCGACCCACCAAAGCCATGCTGACTATCACTCACCCATTCACACTAGTTCTAAGTTATCCCACATTCTCATCCACGCCTTAAGGGCCTGTCCCACCAGCATGCGATTGCATGCGTCTAGCGTGACCAAACGTGATCGCTTGAGGCGTACGACCTCGCGGGGCCGGTCCCAATTCGAACCGCGGAGGTGTATGGAGTTGTGCGGGGCTGGTCCCAACATCATACTCACCAATCAGCTGGGCAGGAGGCGGGCCGACTGAATTTGGACGTCGCACGAAGTCGGGCGGTGATGTCATCACGCAACGGCATGCGCTAGATGCACTAGGTGTACGCCCGTCGAGATGCTGTGTACGCCCTCAATGCGCCTGCGGGCCGACAAGCCGTTGGCGTGTGGCGGGATTTTCGGACAGTGCAAGATTTTTTGAGCCCCGCCCGATGTCGGGACCAGCCCCGCCCAACTCCATACGCCTCTGCCGATCGAAGTGGGACCGACCCCGCGAGGCCGTATGCCTCAAGCGACCACGTTTGGTCGTGCTAGACGCATGCAATCGCTGGTGGGACAGGCCCTTTACATGCCATGGGCCAAATATACCTCACTCAATTCCCTCCCTCTCCCCACATCACTCCAGCTATGTAATTTGCTTTTCCCTTGTACTTTCTCATCCCTGGAATGACCCTGGAGAATCAAAGATCAATAACCTTTAAGGATATAATCTTTTTCTCATGCAAGGCTTGAAACCACACACGTTATACTAATTAGCCCAGACAAGAATCATTCCATGTATTACTAAACCAGTATAAGGTAATGGTGGTCATGTTAAATGGCTGATGTGCATGAAACTCATTCATCATTTGGTTTTTATATTATAGTAAAATGTCAGGGGGAGTTTCTCCCGCCACGGGTACCATGTAATCCCACGTTACCTACTCCACAGTCGGATAGTCAGCGACTAAACCATCTCCCCACCTGGATTGCCAGGTGAGTAGGGGGCTGTGGATCCCCAGCAGGAACAAAAACAAGACCTGTCGAAGGGCGGATGAGCTCCTAGCGAGCCAACGACCATCCACACTTCAGTAGAAGTTGTGATCACTGTTGTACACAGCATTGACCGGCACCGTGCCTGCTGATGTTTTCAACGATGATGATGTGTAAAATGTTCCAGGATATATTGCAACAAATATATATTTGCTGTATACACCAAATACGAATGGGATGTGGATTATGGACAAATTGGTTTAGATTTGTTTTTAGTTTAGTTTAGAGATACAACGCAAAAACAGGCCCTTCGGCCCACCGAGTCTGCGCCGGCCACCACACACTCACACTATCCTACACACTAGGGACAATTTACAATCTTTACCAAAGCAAATTAACCTACAAACCTGTACATCTTTGGATTATGGGAGAAAAGCCACGCGGTCACAGGGAGAACATACAAATCCGTATAGACAGCACCCGCAGTCAGGATCGAACCTGGGTCTCTGGCGCTGTGAGGCAGCAACTCTACTGCTGTGTCACCGTGCCGCCCTGGTCTTGGCGTCATGTTCAGCTCGGGCATTGTGGACCTGTTCCTGTGATCGACTGTTCTATGTTCTCATAAATGTTATCAGATTGAACTTGGTTATGGATAGGACTGGTCTGCAGGTCAAAAGGGATAAGGGCCAAGCACATGGGACCAGTGTAGATGCGACATGTTGGTCGGTGTGGGCAAGTTGGGCTGAAGGGCATGTTTCCACAGTGTATGACTCTATAAAGTTAATACCAAGTGACATCATGTGATGAGAAAGTGCCGAGTTCTAATGTTCAACATGAAGGAGCAGAGAGAGCTGTTGAAGTTCAGGGAAGGAATTCCATTGCCAAGAACCCACACATGGTTGAAGGTACAACTGCGAAAGGTGAAAACAGGCAAAGGGCAATGATCTGAGAAGGTGGCAGCTCTGGAAATCGAGCAGAGGAATTTGGTGTAGAACCTCCAGTTCCCACATTTGTCCACATTTCTAATGTTTGTAACGTGTTATTGCATCAGAGAAATGGTAAAGAGAGACTGTGAATCTAGCTCAGCATGGTACGCCAGACTTGGGCAATAATTCCAACATATGGTTTACACTGTATTTTTGCAAGGTTTGGGCCAAGAGGCAAATCAGAAATAATCTCACTTAACAAGGTGGAATGAAGGAGGTGAGAGTGTCAAATATGCCAGAGCTCTTTTGGTTGCAGTTTGTGTTTACTTTGGAGAACTATTCATCTGCATGAGGTACGGGAGGTTCTAATTTTTTAATGGAATTTGATTTTAAATTTGTCAAATGCATGTTGAATTCTTCAAAATGAATTACCTCAAGGTGTAAGTTTGGCATTTTGCAGAATAATATATTTCCTGGCTGGAAAGTGATTTGTAGATAAGGGGAGTCTGTATTCATTATCTCTCTACTGAATTCTTCTTGGGAGAACCAAGAGATCTGAACATTAATCATTGTAGATGACAGAGTCTGGCAGGGATATTACTGGGATTTCTTAACACAGGGAGCCAAATTTACTTTGCAAACTCGCTACAGAAACTATACTGGCCTTGGACATTTGCGTGTAGGAAGGAACTTCAGATGCTGGTCTCGACCCAAAACGTCACCTATTCCTTTACTCCAGCAATGCTGCCTGACCCGCTGAGTTACTCCAGTATTTTGTGTCTGTCTGCTGGACATTTATGTGTTTAATTTCACAGCTTCATTCTTCCATATCTCTGTTTCTGTTGACTGTCAAACTTTAACCTCCAAAGTGAGATTAACATGAGACGGGTGTTAACTGTAGTGTTTGTCTAATGAAGATGTGTCAGTCCGACTGTCAGCTCTTGAGAATAAAGGCTGTTCGGTGATGAAAGGCACAAAGTGCTGGAGTAACTCAGCGGATCAAGCAGCATCCCTGGAGAATGTGGATCGGTGATGTTTCGGGTCGGGACCCTTCGACAGTCTGCAGAGTCTCCAGTCCAGTTAGATTTTATCGGACTTTGTTGTGATATCTTGCACTAAATATTGATCCCTTTATTTGTGCACAGTTGTCGGCTCGGTTGTATTCATGTATAGTCTTTTCTCTAACTGGGTAGCACGCAAATAAAAACCTTTCACCGTACCTCGGTAGACCTGGCAATAATACACTAAACCAAACTATCCATGCTCTCCAGGGACTCTGTCTGACCTGCTGAGTTACACCAGCATTTCACTACTTTCCTTGGTAAACCACTATCTGTAGTTCCTGGTTTCTACATTGAAGAGCAATGGGCATATTTTATATGCCAATCACTGTCAACTAGAAGCCAATATCTTTTGCTCTGTCCCTGCGTTCTACGTTTACTGTGGTCAGAGTACAATGTACACATATCTAAGATATCCTTTCACTTTTACGCGGATGATAGCCAGTTGTACATGCCACTCAGGAAAGAAGATAATTATTCCCTAAAATCACTTCTGTCTTGTCTTGAGGACATTAAGTCCTGGATGGCCTTAAACTTTCTGGGACTTAACGAAAAAAAGACAGAAGTGATTTTGTTCGGCCCTAATGGCTGCCGTGAACCTCCCTCTGTTGACTTGGGTCCACTTGCAGTGTTCGTAAAGCCAACAGTTTTAAACCTGGGTTTTATGATGGACAGTGATTTTAAATTAGATAAGCAAATAGGCGCAGTGGTTAAGTCCAGCTTCTTTCACCTAAGGAAGCTGGCAAAGGTGAAGCCTATTCTCGAGCGGCAGCATTTTGAAACAGTAATTCACGCCTTTATTTCATCCCGGCTGGATTACTGTAATGCGCTCTACACTGGAGTCTCGCGAGCTTCGTTGGCTCGTCTCCAGTTGGTCCAAAATGCTACCGCTCGCCTTTTAACCGGAACTCGAAAGAGGGAGCACATTACGCCAATTTTGGCCTCCCTTCACTGGCTTCCAGTGCACTTTCGAGTTCATTTTAAAATTCTTTTATTTGTTTTTAAATCTTTGAATGGCCTCGCCCCGCCTTACCTCTCTGAGCTGCTCCACCTATATGCTCCTACCCGGTGCCTCAGGTCAGCGGATCAGCTGCTCCTTGAGGTACCAAGGTCTAAGCGGAAGCTCAGAGGGGATAGAGCCTTTTCTGTTGCTGCACCAGCACTCTGGAACACCTTGCCGCTGCAGATCAGACAGGCCCCTTCACTGTCCATCTTTAAATCCTCCCTAAAAATGCACTTTTATTCACTGGCTTTCGACACTGGCTGAGACATTGTTCCTGTTTTAGTGCTTTTAATGTCTTTTAATTTTTTACTGTTTTTATAGTCCTGTCGTCTTAATGGTTTTAGTAGTTTGTGATAACTTTTTGTTGATTTCCCATGTACAGCACTTTGTGGTAACTGATGTTGCCTAAAAGTGCTTTATAAATAAAGTTATTATTATTATTATTATTATTAAGATGCTGGATAAAATGCTGGAGTAACTCAGCGGGACAAGCAGCATCTCTGGAGAGAAAAAATGGACGATGTTTCCGATCGATAAACCCTTCTTCAGCCATTCTCAAGAAGGACCTCTATCCGCCTGTCCCGCTGAGTTACTCAGGCATTTTGTGTCCATCTTTGGTGTAAACCAGCATCTGCAGGTACTTCCTACACTGTGAAAACTGTTCATCTATCTGTTGTGCCGCTGCAAGTAAGAATTTAATTGTTCCATTTTGGGACATATGACAATAAAACACTCTTGACACTTGACTATCAGCTTATTGGAATCCTGCATTGCAAAGATCATGCACACAGTCTGAAGGGCAAATGTTTTGACACTTCATGGATTGAGTATTATTGCAATGCTGAGAAACATTTGATGTCTTATATTGCTAAAGTTTTAGCACACGAGGGCATCAAGTGCTTATTTTATAGAAACATAGAAAATAGGTGAAGGAATGGGCCATTCGGCCCTTCGAGCCTGCACCGCCATTCAATATGATCATGGCTGATCATCCAACTCAGTATCCTGTACCTGCCTTCTCTCCATACCCCCCTGATCCCTTTAGCCACATGGGGCCACATCTAACTCCCTCTTAAATATAGCCAATGAACTGGCCTCAACTACCTTCTGTGGCAGAGAGTTCCAGAGATCCACCACTCTCTGTGTAAAAAATGTTTTTTCTCATCTCGGTCCTAAAGGATTTCCCCTTTATCCATAAACTGTGACCCCTTGTCCTGGACTTCCCCAACATCGGGAACAATCTTCCTGCATCTAGCCTGTCCAACCCCATAAGAATTTTGTAAGTTTCTATAAGATCCCCCCTCAATCTTCTGAATTCTAGCGAGTACAAGCCGAGTCTCTCCAGTCTTTCTTCATATGAAAGTCCTGACATCCCAGGAATCAGTCTGGTTAACCTTCTCTGTACTCCCTCTATAGCAACAATGTCTTTCCTCAGATTTGGAGACCAAAACTGAACGAAATACTCCAGGTGTGGTCTCACCAAGACCCTGTACAACTGCAGTAGAACCTCCCCGCTCCTATACTCAAATCCTTTTGCTATGAATGCTAACATACCATTTCCTGCATTACAGCCATGACTGCACCTCAGAAGTGGTTGTAAATTACTGTGAAAAGCCACGACATGTTGGAGATGAAAACTCTCTCTGGGCGGCACCATATATCTCTCAGGGAATGTGTAGCTAATTCAACAATCCCCATTGAAGACACAAGACCAGAATGCTCCACAGAGGGTCAGCTGGAAGCTGTTTTGCAGAGTTATTGCACCTTTTCCTGCTGGGTTTTGTATTCCAAAGGATAAGTAGCAGTGGTGCATATAAATGACTTGAAATAAACCTGAGTTTTTTTCTATCAAACAGTGAATTATAGTCAGTCCGTCAGTCAGTATGATTTAAGGCAAGGTGAAGATTTAGCCTCGGTCCTTTAAGCCAAATTAAGTAACAATAATGGCACAAGGAACTGCGAATGCTGGAATCTAGCATAAAACGCAAAGTTGTGGAGTGAAGTTTGGGCTGCAGAAGGCTCCCGACCTGAAACGTCACTCATTCATTCCTTGCACAGTTGCTGTCTGACTCAATGAGTTACTCCAGCACTTTAGCTCAATATAACACGGCAGACTTGGGCAGTAATTCCAATATATTGTTTAGTCTGTATCACTGCTAGTCGAGAACTGGTCTGTGCAAAGAGGTAAATCGGAGGTAATCTCACAAAACTCAATGAACTTTGGAACGCAGGAGGTGGGGGAGACAAATGTGCAAGTGGTTTGTATTGCAAGTTTTTTTTTAAAAGACAGAGGGTGGTGGGTGCCTGGATTGTGCTGCTGTGGGAGGTGGTGGTGCAGGATACGATAGTGTCTGGCATTTAAGCAGCTTTTAGATTTGCAGGGAATGGAGGGCTGCAGATCATGTGCAGGCAGATGAGATTAGTTTAGAGTCACAGAGTATGGAAACAGGCCCTTCAGCCCAATTCATCCATGATGGCCAACATGTCCCATTTATCCTGGTATCATGTACAGCACAGACATTGTGGCCCAAATAGCCTGTTCCTGTGTTTAAGAAGGAACTGCAGATGCTGGAAAATTGAAGGTACACAAAAATGCTGGAGAAACTCAGCGGGTGCTATGGAGCGAAGGAAATAGGCAACGTTTCGGGCCGAAACCCTTCTTCAGACTGTTCCTGTGTTGTACTGTTCTAGGTTCTAGGACATTGGGCTACTTTGAGGTTGAAAAGGCCATGTCTCACACTCCACTACTGAAGTTCTGCCCCATTACTGCTCTGTCACACATTTAGTGCGTGGGACCAGCGATGAATTTAGACACTCGCGGGGTTTTGTTTTTGGCCTTCAACCTACGGCCCCCATTTGGGCGGGGAGGGGTTCCTTTTGGCTATTTTTGTTTTGAATTGAAACCAAACTTAAACTGGAATATTTCCCCAATTGCCCAGAATACAGCAGGCCCTTGAGGTGGCCACGATCCCCAGAAGATCTCCAGCATGCAAATGGACATCAAGTGTTCCTTCTCCAGGAACATTCAGGCACGGACACAACCTTGGTGCATGGATACACCGCTGAAACTCAGCAACCACAGCAGTCCATTAATACCCAGGCAGCTCCCACACACATTGACAAGATACTGACCAAGCTCAGCGACGCCGATTTGAGTGATTCATTTATTTGGGGTGGAAATGTCGAGCACTGTTGGGCGGCACGGTGGAGCAGCAGTAGAGTTGCTGCCTTACAGCGCTTGCAGCGCCGGAGACCCGAGTTCGATCCCGAGCATGGGTGCTGTCTATACGGAGTCTGTACGTTCTCCCCATGACCTGCTTGGGTTTTCTCTGAGATCTTTGGGTTTCCTCCCACACTCCATTGGCTTGGTATAAGTGTAAATTGTCCCTAGTGTGTATAGGACAGTGTTAATGTGTGGGGATTGTTGGTCGGTGCAGACTCTGTGGGCCGGAGGACCTGTTCACACGCTGTATCTATAAACTAGACTAAACTAAACACTAGAGGGCTTCGCTATAAGTTGAGAGGGGAGAGGGTAAAGTTTACTTTAGCTTTGAGATATAGTACGGAAACAGGCCCTTCGACCCACCTGGTCTGTGCTAACCAGCAATCACGTGCTGACCATGTACACTAGCACCATCCTACAATTTGTTTTTACCAAAGCCAATTAACCCACAAATCTGCACGTCTTTGGAGTGTGGTAGGAAACCAGAGCACCCGGAGAAAACCCACGCAGTCACAGGGAGAAAATACAAACAACACCCATAGTCAGGGTTAAACCTGGGACTCTGGCATCATAAGGATTTGTGAGGGGCAAGTTTTTTTACAGAGAGTGGTGGGAGCCTAGATTGCACTGCCAGGGGTGGTGGTGGATACAGATTAAGGAGCAATTAAGATTAGTGGCGTTGAAGAAGCTTTTGGATAGGTACATGGAAGTGCAGGGACATGGATCAGTACAGAGCAGATGAGATCAGTTCAGTTTGGCATCATGTTCAGCACAAACATTGTGGGCTGAAGGGCCCGTTCCTGTACTGTACTATGTTCTATGTACATTGAGTACCACTAGCTCTGCTTTCTGACTTGGGGCTCCAGTTTAAATGCCTGGCTGTAACTTGGTTTTCAATGCTTGGCCTCTTAACTTGAAACTATGTCTCCTTAGTCGTGATTTTTGCCCCTTGTGAAAACATTTTGACATTTACCCTTATATGCTCCATTCTTCTAAGCTCCCAAGAACACGGACCCAGACTTTATATAGGACAGACATTTCAGTTCAGAAGATACCTGGTGAATCTCATTTGGACTGTCTCCAATGCTACTATGTCCATTCCCTTGGTAGGGGAACCAAGACTGTGTATAATACTCCAGGTGCGGCCTCACCGACACAGTACAACTGTAACAAAACATGCCCATTTCTAAACACAAGGTTCAGGTGGACCGGAGTGGGTCAGGCAGCATCTATGAAGGGTATGAACATGTGACAGCCTGAAGAAGGGCCTGAGGCATAGGGACATGGATCATGTACAGCATAGTCTGTCCAGTCCCTCCATGGATTCCGTCTGACCTGCAAAGTTGCTCCAGCACTTAGTCTTTTGCTCCAGATTCCAGCATCTGCAGTTCCATTTCTTGGCTATTTCTAAATTCAAGGCTTCCTGACTAGTTGCTGCATCTGCTTGTTGACTTGATGTGAACTATGCATAATAACATCCAGATTCTCTAGCGCAACCTTGCAGTCTTTTTCTACTTAGATAATAATCTGCCTTATAATTCCTCTTTATGAGGCGCACTTTCCTACATTAAACTCAGTTTGCCAAGTGTTCGCCTCCTCAATCTATCTATATCCTGTTGCAGTCACAATATCCACTTGTGACTACAGAACCAATGCGTTCCACAGCAACTTTCAGACAGATAACAAGCAACAAAATGCAGAGAGTTGTGGACGTCGGCAAGAAATTGCAGAGTTGTGGACGTAGCCCAGAGCATCACGCAAACCAACCTCCATCTACACTTCACGTTGCCGCGGCAAGGCCACCAGCATAATCGAGGACCGGTCTCACCCTGCTCACTCTCTCTTCTCCCCTCTCCCATCAGACAAGAGGTACAGAAGTGTGAAAACACACACACTTCCAGATTCAGGGACACTTTCTTCCCAGCGGTTATCAGGCAACTGAACGGTCCTCTCACCAGCTAGAGAGCGGACCTGACCTCCTCTCTGCCTCATTGGAGATCTTTGAACTATGTTTAGCTTAGATTAGAGATACAGCGCAGAAACAGGCTCTTCGGCCCACTGAGTCTGCACCGATCAGCGATCCCCGCACATTATAGCACAATATAGCACAATGGTCCCACGACAGATAGCACAATGGGCTAAGAGTTCGGCTGGTGACCGGAGGGTAGCCGGTTCAAATCCCGCTTGGAGTGCATACTGTCGTTGTGTCCTTGGGCAAGACACTTCACCCACCTTTGCCTGTAATGGAATGTTACGGCGGCAGGCGCGGGCACACCGCGACGCCCTGTGTCTCCCTTTCAAGGGAGATGCTAAAAATGCATTTCGTTGTCTCTGTACTGTACACTGACAATGACAATAAATTGAATCATTTCATTTTCATCATTAACACTATCCTACACACACTAGGGACAATCTACATTTATACCAAGCCAATTAACATACAAACGTCTTTGGAGTGTGGGACGAAACAGAAGATCTCGGAGAAAACCCATGTGGTCACAGTGAGAACATACAAACTCCGTACACACAGCATCTGTAGTCTGGATCAAACCCAGATCTCTGGCGCTGTAAGGCAGCATCGGACTTTACTGGACTTTATCTTGTACTAAACGTTATACCCTTTATCCTGTATCTGTAGACTGTGGATGGCTGATTGTAATCATGTAGTCTTTTCACTGACTGGATTAAACTAAACAGGATTAGTGCAATGAATGTACGATGTTTCGGTTGCGTAATATTAGGCAAGGGTCCTCATAATGTCACTGTTTCTGAGAGAGAAGGAAAATGACAAAAAATAATTGAGAGAACATCCAAACAAACTTGGAATGGTAGTGATGGCCACTGTAGGATTGGGGAGTAATGACTACCATGTATACTTACTCTTACAATGTCGTTTAGTAATTTGTCTTCAGAATCTTCATCAAACTCTGTCTGGGGGTAAACGCAAATGGAATAGTTTCGCAGGTCTTGTCGAATCTGAAAATCAATGAAGATTGCTGGGGTTAGAATCTGCTGGATTAGCGGCATAATTGAGCCATTTCCACACGCTCGGTGCTGGGGGTAACGTGACCTTGGAGGAGGTGGATGGTTTCATATGAAGAAAGACTGGATAGACTCGGCTTGTAGTCACTAGAATTTAGGAGATTGAGGGGGGGATCTTATGGAAACTTACAAAAATTCTTAAGGGGTTGGACAGGCTAGATGCAGGAAGATTGTTCCTGATGTTGGGGAAGTCCAGAACAAGGGGTCACAGTTTAAGGATAAGGGGGAAATCTTTTAGGACCGAGATGAGAAAAACATTTTTCACACAGAGAGTGGTGAATCTGTGGAATTCTCTGCCAACAGAAGGTAGTTGAGGCCAGTTCATTGGCTATATTTAAGAGGGAGTTAGATGTGGCCCTTGTGGCTAAAGGGATCAGGGGTTGTGGAGAGAAGGCAGGTACAGGATACTGAGTTGGACGATCAGCCATGATCATATTGAATGGCGGTGCAGGCTCGAAGGGCCGAATGGCCTACTCCTGCACCTATTTTCTATGTTTCTATGTTAAAGCCATTGACCACCTCAGGTCCAGTCATTCACCTTGATAATGGACTATGGATGATGGATAATGGTTCTGCTGAGAGATATGGGAAGCTGGTGCCCAAGTTAAAGAGCAGCGCTAGTGTCATATGTCTATATATATATATATATATAGTCATTAAGTTACACAGCATCCAAACAGGCCCTTGCCCATGCAGACCAAGCTGCCCCTTTTACACTAGTCCCACCTGCCTGTGTTAGGCTCATGGGAACAGGTCCTTCTGCTCAACTTGCCCTTGCCCACACAGACCAAGATGTCCCAACTACAAAGGAAATAATTTCTCATTTAGTGCCTGATCACATGGCAAAAGGTAAATATAATTGAAATGAATGTGTGGCTGAAAGATGGTAGAAATAGGTTTCAATTCATGGGACACTGGCACTGGGGAGAGTGGACACAGTTTTTGAATGATTGATTAAAAGATACAGCCTTTGGCTCACTGGGTGCATGTAATTGACACTTGTTCTATGTTATCCCACTATCACTTCCACTGCCTACGAACATGAGGCAATTTACAGAGGGTCAATTAACTTACAAACCCACACATGCCTTTTGGATGTGGGAGGAAACCAGAGCACCCGGAGGAAACCCACGCAGTCACAGGGAGAACGTGCAAACTCCACATAGACAGCAGCCGAGGTAAGGATGGAACCCTGGTGCTGTGAGGCAATGGCTCTACCAGCTGTGGGAAGGACAAGTGTTCCCACTGGGTCAAGTCACAGGATTATGGATAAGATTATTTTAACCAAGATTATTGAACGGATCTGGTGAGGGGAATGTAGAAATGTAAAGACAAAGGAAATAGTGTAGTGGGGGATCTTGGTCGGCATGAGCATGTTGGGCCAAAGGGCCTGTTTCCGGGCAGCTTACAACCCAGTGGTATGTATATTGATTTCTCTAATTTCAAGTAGCCCTTTGCATTCACTCCCTCTCCATCCCTCCCCCACCCTAGTCGCCTTGCTAGTTTCACCGTTCGTATCCCTTCATTATCACCTCTTCCACAGCCAACAACGGACCATTGTGGTCTCCACCTTTCTTGAGCCACCGGTGCCGGGTGTGATTTTTTTCTGTACCTTTTCAAACCTCTAGTTTCCCTCTCCCCTGGCCCTCAGTCTGAAGAAGGGTCTCGACCCGAAATGTCACCTATTCCTTTTGTCCAGAGATGCTGCCTGACCCGCTGAGTTACTCCAACATTTTGTGTCCATCTTCGGCATGTTTCCACGTTGTATGACTCTATGTGAGCTGACTGCTCCTCACAGCAGTTGCACAGCCCAGTTACTGGCCTCCTCAATGCCTTGCGACCATGGATTGCTTCCCCCTTTGTCGGTTGGTTTAAATGCTGGGCCACCGCACCAAGTTCCCCCACTCCCTGTACAATTGGGGCAGCACGATGGCACAGCGGTAGAGTTGCTGCCTTACAGTGGCAGAGACCCTGGTTGGATCCTGACTATGTGTGCTCTCTGTACAGAGCTTGTACGTTCTCCCCGTGACCCTTGTGCGTTTTTTTTCCGGGATCTTCGGTTCCCCCCCCCACACTTCAAAGACGTACAGGTTTGCAGGATAATTGGCTTGGTAAAATTGTAAATTGTCCCTAGTGTGTGTATTATAGTGCTAGTGTGCGGGGATCGCTGGTCGGCACGGGCTCGGTGGGGCGAAGGGCCTGGTTCTGTGCTGTCTCTAAACTAAACTAATTCCCCGTACTGGTGAAGGCACTCCCATGAAAACCCAATCTATCTGGAATCCCTGCTTTGGTCCTCACTATCTGAACGGCGTGGATTCCCCATGGACCAGGATCGGTGCCAACAGGAATGTCGAGGCCAAACACACAAAAATAAAAACATCTGGAGCCAAGACGCATGGAAACCAAAGTGCCAGGAGGGGAGAGAGAGTTACATAAACCTCGTCTTATGAAAAGCGTTTTTGTGACTGTTTCTAATAAAGAAATTTATCCCAAGGAGGTAAAAAATGTTCCTCAGCTCTGGATTGCATGATCATTGGCCAAATTTTAAGTTGGCAATAAGAAATACAACTATTTCTTAATGCCACATAAGATTGTGTATAAGACGCACAAGAATCTCATCCCCAGTTAGTGTTTAATTGTGCTACACAGTTGAGTTGTCAGTGCTATCCTCCACACTGTGGACAATTTACAGAGGCCAATTAATCTACAGACCTGTACATCTTTGGAGTGTGAGAGGAAACCGGAGCAACCAGAGAAAGCCCCTGTCTTCACGGGGAGAACGTACAAACTCCGTACAGACATCGCCCTCAGTCAGGATTGAACCCGGATCTCTGGCGCTGTAAGGCAGCAACTCTACAGCCGCGCCACCGCGCTGCCCCATAGTCTGTGTCCTCTCATCTTGGCCTCCCCGATTACTGGAATCATCCTCCCCAAGCCCATTCTATCTGGGCCTTTTATTATTTGGTCGGTTTCAATGAGAACCCCCCCCCCCTCATCCTTCTAAACTCCAGCGAGTACAGGCCCAGAGCCTTTGATCGCTCCTCATATGTTAACCCAATCATCCCCGGGATCATTCTTGCAATTTCCATTTAAAAGATTCAGTGCTACTCAAGGTATCGCAGTAAAAAATATTTCAGGCACATTTATAAATAAGTAATTCATTAATTGTCAAAAAAAAGTCATACTTGGTTAAGTGGCTCGGGTTATTTTGCAATGTGTTGGTGCAGTCACTGTAGCAAATACATACCCTCTGTTTAAAATCTCGTCTTTCATCTAAGGTAAGAGTATCAGCCTTTGCGATAACAGGGACTATATTGACTATTTTGGCTAGACGGTTCATGAACTCTATATCCAACGGACGTAACCTGCAAAATACAGACAGAATAATCCATGACTTGCCTCTGCAAGAGTTGAAGGTTTCACTTCCATTACTGACTTCTCTTTATTACACGCACACAGTGACTTGATGGAGGACGGGCATGACAGGGGAGGAGCGAGGCCGGTGGGAGAGGAGAGGGAACCGGGGTCTGGCCTACCCCACCCTCGAGGTCGGCTGCAGGAGGTCCCCCCCCCGGGGAACAAAGGTGGACGGGCGAGGAGAGGGACGTGGGTTCACCGGTCGACCCGCACGTCCAAGGAAGGCGACGGCTGGAGGCCCCGCAGCAGCCTGGGGCTCGCCTGGAACGGGCACCGCTCATAATACCTGGAGCGCGGACTGGACTTTGAAAATAGCTCCAAAACATGGCGCCTTTTGCATGCGGGATCAGTGGAACTATTTCTGTACAATTTGTTAATTGCGGTTGTGCTTAGATAAGGCAATACTCTACTGGACTGTTTGTAAGAAAGAAAAATCACAGTGCATTTGTACTTTGCACCTGTGGCAGTAAAAGCCGCATTGAACTACTTGGTACCTCCCTGCCAGTAATTCACACCGTATTTGCAGCTACTATTGATATAGAATCTCTAATGAGGGATATCTAAAGACACCTCACAGGAGTGATTTAACCAATAAAAGAATTCACCACTAAACCACATAACAAAGAGACAAGTTCCATTTCCTGGTATCCTGAGTTTTGCAGGGACAAGGTACCTGTGATTTGGGGTCTGTTAGTTTTTTAGATTAAAGATACATCATGGAAACAGGAATTCTGCTCAACAAATACAAATACAATACGGTTTATTTGTCACATTGCACATGAATATGTCAGTAGGCCACCTCAGTAGGCAACCTGCCCCTCTCAGTCTGAAGGAGGGTCTCGACCGGAAAGGTCACCTAATCCTTTTCTCCAGAGATGCTGCCTGACCCGTTGAGTTACTCCAGTATTTTGTGTCTATCTTCGATATAAACCAGCATCTGCAGTTCCTTCCTGCACTAGAGATTAGAGTAGCTAGCTTCTAGTGTCCAACGTTGGCGCAATGAATGAATGAATGTATGATACGCAAGGTATGCAAATAGGCGCCCATAAAGGGCACTTACAAAGTTACAAAGTACCCCCGCTGGGTCCAGCTTTGTTCTTCGCCCCCTCGCTCAAAAGCAAGCAGCTTTTCAATCCATCACATTGGCAGGCAGCTCCTGAACAAGGAACAGGTTAAGTCTCTGGTGATATTTTCGCTGATGAGCTGACGCGGGTCAGATTTCAACCGCTGCAGCTTCATGGTTGAGATTTATGCGGATAGTGAAGGGGAAGCTCACCGCAGCGGCCCGCACCAGGTGAGGAGGCTTCTCTGACGAGCGGCAGCAATCATTCTTGAGGAAAAACCTGCTGCAACATGTGTTACTCATACCTGAAGCTCAGGTTGGGGTTACCGCCACTCAGTTATAAATCTGCATCGACTGCTCTGCATTCACGTATGCTTTGGATGGAGAACAGACAGGCCACTTTAAATGGTCGCTACCAGCCGGAGGAGCAATGTTATCTCCCAAGTGCCCTTTCTTTGTGTCATCAAGTGTGCACTCATCCTGCCTAATGGCTGCAGAAGGGAAACACGAACCGTGGATGGTGCCAAAGACACTTGGTATCGAGAACAGTACAGCACAGGATCAGGCCCTTCAGCCCACAATGTCTGTGCCAAGACCAACTCAGTATCTGCCTGCACGTAATCCACATGCCTCCATTTCCGTGTGCCCATCTAAAAGTGTTTTAAATGTCACTATTGTACGCGCCTCCACCACCACCCCTTGGAAACACGTTCCAGGCACTCACCACCCCCTCTATTAAAAAAAACTTGTCCCACACATCTCCTTTAAACCTTCAAACCTGTACGTCTTTGGAATGTGGGAGGAAACCGGAGCACCCGGAGAAAACCCACATGGTCACAGGGAGAATGTACAAACTCCGTACAGAGAGCACCCGTAGTCAGGATCGAACCCAGGTCTCTGGAGCTGAAAGGCAGCAACTCTACCGCTGTGCCACAGTGCCGCCTAGTCTCTTGACTCATTCTGACTCTTGTACTCAAAGGACCCCATTAATGACAGCATGCATGCCATATGTCTTCATAACCACTCTACATACTTGCATTGCATGGAATTATGAACTTAGACTCCAAGATCTCTCAATGGTGTTATGGGTCTTGCCATAATTGTATATTTGCTCCTTACATTCATCCTCCCAAAGCACAGAACCTCACACTTGCTATTCAATTCCACCTGCCATTTCTCCAGCTGATCGATATCACAATGTTTACTTTTCCAGCCTTCCTCACAATCTGTGACCACAGCAATCTTGGTGTCACCTGCAAACTTCCTGACCAACCCGTCTACATTTACGTCCAAGTCATTTATAGATAATCGCAAACAACTTAATTCCATTTGAAATGTTGACATCCAAAAGAGGCCTGTGACTAGTGGTGTGCCTCAGGGTTTGGTGCTGGGCCGATTACTGTTTGTCATCTATATCAATGATTTGGATGAGAATGGCAAGATGAGCAAGCTTGCAGATGATACAAAGTATGTGGTATTTCAGATAGTGAAGATGGATGTCATAAATCGCAGTAAGATCTTGGTCAGTTGGTCAGTCAGGTGGGCTAGGAATAGTTGATGGAATTTAATACAGAGAAATGTGAGGTGTTGCATTTTGGAAAGTCTAACATGACCAGGACCTACAAAGTGAATGTTCGGGCTCTGGGGAGTGTTGTAGAGCTGAGGGATCTAGGAGTGCAGGAGTTCCTTGAAGATGGCATCACAGGTAAATGTGGTGGTCACAAAGGTTTTTGGCAATTGGCCTTCATCAGTCAGAATATTGAGTATAAAAGTTGGGAGGTCATGTTGCAGTTATGTAAGACATTGGTGAGGCCGTATTTTGAGTATTGTGTTCAGTTCTGGGCACCATGTTACAGGAAAGATGTTGTCAAGTTGGAAAGGGTACAGGGCTTCCACGCTGTACAACTATAAGCAAGAAATAAAAGGGTTGCATTTGCATGGTTCCTTTCTTGAGCCTTTCAGGAGCTCCCAAAGCCAATTATAACAAATGCAATAGTTATGGTGCAGGAAACGCAGCCACTAACTTGTATGCAATGAACTCCCTTGCACATGAGCTATTAGTGACTGAGCAGCTAGTTCTGTGGTTATGCTGAGTGAGGGAAAGTACATATGGGGCAACAGAGTCGCACTTCTTTCAATTGGTTCCGTGGGGTTTCTGAGAAAACAGACAAGATCTGGGTTTATCATCAATAAGTTATTCAACTTCATTGTCTTGGGTCTGATTCTAACTTCAGGTGCCATTTTAAGATAAACGCAGAACTGCACAGCATAGGATCAGGCCCTTTGGCCAACAATGTTCCTCCTGACTTGCACATGATCCGATTCCCTGCGCTCCCATGTGCCTCTTTTTGGATCGATTTCTTGGAAACATGTGAAATTTGCATGTTATTCAAAGGCTCCTATGGTTTTACTACAAAGCTGAAAAAAAAGTGCTGAAAATGTCCCCATATCAAAGGCTTGGTCAGCACCATGCAATTCTTTCACTGTGTTAAGTAACTCTGAGGTTTATGGAAATCAGTCAATTGCAATGGGATTCCTTGCATACTCCAAGTGCTAACAGTGAAGTGTCATTTCACAACGCACTTAATAATAAGGACGTGATGAAAACCAATTACCAAGTGAACTTTTTTTTATTTTAAATGGCCACATTTAACTTGATATTACAAGATTAATAAGAATTGAAAGATACAGCCTAGAATCAGGTCATTTGGCCCTCCGAGTACATGGCGATCGTCGATCACCCATTGATGCTAGTTCTATGTTATCCCAATTTTGCATACACTTCCCAGCACGCTTTAGGCAATTTACAGAGGGCTAACAAACCCACACATAGTTGGGATGTGGGAGGAAACCGGAGCATCCGGAGGAAACCCACGCGGTCACATGGGAAAATGTGCAAACTCCACACACAGACAGCACCCGAGGTCAGGATCAAACTTGGTTCTCAGGCATTGTGAGGCAGCAGCCCTACCGCTGCACTACTGCGCCCCCTTTATAATCATTTGATATCAACGTGCAACTTGACAACCAACAGTACAGATAGGTTGATGCTAACTGTTCACTGATATTAAACCAGCATAAGTTAAACACAAAATTCTGGAATAAGCGGAACAAGCTGGAACAGCGGGACAGGCAGCATCTCTGGAGAGGAGCAATGGGTGAGGTTTCGGGTCGGGACCCTTACTCAGACTGCAAACTTGTTGTAGATTGTCAAAAGAGGCAATATTGGACTGGCATTATACGTGTCCACTTCAATATGATAAGCTATCCCCTTTTAATAACAGCAAGGTCATTCAATTTAACAGAAATCATTCCATCTCGATCCAGATTAAATGAGTGAAAGTTTATCATGGCAACATCAACTGGAGCCAAAGACAAATAGTACACTCCTATATTTTCCACCACAGTCGAGGAATGTGTGCAGTGCATCAAAGACCCTAAAGGTTACAGATAGACATTCTTCGGCAACTGGTTACAGCCCAGCATTCAACAAGGTTAAGAACAACATCGCCCTGACATCCTAATGCCTCCAGCTATCCTGACTGATAACAATTTGGGTTCAACAAGGTTCAATCCCTTTAGAAATTGCCAGTCTCAAGTCACTGAGGCATTGAAGACTTATTAGGGTTTCCATGTTAAAGGGCATGAGATGAAGGCAGATAAGGTCCTCAGAGGACAACAAGAATCCTTCTATGCTTAATCACACCCTGGAATTAAGTAAGAAAATCACAGCCTGTCAATGGGTTTGCAGCAGCTTTCATTAAAAATACTTGAGATGTTTTGGTTCGCAGGGTTTTGCGTGCAAAAGACTATTTTGCAGTCTTTGCAAATAGCCTGTCTGACAATCTTCCGCCTCTCCCTCTCACGAAGAAAGCTGCGACCCTTGTTTTCATTCTGAACCCCAACATCTGTGCTTCCTTGCATAATAACTGAATCCCAACATCTGTGCTTCCTTGGCACTAGTCTGACAGGGCGGCACAGTGGAGCTGCTGCCTCACGGCGCCAGAGGTCCAGCTTCCTGTGTGGCGTTTGCACGTTCTCCCCGTGACTGCCTGGGTTTCCACTGGGCGCTCTGGTTTCCTCCCACATCACGGCACAATGGCGCAGGGGCAGAGCTGCTGCCTTAGTGCCAGAGACATGGGTTCGATCCTGACCACAGGTGCTGTCTGTCTGGAATTTGCACATTTCCCCTGTCACCACGTGGGTTTTCTCCAGGTGCTCCAGTTTCCTCCCACATTCCAAAGACCTGCGGGGTTGTCGGTTAAAAGTAGCCTCGATAAATTGTCCCCAGGGTGCATGGAGTGGATGTGTAATAATAACAGAATCAAGCTGTCCACAGTATACCGATACAGGATAAAAGGTATAGCGTTTAGTGCAAGATAAAGTCAAATAAACACAGATTAAAACAAGTTTGATGATCTACAAGGCGGTAGATGAGAGGTCAGGACCGCTCTCCAGTTGATGATGAGAGTAATGCCCCTGTCCCACTTAGGAAACCTGAACAGAAACCTCTGGAGACTTTGCGCCCCACCCAAGGTTTCCATGCGGTTCCCAGAGGTTGCAGGTGGTTGCCGGAGGTTGCAGGTAGTGGAAGCAGGAAGGGAGACTGACAAAAACCTCCGGTAACCTCCGGGAACCGCACGGAAACCTTGGGTGTGGCGCAAAGTCTCCAGAGGTTTCCGTTCAGGTTTTCTAAGTGGGACAGAGGCCTGATAACAACTACCTGAAGAAACTGTCCCTGAATCTGGAGTCATGTAATTTCAAATGTCTGTACCTCTTGTTTGATGGGAGGGGGGAGAAGAGGGAGTGACCAAAGTGAGAATGGTCCTTGATTATGCTGCTGACCTTGCTGAGGCATTGCTAAGTGTAGATGGAGTCAATGGAAGGGAGGTTGGTTTGTGTCATGGTCTGGACTACGTCCACAACTCTCAGCAATTTCTTGCGGTCTTGGATGGAGCTGTTCTCAAACCATACTGTGATGTATCCAGATAAAATGTTTTCTACAGCACATCTGTAGAAGTTAGAGGGAAGGTGAAGATACAGCGGGCAGAATGTAATTCTCAACTCTGTAGCACACCAATTCCAAAAACGAGGTCCAATGTCCGCAATGGGGCAGAGGAGAATCAGACAGTACTCGAGCTTATGGATGCACTAAGTTTGGCATAATTTCAAAGCTTGCAACAGGCATGAGAGGTAGTGGACATGGAAGCAAGGGCAGGAATTGCCAAGGGCTCTATTGAGCTGCTGCCTCATTAACTGGGCTGATTTGATCTTTGACTTCACCTCCATTTTCCACCGACCTGTATCCTTGACCCCGCGTGATCCAAAATCAATTTCAGCCTTAAATGTGCCTAATGACTCTGCCCTCTAGCACAGCACGAATGGTGTTTATGAACTTAAAGACGGTGCAATCTTTGAAATATTTAGTTTGGTATTGTCACGTGTAGCATGGTATTGTGAAAAGCTTTTTTGTTTGTGTGCTATCCAGTCAGAGAAAAGACTATACATGGTTACAATCACGCCAGTGTACAGATACAGGATAATGTATATAATGTTTAATGCAACATAAAGTCTGATAAAGTCCAATTACAGTTAGTTCAGAAGTCTCCATTGGGGTAGATGGGAGGCCAGGACCACACTCTATCTGGTGAAAAGACAATTCAGTTGCCTAATAGCAACTGGGCATGTTAAAACAACTCCTAAAATCAGAAATCCTTGAATTTATGAATTGAGATAATTAATACATACAAATATGACCAAGTTGAAATGTTATGGGGAGCATAGGTTACACCTTAGATAGGTTACTGCGGCCAAGTGTAACACCACTTGGGGGGAATGTTTCATCTATGTAGAGGTTTACTAGAACGATAACATGCGTAAAAAGTGGAGCTAAGTCTGTAGAAGGGTCTCGACCCGAAACGTCACCCATTCCTTCTCTCCGGAGATGCTGCCTGTGCCACTGATTTACTCAAGCATTTTGTGTCCATCTTTGGAGCAAAGCCAAGACGCCTCTGAATCTGAAACAATGTGCACTGAGCGAAGATCGGATGGAGCTGTTCAAAATTACAACTGGTTTCATTGAAAATCCATGGGAGAAACAGGAAGGCAGAAAAAGCAACATCTGGAGACAGATGTAAGAAAATAAGTGAAGAAACAGATGCGACAAACCTATTATTGTGCAGAGCTTTATTGTGATCTGGAAGACGTCTCCTTCAAGCAGATTCAGTAGTAAATTGTAAATGGCAACTGAATAAATGTTTCTCGATCAAACTTCAGGGCTGTGGCAAGATGTGGAACCAAATGGAAAGTATTTTCAATGACATAGCACTTAGATGAGAAACTTCTTCCGCTACTCTATCATGCTATGTGTAAAGCGGTTAGCTTTATTTGTGGAACATTAGCATTAAATTTAGAACAACTTCACAATCAGATACCTGGGAAGAGAATTATATTTAATAAAAGCAAGTGGGAAACGCAAGATATAGAAGTGTGAAAACGCACACCTCCATAGACAGTTTCTTCCCAGCTGTTATCAGGCAACTGAACCTTCCCCTCTCAGGCTATCTTTGATCAGTCTTTATCTTGCACTAAACTATATTCAGTATTCCCTTCATCATGTATCAGTACACTTGGATGGCTCGATTGTAATCATGTATAGTCTTTCAGCTGACTGGCTAGCACACAACAAAAGCTGTATCTCAGTACACATGACAATGAACTGAACTCAATTCAACTCAAATTATTGAAGGTAAGAAAAGTAAGGTATTTATCCTTAGATATTAGTGTTCGGGAAACATGGTTTATGGCAGAAAAGAGCAGATGCTGGTTAATACACAAAAGAACACAAAGTGTTGGAGTAGCTCAGCAGGTCAGACAGTATCTCTGGAGAAGGTTACACAAAAAAGCTGGAGAAACTCAGCGGGTGCAGCAGCATCTATGGAGCGAAGGAAATAGGCAACGTTTTGGGCCGAAACCCTTCTTCAGGCTGATCGGGGGCGGGGGTGGGTGGGGACAAGAAAGGGAAAAGGAGGAGTAGCCCGAAGGCTGGGGGATGGGGGGAGACAGCAGGGGGGCGTAGGAAGGGGAGGAGACAGCAAGGACTAACAAAAATTGGGAGAATTCGATGTTCATGCCCCCGGGGTGCAGACTCCCCAAACGGAATATGCGGTGCTGTTCCTCCAATTTCCGGTGCGGAGGAATAATCTCTGGAGAATATGGATTGATGACATTTCGGGTTAGGTCCCTTCTTCCAAATGCAGTCTGACAAAGTGCCCCAACCTGAAACACCACCAATCCAAGTGCACTAACCAGAAATGCTGCCTGACCTGCTGAGTTACTCCAGCACTATGTATTTTACTCAAAATTCAAGCATTTGCAGTTCCTTGTGCATCAATAGAAATTAATATTTTCTTTGTATTTTATGCTTTTCCAATAGAACTTAGAACAGTACAGCGCTGGGACAGGCCACTCGGCCCACAATGTCTGTGCGGAATAGATTTAGTTAGATTAGAGATACAACATGGAAACAGACCCTTCAGCCCACCGAGTCCATGCTGACCCACAATCACCCATACACTCAGAGCACAAAGACGAGGCAGACTCTACAGTGCAACACTGGAGGATTGTGAGTTTGTAGGGGGAGCCCCGTGCCAAGGAAGTACAGTATTGAGAGGGTGCGTTACCAACAGAATGGAGATATAAAAAGAATAGGTGGTCACATGTGAACCCATGAACTAGCAGTAGGCAACTCAACCTCATGTGCTTGCTTCAACGGGTTTGAACTGATTGTAGACTGGGCTCTGCATTCCTCTTTCCCTGTGGTAACTTTCACCAATAAAGTGCTGGAGTAACTCAGCGGGTCAGGCAGCATCTCTGGGGAACATGGATAGGTGACGTTTCCAGTCGGGACCCTTCTTCAGACTGATTGATTGTAACGGGGGGGAAAAAGCTGGACAAGAGGTGCGGGCGGGACAATGCCTGGCAAGTGATAGGTGGATACAGGTGAGGAGGGTATAGGTGATGTTTTGGGTCGGGACTGAAGAAGGATCTCGACCCAAAACTCACCCAGTCTGAAGAAGTAGCCCGACCCGAAACATCACCTACCCATGTCGTCCAAATATGCGGCAGGACCTGCTGGGTTACTCCAACACTTTGTGTCTTTTTTTGTACACGAGCATCTGCAGTTCCTTGCCCTCTGTACTTTTCCCCACTTTGGTGATCAAGAAAATAGCTCCCTCTGCCTCAAACATATTCAAAGCCTCTGTTACCACTGCCCTTTGAAGAAGAGGGAGTGGTAACAAAGAATGGGGTGGCACTGCGGCACACGGTGGCACAGTGGTAGAGTTGCTGCCTCACAGCGCCAGAGACCCCGGTTCGATCCAGACTATGGGTGGTGTCTGTATGGAGTTTGTACATTCGCCCTGTGACCTGCGTGGGGTTTCGCCGGATGCTCCAGTTCCCTTCCACACTACAAAGTCGTACAGGTTTGTACATTAATTGGCTTCAGTAAGTTGTAAGATTGTCCCTAGGTTAGTGTACGGGGGATCGCTGGTCGGCGTTGAATCAAGGAATAAGGCTGGGTGATGGTTCGCGGATGAGTCCCTTCTTCGAACTCACCCAGAATATCACCTAGTCTTTTTTCTCCAGAGATGTTGCCTGACCCTCAGACTTTTTCTATTTTTGGTATAAACCAGCATCCGCAGTTCCTGGTTTCTACCTTTGATTGCTCTTTGGCAAAAAAGGACCCTAAACCTTTGTGTTCGTTAAACTTCTTTCCTGAAAGGCTGGTCTCTGATAGTTGACGTGCCACACAGGAGGCACAGATTGACCGATTCTCGATTAGTACGGGTGTCCGGGGCTATGGGGAGATGCAGGAGAATGGGGTTGAGAGGAAAAGATAGATTGGCCATGAGTGAATGGAGGTGTAACTCAGGTTACAGATGGCCAAGGAACTGCAGATGCTTGTTTTCACCAAAAAAGATGCAAAGTGCTGGGGTAACTCAGCAGGTCAGGCAGCATTTTTAGAGGACATGGATAGACATGATTGATGGGCAGAAAGGCATAATTATGAACAGTCCCAGGGTCCCCAACCAACGGAACTACTTTGTCTACAGTGTTAATTCAGCTGATCATTTTGAAAACTTCAATCAAAGTTACCCCCTTCCATTTTAGCATAAACAAACCCGGTTGGTAAAAAGATTGAATGGCAATTGAACTCCAGGAGACCAAGGACATCTCTGATAAATTTACAATGTACATCCTCTTTAGCATATTTAGCTAGCATGTACTTGCTTAGCTAGCTTAGCTTTACTCATTAAGTTTTGTCACTGGAGTCAAGGAAAGTATTATATGTAAAATTTGGCAGCAGTAGTCTTGAATGGGGACAATATATTTAGTTTAAGATTAGAGAAACGGCGTGGAAACAGTCCCTTCGGCCCGCCGAGTCCATGTCGCCCATCGATCACCCATTCACAATAGTTCTATGTTATCCCACTTTCTCCTCCACTCCCTGCACATTACGGGGAATTTACAGAGGACACTTAACCTACAAACCCGCACGCCATTGGGTTGTGGGAGGAAACTGGAGCACCCAGAGGAATCCCACGCGGTCACAGGGAGACTGTGCAAGGTACACACAGCCGGCACCCATAACCAGGATCGAACCCGGGTTTCTGGGGCTGTGAGGCAGCACCTCTACCGCTGCACTACTGTGTTGCTCTTTGTGGATAGCGAGGAGGAACATCCAATTTCCTTTTTTAACCCGTCCCAGAACTTGTCCGTGCATTAAAGAACTGATAGCCCTTTAAGGGACAATATGAAATGAAAACATTAAGAGGATCACGTTGTGTTAAATTGATACTTTACAGCTGTCTTCACAAATAAAGACCGAGTAAATTCCAGACCTAGGGATATTGGCTCGAATATTTAGTGCAGATATATCCAGCTGTTCTCCATTTGTCATGATATATAAATGAGCTGCCTGCAAGGCACATGGGCATGGTGCATGAGGATATCAGATAACAAGCAACAAGGAAGGTGATAGACTAGAACAGGGGAATCTATCACACCCTTCACCATGGATCTGTGCGTTTAGGAGCAACTTCATTACTAATGTTCACAAAGGTTTGGGATCAAATGCGTGAAGGGACAGCATTTGTGGGGACTGGGGTAGCACTTTAAGAAAAGGCTGAATAGACTCACTCCTATGTTATCATTCGGTGATTATGACCAGAAATAAAAGTGTGAATTGTGAGTATTCGGCATACAGAATAAGTTCATATGTCACAGGAGCTGAAATAGGCCATTCGGCCCTTCAAGTCTACCCCATCCATTCAATTCCCTTTTTCCCCTTTCTCCTGCCTTCTCCCCATAATCTTACTAGAAACATGGATTCACAGTCTTACAGCGTGGAAACAGGCCCTTTGGCCCAACCGCTCACTGGCCAACATGTCCCATCCGCACAAGGGCAATCTGCCTGCATTTGGCCCATAACCCTCTAAACCTGCCCTATCTGTACACAGTACCTGTCAAAATATTTCTTAAATCTTGCAAAGCACCTGCCTCAGCTACCTCCTCCGACAGCTCGTTCCATACACCCACCGCCCTTTGTGTGAGAGAGTTACCCCTCAGGTTCCTATTAAATCTTTCCCACCTCACCTAAAACCCGTATCCTCTGGTCCTAAATTCCCCAACTCTGGGCAAGAGACTGTGGTCTACCCAATCTATTCATCTCACGACTACTATGTTATAATTTAGTGATTATAAGACCAGAACTAAACTAGTGCATTGTCAGTATCCAGCATATAGAATAAGTTCATTAGGTCATAAGTAATCGGAGCAGAAATAGTCCATTCGGCCCATCAAGTCTGCTCTACCATTCAATCGTAGCTGTTCCTTATTTCACTCTCAACCCCATTCTCCTGCCTCCTCCCCATAGCCTTCGACACCCCTTACTAATCAAGAATCTGTCAATCTCCACTTTTAAACATACCCGATGACTTGGCCTCCACAGCCGTCTGTGGCAATGAATTCCACAGATTCACCACCCTCTGGCTAATGAAATTCCTCCTCATCTGAATTCTAAAGAAGCGTCCTTTTATTCTGAGAATATGGAGAACAGACATTGCGTAACATCCGTGGCACCCCTCAACGATACAGATCAAACACACCAGAATAGTCCAGAATCTCTTACCGCCAGCTGCAATAGTGTGCAGACTTTTATTTTACAAAATGTTATTCCAAATTCAGATGGAAAACTAATGTTAACACCTCAGCATTTTGACTGAAAACCATTCACATCATGCAGCAGTTCTGATCAACCTCACTGCGTAAGAAATCAAAACACAAAAGATGCTGGAAACTCTCCACAGATCAGACAGCATCTATGGAAAGAGAAAATGATTGAAAATTTCAGGTGAAAGAACTGGGAAAGTGAGGAGACTTGTTAGTGTTTTCGCTTGGGCAGCTTATAGTTCAGTGGTATGAATATTGATTTCTCTAATTTCAAGTAACCCTTGCATTCCCTCTCTCTCCGTTCTTCATCCACCCGAGTTAACCTGCACATTTCACTGCCTTCCACTTGGAACACCTTACGTCAGCATGAAGTCTAGGAATGATTTATCAGGGTGATGACAAGAATCTCAAAGAGTTTAACTTGCTTATATTAAGGTTGCCCACTTTGGTAAGGTATTAACAGGAGACATCATAAGTTCTTAAGTGATAGCAGCAGAATTAGGCCATTCGACCCATCAAGTCTACTCCGCCATTCAATCATGGCTGATCTATCTTTCCCTTTCAACCCCATTCTCCTGCCTTCTCCCCATAAGCCCTGACACACCTGCACTAATCAGGAATCTATCTATCTCTGCCTTAAAAATATCCATTGACGTTCTCCACAGCCTTCTGAGGCACCAAATTCCACACATTCACCATCCTCTGAGACTAAAAGTAGTGAACCTTGTTATAACAACCTGTCAATAGACTACAGTGAACTTGCACAGCGTACATCTTTCCATTATACTTTGCACAATCGGGGCCAAGTACTTGGTGGGCAGGAAGTACATACACACTTCCTCTCACTTGTATCACCCTCCCTGTTGAGGAAGGTCAAAGGAATTGTCTCCTTTACCAACAATCGAAACAGACATTAAACAACAGATACTCCCCGACGTACACAATAGGTGACTTCCATAAATTCGCACTTACGTAGACAATTCTGTGCTCAGTAGCCAGTTCAATCAAGGTGGTTTGTAATTTCCACAACACTGTTGGAGCATTCAAATTCACTTCAGACACAAAGCCGACAATGGCAGAGGTGCGTACCCAGAAGGCCGTGCGCCGCAGAAAGTGCCCTGGACGCAGCCTTAAGCCACTGAGACAGTTAATACTCTCAGTAACAGACACAAAGTACTGGAATTACTGGGGGGTCAGGCAACATCTCCGGAAAACATGGGCAGGCAGTGTTTTGGGATGAGACCCTTCTTCAGATTCAGCAAGTTATTTCAGGCAGGGGTTGGGGATGGTGATTCCGACATTTTGATGTAAAAATCTGACTTCCGTAAGTGTACACAGAACATGACCCTCACGTAAGTCACTTTGTTTTATGTAAGTCACATAAGTATTATGCAGATGGCATTGCCTCAGTACACCTTTGCTGCAAACCTCTCCACAGTCTGAACATTACATGAAGTGCATCAAACCCTTGATCGCAGCCCAATCCATTACTTGCACGGACCAGTATCAGCTTTCAGTTTTTATATCCAACATCCCCACCTCCAAACCTCTGGAAGCTCGTGTTGTGTTAATAAATATGAGGGATTCATCATCCAACTTCTCAACAACCTTCTGATGCTTTTACATTTTCATTTGTTAATTTACATGCTATGCGAAGCAACATATTGTGGAAAATACAACATTGCAGGAAGCTCAACTGTTTCACAGTTCCTTGTATCATCCTTGTAAAGCAGGGACACTGCATCCAATTTACTTGCTGTGAAAATTCAGAATAGCATTAAGATAATGATCAGACTCTCTACTTAATGAATGGTATTATTTGAGAGTTAAACACTGAGCAAAGTCCTTTCTAATTACAACTTTGCAGTGACCACTGCATTGAGGAAGGCAGATTTAGTTCAGGTTAGTGTAGAGATCCAGCATGGAAACAGGCCTTTCGGCCCACTGTGTTTGGGCCACCAGCGATCCCCTCATTTAACACCATCCTACACACTAGGGACAACTTACAATCTTACCGAAGCCAATTAACCTACAAACCTGTACGCCTTTGGAGTGTTGGAGGAAACCGGAGCACCCGGAGAAAACCCACGCGGGGAGGGAAGAACGTGCTCTGTTTAGCACCCAGAGTCCGGATCGAACCGGCAGATGTGACCTCAGTTTTCATCCCTTGTCTGATTGTTCCGGGTGTCAGCCAAGGTGTTGGTGGCCCTCCAGGTAAGGTTAGGGCAGCACGGTGGTGCAGCGGTCGAGACACGGGTTCGATCCTGACTTGGGGATGTTCTCTGTACGTTCTCCCCGTGACCGCATGTGTTTTCTCCGGGTTCTCCGGTTTCCCCCCATCACTCCAAAGACGTACAGGTTTGTAGATTAATTTGGCTTTGGTAAAAAAAAGTGTAAATTGTCCCTAGTGTGTAAGATAATGTTGTGTACAGGAGGCTGCTGGTGGGCCGAAGGGCCTGTGCGCACGCTGTATTTTTAAACTAAAAACAACTTAAACAAACTCAGAGGCAAGAATTCTACTCACTGCGAGACTAACACAAAACGTCGCTGCCTTTTAAACAAACCCCCTTTGCAATCAGAATGATGATAGGAAGGGTCAGGTGGGAATAGACCTCTAGACTTATTTTCCAATTAACATACTTCAATTGCCGGGGGAATTAAACACATTCCAACCAAATGCCGCAGCTATGTTATTCAATCTTTTGGACTGTGTCAGAAAGATTGAGCACGATATTTGAGGGATGTCAGAAATCAAGTGAGTGCAGTTTTAGTTTCCATTGCACATCTTCAAAGAGCAACGGACAAGCTTATAATCATTAGGTGGCTTCATCTCAACAGACCTGTACGGAAGGTTATCGACAGTTATTGAGAGATGGAGTTTGACCATAGTCTACATACCAGTGTCCAGTGGGAGGCACAAAATATACACAGCAGTGTACCCTGGTGTCAGGAATCCTCTTCTTCCGATTGATATTAATTTCCTCTCGCAGGTATTTTTCATACTGTTCATTAATGTATTTCACAATTGGCTCCCAGCTGCAACAGAAAATGCTTTGATTAGAAAGGTTTCCCAGGAATAAATCCAGCGAATGGCGAACTCCCAATGCTGGGGGTTTATCTGGATAGTTGACCAGTTGTTCTTGTTCCCCACTTCAACTCCCTCAGGTGGGACGGGTGCAGATGGGGCATGTTGGTCGGCATGGGCAAGTCGGGCTGAAGAGCCTATTTCCACGCTGTAGGACTCTCACTATGACTCCCTCCTGATTTGCCTGGGAATTCGCTTGCGCTGTGGCGCAGCTGGTGGAACTGATGCCTCACAGCGCCTTAGACTCGTTGGGCCGAATGGCCTAATTCTGCCCCGCTAACTTATAGGAGCATAAATAGGCCAATTGGCCCATTTAGTCTACTCTGCTATTCAGACATGGCTGATCTATCTTTCCCACTCAACCCCATTCTCTTCCCTTCTCCCCATAATCCCTGACACCTTCTATCAGGGAGACCTGATAGAAGAATATAAAATTATGAGAGGCACAGGGAGGGTAGCCAGTCAGAACCTTTACCCCAGGATGGAAATGCCAAAGACTAGAGGGCATAGTTTAGTGTAGATTTGTTTCTAGATGCAGCATGGAAACAGGTTCATCGGCCCACACCGACCATCAATAACCCATTGACACTAGTTCCATGTTATCCCCCTTCCGCATTCACTCACATACAGTAGGGGCATTGTGCCGATACCAATTAACAGACAGACCCGCGTGCCTTTGGGATGTAGTAGGAATCCGGAGCGTCCGGTGGAAACCCGCGCGGTCACACGGAGAACGTGCAAACTCCGCATTGACAGCTTCTGAGGTCAGGATTGAACCCCTGCTGCTGGCAGGGTAAGGCAGCTGCTCTACCAGCTGCGCCAATGTGCAGCGCGTAACTTTGAGGCGAGGGGGCAAAGCTTAAATGAGAAATGCCGGTGAAGTGTGTTTTTTACGGAGAGTGGTGGGCGCCTGGAAAGCACTGCCGGAGGTGGTGGTGGAGGCAGATACAACAGGGGAATCCAAGGCCTTTAGACAGGCTCATGGTTATGCAGGGAATGGGGGGATAGAGATGGCATGTGAGCAGAGGAGATCAATTTAACTTGGCTTCAACTTGGATATTGTGTGCTCTGTTCCTGAGCTGTACTGTTCCATGTTCTAAGAGATATCCTATTTATGATGATGTTCCTGCATTGCATTTAGGTGAAGTGTTCTTTGATCACGACCCAAGAACTGAGTGATGAAGAGCCAGTGATATATTTCCATGACAGAATGGCATGTGATGGAGGTGACCTTCCCAAACTCCTGCCTCCCTGTTCTTCGTGCTCCATCAATCAATCAATCAATCAATCAGATTTATTCATAACATGCACAATAAAGTGCAGTAAAAATGAACTTGCCAGCAGCGGTACAATAAAAAAGAACACACAATACACAATAAAAATGTGACACAAACATCCACGGCAGCATTCTTCACTGTGGTGGAAGGCACAAAGTATAGTCAGTTCCATTGTTTCCCCCGTGGTCGGGGCCATAACCTCCACAGTCACCGCTGCGGGCGACCAGATGACAGGCCCTCTCGTCTGGAAGACCGCGGTTTCATGATGACGTAGGCCGCAGGCCGGCGGTCGGAGCTCTTCTCCAGGGATTCCCGGCGAGGGATCCCGCTCCGGATGGTAAGTCCCCGCCGCGCCCACGGCTAGAAGCTCCGCAGACCGCGGCTTCAAGGTGTTGTAGGACGCGGGCCGGCAGGTCGGAGCTCTTCTCCTCCGCGGGTCCCCAACTAGGGATCCCAGGCATTCCCGTCCTTCCCCATCTTAAACATCCCTACCATTTGATGTTCATCTAATGGTGCGAACTGTTCAATCACCATTTTGTAATCAAACACTGAACAATACTTGAATATACAACTCAACACACTGAACTCTGCAGGTAATCAATTACGCACCAGTTTTCATTGTTTATTTGATCACCGAATCCTGGCGTGTCAATAACTGTCAAATTCATCTTTACTCCTTTTTCTTCAATAACTAGAAGACACACAAAAAAAACATCATGATTAGACTTATGGAGTAGAGAGCTCGGTCAAGGAGAGCAGCAATTGGGTTATTGTTTACAGTAAATGCAATCATACATCAAATATTACCTAGAAAAGTCAACCCTGACCTAGCACAGGCTGCCAGACCCGCTGAGTTACTCCAGCACTTTATTGAAGAGAGTCTGAAGAAGGGTCCTGACCTGAAACATCATCTGTGTGTGTCCTCCAGAGATGCTGCCTGACCCGCTGAGTTACTCCAACACTTATTGAAGAGAGTCTGAAGAAGGGTCCCAACCTAAAACGTCATCTGTTCATGTCCTCCAGAGATGCTGCCTGACCCGCTGAGATACACCAGCACTGCGTTTTACTCAAGAGACTCTGAAAAAGGGTCCCAACGAAAACATCGCCAGCCTTGTCCTCTAAAGATGCTGCCTGACCCGCTGAGGTACTCCAGCACTGTGTTTTATGCAGAATTCCAGCATCTACAGTTCCTTGTGTCTCAAAGCTATCTCAGCTGTCTGACTCTGAAACTCAATTCACTTAAGTCAACAGATACCTGTCAATAGCAAGGATCTGTCACCAGGCTGCACTTCGTTCCGCTCTCATGCAATGCATCCTAGTTCCAAGCCTGGTGGTGTGAAGTGGAAGAGGCACTATTTCCTACCCAGGTACCTGTGGCTTCGTAGCTGAGTTATGGTCAACTTAGAGGCAACTCTGTCTCATAGAAAATAGGCGGAGTGGGCCATTCGGCCTTTCGAGCCAGCACCGCCATTCAATATGACCATAGCTGATGATCCAAAATCAGTACCCCGTTCCTGCTTTCTCCCCATATCCCCTGATTCCGTTAGCCCTAAGAGCTATGTCTAACTCTCTCTTGAATACATCCAGTGAATTGGCCTCCGCTGCCTTCTGTGGCAGAGAATTCCACAGATTCACAACTCTCTGGGTGAAGAAGTTTTTTTCTCATCTCAGTCCTAAATGGCCTACCCATTATTCTTAAATTGTGACCCCTGGTTCTGTACTGCCCCCAACATCGGGAACATTTTTCTTGGTGCTCCTCAGCCTGGCGGTGGGACCACACTCCATAGCAACTCAGTTGGTTGCAGTACCAGTGCGACCAAGAGTTGATGGGAAGCTGGAGGAGAGACCACGTGGTGTTGTTGGAGCTGACAATGTGTAGGCTCTTGGCCTGGAACTGAGCATGGAACTCTGTTCCCCCGCGCCCCCACTACAATCAGTCTGGAGAGGTCCCGATCCGGGGCTTCACCTCTCCATTTTAGTTTAATGATGTATACACCAGGGTACAATAAAAATTCCTATCTTACATGAGGCTTGCAGCGTAAACTATATACGTATAGCAATGATAAATACAACAAAACCAATGCAACAGGCAGCTCAGTGGCACATCTGGTAGAGGTGCTGCATCACAGTGCCAGAGACCCAGGTTCCATCCAGACCTCGGGTGCTGTCTGTGTGGAGTTTGCATGTTCTCCCTGTGACCTTGTGGAGTTCCACTCCTGCTCCAACCTTCCCAAAGACGTCCAGGTCGGTAGGTTAATTGGCCTCTGTAAATTACCCCCAGTATGTAACGATTAGGTGTGAAAGTGGGATAACGTAGAACTAGTGTGAACGGGTGATCAATGCTCGGTGTGGACTCAGCGGGATGAAGGTCCTGTTTCCACGCTGTATCTTTCAATCAATCAACTCAAACCATCAACAAGTGAGTCTACAACAGCAGAATGGTGAATGATTTAGCCTTTAGACTTCAGTGATACAGTTCGGAAACATGCCCTTCGGCCCACTGAGTCCACGCCAACCATTGATCATCCTATACAGTGGAGACAGTTCAAAATTGTTTGCCATAGCCAATTAACCTGCAAACCTGCACGCCTTTGGAATGTGGGAAGAAACGGGAGCACCCGGGGGAAACCCATGGGGTCACAGGGAGAACGTACAAACTCCTGAAGTTTAATTTAGTTTACAGCGTGAAAACAGGCCCTTCAGCCCATGCCGACCACCAATCACCCGTACACTAGTTCCATGTTATCTCAGTTTTGCATCCTACACACTAGGGACAATTTTACTGGAGCCAATTAACCTACAAACCTGCACATCTTTGGAATATGAATAGAAAGCGGGGCACCCGAAGGAAACTCACGTTTCCGTACAGACAGCACACGGAGTAAAGGCTCGAACCCGGGTCTGTGGCTCTGTAAGGCAGCAACTCTACCATCACACCACTGTGCTACTGTGGTGTACTGTACTGTAGTGTACAGGTAATGTAGTGCCTATGACTGACATGTATGGGCTCAGTATTGTACAACACGTCAGAAAGCCAATGAGCATTATACAGAAGCCCAAAATTAGCACAAAATAAAAGCTTGTAACGTTTATCTGCACTATTTAATTTTTGCACCTTGGGCTGGCCATTGTTGACAGAAGTGGATCTCGAGAGACACAAGAAACTGCAGATGCAGGGACCTTGAGCAAACAATGACGTGCTGGAGGAACTAAATGCAGCATCCTTGGAGGGAAATGGGTGGAAGACATTTTGTGACCCTTCTTCAAACTGATTGATTTCATGATAGATGTATATAAATATATGAAAGGCATTGATAGGGTCGACGGTCAGAACCTTTTTCCTGAGGGTAGAAATATCTAACACTAGTGTGTATAGCTATAAGGTGAAAGGGGGAAAGTTTAATGGAGATGTGCGGAGCAAGTTTTTTTTTTACACAGAGAGCGGTGGGGGCCTGGAACGCTTTGCCAGGGGTAGTGGTGGAGGCAGATAAGATAATGGTGTTTAACATGCTTTCAGATAGGCACATGGAAGTGCGGAGAATAGAGGGATATGGATCATGTACAGGCAGATGACATCAGTTTAACTTGGCATCGAGTTCGGCACAGACATAGTGGGACTGTCGATCGACGCTTCTAGTCCACCGACCATCCCCCCTAGTCCCATATACGGCTCAGGGATTTACCCTCCATCGCTTCCCACTCAAAATAACAGCCAATTTATCACCAGATAAAAACAACCCCTCCCCACCCACGCTCTCATTTCACACCTGCTATCTGAGAAAGAAGATCATGTTAGCCCTTTTTCAGTTCTTTAATTTCATGGCTTTTTGCACTATTCATTGGGAAAAGCTTTTCCACGTTTGTTATATTTATTTTAAAAACCTCTATCAAGTCCCCCCTTTGCTACATGTGTGCGTGTATATGCGTATATGTGTGTATAAATATGTGTGTATATTCTAGTATTTCTGTGTACGCGTGTGTGTATATGTGTGTGTGTGTAGGGATGGGAATGCGTGCAGTGTGCATGTGACCCATATCACCCTGGTGCTCTGTGTGTGTGTGTGTGTGTGGAGCCTGTGTGTGTGTGTTTTGGCTGTTTGTATTATTGTATGTGTGTGCGCGTGTACATGTGTCTGTGTGTATATGCGTATATGTGTGTATAAATATGTGTGTATATGTATATGTGTGTAAATGTGTGTGTGTGTGTGTGTGTGTGTATATATGTGTGTGTGTGTATGTGTGTGTGTGTGTGTGTGTGTGTGTGTGTGGGTGTATGTGTGTGTGTGTGCGTGTGTGTGCGTGTATGTGTGTGTGTGTGTATATATATATATGTGTGTGTGTGTGTGTGTGTGTGTGTGTGTATGTGTGTGTGTGTGTGTGTGTGTGCGTGTGTGTGTGTGTGTGTGTGTGTATGTGCGTGCGTGTGTGTGTGTGTGTGTGTGTGTGTGTGTGTGTGTGTGTGTGTGTATGTGTGTGCGCGTGTATGTGTCTGTGTGTATATATGTATGTGTAGGTGTATGTGTGTGTGTGTGCGTGTATGTGTATGTGTGTGTGTGTGTATATATGTGTGTGTGTATGTGTGTGTGTGTGTGTGTATGTGTGCGTGTGTGTGTGTGTGTGTGTGTGTGTGTGTGCGTGTGTGTGTGTGTGTGTGTGTGTGTGTGTGTGTGTGTGTGTGTGTGTGTGTGTGTGTGTGTGTGTGTGTGTGTGTGTGTGTGTGTGTGTGTGTGTGTTTGTAGATGTTTATCATTGATTATATTATTCACAGAATACTATGTTTATATATTCTGTTGTGCTGCTGCAAGTAAGAATTTCACTGTTCTATTTGGGACATATGACAATAAAACGCTCTTAACTTTTGACCTTAGGGCCTGTTCCTGAAGATAGACACAAAATGCTGGAGTAACTCAGCATCTCCGGAGAGGAGGAATGGGTGACGTTTTGGGTCGAGACCCTTCTTCAGACAAAGTCAGGGGAGAGGGAAACGAGATGCTCCTGGGCTGTACGGTTCTACGTTCTAACCAAATCTAGTTCAGCTTTAACTGTCTTGCTGCAGAGCCACCTAGCAAGACCTCAGCAATCCTCCTGATGTAAATATCTCTCTGACCAAGGAATGAGTGTTACCGCTGTGACCAAAGTGTCTTGATCATCTAGCTTCATTTTGGCTGTGGCCAGCACAATGAACTAAAGCTGTCTATTATTCTGGTTTCTGTTGAGTGCTGACAGATCACAACGGTGGAAAAAACGCTTGTGAATTCTGGCTTCAGTCTTTTTGAGGACAAGGGTCACACTAAACGGAAATGAATATTCCACTGCTCTTCGACAACTGTTGTTCGGAATAGTTATCGTTAAGTACAAAAGGGATATCTGCTCCCTCAAATATATCACTCAGCCATTTGTCACTGTGTTGGTGGAATGATTTACATTCACTGGTCTAAGAGGCAACTATAAACTAACCGGCCATTTGCTACTTCAAGTTTTAAAAGGAAGGTTCAGGCATCTTGTCAGAGTCAAATGAGTCATACTGGAGCAAAATCAAAACTAGCCATGATTTATTTGTGGAAATGAAAATCTTTGCAGATTTAATATCTGTTGTTTGCCCAAGTTAACGCAACATGAATTATGCTTTTGTTTCATAGCAATTCAAGCAGACTTTATCTGCACTGATCACATTTTCTTTTGAACAATCAGGAAACTGATTAGAAAGTTTATATTACGGTTTCACTGAAGTTTTATAAATTAATGACATAATTACCCACAATAAGAAAAGACGGATTTTGTAGGTCGCTTTTGATGGATTGATTGAAAGATTGAACGATTGAAAGATGCAGCATGGAAGCAAGCCCTTCGGCCCACCGAGTCCATGCCAACCACTGATAACCCATTCTCACTAATTCTATGTTATCCCACTTTCTCATCCACTGTCGACATGCGAGGGGCATTTTACAGGGGCCAATTAACCTACAAACATACATGCCTTTGGGATGTGGGAGGAAATCCATGCGGTCACAGGGAGAGTGTGCAAACTCCACACAGGCAGCGCCAGAGGTCAGGATCGAACTGTGTCTCTGGCACATAGAGGCAGCATCTCTACCAGCTGTGCCACTGTGCTCTCGGCTTTGAGTACTTACTAACCTACTGGCAACCAACTGTTGGACCACGTTGATGGACTGAGCAGAAGCCTGCAGGATGGCACAGTGGAGCAGTGGTAGAGTTGCTACCTTACAACCCCAGAGGTCTGGGTTCGATCCTGACTACTGGTGCTGTCAGTACGGAGTTTGCACATTCTCCCTGTGACCACATAGGTTTTCTCCAGCTTCCTCCCACATTCCAAAGGCATCCAGGTTTGTCGGCAAACTGGCTTTGGTAAAACAAATTTGTAAATTGTCCCTGGTGTGTAGGATGTAAGGGGTGATCGCTGGTTGGCGCGGACTCGGTGGGCCGAAGGGCCTGTTTCCACGCTGCTTCTCTAAAGCCTAAAGTAAAGTTGCAATTATGGTTACTCTTCCAATCTGCAGAAAAAGTTTCAGCATTGTCACGATGGGCTGAAGGGCCTGTTCCTGCGCTATACTCTAGTCTTTGCGATTTATAATCGAGAGAATTCCATTAAGATAGTCAGCCATCCTGCAATTAAGTTCAAAAGCTTTGTAAACTCTGTACAAACCGACTTACATTACCGCAGAGGCACTTTGAAGATCGAGGACATTTACAAGCCAATACTTGCCAAGATGAAGGCGCTATTACAAGGACGATCTGAAACCACCTATTCAGCAGTTAGAACACGGGATAACTTTCTTGACAATAACTTTAAAGCAATATTTGCAAAGGGGTCTCGAATCCATAAATAAATTTGACTCCTTGCCTCACCACCCAGTAGTCAAACACAGGGAGCTTTGTACAATGCAAGGGTTCACACCCTCTCTCCCTACAGTGGAGATGCATCAATGTGAAAGGCAGGCCTCTGTAGTTATCCACGGGCTCTGCAGGCTGGCGCCGCTGAACCAACATAAACGAAGGGGTGGCCTTATCTCTGGAGTCAGTTATGGTTTCACAGCTTTCTGCTCGATGCGAGGCATGTGTAAGCTTGCACCTTGCAAACTTCTCCACTGTTTGAGAGGGAAGCTCTGTGCTCCGATCCGATCGGCAGCCGTGTGGACATCCAGCTCACCCTTCAACTGTACATTCGGTGCACAAACCCCTGCATGTGTTTCCCCCACATCTACTTGAAGTCTGCAGCAGGGAGAGTAGTTCATACTCACTAATCCAGATAACTCATGGTAAATCTCTTCTGCACCCTCTCCTAAGTCTCCACATCTTCCCTATAATGGGGCGATCAGAGTTACACACAATGCCCAGAGCTACACACAATGACCGGAGCTACACACAATGACCGGAGCTACACACAATGACCAGAGCTACACACAATGCCCAGAGCCAGAGAGCTACACACAATGACCGGAGCTACACACAATGCCCAGAGCTACACACAATGACCAGAGCTACACACAATGCCCAGAGCTACACACAATGACCGGAGCTACACACAATGACCAGAGCTACACACAATGACCAGAGGTGGACACAATGACCGGAGCTACACACAATGCCCAGAGCTACACACAATGACCGGAGCTACACACAATGCCCAGAGCTACACACAATGCCCAGAGCTACACACAATGACCAGAGCTACACACAATGCCCAGAGCTACACACAATGACCAGAGCTACACACAATGACCAGAGTTACACACAATGACCAGAGCTACACACAATGACTAGAGATGGACACAATTTATAAACAAATATAAATTGGCTTTAACCGGCTCAGTGCCAACCCCGGGTATTCTTGGGTCATGGCCAATAGTGAATAAATCAACTTGGCATTGAATAGGTCAATCTAAATAAATGGCAGAACTTGTTCAATAGAGCAAAGTGCCTCAAATGACCAGATGATCTCCTCTGTACCTAAGTTTCTGAGGAATTATCTGCCTTCATGATGCTTTTTCAGTTTTACTGACATTATGAAGTAGGATCAGCCTAGGAATTGGTTTATAATTAATTGATAAGCATTTTAAACTTTGATTATTTATTTTTTGTTCAGTTCAGAATACAGTACAGAAACAGGCCCTTCAGCCCACCGAGTCCGCACCGCACACTAACACTATCCTACACACACTAGGGAACATTTACAATATTACCAAGCCATTAGCCTACAAACCTGCACATCTTTGGAGTGTGGGAGAAAGCCCACTTGGTCACGGGAAGAAAGTACAAATTGCGTACAGGCAGCACCCATAGTCAGGATCGAACGCGGGTCTCTGGCGCTGTAAGGCAGCAACTCTGCTCCTGCGCCACCGTGCCAAACCTTGTTCTGTTCATAAATTGTGTGCAGCTCTGGGCATTTGGGTGCTGATGTGGTCGCCCCCTTTACAGGAAGGATGAGGGGACTTTGGAGAAGATGCAGAGGAGGTTAACCAGAATGCTGCCTGGATTAGAGGATATTAGCTGTAAGGAGCAGCTGGACAAAGTTGGGCACAGGAACTATCGTAACGTTTAAGAAATATTTAGACACCGACATGGATAGGACAGGTTTAGAGGGTTATGGGCCAAATGCAGGCAGGTGGGACTAGTGTAGATGGGGCATGCTGGTTGGTGTGGGCAAGTTGGGCTGAAAGGCCTGTTTCCATGCTGTATGACTATGACTAAAATGGAATAATTTTCCTTGGAGTGTGAGAGGCTGAGGAGAGACCTGATAGAAACATACAAACCTATGAGAGGCATTGATAAGGCATCTTTCTCCCAGGGTGGAAATGCCCAAAACCTAGCATGATGGAGAGAGGGGCAAAGTTTAAAGGTGGGTATGCAACTTTCTTCTTATTTTTATGATACACAGTGTGTGTGGGGGAGAACTGAAATATCCTGCCAAGAGTCATGGAGGAGGCAGATACGATAGTAGCATTGACTTGATGGGCCAAATGGCTGCACACTGTCCCTTGACTACCCCTTGATTCCACGGCTAAAAAGACGGCACTTTTTTTTCTCAGTTCCCCACAAAGATATTCCACATAGTTTCGAAATAGCTTCAAGAGCTCAGGTAGCTCAAGATTAGAATCTCAATGCCCTCAGGATACAATGTGCACTGAGATTAAATAAATGGATTAGAGTTAAAGGCTCCACTGAGATTTGAACCTCTGACACGTGGTCATGGCAGTGTGCTTGCCTAATTTCATTGTCACAGCAGTCTCACTTCATTAGCATTAGCGCAAGTAATGGTAGGATTACAAATTACCAATCGTTTGCCAGCGGCTGCAAACATTTATTTAGTGATAATCATATTTATTTTCCTTTCTTTTACTATTTATTTTATGGCTGAAGTTCAAGGGAAAAAACGTAGACATTAGAAAACCCTGGGAAAGGGAAATTAAAGAGCATGGAATCAAAGTGCCTTTAATGCCACCACATGAGAAGAGATTTAATGGAGGGACTTTAAACTGAGTGACTGTAAAAGGCCTATCCCACTTAGGTGACTCATTAGGCGACTGCCAGAGACTAGTTTTAATGGAATTCACCTAGGACACCTGGCGACAACCTACGTCAGCAAAAATTGTTGCCAATGTCGCCGAAAATATTTCACCATGTTGAAAATTTTGCCGCAGTCGCCTGCAGTCGCCCAAAAAAATTGCCTAAGTGGGACAGGCCCTTAAGTATACACATTGAGTTGCAGATGCTGGTGCACAAAATAGGACACCGAGTGCTGGAGTAACTCAGCGGTTAGCAGTATCTCTGGAGAACATGGATAGGTGACGTTTTCTTAAGTTTATAAGGCACATGATCTGAATTAGGATATCCGGCCCATCGAGTCTGCTCCGCCATTGGATCATGGCTGATCTACTTTCCCCTCTCAACCCCATTCTTCTGTCGTCTCCCCGAAACCTTTGACACCCTTACTTACTCAATAACCTATCAATCTCCCATTTAAAATGACTTGGTCTCCACTGCCATCTTTACTCCGTGCAGACAGCACCCATGGTCAGGACTGAACCTGGGTCTCTGGCGCTATAAGGCAGCAACTCTATCGCTAGGCCACCCTGCAGACTACTGCACAGACCATTAACAAGGTCCAACAGTTGCTAGTGGAAGTTAGTACTCAAAGCGTAGAGTACAGTGGTGCAAGCTGGTTGAGCTGTTGTCTCACAGCATCAGAAACCCAGATTCGATCCTAATCTCATGTGCTGTCTGTCATTGTGGAGTTTGAGACAACGAAATGCATTTTCTCCCTGTGACCCCAAATGCTTCTTTCAGGTGCTCTGGTTTCAATGGTTCAATGGTACTTAAATGTCACATGTACTTAGGAAACATCCTCTCCACATCCACTCTATCCAAGCCATTTCACTATTAGGTAAGTTTTAATGAGGTCCCCCCTCACCCTTCTAACCTCCAGCAGGTACAGGCCCATTGCCTTGAAATGCTCATCGTACGTGAACCCAATCATCCCTGGGATCATTCTTGCAAACCTGCTCTGGACCCTCCCCAACTCCAGCACTACCTTCCTCGGATACTGCGTGCTGGAGGTTGGTCGAGGGCGAGCCGCCGAGAGAACAAAGAGCGACCTGGCGTGAGGGAGGGGGGAGAACAGGGAGAACACGAGGGACCTGGCAGGAGGGGCCGCTGGGAACAAAGAGGGGCCATTGTGACTACATTGAACACTCTGCAACTGTGGGCGCCCTATACGTGGCAACTCTTTGCACACTTTGTGTACGGTACACAAAACAAAGGATTGCACGGTGACACGTCACGTGATAATGAAGAGTATCAGTGTGGGGCCCCAAACTGTTCACCGTACCCCCAATACAGTCTGGCCAGTGCCTGATAGAGCCTTAAGAAACTAAAACCATTCATGGGTTTGATCACCTTCAGAATTTGACTTGTTGCTCGAGCTTGCCAAAGAACACTAGTTGCTGAGTGATCCGCATGGACGACAGGGATTGTAAACTGAGCTGTATAAACACTCAGATAGCACCGTCTACAACTGGCAACATCTGTCCGTGATGAAGGACAAGAGGCTTGGGGCAGTCTGTTCTGCACTTGTGCCTGACGAGCTGACAAATGCCCACATTTTAACACGGGCATTTCCTTAAGCACACAATGGCGGGGCGGCATGGTAGCGCTGCGGTAGAGTAACTGCCTTACAGCGCCAGAGACCCGGGTTCCATCCCGACTACCGGTACTGTCTGTACAGAGTTTGTACTTTCTCCGAGATCTTCGGTTTCCTCCCACTGCCCAAAGGTTTGTATCTTAAATTAAAAAGGGGTTTGTATACTTGGCATAAGTGTAAATTGTCCCTAGCGTGTGTAGGATAGTGTTAATGTGCATGGATCGCTGGTTGGCACGGACTCGGTGGGCCGAAGGGCCTGTTTCCGCGTTGTATCTCTACGAAACTGAACAAAACTAAACAAAGCCAGTCAGCTTGGATATCACGAAGCATGAAGCTCATCTTAGCATCTCGCCTTTTGATTTGAGTGATTATGTTAACAGTAAAGGCAGACAACAAAGGCTGGGACTATTCACCGTGGGTAGACACAAAAAGCTAGTGTAACTCAGTGGGACAGGCAGCATCGCTGGAGAAAAGGAATTGGTGATGTTTCGGGTTGAGAATCTGCTTCTGACTAGTCAGGGGAAAGGGAAACGAGAGATAGAGCAAGTGAATGAAAGATATGTAAAAAAGTAACAATGATAAAGGAAACAAGTTAGCTCTTTGGGGGCTGAGAACGGGAGCCTGGTGTGACTTGGGTGGGGGAGGGATGGAGAGACAGGGAGTGCAGGGGTTACTTGAAGTTAGAGAATTCAACATTCACCGTAGAATGCTGCTGAATTGTGAGAAGTACACAGGTTTTGTAATGTACCTTCTGGGAAAGATATCATCCCGGGCAGTGAAACCAAGCTGTTTTCTTGGAAGTTACAGTCATCTGCTTTCACAGTTATGGCAACGAGCCGCAGAAGAAACTGAAAGCCATGGACTGTTACGTTGTTAAGCTGGATAGAGAAGATTTATGAGGATGTTGCTAGGCCTCGAAGGCCTGAGCTGCAGGGAGAAGTTGGGCAGGCTAGGACTTTATTCCTTGGAGCGCAGGAGAATGAGGGGTGATCTTACAGAGGGCCTGTCCCATGTACGCCACCTTTACAGGCGACTGCCGGCAACCGTCATAGGTCGCCGAAATTTTCAACATGTTGAAAATTCAAGGCGACCGGAAAGACGCTACGACTCTTTGGAGACCTCTCACAACCATAGGGAGACCTCTCACAACCATACGAGACCTCTCACAACCATACTTGTCGCCAGGGGTCACCTGCATGGTCGCCGCTGAATTTTCAAACAGGCCCTTAAGATCATTAGGGCAATTGATAGGGTGAATGCACCAAGTCTTTTACCCAGTGTTGGGGAAGCAAGAACCAGAGGAAATGGGTTTAAGATGAGAGGGGCAAGATTTAATAGGGATCTGAGGGACAACTTTTTCGCACAAAGAATGGTGGCAGTATGGAAAGAGCTGCCAGAGGAGGTAGTTGAGGCAGATAACATTTAAAATACTTCTGGACACATGCATAAGAAAGGTTTAGAAGGATATAGGCCAAACGTGGGCAGGTGAGACCAATGTAGATGGGGCATCCTAGTCAGAGTGAGCAGGTTGGGCCGAAGGGCCTGTTTCTGTGCTGTTTGACTCTACAACTGTGGAATGTTGTGCAAAGTGCAAGAAGAAGGGTCACCTATTCCTTTTCCCCAGAGATGCTGCCTGACCCGCTGAGATACTCCAGCACTTTGACTCTATCTTTGGTGTAAACCAGCATCTGCAGTTCCATCCTGTGCAAGAATTCTTTCCTTGTTTTACAGCAGGAATAAATGCTGATTGCTACTCTCGACCGGCCTGGATGAATACAGACCTAACGCTACTTAAAAACCTAGACACCCCCGTCCAGGACAAGTGAAAAGAGGTGGTCACAGTTCCCCTCCCTCCTCAAGTCTCTAACAACCTTTAAAGCCAGGTTAAGGTTCTATATTTTAATAGCCTTTAATCTTAAAGGATAGTGAATAGTCAAAGGCCTGGATAGAGTGGATGTGGAGAGGATGTTTCCACTAGTGGGAGAGATTAGGACCAGAGGCCACAGCCTCAGAATAAAAGGACGCACCTTTAGAAAGATGAGGAGAAATGTCTTTAGTCAGGGGGTGGTAAATCTGTGGAATTCTTTGCCACAGAAGGCTGTAGAGGCCGTCAGTGGATATTTTTTGAGACAGAGATAGATCGATTCTTGATTAGTACAGGTGTTGGAGGTTATGGGGAGAAGGCAGGAGAATGGGGTTAGGAGGGAGAGATAGATCAGCCACGATTGAATGGTGGAGTAGACTTGATGGGCCGAATGGCCTAATACTACTCCTATTCCTTATGACATGGATCATGTTGCCAGGGATGGTGGCAGAGGCAGATCCAATAGTGGAGTTCAAGTGACTTTTAGATAGGAATGTGGATATTCAGGGAATGGTGGGATATGAATCAAATGCAGGGACAGTGGTTAGACAATAGACAATAGACAATGGGTGCAGGAGCAGGCCATTTGGCCCTTCGAGCCAGCAATGTGATCAGGCCTCCACAGCCCTCTGAGGCAGCGAATTCCACAGACTCACTGCTCTCTGTGTGAAAAAGTGTTTCCTCGTCTCTGTTCTAAACGGCTTACCCCTTATTCTTAAACTGTGGCCCTTGTTTCTGGACTCCCCCAACATCGGGAACATGTTTCCTGCCTCTAGCGTGTCCAAACCCTTAACAATCTTACATGTTTCAATGAGATACCCTCTCATCCTTCTAAACTCCAGAGTGTACAAGCCCAGCCGCTCCATTCTCTCAGCATATGACAGTCCCGCCATCCCGGGAATTAACCTTGTAAACCTACGCTGCACTCCCTCAATAGCAAGAATGTCCTTCCTCAAATTAGATTAGTTTAGCTCAGCATCATGTCCTCCCCCACAACCACTCTACTCTCAATGTTCTCATCTGGTCTTTGCTCCTCGCCATGTCTACGCCTCACCCTCCCACCTTGTGAACCAATTCTGGCGTCATTTGTAGCATGAGATCTGGGCACGGGCTGTGGATCTAGACCCTACCCCAGCGATGATGCTGAAAGCAGTGGGAAGGGGGGTGTCTCAGAGAAACGTTGGTTCAACAATACAAATGGGGTAAAATATACTGTGACAAATTAATACTTGGAAATGAAGCCACATTAAACATTCCAAGCTTTGTACTACTCCTTTCCTGAAACTCATTAATAAAATGCTGCATATCAAAATAAGTTTTTAATTTAACACAGATGCAAATACATCCACACATCCTAGCCCGCTGATTAAATATTGACAGGAATTCCGTGCATAGCTTCAAACGGACCGTAAGTAAAGGACCTCGATAGAGCAGTAATACGGAGACACAAGCAACTGCAGGTGATGGAATCTTGAATGAATGCAAAGTGCTGGAGTAACTCAGTGGGTCAGGCAGCATCTGTGGAGGACAGGGATAGGCGATGTTTTGGGCCGGGACCCTTCTTCAGACAGATCGTAGTAGGGGGGAGAAATATGGAAAGGGGAGGGGGGAGGGCGTCCAATTGTAGAGCACGCTGAAAATGGATACATCAAAACCGGCCCCTCCCATTTTACTCGTGTGTGATTTATGTTTTTGAAATAACTCGCTTGTTTGTTTAATACCCAAAACTTGATTTACATGCTAATATTATTGGAATAAAGTGCTTAAATTTACTGCTGACAATGTAGTCACATATAATTGTGCAGGAAGGAACTGTGTTGGAAAGAACTGCAGATACTGGTTTAAACTGAAGATAGACACTAAAAGCTGGAGTAACTCAGCGGGACAGGCAGCATCTCTGGAGAGAGGGAATAATAATAATAATAATAATAATAATATTTTATTTATGGGCGCCTTTCACGAGTCTCAAGGACACCTTACAAAAATTTAGCAGGTAGAGGAAAAACATGTAAGGGGAATGAAATAAATAGTAGAGATATGACTAGTACACAAAGTAAAGACAGAATTCAATACAAAACACAATAATACGGCAATTAATGGACAGATGAAAAGGGAGGGGGACGTGGGGCTAGGGTGACGTCTCGGGACGAGGCCCTTCTTCAGATTGACTTTTGTCTTACGTGCTGCGTTTCCAGCAGGTAAACCCCGTGAAAAGCCCGAGCTGCCTGGACCATCACAGTTCGGCTTCCAGTTCCACTCACCGTGACTAATAGCTTGAAGTTCCACCGTCCTGGGGATTCTCTCCACATAGTTGGGCGTGCACGACTTCCGGCTGACTTTCGACTTGAACAAGGTGTTGACCAAGGTCGACTTTCCGAGCCCACTTTCACCTGAGTGAGAAGAGAAAAGGACACCTCAGCAAAGGCAGCGAGTCCATCTGTCTACAGAGCTCTCACAAGTCTGTTTGTAGAAGTCGACACAAAGCAACAAGGAACCACTTCAGTGAAGCTGACCAAAAATGTGACTTAAAAACCATCAATCATTTACAATCCAGTTTCTGGTTTACCAGAGTTCAGTGCAGTTTATAGGTACAGCATGGAAACAGGCCCTTCAGCCCACCAAGTGCAAGTCAACCATCGATCACCCGTTCACACTTTCTCATCCACTCCCTACACACCAGGGACAATTTTACAGAGACCAATTAATCTACAAACCCACACGTTTATGGGATGTGGGAGGAAACTGGAGGAAACCCATAGAAAACCCACAGGGAAAACGTGCAAACTTCACACAGACAGCACCTGAGGTCATGATCGAACCCGGGTCTCGGGCGCTGTAAGGCAGCAACTCCTCCACTGTGCAATGTGAAGCCCTGATTCTTTTGAATGATGGACCAAGCACAACTCCTAACTCCTTCTCTTACAACTTTAGCTCTTAGAACAAAAGGGGGTGGATTCAGTCACTCAGCCATCTATGTACATGAGGAATGATCGTACAAGGGATGAGGAGGGTAGTGGGTAGTTGGCCTTCATAGAACTGGAGCCGAGTTCTACAGCCAATAAAACTCTCCCCCCCCCCCCCCCCCCCCCCCCCCCCCCCCCATCCTTCCTCTAGCTTCACAATTCACAGCTCTTCAATCCTTTTATCTCCCACATTCTGTCTTTCCATCCCTTGCCTTTGTCCCGCCATTTGCCCATCAACCACCCCCCCCCCTTGTATCCACCTAATAGTTAAGATACAAAAAGTGCTGGAATGATTTGGCAGGTCAGCCAACATCCCTGGAGAACATGGATAGGTGACGTAGTGTGTCCGAACCCTTCCCAACGTCAATCAGTCTGAAGAACGGTCCCGGCACGAAACGCCACTCTCGATGTTCTCCAAGGATGTTGCTTGACTTGCTGAGTTACTCCAGCACGTCTATCTTTGGTATAAACCAACATCTGCAGTTCCTTGTTATTACCTTTAACCCTATCACCCGCCAGGCTTTGTCCTGCCCCTCCTTTCTCCCAGCTTTCTCCCCCCACCCCCCCCCCCCGTCACACACACTCAGTCTGAAGAAGGATCCCAACCCGAAACGTCACCTATCCATGTTCTCCAGAGATGCTGCCTGACCCGCTGTGTCACTACAGCCTTGTGTTGTGGCTTTATGGTTTTATGACTGTCGTTTTATCAGACCAATTGGTCATGGAACTAATAAATCTGCCGCCTGTAATTTGTGCAAAAACCTGTCAACTCCACCTTTACTTAACCTCTGTCCAGCCCCAGACACCTCAATGTGATTTTATGTGCTGCCTGATGGACTCAGATACATCTTCCTGTTGAGACTCGAATTGAAGTCCTTAGTTGCTGGCATTTAGTCCTCTCTTCACAACATTCCTTGCTCTCTCTCTCTCTCTCTCGCTGTCACTGGACACTCTGTAAACCCACCACCCATTACTTCCAGCAACTTAGGTTGAAAGATTGTGAACTGCAGTGTCAGCTTAACAGAAGCAGACAATAGGTTCACTGTGTTGATGGAATGGGAGGCAGGCAGTGTCAGGAGCGGTAAATCATTTGCTGAACTGCCCGACACCTCTAATAGATTTGGATCGACACGGTGGCGCAGCGGCAGAGCTGCTGCCTCACAGCCCCAGGGACCCGGGTTCGATCCTGACTACGGGTGCTGTCTGTACGGAGTTTGTACGTCCTCACAGTGACCCATGTGTGTTTCCTTGAGGTGCTCCGGTTTTCTCCCAATGTTCCAAAGACGAGCAGTTTTGTAGGTTAATTGGCTTCGGTAAAACCGTCCCTATGTGTGTGGGATAGAACTAGTGCACAGGTGATCGCTGGCCGACGCTGACTCGATGGGCCGAAGGGTGTATCAACCGTATCTCTAAAACTAAACTAAACTCAATTTGGTCAGGGAAAGGTCAAAGCTCTAGCAGTGTTTTCAGCACACGGCAAGTATTGGATTGCGAGCTAGTGCTGGTCGCGTTACAGAGAAAACAATTGTGCTGCCAGGAAGAGCAGACCCAATACATGTCCTAACTTCCTGCGAGTCTTTACACATGCAGCAAGTGAGCAGTATCACTGCCACCAAAAACAGCCTGAGAAAGACAACTTCATCAATGGCAGTACATAAACATGGAGCATGGCCTAAGCACTGAACTACACCTGCTGATCATAGAAACAAGGAATGGCAGATGCTGGCTCGTGCACAAAAGGACACAGAGTGCTGGAGTAACTCAGCGGGTCAGGCCTCATCTCTGGAGAACATGTCTTTACAGGTGATGTTTTCGGTTCGAGACTCTTCTTTACACTGGTTGACTAGTTCAGACTGATATTTTTTGTAAACAGCTGATGACCTTGGAATTGAAGACAGTCTGTCCAGCACATACCAATGCCCATGTCTCAGCTAATGGGAGATAGTGGCGATCAGATAAAAACAAGTTTAGATTTATACAGTATCTTTCACAACATCCATAAGCTAAATAACCTAACAAATCTGTGGCAGTACAGTGTTGTGGTGATAGAGTTGCTGCCTCGTAGTCTCAGAGACCTGGGTTTGATTTGTTTGTTGTTTTTATGTGTATGCATGCAGGCATGTTTGTGCGTGTGTATATGTATTCACATATGTGTGTGTGTGTGTGAGTATGTATGATATATATGTGTGTGTATCTATATATATGTATATATAAATATGCACACACTGAACCTTTTTTTTTAAATCATATTATTTACAAAGTACTATGTTTACATATTCTGTAGTGCTGCTGTATGTAGGAATGTCATTGTTTCTGTCTGGGTCAGATGACAATAAAACACTCCAGAGGCAATTTACAGAGGCCAATTAACCCACAAACCCGCACGTCTCCGGGTGCGAGGAAGGTTATCTGAGATTATAAGAGGATTTAGATCAGGGATTCCCAACCTTTTGCGTCCCGTTTACCTCAGGCAACTGTAATAGCACATAACAATGTTTTTTTCACTTATTTATGAACAACTAATGATGAACAGAAAGTAGACAAAAATGCTGGAGAAACTCAGCGGGTGAGGCAGCATCTATGGAGTCTGAAGAAGGGGTTCGGCCCGAAACGTTGCCTATTTCCTTCGCTCCATAGATGCTGAGTTTCTCCAGGGTTTTTGCCTACCTTCGATTTTCCAGCATCTGCAGTTTCTTCTTAAACTTAATGATGAACAGTCGGTATACCAGAACCAAACGCAGTCAGTCAATGAGAAAAAATATGTATAAATCCAGAATCAACAAATTTACCCCCTGGGTAGATGAAATTTGCCCCTGGGAGTAACTTTACCCCAGGTTGGCAAACCTCGATTTAGATGAACTGGGGAAGTGGATCAAGAAAAATGGCAGCTGGAATTTAACTCAGATAAGCACAAGGTGCTGCATTTTGTTACGATGAAACAAGGAAATGCTTACACTGTAGAGTAGGGCCCTGGAGTGTGTTCCAGTACAGAAGGACCTAGGAATACACGTAGACACAAAATGACCGTCTGAAGAAGGGTCTCGACCTGAAACGTCACGCATTCCTTCTCTCCAGAGATGCTGCTGTCCCGCAAAGTGAATCCAGCATTTTGTGTCCACCTTTGATTTAAACCAGCATCTGTAGTTCCTTCCTACACAGAAATACAAATACATGGTTCTCTGAAAGTGGCAATAAAGGTAGATGGGGTGGTGAAGAAGGCCTTTGGTGCACTTGCCTTCATGGGACAGGGCAACGAGTACAGATGTTGGGACATTATGCTACAATTGCACAAGTTGTAGGTAGGACCACACTTGCAGTTCTGGCTGCCCAGTTATAAGAAGGATATTATTAAGCTGGAGAGGCTACAGGAAAGATTCACAAGGATATTATCAGGACCGGAGGCCTTGAATTATAAGGAGGAATGCATTGTTGGCAGTTTTTCCATATGGTGTAGGAAGTTGAAGGTTGATCTTGTAGAGATATATAATATTTGGGATATAGTCTTAGTTTTTAGTTTTAGAGATACAGCGTGGAAACAGGCCCTTCGGCCCAACGGGTCTGCACTGACCAGCGATCCCCGCACATTAACACTATTACAGACTCTAGGGATAATTTAAACATGCACCAAGCCAATTAACCTACAAACCTGTACGTTTTGGAGTGTGGGAGAAAACCGAAGATCTCGGTGAAAACCCACGCAGTCACGGGGTGAAAGTACAAACTCCGTACAGACAGCACCCGTAGTCGGGATCGAACCCGGGTTTCTGGCGCTGCAAACGGCAGCAACTCTACTGCTGCGCCACCGTGCCGTAAGGTGAATCATCACAGTCTTGTCCCCAGATTAGGGAGTCAAAAAGGCATAGATTTATGGTGAGAGGGGAAAGATTTTAAAGGGAGATGAGAAGCACCTTTTTCCACACAGAGGGTGATAGGTATGTGGAGCGAGCTGCCAGAACAAAGGGTAAAAGTGGCTACAACTGCAATGTTTAAAATACATTTAGACGGGGCAAGGATAGTAAATGTTTGGAGGGATATGGGCCAAATGCTCTTGCAACTTTGTTTAGCATGGATAAGTTGGGTCAAACAGCCTGTTACCATGCTGTATACCACAATGACTATGTTTCAGCTGCAGGTGAAATTTAATTTTAGAGGTACAGCGTAGAAACAGGCCCTTCAGCCCACTATGTCCACGGCCACTATCGACCCCACTAGCTCTATGTTATCCCACTTTCTCATCCATTCTCAACACACCAGGGGCCGCTTCCCACTTTATAGCCGCTCGCACTGCACATGCGCAGTACACAGTCCACGCTGCAAAGGCTAAATTTCAGCTCCCCTTGAAATTGACGGCTTGAAGCAGCGTCGACGGCACATCAGCTGCACACACTTTCCCGTATTACATGCACTGCCCATGAAAGGCACGGAGAATTATGCCTACCTAACAGATCGATCTCTTAGGTAGGCATAATTCTCCAGTGCCTTTACTATTTATATTTAATGATTATCATGTTATAATTTAGTTAGGGTAAGCAGTGCCTACCTTGCCTACCCTGATGGCACGTGCCCCTGGGACAGGTTTGGAAGGATATGGACCAAACGTGGACAGGTGGGACTAGTGTAGCTGGGGCGTGTTGGCCGGAGTGGACAAGTTGGGCTGAAGGGCCTGTTTCCACACTGTATCACTCTGATTCAATTCATGGCGTCTTTGGGATGTGGGAGGAAACCCAAGCGGTCGCGGGGAGAACGTGCAAACTTAGCACAGATAGCACCCGGGGCAGGATTGAACCCGTGCCTCTGGCGCTGAGAGGCAGCAGCTCTACCAGCTGCAGCACCGCGCCTCCCTAAGATTTGACAGTGCAGTGTGGGACATGGTTACATGTTTAGAAATAGGATTAATCATTGAAAACCTGCAAAATAATCTTCCCTCTAATTTGAACGGCAGTGTAGTGTTGCTGCCTCACAGCGCCAGAGACCCCAGTTTGATCCTGACTATGTGTGCTATCTGTACGGAGTTTGTACATTCTCCCTAGGACCTCGTGGGTTTTCTCTGGGTGCTCCGGTTTCCTCCCACAATGCAAAGACGTGCGGGATTGTAGGTTAATTGGCTTTGGTGCAAAACAGTAAATTGTCCCTGGTGCGCAGGGTATTGCTAGTGTACGGGGATCGCTGGTCGGCGCAGATTCGGTGGCACAAAGGGTCTGTTTCCGCTCTGTATCTCTACAGTCTAACGCCTAAAGTAAAGACTCATTTATCTTTTCTGTGGAAGCATCCTCTATATAAATGCCTGCCTCTAATACCATGAGTACGCTGCCAAAGTAGTTCACTGGCTTTGAAACACCGTGGAATGTGATGAGGACACAAGAGCCACACATTTATCTTTTGTCCCCTGAAGCCAGAAATGTTTCTGGCTCAACATTGTTGAAGGTTTATCTTCCATGGACAGGTCAGGCAGGCCTGTCTTGCATCTTTTGTCGAGATGTTCACTGAGTTAGAGTCTGAGTCCTATCCACACACACAGTTTTCCCACAGACCGGGAGACAAAGGGCCAATTGTGCTCACACAAAGAAGCCGGCACATCTCCCCAACTTGTAATTAAGTTGCCAGCTTCAACCCTGTTTTCAGGCTAATCAAGAAAAAGTCAAGCAAAGCTTGCAATATGTTGCGCAAACATCATCGAGATATGTGCGGGGAACGAGACCGCTCCGAATGTTGGCTGTAAGCCAAGAACACAAACACTGCCACACACAGCGTATGTTGAGGCACAGACAGAAACATCGTCAATGGGCCGTGAGACAAGAGACACAGGTGAAAGCCATCCTCACCTACGCAACACTATATATGGATCGAGACCCTTCCTCTGGACTGAAAGGATGAAGGTATGAAGAGGTACATAACTAGTATGAAGAGATGAGGAGAAAGGAACTGCAGATGCTGGTTTACACCGAAGGTTTACACAAAAAGCTGGAGTAACTCAGCAGGTTAGGAAGCATCTCTGGAGGGAAGGAATGGGTGGCGTTTCAGGTCGAGACGCTTCTTTCAGACCGAAACGTCACCTATTCCATTTCTCCAGAGATGCTGCCTGACACGTTGAGTTATTCCAACATTTTGTGTCCATCTTCGGTGTAAACCAGAATCTGCAGTTCCTTCGTCTACTTCCTGAGGAAATCTGGCATGTCTCCAAACTTTGCAAACTTCCACAGATGCACCAGACTGTCGGGTTGTATCACATCTTGGTTTGGGAACAGCTCAAGCCAAGACCGCAAGAAACGGCAGAGAGTCGTGGATGTAGTTTAGTCCATCACACAGACCAGACATCTCCCACCATTGTCTCCATCTACACTTCATGTTGCCTTGGGAAAGCAGCCGACAAGAATGAAAGACCTTCCCTACCACAGTCATTCCCTCTTCTCCCCACTCCCATGGGACAGAAGATACAGAAGATTGAGAGCGTGCACCACCAGACTCGGGAAGAGCTGCTTCCCCTCGGTCATCAGGCTTGTGAACAATCCTCCCGTAAGTTAAGGGCCTGCCCCACTTGGGCGTCATTTGCGCGTCACGCAGGTGGCGTGCGAGGATTTTGAGCATCCCAAAATCCTGGGCGCCGCTCGCTACCGTGCGTCACTGCATACGCCACCACGCCTCAACACGCACCATACAGGCCATGCGCACATCGCGACGGGCCAACCAATTTTTAGGATGTCACGTAAATGACGCCCAAGTGGGACAGGCCCTAAAGGCTACGGTCCTGGATCTCTCAACCAGCCTCATTTCATGCATTGGACTTTACTCTGGAACATTTGTGCTATAATGCTGAGAACTGCATTCTGCACTCTGCATCTTTCCCTTCACTCTATCTATGTACTTGAGATTGAACTAGTTGTATGCATGCAATGTATTATATTATTATTATTATTTGATTGGATAGCATGCAAAACAAAGCTTTCCATTCTACCTCGGTACACATGACAATAATACCCCCAAACCTTATATGATGTTTACAATGCAGCAAAATGTTTAAACCAAAGATAGACACAAAAAGTCAGTCCCGCTGAGTTACTCCAGCTTTTTGTTTCTATCTTCAATTTAAAGCAACCTCTGCAGTTCCTTCCGACACAATCTCATTGACCGGCAGATTATGGCTTGAGGTGCCCCCACATGTCCCAATGTTCCAGAGTTCAGCAGGTCAGACAGCATCTCTGAAGAAAAGTAAAAGGTGACAACTATTAACATCTACAAACAAGTGGCCGCTGATGCTGGTTTAGAAATAAAGACACAAAGTGCCGGAGTAACAGCAGGTACTTTTCTCCAAAGGTGCTGCCCGTCCCGCTGAGTTACCCCAGCTTTTTGTGTCTACCTTCAGTTTAAACCGGCATCTGTGGTTTCTTCGTGCACATAATGTTTAAAGATGCTTCTCATGAGCATCATCAATCAAAGACTGATACCGAGCCTTGTTGCGTAGATGACTAAACGCTTGGTCAGAGGTCTAGAGTGATGGAGATAAGTATGGATACAGGACCCAGTGGCCCATTGAGTCCCCACTTACACTAGTTCCACCTTAACCCTATTTTTGATTCTCCTCATCTCCTCCACCCCTCATATTCTACCACTCACTGTACTGTAGCCAATTAAACTACCAACCTGCACAGTTTTGGAATGTGGGGGGAAACCAGAGCACCTGGAGGAAACCCAGGCAGAAACTTGCACCCTCTACCTGATGCAAGGATTGAGCCTAGATCTTTTGCTCTGTGAGGCAGTGGTAGCCTGGCCCGGCACGGCGCGCCCGCCCGTCGCGGACCCGCCCAAAGTGTAACCAGCCGTACGGAGGGCCGGTAGCCAGACCAGCAGTGGGAGGGAATGCACGGCCTCGATGGTGGAGTGGGCCGCTGGAGGCCCTGCAGCAGCCTGGGGCTCGACTGGATCGGGCTCCGCTCTCAGAGGCCGAGCACGTGGACCCAACGCGGCCTGCAGCGGTGGAGGGCACCACGGCTACGCTTGGCCAGGCCAACTATGCAACATCACCAGGACAACGGGCCTTCATGGTCAGATCAAGAACCCTGCACTTACAACAACTGGAACTTGAAAATGGTGCCAAACCTGGCGACTCTGTATACTGTCTCAGTGTACAACTGCTGTACACTTGTACTGTATCTAAGATGCTTATCTAAGATGTATCTATGTGCTTATGTATAGTGATACTTATACTGAACTGTGTACAAAAATGCACTGTACCTTGGTACATCCTGCTAAAGTACCATAGCACCATTGAAGATGACCAGGCAGTGGTTTTCTTCCTGAAGCCCTATAGAGTGTTTGTGTTGGGGAGCGTTTCATGTCGGACGGATTGCTGAGACGTAAACTGCCCACTGTGTGTTTCCACTAAGAAATTCCAAGCTGTAGATCAGACTGGGGTCAGGAGGTGCTGATTTGAGCGGGGCCCAGGGTCAGTGGAACAAAGTCATCGCGCTTCATCCAAGCACTCCACATTACGGCTTTGTTCTAAATGAACTGTTTATGTGTGTACAGACCTTGGGCATAGTCGGGGGCCCTACGTGGACACAGAACTGTCTGATTAAACCCAAACAAGATGATGTTCACAGGATGATAAATTGCCAAACTCAAAAACCAAAGTAGAAGCCTTCAGGATATAACCAAGCAAATCTTACTCAAATTACCAGCCAAGCACAGCATCAATCTTAATATGGCGTCGGTTCCCACATTAAGATGCTAAAAAAAAAAAAAAACAAATATATAAATAAGCAGAATCAGGACCTGGTAACGGGAGGTAAAATAACAAAAACAGACTTGGTTGGTAGTCCCCTTTCTGCGGAGTTTAATGTTATAATAGAGCGATTGTTTCTACTTTCTCTTTCTCTCTTTTCTAGGGTCTATTTTCTCACTTTACTTCCTTCTCTAACTTCTTTCCTAAGGGGCTTTCTTTTCCTTACACTCTTGCACTGCACGATTCTCTTGCACTTTCTCTACTTTCCTAACTTCTACCTTTTTCTTAAAGCTCTAAAAAAAAAAATTAAAAAAAAATGAAGCGGTACAAAAAATGTATCAAGATATATGTGTTGCGTAGAATTGTAATTTACCGTACTTCTAATAAAAATTAAAAAAAAAAAAAAAAAAAAAAAAAAAAAAAAAAAAAAAAAAAAAAAAAAAAGATGCTAACTGGGGGAAAAACATGTTTTTGCTTTAGACATTTAGAGATACAGCAGAGAAACAGGCCCTTCGGCCCACCAAGTGCATGCCGACCATCAATCACCCTGTACACTAACACTATCTTATACACTAGGGACACTTTCCAATTTTAGTAAAGCCAATTAAACTAGAAACCTGTACGTGTTTGGAGTGTGGGAGGAAACCAGAGAACCCGGAGAAAACCCACGCGGTCACGGGGAGAAAGTACAAACCTCGTACAGACAGCACCCGTAGTCAGGATCGAACCCGGGTCTGTAGTGTGAGGCAGCCCTTTATAAAAACATGATAAACGCTAAATCATTCCAGCTCAGACTTTAAATATAAGTTTAATCACCTATACTTTGTTGCTGAGATGTGTTATTATATGTTTGTTATATGACACTGTTTAGACAGGGAGCAGCATCTGTCTGATGCCGATTAATCTGGTTTCAGTTACTCAGGATGATCAGAATAGCAAGTCAGTCACAATGAGTTGCTTTAAAAATGGTTGCCCCATCATTAGCATTACATGGCACAAAGGAAATCAAATAACCAATTAATGCAAGCCATGTTATTTATAGAATCGGAGATCAGTACAGCACAGGATCAGGCTCTTCAGCCCAGAGTGTTTGTGCCGGTCTCGAAGCCAAGACAAACTCTTATCTGCCTAGACATGATCCATATCTCTCCACTCACGGCATATCAATTAAAAGTCTGGAACGCCACCTAAACCACCGCCCCTGGCAACGCGTTGCTGGCACCTATCGCATTCTGTGTAAAGAAAAACTTGACCAGACATCTCCTTTAAACCTTCAAATTGTGTTCTCCTGCACAATTAATGTGTCTTCTTTTGCAAGTGTTGCTTAAGAGAGAGTGAACTGGAGTTTAATCTTCTGCGCCCTCGAGGTCAGCGGCGGGAGGTGTCCCCGGGGCACAAAGGCTGAAGGTGGCCGGCCGAGATTGTAAAGCTCGAGAGAGAGAGAGAGAGGAAGGTAGCGGAAATGGGGAAATAGGTGGAGGGGAGTGATGTGTGGGAGCCCAGGTGGGATGCAGAGGAGGAGAAAGTGGGGGGGAGGTGTGTGCAGAAGCTTTAACTGATTCACTCGTCAATCATTCTATCCCAACTCGCGAGCTAACTTTGGACAGCACGGTGGCGCAGCGGTAGAGTTGCTGCCTTACAGCGCCAGAGACCCGGGTTCAATCCTGACTACGGGGTATGTCTGCATGGAGTTTGTACGTTCCCTCCATTACCTGCGCGGGTTCTCTCCGGGTGTTCCGGTTTCCTCCCACATTCCAAAGACATTCAGGTTTGTAGGGTGAGTAGGATAGTGTTAGTATGCGGGGATCGCTGGTCAGCACGGACTCAGGGGGCCGAGGGGTCTGTTTCCATGCTGTATCTCTAAACTAAACTAAACTAAACTTAACTAGAGTTAGACACTGGCTGGACCAACTCAATTGGTGGGATAGCATCTCTGGAGAAAAGGAATAGGTGATGTGCTTTGAAAATCAGATGTTTTCACTGTCTTTGCAGCAAGTAGGAAAAGCGATGTGAAAGGTGTCTCACAGGCAAAGCTGTAAGAATTTTACAGAGTTCAACTCGCAAATATACTCTGAGTTAAGGGTCTGTCCCACTTGGGTGTCATTTGCGTGTCACGCAGATGGCGTGCGAAGATTTTGTACATCCCAAAATCCTGGGGCGCCGCGCGCAACCGCGCGTCAATGCCTTTGTCACCGTGCACCATGCACCATGCATGCGTAATGTGCATCATGCATGCATCACGTGCGCTTCACAACGTGCGCGTCGTGCATCGTGAAGCCTAAATGATGTAGCGTAAATTACGCGCAAATTAGGCCCAAGTGGGACAGGCCCTTTACTATTTAACATTGATAGCGCTCTCAGATCTAACACAGATTACAAATCAAATTAAATCAGGCGATACTGGATCTGAGGTCTAAGGTGGAGATTTACATAAATCAAACAAAATTCTGCCAGACTCAAACTGAAAGCAGATTCATCACTGTAGCTCATGGTTTTGGAGGAAGTTATGGAAACCACAGTGTACAAAGTAATAGTGAACTGATACTTGGGCAAACTAACCCGATAGGATGTAGAAACAAGGAACTGCAGATACTGGTTTACACAAAGGACACAAAATGCTAGAATAACTCAATGGGTCAGGCAACATCTTTTCGGCAAGGTTTCGTGTCGGGCCTGAAAGAAGGGTCCCAACCCGAATCGCCACCTATCCATGTCCTCTAACGATGCTGCCTGACCTACTGAGTTACTCCAGCAGTTTGTGTCCTAGTTTGATAGGACTCCTTATGCAGTGAATTGAAGCAATCTGACTGCTTCATATACTTTTATTCCAAGGGTTTTATTTTTTTTTAATGGTAGTAATAAAAGTAAATATTTGTATAATACCAGCTGGTAGGGTTGCTGCCTAATAGTGCCAGAAACCTGGATTCAATCCTGACCTCGGGGGCTGTCTGCGTGGAATTTGCACGTCACCCCTGTGACTGCGTGGGTTTCCTCTGGGTGCTCCAGTTTCCTCCCATATCCCAAAGATGTGTGGGTTTTTAAGATACAATTGCAAACTGCGTCTAGCATGTAGGAAATGGATGAGAAAATGGGATGGCAGTAATCTGGTGGTCGATGGTCAGCATGAACTGGTTGTGCTGAAGGGCCTGCTTCCATGCTATATCTCCAAACTAAACTAATACCAGATTCATCATCCATGTGATCCTACAAATATTATTTGTTCTTTTCAGCTACACAAGAGATTATTAAACAAAAGCTTTTACTAAACGTTGGGGAATCAAGAACCAGGGGAGATAGGTTTAAGGTGACGGAGGAAAGATTTCATTGAAACCTGAGGGGCAACTTTTTTTTTTAAACACAAAGTGTAGTAATATATGGAACAGGTTGCCGGAGGAGGTCGTTGAGGCAGGTACGATCACAACATTAGGAATGGAATAGATATTTAAATATAATTTGAACAGATACATGGATAGGATAGATTTAGCGGGATATGGGCCAAATTTGGGGCAGGTGGGACTAGTGCAGATGAGGCATGCTGGTCGGTGAGGGCAAGTTGGTCCGAAGGGCCTGTTTCTGTGCTGTTTGACTCCACAATTTGGACATGTGGAAGTGGGAATATCTGGAAACTACTCAGCAGGTCAGGCAGCGTCTGAGGAAAGGGAACTAAAATTATGGTTTCAAGTTGAAGACCCTTCATCAGCACCGCTGCCTGATAATTCAAATAGGCAAAAGTCCACATCATGCAAAGGTAGCAATGGGAGGAACCATTTTGTCTGAGAGAGACCTTCAACTTGAAACATGAACTTTGTTTCCACAGATGTTGCCTGACCTGCTGAATACTTGTACCATTGTTTCAGATTTCCAGCATCTGCAATCTCTTTGACTTTCAGCCAGAATAAATAGATCATTTTCAGGTTGGGAAGCTGAAACTATGTCAACGCTGAAGGGATGTGTGCTGTTCATAACCTACCTCACTGACTTAAAGGCCCAAGTATATTGGCAGGATAAGTCCAAGCCACTATTTAGGGGCAGCACAGTGGTGCAGCTGGTAGATCTGCTACCTCACAACCCCAGAGACTTGGGTTCGATTCCGACCTCGGGTGCTGCCTGGATGGAGTTTGCATGCTCTCCCCGTGACCACGTGGGTTTGCTCATGGTGCGTAGCGAGTGGGATAACTTTGAACGGGTGATCGATGGTCAACGTGGACTCAGAGGGCGAAAGGGTCTGTTTCCACACTGTATCTTTCAATCAATCAATATTGTTTTTGGTGCTTTCTGCTTCAATGCTCACTTTGCATCTGATTAATTAGCAGAGACTTTGCTGCACTCTAATTGAAGCTTTCATGTATTGAACGGCAACAGTATTGATGCCAGGATTACAAAGTAGCAATTTTATCACTCGGCGCTTGCCAACAGAAACCAATTAAAAATCTCATTATTATTATTTAACAAATTCTCAGCTGCCCTACTAGGACCAACACATCACATCACGTTGTGGGTGGACTGAAGAGATTACAGTTGTTTGTTAAACAGTTTTCCCCACGCTGTTCAGTGTTATTGTAGCACCCTGTAGAAAGGTGACCTTTATGCATTTCATCGCCCTGATTTCCACACTGTCCTCTCTCTATTAACCATTGTTACACCAGATACTGTGCCAAGGGTGATTGGTCATTGAAGCCACATCATAGGTTGCACCTAAAACCCTACGTGTCTGTGTTGGATCTCCAACCATTTGTGACTTTAGACTTTAAAGATACAGAGTGGAAACAGGCCCACCGAGTCCACATCGACCAGCGATCACCCCGTACACTGGCCCTATCCGACACACAAGGGACAATTTACAATGTTACCAAACCCAACTAACCTACAAACCTGCACGTCTTTGGGAACGTGGGCGGAAACCGAGCACCCGGAGAAAACCCATGCAGTCACGGGGAGAACGTACAAACTCCGTACAGGCAGCACCTATAGTCAGGATCGAACCAGAGTCCCTGGTGCTGCAAGGCAGCAACTCTACCGTTGCGCCACTGTGCCAACTAAGCAAGACGGAGAGTTATTTTGAGAAGCTCGGTGGCAAAATGGACAAAGTCAGTCTAATACTGTGGAACATCAAGAGTTGAGTGGAGATTTAATATATTTAGTTATGAGACGCATAGATAGGGTAGACAGTCAGAACCATTTTTCCAGAGTGGAAATATCAAGGACTGGAGAGCATGTTTTTATGGCGAGAGGGGCAAGTTTAACGGAGATGCACGTTTTCCTTTATACAGTGGGGTAGGTGCCTGGAATGTGCTGTCATGGATGGTGGTGGAGGCAGATACTATAGTGGTGTTTAATATGCTTTTAGATAGGCACATGGATATGCAGGGAATGGAGGGATATAGATGATGTGCATGGCACAAAGTGCTGGAGGAACTCAGTGTTCAGGCAGCAACCATGGAGGGAATGGACAGGTAATCTTTTTCGGTCAAGACCCTTCTTCAGACTCCAGACTCCGAAGAAGAATTTGAAGAAGGGTCCCGACCTGAAATGTCACCTGTCCGTTCCCTCCAAGATACTGCATGACCTTCTGAGTTCCTCCAGCACTTAGTGTTTTGCTCAAGATTCCAGCATCTGCAGTTCCATGTGTCTCCATGTATAGGCCCCTCGTTATCTTAGTTGTTCCCCACAATTTCATTTGTCATCCTTTAGTTTAAAAATGAGCAAACATTCATGACTTATAAAGAAAATAAACTGCTGGGAGGCTCATCAAGTCGAGCAGCATCTCAGGTAACAGACTACTGACTGACATCTACTACAAACCCACTGACTCCCATGGCTATCTGGACTACACTTCTTCCCACCCTGCTTCCTGTAATGACTCTATCCCCTATTCCCAATTCCCCCGTCTACGCCGCATCTACACCCAGGATGAGGTGTTCCAAACCGGGTCATCGGAGATGTCCTCATTCTTCAGGGAACGGGGGTTCCTCTCTTCGACTATAGATGAGGCTCTCACCAGGGTCTCCTCTATATCCCGTAGCTCCGCCCTCACTCCCCATCCCCCCACTCGTAATAAGGACAGAGTCCCCCTTGTCCTCACCTTCCACCCTACCAGCCATCACATACAACAGATAATCCTCCGACATTTTCGCCACCTCCAACGGGATCCCACCACTGGGCACATCTTCCCATCTCCTCCCCTTTCAGCTTTCCGCAGAGACCACTCCCTCCGTAACTCCCTGGTCAATTCGTCCCTTCCCACCCAAACCACCCCCTCCCCTGGTACTTTCCCTTGCAACCGCAGGAAACGCTACACTTGTCGCTTTACCTCCCTTCTTGATTCCATCCAAGGAGCCAAGCAGTCTTTCCAGGTGAGGCAGAGGTTCACCTGCACCTCCTCCAACCTCATCTATTGCGTCCGCTGCTCTAGGTGTCAACTGCTCTACATCGGTGAGACCAAGCGCAGGCTTGGCGATCGCTTCACCCAACACCTCCACAGTTCGCATTAACCAACCTGATCTCCCGGTGGCTCAGCACTTCAACTCCCCCTCCCATTCCGAATCCGACCTTTCTGTTCTGGGCCTCCTCCATGGCCAGTGAGTCCCACCGCAAATTGGAGGAGCAGCACCTCATGTTTCGCTTGGGTAGTTTACACCCCAACGGTATGAACATTGACCTCCAATTTCAGGTAGTCCCTGCTTTCTCCCTCCTTCCCCTCCCCTTCCCTGCTCTCCCTCTAGCCTACTGTCTCTGCCTCTTCCTTTCTTCTTCCCCCCCCCCCACATCAGTCTGAAGAAGGGTCTCGACCCGAAACGTCACCTATTCCTTCGCTCCATAGATGCTGCCTCACCCGCTGAGTTTCTCCAGCATTTCTGTCTACCTTCTTTGGGGATAGAGATCGTTTTGGTTCATACCCCTGCTGTCATGGTCAGCTTAAGAATTCTACATCAATAACAACCTGGACTTCAAAACAGCACTAAATCTGGCGACTCTGTATCCTGTCTTGGTGTACTACTGCTGTACACTTGCACTGTTTCTGAGATGCTTATCTAACATATATCCAAGTGCTTATGTATAGTGGTACTTGGACTGAACTGTGTACAGAAACGAGTTTCACTGTACCTCGGTACATGTGACAATAAAGAGCCAGTGAACCAGCATGTAGGGAAAGGATGTGAAAGTGGGATAACATAGAACTTGTGTCGAAACAATTAAACTGCAGATGCTGGGTTACAAAGAAGGCACAACGTGCTGAAGTAACTCAGCAGGTCGGGCAGCATCTCTGGGGGCTCGGTGGGCCAAAGGGCCCGTTTCCATGCTGTATCTTTCAATCAATTCATTCCAATGTTACTCCCCTCAGTCACGTTGGTAGAGGTTCACTGGAGGGCCCTCTGATTGTAATCTAGTTTTCAAGTGAGGACGACCAGGACCTATGAGATTAACGTCGTGGGAAAGGATCAAACATGATGCCTTGTCCACTGGATGCACACAGGGACACACACGCCTGTAGATACACAGACTGTAAATCTACAAAGGGCTCTAATAAACCAGTTAATGGAAGCAATTAGAATTGAACTGAGGAAGCAAAGTCAGTATCATGGGAACAGGAACTGTGGATGATTAAAATAAAAGCCCTTTAACGAGGAGAGCTGGTCCCAAATTATTCTGTGTAAGAGTTAATAATAAAGTCCCACTCCCTGAGGAAAGTCAATGTTTGGTACAGGTCCCATATGGTCTATGTTTGACTCATTTCACAGATGCACTGCATGGTTTTAGAAGCAGATACGATTCATTTACTCTTTAAACCAGGCAATTAATGCATCCAAGGGCCCACTGCGTGTAATATGATACAGATCTCGCTGAAAATGGGTTTAGTATTTAATGTTAAACGTTCTATTAGTGTAATGGTGCTTCGTTATTAGTGTTAGGATCAAAGCAGGGTCACTTTCACGTTGCCATAAGCATGTGCATTATTGAGGTGGAGGGCTAGTCCATGGAGCTTTGAAAATTGCCTAATTAATCCGTAATTTATTTATTAAGATTGCCATTTGACCATATCTAATGCTGGCTTCACCATGATTCACCACATCCCTTAAAACACACAAGCTTGAACCGTGGGATGTACAGGAATGTGTGTTGTTTTAGTTTAGTTTAGTAGTTTAGAGATACAGCATGGAAACAGGCCCTTCGGCCCACCGACTCGTGCCGACCAGCGATCCCCGCACACTTACACTGTTCTGGGAGCAATTTACAATTATACCGAGCCAATTAACCTACATCTTTGGAGCGTGGAAAGAAACCGGAGATCCCGGAGAAAACCCCACGCAGGTCACGGGGAGAACGTACAAACTCCATACAGACAGCACCCGTAGTCAGGATCGAACCTGGGTCTCTGGCGCTGTAAGGCAGCAACTCTGCTGCTGCGCCACTGTGCTGCCCTTGGACGGCGGTAGCGGTAGAGCTGCTGCCTCACAGCGCCAGAGACCCAGGTTCGATCCTGACTACGGGTGCTGTCTTTACACAGTTTGTACGCTCTCCCCGTGACCTGCGTGCGTTTTTGTCCGGATGCTCCGGTTCTCTCCCACACTCCAATGACATACAGGTTGCAGGCTATTTGTCTTTGGTAAAATTGTCCCTAATAGAAACATAGAAAATAGGTGCAGGAGTAGGCCATTCGGCCCTTCGAGCCTGCACCGCCATTCAATATGATCATGGCTGATCATCCAACTCAGTATCCTGTACCTGCCTTCTCTCCATACCCCCTGATCCCTTTAGCCACAAGGGCCACATTTAACTCCCTCTTAAATATAGCCAATGAACTGGCTTCAACTACATTCTGTGGCAGAGATTTCCACAGATTCACCACTCTCTGTGTGAAAAAATGTTCTTCTCATCTCAGTTTTAAAGGATTTCCCCCTTATCCTTAAGCTGTGACCCCTTGTCCTGGACTTCCCCAACATCGGGAGCAATCTTCCTGCATCTAGCCTGTCCAACCCCTCAAGAATTTTGTAAGTTTCTATAAGATCTAGCGAGTACAAGCCGGGTGCAGGCCAAGTGTGTAGGATAGTGTTAGTGTGTGGCAAACATGGACTGGGTGGGCCTAAGGGCCTGTTTCTCCAAACCACAGCAGATCTTTCAACCAATTGAGCTCATCTCAGTTTACAGCCAGTAGAACACAAAGTCCTAGTGCGACACAACGCCTTAGGGTGGACCCCAAAACGACCTCTGCGTCCCCTTCCAAATATCCTTGTCAACGTGATGGATGACCATAAGTCATAGGTGCAAAATTAGCACATTTTGAGGGAAGAAACACTGACCCGATGTTTTAAGAGTTGCCGTGACTGTTAATCGAGATAAGGACTCCAATTATAGCGATAGACATACAGCAAGTGAAAGTACGGGGTGAGGCAGCATGATGAGCACTCAGTTGCACAAGAACAAAAAAAATGCATTAATACTAATGGATGAAATGAACACAGAACAGCACAAGAGGAGGCCCTTCGGCCCACAATGTCTGTACCCAACTTGATGCCACGACCAATTCTTATCTGCATGCCCATAATCCATGTCCCTCCATAGCCACATGCCTATCCAAAAGACTTAAATGCCACGATGCTATCTGCCCGCACCATCGCCAACCCCGCTAACCCCGCATTCCATTTTTCTCACCACACTCCGTGGGTGGCACCGTGGCGCAGCTGGTAGAGCTGCTGCCTCACCGAGCCAGAGACCAGGGTTCGATCCTGACTTTGGGTGCTGTGCGTGTGGAGTTTGCACGTTCTACCTGTGACGGTGCAGGCTTCCTCCAAACGCTCCGTTCTCCTCCCACATCCTAGGACGGTGGGTTCGTAGGTTCATTGGCCTCTGCAAATTGTAAGGAATGGATGCGAGAGTGGGATAACACATAGTGAAAGGCCGGGGTAAAACGGATTCCACTAGTGGGAATAGCTTCAGAATAAAAGGACGCATCTTTAGAATGGAAACGAGGGGGAATGTCTCAGGTCAGAGGGTGGTGAATCTGTGGAATTCATTGCCACAGAGGGCCATGGAAGCAAGTCAATGGGTATTTTTAAGGCGAAGATTGACAGTAAAGTTCTTGATCAGTAAAGTTGTCAAGAATAATGGGGAGAAGGCAGGAGAATGGGGTTGAGAGGGAAAGATGGATCAGCCGTGATTGAATGGCGTAGTAGACTCGATAGGCCGAATGGCCTAATTCTGCTCCTTTGATTTAAGAACTTATGAACTAGTGTGAATGGGTGATTGATGGTCGGCATGGACTCGATGGGCCAAAGGGCCTGTTTCCATGATGTATGTTTCTATTCAGTCAAACCGACCACTCCATTTTGCAAATAAAGCATACTTTTGGTGAAGAAAAATTCACCCTGTGCTTTAAATGTTTCCCATGACTGTTAATATGGAAAAAGATGTCAACTTTAAAGAGAGCAAGGTGGAAAATGCAGTATAAAACGGGATGACGAGCAGTCAGAAGTAGTTCAGAAAACAACACATAAACACTAATACCAAAGGGCAATATGAAGTGAAAGTTGTCAGAATGTTTAATTCCTTTCACGTGCTGTCGCTGTGACAGCTTGTGAAACTTTATTACAGCTTCCTAAATTTTTACGCAAGTTCATCGAGATTACCAAATAAATACATTTTGTGTCTTTCACAACCCCAGGCACCCTGACTTTGCAAAGGGGAAAGTTAATTTTTACAGACAGTGACCATTTGAGGCGGTGTGGTGTCGCAGTGGTAGAGTTGCTGCCTCACAGCACCAGAGACCCGGGTTCGATCCTGAATACTTGTGCTGTCTGTACGGAGTTTGTATGTTCTCCCCTGTGACTGTGTGGGTTTTCTCTGGATGCTCCGGTTTCCTTGCACACTACAAAGACGTACAGGTTTGCAGGTTGATTTGGCTTTGGTAAAATGGAATATTATCCCTAGTGTGTAGGATAGGGCTAGTGTACGGGGATCATGGTCGGCGCGGACTTAGGGGGCCAAGGGACCTGTTTCTGCTTTGTATCTCTAAACTAACTAAACGTCCTGGACATTGTATTTCGTAGCAGCTCCCAAGACTCCATTGATAATTACTTTCATCTGCAGTGCTGTGTCTCTTTATGCCCAAGCCATGCATTATTTGGTAGAATTTCATAGCTATAGAGCATGGCCCTTCAGCCCAACAAGTCTGTGCTGACCAAAGTGCTATCTTGAGCTAGCCACTTGCCTGCATTTAGCCCATATCCTTCCGTTTGCTTATAAAGGGGTTTCCTATCCATTTCCTTTATTTTAAAGTTAAAGGTGAACACTGCAGAGTAAAGGGCCTGCCCACTTTTACGACCTAATTCACGACCTCTGCCGAGTTTGCTCTTGACAGCATACTCGCAGCACAAGGGCATAGGAGGTCGTAGGTAGGTCGTAGCAGGCCGTGATGCTAGTCGTAGGTACGCGTGGCATCAAGTAGCTCGGGCCGTTTTTCTAGCCTGATGAAAAATGTCCATGAGTAAAAAAGGTTGTGAATTAGGTTGTGAAAGTGGGACAGGCCACTTGGACACTATTGAATGTATGGACCAGTGCTTCTTAAACTGGTGAATGGTACACCCATTGCAAAATAAATTATTTTGGGGTGAATGAAACCTAAAGGGGTGAATGATGGGTGAATGACTTAATTTATTCAGATATTTATATATATTTTTTTCTACACTTAAAAAGGGCATTGCCATTAAAGTGGTTAGTAAGCTCATTGGTTTTAATGGCAGTGGAGCTGGAAATTTGATGTATTTTTCTCTCTACCTATGGTTTTCTAATTCAGCCAGATATTTCCCAAATTTACTGTAATATAACCTTTTAGGGAAGGCCATGGTTTTTTTTAGCTCGTTTTCCAAGAAGTAAACTGCAGTAATCAAAGCTCGAAAGGGTAGGATGGGGCTGAAGCCCAGAGTTTAGACGTTGGAATGGTTTTTATCATTCTAATAGAATGATTTTCCAACTCCAGTGGTAATTAAACTATTTTTTTTCACCACACATTTTCTTTACATATTTTTAGGACATTCAAAAAGTTGAATAAAATAAACACTTAAGGAATGAGTTAATTTATGTTTTTTGCTCATTTGACAAAATAAATTATATGGACACAATGGGAGAAATAAGTTGAAAATTACCAAAAAACATAAGAAAATTTAGTCGAGGGTGAATGAAATGTTGTGATAAAGACTCAAGGGTGAATGACACTGAAATAGTTTAAGAAGCACTGGTCTGGACCATGATAATGTATGAAGAGTTTATGCACTGTTTTTTTAATTCATATACATTGTTTATTCTGAATAAAGTTTATTTTTGAAAAAAAAAATAATCTATGAACCCTCTTTCCCCCTCCCTGTGTGTTTGGGGGGTGATTAGTGTGTGTGTGACGTTGCAGGCCCCCATTCCCCCCCTGCAACCGTGCATTGAGGGGTTGGGACCCAACGGGTCCCCCTTGGTCTAGTATTCACTAAAATTACACAAGAACAAAAAAAAAATCAATGTAATAGTAACTGTGACTGGGCCCGAGTTTGAGAGGGACTCCTACAGTGTTCAAATATCCTTTTCTGCTTAAGTTGCTGCAACAAGTTATTTTTCACAGCTGGACCATTAAGTTAATGGTACATTAACAAGCTGCCTCAGAACAGATGATTCCAAAACTTGCAGTTACAACTGTTGCTCACGGAAAGAGCACTTTTACAATTGATAAATTATACTGGAAATAATTCTCAAAAGTTAAACATCAGTTTTTATGACAGCAACTTGTTGCATCTTTAATGGACCTCCTCAAGGTTGGGTAAATATTTAAAATTGTGTGTTTAGAGATACATCATAGAAACAGGCTCTTCGGCCCACCGACTCCCCACACTCTGCTATCCCACTTTCTCATCCACTCCCTACATACTAGGGACAATCTACAGAGGCCAATTAACCTACAAACCCCCCACACGTCTTTGGGATGTGGGAGGGAACAGGAGCACCTGGAAGAAACCCATGCAGTCACAGGGAGAATATGCAAACTCCACACAGGGAGATCCCGAGGAGCACCCGGGGAAAACCCACGCAGTCACGGTGAGAATGTACAAACTCAGTACAAGCAGCGCCCGCGGTCAGGATCGAACCCGGGTCTCTGGCGCTGTAAGGCAGCAACTTTACCTCTACAACACTGCGTCGCATTTTCTGGTAGGAGGTGTTTTTACTATGTGGAAAAATTACTGACAGAAAGGACTTTTAGACCATGATGGTGATGACCTCTTTTTATTCCTGGGCCAGCTGCCTGTTTTGTAGAATATGTTCACAATATAAGGGTGATACAGGTGATGGGAGAGGGAGGGGAGGGGGAATGTCCTTTAAGGAATTCAGGGTCAAATACCGACTCGCTAAAACAAAATGTTGGATCCTGCCATGTTCACAACACCCGCTTCTTGCTCGAGGGAAAGCATGTGACTGTTTCATCAAACTGCTGACAGACAAAACACGTTATTAGACATCCTCACTTGACAGGACATCCAAAGGTAGAACAACACTGGCTAATGGTGCGAGACACAAAAAGCTGGAGTGACTCAGCGGATCAGGCAGAGGAAAGGAATACGTTTCGGTTCGAGATCCTTCCTGATACCGTCTGAAGAGGGGTCTCGACCCAAAACATCACCCATTCCTTTTCTCCAGAGATGCTGCCTGACCCGATAAGCAACTCCAGCTTTTTATGTCAAAAGTTCATAAGATAGGAGTAGAATTAGGCCGTTCGGCCCATCAAGTCTACTCCGCCATTCAATCGTGGCTGATCTATCTCTCCCTCCTAACCCTGTTCTCCTGCCTTCTCCCCATAACCTCCGACACCGGTACTAATCAAGAATCTATCTATCTCTGCCTTAAAAATATCCACTGTCTTGGCCTCCACAACCTTCTGTGGCAAAGAATTCTACACATTCACCACCCTCCGACCAGAGACATTTTCTTCATCTCCTTCCTAAAATTCTGAGGCTATGACCTCTAGTCCTAGACTCTCCCACTAGTGGAAACATCCTCTCCACATCCACTCTATCCAAGCCTTTAACTATTCTGTAGGTTTCAATGAGGTTCCCCCATCATTCTTCTAAACTCCAGCGAGTACAGGCCCAGTGGCAACAAACACTCATCATAGGTTGACCTGCTGATACCTATGTCTACCTTTGGTTTAAACCAGCATCTGCAGTCCCTTCTTACACATTGGTTATGGTGCTGTCTGGACAAACTGCCGAGCAATGCATTTTGTTAAACAGTTGACACGAGAAGGTTGATGACCCGACACCTCTTGGTCATTACTGCCAGAATCAGTTGTTCCAACTTCAGACCCACAACTATTGGCAATGGTGTTTTGTTTAAAGATAGGCGTGAACACTACTGAACACTATTACTAACACTACTGGACGCCCGCACCAGCGGCTGCGGAGGGTTGAGGTCCCGACCACGGGGGAAATGGAGGAGGACTGGTCAAATTTTGTGCCTTCCACTACAGTGATGAATGCTGTGGTGGATGTTCATATTAAATTTTTATTGTGTTTTTGTGTGTTCTTTTTTAATTGTACCACTGCTGGCAAATTCATTTCACTTGCACTTTATGTGCAAGTGACGCATAAAACTGATTGTATTGTATTGTTTAGAGATGCAGCGTGCAAACAGGCTCATCATCCCACCGATAGTCCACACTGACCATCGATCACCCATTCACACTGGTTCTATGTTATCCCAGTTTCGGATCCAACACACTAGGGGCAATTTACAGCAGCTAATTAACCTACAAACCTGCACATCTTTGGAATGTGGGAGGAAGCCGGAGCACCCGGAGAAAACCCTTGCTGTCGCACAGGGAGAATGTACAGACTCTGTACAAATAGCACCCGGAGGCAGGATTGAACCCAGGTTTCTAGTGCTGTAAGGCAGTAACTCAACCGCGGTGCCGCTGTGCATTTTGTACGTTAAAAACAATTCTGATTAAAGTTTATTTTTGAAATTTTAAAAAGGCTTATGTTAATCATTGTGTCTAGTTGTCTGTACCCACAGCCAGGATCGAAGCTGGGTCTCTGGTGCTGTAAGGCAGCAACACTACTGCTGTGCCACTCTGTAGACACTGACAATGCATAACGAATCATGGGAAATCTTCCTATAGATTTTTTTTATTCGGAGTAAAGTTTGTTTGAAAGTTTTTAAATGCCATTAGTTAAGCGGGTGGCACGGTGACACAGCAGTAGAGTTGCTGCCTTACAGCAACAAAGACCCGAGATCGATCCGGACTACGGGTGCTCCAGTGCACGTTCTCCCTGTGACCGCAAGGGTTTTCCCCGGGTGCTCCGGTTCCCTCCAAAACTCCAAAGACGTACAGGTTTGTATCGTTGATTGGCTTTGGTAAGAATTGCAAATTGTCCCTTGTGTGTAGGATAGTTTTAGTGTATGGGGATCGCTGGATAGCACGGACTCGGTGGGCCGAAGGGCCTGTTTCCACCCTGTATCTGTATCTCTATTTTGTCTAATAGTCTGCCTTGTGCCTTTAGAATTAATACCCCTGTAAAAGAGGGTCAACGTGCATTCCCAAATCAGCTAGGGAGTTGATTCAAAATGATTTACAACAGGCTTGCCACATCCCAGCTGGGGACTGACATAGGAACAAAAACGGACCCATTTCATGACTTTGATTGTTCATCGTTTAAGAGCTGATGTTAACCGTCTCAACATGAAGCTGCCATTACGCTGTTGCTGGAACGTGTACTTCCTCACCTCCCCCACACACAAAAACCCAGGGAAGATACCCACAGGGAAGACTTTGATGGCACCGGTGCAACCCTCCATTGAGTCACCAAAGCAGCGTCAGGGCGCTCAGCATCGCCAAGGACTGCTCTCACAACCATGGACTGTTTACCCTCCTACCATCCGGGAGGCGCTACAGGTCTCTCCGTTGCCGAACCAGCCAGAACAGCTTCTTTCCCTGGCTGCCTCCCCCCAACGTTTCGGTGACTGCCAATCACCACCCCCCCCCCGGACACATTATTTTTATTCAAATCGTTTGCTATGTCGCTCTTCAAGGGAGATGCTAAATGCATTTCGTTGTCTCTGTACTGTACACTGACAATGACAATTAAAATTGAATCTGAATCTGAATCTGAATCACTTCCCCAGGTACTAGGGCCAGATCTCCCTTAACTTCCCCCCCCACATGCAAAATGGAGGAACAGCACCTCATATTTTATTTGGGCAGCTTACACCCCAGCGGTATGAATATTGCTTTCTCTAATTTCAAGTAACCCTTGCATTCCCCCTCTTACTCTGTCCCTCCCCCACCCGAGTCGTCTTGCTAGTCTGGAGAAGGGGCTAGACCCAAAACGTCACCCATTCTTTCTCTCAAGAGATGCTGCCTGTCCCGTTGAGTTACTCCAGCATTTTGTGTCTATCTTCAGTGTAAACCAGCATCTGCAGTTCCTTACTACTTATTGATAGTTTTGCTGTTATGTTATCCCTTTGTTATCACTTCCTCCACTGCCAACAATAGATCAATGTGGGCTCTTTGACCACCAGTGCCAGGTCTGACCCGTTCTGTTCTTTGCACCGTTTCATAGCTCTAGTTCCCCTCTCACCTGACTTCTCAGTCTGAAGAAGGGTCTCGACCCGAAACGTCACCCATTCCTTTTCTCCAGAGTTCCTGCCTGACCCGCTGAGTTACTGCAGTGCTTTGTGTCTAACATGGTTGCCACATGCACAGTCGTTATCTGATCACAGCTGTATAGCCACTTCCCTCCCCTTCTTTAGTGTCAAACTGTTTGCAGCAGGCCTGGCTCTCACGGCACACAACCAGGAGAGAGAAGCTGCTGATCCCGGCCCCTGCTCACCCCTGGAGACCGGGAACCAGAGAGGAGGTGGATGGAGCTGGTGACCCGACGGACACTGGACAAGGAAGGAACCCGGGGGTGGGGGTCTTCCGCACCCTCCAGGTCGGCTGTGGGGGGCGCCCCTGGGGCACAAAGGTTGAAGATGGCCGGGCGAGGAGAGGGTCAAAAGTTCGCGGGATGACCTGACGGCTGCAACGGGCCTTTGAGGCCGGCTGTAGCTGGGACTGTGAAACTCCGCACAGACAGCACCCATCATCAGGATTGAACCCGGGTCTCTGGCGCTGCAAGGCAGCAACTCCAACGCTGTGCAGGTTAATGGAGTATGGATTTATACTTGCCTTAAATTTACGCGGGGGAGGCACTCACAGCTGTGCTTGTTAGTCTGTTAGCGATCCCTAAGCATCTGAGGGCCACACACAACTGCACAGACCCCCTCGACAAAGAAAATATAATTCACCATCAAGCGAGTTTCAATATAACAAACTCAATGGAAGAGCTACATTTATGGTTTCTGTGGCCTTGCCAAGTTCCAAGGGATTTTCCATCCAGTGCAGATCCACCACCAATTTTCCAACAACTGGTGGTCAGGCACCTCCTTTAATCCGGACAAAAGTATCAAAGCGTTCTGGAAATCCCACCGAAAATTGGGACTTCTGCGGCCGTTTGGCGGGTGGAATCTGACGCCTGCGGCCAGAGTTCTTGAACTTCGACCCGGCCGGGGCTGGCAGATCCGGTCCCATAGCCGACCTCCGCGGCAACTATGCTGGGCGGTATCCCAGCTGCCTCAGCCGGTAGTGTTGGACTCCTCTCAGAGGCCGTGACCTCTGTTGGTCCGGCAAAACAGACAAGGCTCTGGATCCAAGGGTGCTGGAAAATCGTGCCGTGTTGGACCTGTATGTAGTTCCAGCAGTATGGTCACCTTTGTATTGCAGGGAACGCAGTTGCCCTGGTGTGGCGCGGCCATATCCAACATCAGGCTTGGCTCACCCGCTGTGGAACCGGGAAGCCACCCGGAGACCGAGGCTGCCGAGCCCAGATCCTGCTCGCCGAGCCCAGCGGACCCAAGAGGAGGGAGTCAGACAGAGAGCCGGTACGCAGACAGAGAGGGTGGGAGTGCACGGCCTCACTGGTGGTGTGGGCCGCTGGAGGCCCTGCAGCAGCCTGGAGCTCGGCTGGACCAGGCGCCGCTCCCAGAGGCCGAGAGCACGGACTGGACACGGCCTGCAGCAGCACAGAGCTGCGGAGAACGCCAACGGACCCTCTGGCCAGACCGACCCTGCAACGAACCTTCATGAATCTACTTTACCATTGAACCATTTGACCAGCCAGACACAAAAACCTGGAGTTACTCAGCAGGCCAGACAGCATCTCTGGTGCAAAGCAACAGGTGACAAATATTAACATCTACAACCAAGGGACTGCAGATGCTGGTTTACAACAAAAGGCAAAATGTGTTGGAGTAACTCAGCGGGTCAGGCAGCATCTCTGGAGAAAAGGATCTTCTGTTACTCCAGCACTTTGTGTCTTTTTTTTTCAAAATCAGCATCTGCTGTTCCGTTTGTAGATCCGAAACATCACCTATTCCTTTTCTCCAGAGATGCCGCCTGACATGCTGAGTTAATCCAGCTTTTCGTGTTTAAACCAGCATCTGCAGTTCCTTCCTACACATTTAACTAGCCAATTTGATCAAAGCAAGCTCTCTAAGATCAGTCTGAAGAAGGGTCTCGACCTGAAACGTCGCCCATTCCTTCTCTCCAGAGATGCTGCCTCACCCGCTGAGTTACTCCAGCATTTTGTGTCCACCTTCTCTAACATCATCCACGAGTTTGTAAGTTAAAGGTGCAGAATTAGGCCATTTGGCCCATCAAATCTACACCGCCATTCAACTGCAGCTGATCTATCTTTCCCTCTCAACCCCATTCTCCTGACTTCTCCCAATAACCCCTGACACCCGTACTGTCAAGAAACTGTTAATCTGCGCCTTAGAAATATCCATTGATTTGGCCTCATGACAATGACCAGGTAATCCGATTTGCAAATGCTGGTGGAATGACAATACAATGCCCAAGGGTCTGGGGAAACATTCCTGGCTGTTCTTCAAAAACAGTATTGTAGCCTCTCAATCACGATTCATTCAAAGCACAACTGTGCACCACTTCCTCACACACGTTAAAATCAGGCGTGACTGTCTGCCCCAAATTTCTGGAATTGAAATTGAACCCATAACCTTTTGACAGGAAAGTTCATGTGTTCGTGTTCAGAAATTATAGGCGCAGAATTAGGCCATTTGGCTCATCAAGTCTACTGGGCTGATCTATATCTCCCTCTCAACCACAATCTCCTGCCTTCTCTCCATAACCCCTGACACATGTACTAATCAAGAATCTATCTCCACCTTTAAAATATCGACTAGGCCTCCACAGCCGTCTGTGGCAAAGAATTCCTATGCCGGCCTTGTGTTACATAGACACCACCAACTTAACCATGGAAGAGATGCAGGCTGATTCTGCTGATTCGAGGAGAGAGCAGCACAGTGAGGCCATTCAGCCCAGCAGGCCATGCCTGGCCCTGCTCTTCATCATGTCGGCCCCTATCTCCTGTGCTAACCCCACCTGGCTCCCTGTCTCCGTCTCCCATTGACCTGGTGACTTAAGGGGTTCAGTTTCAGTATAGGGTTTGGTTTGGTTTATTGTGACGTGTACTGAGGCACAGTGAAAAGCTTTAGTTGCGTGCTATCCAGTCAAAGACAAAACAATTACAATCGATTACAATCGGGCCATTTTTACAACGTATGGATACACGATAAGGGAATAAATAACATTCCGTGTAAAGTAATAACGTTTCGTGCAAGATTATAACATTTAGTGTAAGGCAAGCCACAGATTCAGGAGATGGGGGAGGGGACATGAGTAAGTAGTGCTAATGAGCAATCCTGCTCGTAACGAGTTCCCCCCAGACATCGCATGTTGCTGAGAGCACTGACATACTGTATAAAACTAGTCACCGACATGCATCTGTCCTTTTATACCACATGAAATAGTTTTCCTTTCCGTCATCACTGTAGTGGAAACCATCAAGCGTTGCTAATCCAGTTCAAAGCTACTGCTGTAAAAAGGCAGACAAGCATAAATACCATTGTTGCCCTGTTGGCCATTTTAAACTGTTTGCTCCTTCTTTGACATCGATTTAAAAGTCATATTATACATGTCAGTACGAACAGCTGAAATGCATCATTGTCCATCATGTGCAGAGACTTTACAGATACAGCGTGGAAACACGGCAACCAACGATAACCCCGTTCACTAGCACTATCTTACATGCCAGAAGCAAATTAACTTACAAATCTGCAAATCTTTGGAGTGTGGGAGGAAACCGGGGCACCCGGAGAAAACCCACGCAGTCACGGGGAGAACGTACAAACTCCGAAACAGACAGCACCCGTAATCAGGATCTAACCCGGGTGTCTGGCGCTGTAAGGCAGCAACTCTACCGCTGCGCCACCCAAGTCAAAATCAGGTCAAGTGAAACTCAAGTAGTGCAAAGAGGAAGATACAGAGTGCAGAATATAATTCTAGCATTGTAGCGCATCAGTTCCAGAGACATAGTTGGATATCGAAGTATACATTGGGATATGGAAGTTTTACATATTTACATAACACGTTATTAGAGGTTAAGGCCCCAACTAGCTTCAAAGAGGCATGCCTGTAAAACCCCACTGGAAACCTTCCCAAAACACTGAAGCTTCTCCAAAAGTAGAATGCTCAAGCTTGAAGAAGTAAACAGGAATTTTTAGATGTTTTTAATATTTAGAGATACAGCGTGGAAACAGGCTCTTCAGTCCACCAAGTCCACGACAACCAATGAGCACCCGTACACTAACACAATCCTACACACATAAGGGGCAATTTTACCAAAGTCAATTAAACTGATCATCTGTACGTCTAGTGTACGGGGCGATCGTTGTTTGTTGTGGTTTTACTGTCATGCCTCTTTGAAGCTTGTTGGGGGCTAAACCTCTAATAATGTGCAATGTAGATATGTAAAACTTCCATATCCCAATGTCTTACTTACTTGGCATACTTTGATATCCAACTATGTCTCTGGAAGTGATGAGCTACAATGCTAGAACTATATTCTGCACTCTGCATCTTCCCCACTTGACCCGAGTTTGACTTGGGTGGCGCAGCGGTAGAGTTGCTGCCTTACAGCGCCAGAGACCCGGGTTTCATCCCTCAAAGACAATTAACCTACAGACCTGTACGTCTTTGGAGTGTGGGAGGGAAGCAGAGCACCCGGAGGAAACCCACAGGGAGAACGTACAAACTCCAAACAAACAGCACCCCGTAGTCAGGATCGAACCCGGGTCTCTGGCGCTGTGAGGCAGGAACTCTGCCGCTGCACCAGTGTGCCAACCTAAATACCAATCCATGTACCTGTTCAAACTCCTTTTAAATGTTGTGATCAGTTTCCAAATAAATCTGGAGGACATTTTGAAATTTCCTGCTGGTTATTTTGGCGTAAAGTAACTACTTGAATACTTAAAAGGTTTATGGTCAATGGGTTAAGCATTGCTCTTTGGTACGATTGACCATTTTGTTGTTCAACCACAAACACGTTCCCCATAATACTGCTGCTGTGAACAAAATGGACAATATATTTATTTCTCACACCGAGGCCGTAAGGGGGCAAGGTTCCCCTCGGGAACCCAGAAACAAAATGCTCACATTGCTGGAAATCTGAAATATAAACAGAAAGGGTTGCAAACGTTTGGCAGGTCAGTCACTATGAAGTGGAGAGAGAAACAGACCAAAGGTCACAAAGTGGAAACGTGAACTATTTCTCACTTCACAGATGTTTCCCCACAACCACCCCTGCTAGTTGTGAGTTGGTCCGCTTTGAATAGTCTTGATGCAAGTGATGGGTAGAAGATACATGTGAGGGGCGGGGGGGATTAATTGAGAGATGGGTGGACCAAGGCCAGAGATGGGAAAGAGACAAAAGTGTGTCAGGTAAGGTAAGTGGCGCTAAATGTTGTCAAGGGAAGGGAAATAGGTGAAGGGGATAGAAACATAGAAACATAGAAATTAGGTGCAGGAGTAGGCCTTTCGGCCCTTCGAGCCTGCACCGCCATTCAATATGATCATGGCTGATCATCCAACTCAGTATCCCGTACCTGCCTTCTCTCCATACCCCCCTGATCCCCTTAGCCAGAAGGGCCACATCTAACTCCCTCTTAAATATAGCCAATGAACTGGCCTCAACTACCCTCTGTGGCAGAGAGTTCCAGAGATTCACCACTCTCCGTGTGAAAAAAGTTCTTCTCATCTCGGTTTTAAAGGATTTCCCCCTTATCCTTAAGCTGTGACCCCTTGTCCTGGACTTCCCCAACATTGGGAAAATCTTCCTGCATCTAGCCTGTCCCACCCCTTAAGAATTTTGTACGTTTCTAAATTCTAGCGAGTACAAGCCGAGTCTATCCAGTCTTTCTTCATATGAAAGTCCTGACATCCCAGGAATCAGTCTGGTGAACTTCTCTGCACTCCCTCTATGGCAATAATGTCCTTCCTCAGATTTGGAGACCAAAACTGTACGCAATACTCCAGGTGTGGTCTCACCAAGACCTTGTACAACTGCAGTAGAACCTCCCTGCTCCTATACTCAAATCCTTTTGCAATGAAATGGGGGAAGGGGAAAGGCCTGATCTGCTGAGTGCAGCATTTTCTGTTTTTATATGTACAACTTTCTATCACAGGTGTAAGGTCTACTTTGAAGAAGATTTCTTTACTCATTTGTCTCTACCTTCTCTTTCACACACGTAGGATGGAACAGGTCCACAGGTTAGTCTAAGGGTGTAGCAGGTGGTGGTATATACCAAAGGTAGCCACAAAGTGCTGGAGTAATTGAACTGGTCTGGCGGCATCTCTGGAGAAAGATGATGGGTGATGTTTCGGGTCGGAACTCTTCTTCAGACACTACGGTCAGTGTCTGAAGAAACAGTCTTCAGACAGTCTAAAGAAGGATCCCGATCCGAAACGTCAACCATCCTTTTCCTCCAGAGACGCTGCCTGACCCGCTGGGTTACTCCATCACTTTGTGTCTATCTTCGGTCTAGCATAGGGATCTAAGGGTGTTATAGAACCTAGGGGCAGCATACTGGTGCAGCTGGTAGTCCTGCTGCCTCCTAGCATCGGAGACCCAGACTCAATCCTGACCTCAGGTACTGACTGTGTGGATTTGCACATTTTCCCTGTTATTTTCCAGAGTTTCCTCTGGGTGCTCCAACTTCCTCCCAGATCCCAAAGACATGCGGCTTTGTGGGTTAATTGGCTGCTGTGAAATAAAAGTGCCCCTAATGCATAGCGAGTGGGTGAGAAAGTGGGATAACATAGAACTAGTATGAACCGGTGATCGATGGTCGGCATGGACTTGGTGGGCCGAAGGGCCTGTTTTCTTGTATCTCAAAAAAAGGAATATCACTTCAAATTTCTAACTCATTCCAATCATTTCTTCCATTGTTCTATTAAGGATGTTTATTAATAAAACCATTTGTAATGAAACTATTTTAGCTAAGAAAAGAATGCAAGGTTTAAGATCTAATAATTCACACTCGGCAGTACTTTTGAGTGTTTTTTTACTTTTTCTCCCATGCATAGAGGTGTGAATTATAAATGAACAAAAAATGGACCATATTCCTAGCCAAGTTCTCCAAAAACAGCTGCATCAGTCAGATTGAGCATACCCTGGCATCTGACAGTTAATGTATGGTGTTAGAAATGTTATCCCTGGGAAATTGTGCTTTGTTTGCCCTTGGGCTGAACTATCAAACGTCTCTCCTGCTGAACGACAAGGCCTTCGACAACTGCACACCTGGGTGGCTCTTATGCCCCAGAGGAAAGATTTAATGTGAACCCGAGGGGCAACCTTTTCACTCAGCGGTCAGTGGGTACATGTAAGGAGCTGCCAGAGGGATGTAGTTAAGGCAGCTACTATAACAACATTTAAAAGATACTTGGACAGGTGCATGGATAAGAAAGGTCGAGGGATATGGACCGAATGTGGGCAAATGAAGATGTGGCGTCTTGGTCGACATGGACAAATTGGTGCCGAATGGCCTGTTTCCATGCTGTACTATGTTTCCATGCTGTATGACTCAATGACTAAGACCAAGACTAAGAAGGTGGACAAAAAAGCTGGGGAAACTCAGCGGGTGAGGCAGCATCTATGGAGTGAAGGATTAGGCAACGTTTCAGGTCGAGACCCTTCTTCAGACAGAAACGTCGCCTATTCCTTCGCTCCACAGATGCTGCCTCACCCACTGAGTTTCTCCAGCTTTTTTGTCTACCTTTGATTTTTCCAGTATCTGCAGCTCTTTCTTAAACAAGACACCCTTCTATATGAGGCGTTTGAGCCTTCCCGCCTTTTATGCTTCTTCCTTCATTAAATGCTGCCGTGACCCGTCACACTGTTCTGTTCTGTACTCAGTAGCCACATGTTCTCCCCTGATGTATGATCGCTAATACTGATAATTCACCCTTTCCTTGCCTGACATTGTCTCAGTTACATGCTGACTGGCGGTAAATTCTGCCCAATGTTGGCTTTTCTTTACTGTTGGTTCCCTGGCCATTACAACTGTTAAGCCAACATTACATTGCCAGCTATTCCTCATCAGCAACACAGGCACTCCCCGACTTACGTAAGGGTTATGTTCAGTGAACCCTTACACAAGGCAAACGTTTACATAAGTCGGGATCACCATATCCTTCCACTGCCCGAGGAAACTCACTGAGAGTATTAACTGTCTCAGTGGCGTCTGGCTAAGTCCAGGGCACTTTCTGCAGCGCCCGGCCTTCTGGGTAAGTACCACCGCCATTGCCGGCTTGATTCTGATTTAAACGCAAGTGATCATACAGTGTTGTTGAAATTACAAACTACTTGATTGCACCCGGCAGCGAACACAGTTGTTTGTGTAAGTGCGAGTTTACCCAAGTCACATATTGTGCAGGAAGGAACTGCAGATGCTGGTTTACACAGAAGGTGGACACAAAATGCTGGAGACAGGCAGCATCTCTGGAGAGAAGGAATGGGTGGTGTTTCGGGTGGAGTCTTGACCCAAAACGTCACCCAGTATCTCTATTGTGCTTCCTGATCGGCTGGGCAGACAGAGTGATCGCACACCTCAACCATAGTTAACCGACAATCCCAAAGAAGCTGGAAAGAGATTATATCATGCTTTTATTGGAATATTGAAAACTTGGCTTCGCTTGAGTTGCAGACAATGCCAGACTGGTTTGAAAGGGGCTCCCACATTTTGCCAAAAATCCTCTTTGCTCTCCAGTGATCACAAAGCATCTTTAAGACCGTGCCGATTTGATTGTGAACAGTATTGGACAATGGGACAATTAATATACAGCTCACATGACCAATGTTGAACTTCAACAGAATCACTAAAGTTACCAAAATGCTGGAGTAACTCAGCGGGTCAGGCAGCAGCCCTGGAGATCACGGATAGGTAACGTTTTGGGACCCTTCTTCAGACTGATTCTATTAGGGAGGATAAAGTTCATGTTCATGTGATACGAGCAGAATCAGGCCATTCGGCCCATCAAGTCTACTCCGCCATTCAATTACGGCTGATCTATCTCTCCCTCCTAACCCCATTCTCCTGCCTTCTCCCCATAACCCCCGACACCCATATTAATCAAGAATATATCTATCTATGCCTTATAGTCATTGACTTGGCCTCCACAACCTTCTGTGGCAATGTATTCCACAGATTCACCACCCTCTGACTAAAGAAATGTCTCCTCATATTCTTCCTAAAGGAACGCCCTTTAATTCAGAGGCTATGGCCTCTAGTCCTAGACTCTCCCACTAGTGGAAACATCCTCTCCACATCCACTCGATTCAGGCCTTTCACTGACTCGGTTTCAATGAGGTACCCCCTCATCCTTCTAAACTCCCGCGAGTACAGGCCCAGTGTTGTCAAACGCTCATCATAGGTTAACGCACTCATTCCTGGGATCATTCTCGTAAAGCAGGAAGAGAGGTGGGAATTGGTCATCATATAATGTAGCCTCCGTTGCCCATTTATTACCCAAGATCATTTTATTGGAATTACAGCATACTTCAGTCAATATATTTTGAAACAACAAAGTCATCTTTCAGTCCCTTGCTCGTAAACCTGGACAGCTGATACACAATAAAATTCATCATGAATTAGGGAAAGATGAACGCAATTTGAAGAGATAGCTTTTAAGAAATATCCTAAGAAGGGAGAGTGCAGAGGCAGGGAGGAAAGAGGAGGGAATTGCAGGAGTGAGGATCTTGAAGGACCCACCACTGGTGATGGAGCAATTAAAAATAGGAGAGTCAAGACTGACGGAATCTAGGATACTCGTATAAATACACTTCATTTGAAAGGAATGCAGAGCCAAGTTGTGCAATGATTTATGGACTTGGCAAAAATTCAGAACAAAAGTGACACATTGGACGCAAGAGCTAATAAAATCGAGTTTAGTTCATGTTGGGCCGGCACAAAAAATCCAGCACCTTCATCAATGGAATTTTAGTGAGAAAAGTGTTGTGTTTAGTTTAGCCACAGGAGATCCTTCTTCCCTGTGGCTATCAATTCCTCCCCCTTCTGTCGTGGGGTAGAATGACTCCCCTCTTCCTACCCCCTCCCCCAGCCTTTGCACATCCACAATCCTTTCCACTCGTCACTTTAATTTCATGTTTTATGTATCTTGTATTTCATGACTGTTGGCAGACCAATTTCCCCCCTGGGATAAATGAAGTTCTATCGTATAGTGTAGTTTAGTTTAGCTTAGTTTAGAAGGCCAACATGCCAAAAAGGATGCCTGGGACCCTGGATCCGAAATGTTGCGGAGCTGGGCATTCCCAGCGGCAATGTAACCCAGTTGCTCTGCAATTCCTTATCTTTGGCAGAACCCAGGTAACCCATTTCAAATCTGGTTTATTCTACCCGCGTCTAGGTGGACGTCAACTTCTACAACTCCAAGTGGCTCAACCTCACTCATTCCAAGTGTTGAACAGTCCATCGTGGCGACTGATCTCCCCACCGTCGATGGGATCTACAGGAATCGCTGCCTCAAAAAAGCAGCCAGCATCATCAGGGACCCGCACCATCCTGGCCACACTCTCATTTCACTCCTGCCATCGGGAAAAAGGTACAGGAGCCTGAAAATTGTGACATGCAGGTTCAGGAGCAGCTTCTTCCCTACAACCATCAGGCTAATAAACACTACAACCTCCAACTAAGCTCTGAACTACATAGACTTCAGGCATAGTTTTTGTCTTAACACTATTATTGTTTGATTTTATACACAGAACTTCTTCTTATTTGTTAATTATGATGTTTACAGAGTACTACGTTTCAATATCAGGAGTAACGCAGCAGGACAGGCAGCATCTCTGGAGAGAAGGAATGGGTGACGTTTCGGGTTGAGGCCCTTCTTCAGTCGCGACCCGAAATGTCACCCATTCCTTCTCTCCGGAGATGCTGCCTGTCCCGCTGAGTTACTCCAGCACTTTGCTATCTATCTTCGGTGTAAACCAACATCTGCAGTTCGTCCTACACATCCCAAATTTTATGCTCTATGCCCAAACCTCCTTTACTATAGGAGCCCTCTCTCCATCTAAGAACAGCGCCTCATATTCCACTTGGGCAGCTTACAACCCAGCTAAATTTCTCTAACTTCAAGTGACCCTGGCTTTCCATCTCTCTCTCTGTCCCTCCCCCACCCGTTGTACTGCTAGGTTCGTTGTATCCCTTCATTATCACCTCTTCCACAGCCAGCAATGGACCATTGTGGGCTCCACCTTTCTTGAGTCATCGGTGCCGGCTGTGATTTGTTCTGTATTTTTGATACCTCTAGTGTTCCTCTCCCATGGCTCTCAGACTGAAGGGTCCCGACCTGAAACGTCACCTATTCCTTCCCAGAGATGCTGCCTGGCCCACTGAGTTACTCCAGCATTTTGTGTCTATCTTAGGTCCTTTCTCAGTCCACTTTCTAGTGAATTTTACAAAGTATAAGGACCAGGAACAGTTCCAAATAAAGCACAGTATTGACACAGGTACGATGTGGGCGGCACAGTGGCGCAGCAGTAGAGTTTCTGCTGTACATTGACAAATACCCGGGATCAATCCTGACCTCGGGTGCTGTCTGTACAGAGTTTGCACGCCCTCCCTGTTCTCCGGGTGCTCCAGTTTCCTCCCATTGTCCGAAATTATGCGGGTTAGTAGGTTAATTGACTTTTCTAAATTATCCCTCGAGTGTAGGATAGAACTAGTGTATGGGGTGATCGCTGGTCGACGCAGGCTCAGTGGTCCAAAGGGCACGTTTCCATGCCGTATCTCTAAACTAAACTAAAGCTTTGTGCCTTTATTACTGGAGCTAGGCTCCTTCCTATTCCACTTGAGTGAATTTGGTGAAGTATAGTGACCAGGAACAGTTCCAACTAATGCTCTATTGACACAGAAATTTCTGACAAGTCCCTTCGGCACACCAAAACCTCACTGAGAAATCAGCTGGCTCGAGTAAACATCAGCATGCATGAAGCTCAGTTCGGTTATGTTTAGTTTATTGTCACGTGTACCGAGGTGCAGTGAAAAGATTTAGTTGTGTGTTAGCCAGTCAGCGGAAAGACAATGCAGGATTACAATGGAGCCATTTACAGTGTATAGATACATGTGGGAATAATGTTTAGTGCCAGGTAAAGACAAAGATAATCAGAATCATTCGTTCCAAATGATGCTGTTCCTTAAAAAGTGTAACCTGGATACCATCTGCGAACCGGGCCATTTCTTCATTAGCAAGTGGTGTTACGCCTCCAGAAAAGTCTCCAATTTCCTTTCAATATTGCCCCGTGAACATACAATCCGTCACCCTTGTGAATCCAACTGCAATAACATTTCAGCAGCTGTGGAAGCACATGCACCAAGCCCACACCAGCCTTGCCTCAGCAAATTCAATTAACACAAGTTATTTAGCATTAACGATCACTTAACAACCATTTTCATTGGGTTTTCCTCCAGATTGTATAAATACATGTAGTAATTTTTTTTCGGTACCATTTGCAGAATCCAAATATTGCAGCCAGCTTTGAACATTGGCTCGTTAGAAATGCTGCACAAATATTTTCTTAATGTGAATTCAATTACACTTAAATGTCCTAAATGGTCAGAAGCTACAATTAAGCATTGGGACATTCCAAATTATCAGCTACGCTGACGTGACATCTGGTACAGTTTAAGGAGGGTTTGCCACTCAGCAGTGAAGCTGAACGCAGTATTACGGGAAAGGTCTATCTGGAGAAATCGCACACATGGCTGTTCATTTAGAAAGGCGCTCTTAGGGCACTCTTTTAGAAAGGAGATGAGGAGGAACTTCTTTAGTCAGAGGGTAGTTAATCTGTGGAACTCATTGCCACAGAGGGCTGTGGAGGCCAAGTCAGTGGATATTTTTCAGGCAGAGATAGACAAATTCTTGATTAGAAGGGTTATGGGGAGAAGGCAGGAAATTTGGCCGATTCAATTCCCTTAATCCCATTTTCCTGCCTTCTCACCACAGACCAGCAGTGTCCACCCTGCAGAAAGCCTTGTGGAGATTGAATCATTCTATTTGCCAGCATAAACGAAACTGAAGCATCAATGGAAGCTTTTTTTAAGCTGGAAAGGGTGCAGAGAAGATTTACGAGGATGTGGCCAGGACTCTAGTGTCTGAGTTATTGAGAGAGGTTGAGCAGGCGAGGACCTTATTCCCTGGAGCGTGGGGGAGGGGGGATGAGTGATGATCTTAGAGGTGTAAAAGATCATGACAGGAATATACACTCTTTCTCAGTCTATCTTTAATCTTGCACTAAACGCTATTTCCTTTATCCTGTATCTGTACACTGTGGACGGCATGAGTGTAATCATTTAGGAGGGAACTGCAGATGCTGGTTTAAACCAAAGATAGATTCAAAAAGCTGTTTCGGGCCCGAAACGCCACCCATCCCTTCTCTACAGAGATGCTGCCTGTCCCACTGAGTTACTCTAGATTTTTGTGTCCATCTTGAGAGATAATCATGTACATTCTATCTGCTGACTGGATAGCACGCAACAATAAACCTTTTCACTGTAACTCGGCACATTTGACAGTCAACTAAACTAACTTATCTAGACTAACCTAAATCTTCCAACCGCACAGTTTCAGAAGGGACTCACTGCACTGCAGAGGGAGGAGATAACTGCCAGTCCACCCACATTATGTGTCAATGATTTATCAGAATCCCCATCCACTTTCTCCACCCACCAACATCCTGTATCTCCCTCTCTACTCTTAAATCCGCAGAGGAGAGAGGATCACACAAGTTTCCGACTTTATTAAAAAATATTTTCTTTTCAACTCAACAAAATCTAAAAAAGCAATTTAAAAATTCTGGGACGATTCAGCCAGCAAAAAAAGATGCCCTCTCACTGATGGGGTCAATAATGTTGATTGATTAGCTCTAACTATTTAGGTCAGCTTAATTTTCCCAAGGGAAGACTTTACCTTGAGGGTGAATTGATCTCATTAAAGACGGTCTAACAATGACTTCCTTCATTTGACAGGATTTCCAGTTGTCACGGAAAATGTGATGGAATATTTAGGGAAATTAAGTTAGATATCTTGTGGACTGCACAGGGTTTTGAAAACTGGGCTTGTTCAGCAATTATATTGAACTTTTCACCATTAACGTTTGTAAACCGTATGACTCAACATACGAGCACCTTCTACATTTTGGTCTCAATAAACAAGCTTAAGTACAGCTCATGTGTTTCATTCATTAATAAAATGTTATCTAAAAACCCTTTCACAAACATCTGATAACAGCACAAGGTCTCACAAAGCACTCGGCAATGCATTGCGAAATGGTTTGGATAAACTTCAAAGAAAGAAGTAGTTAAAAACAAGGCAATAAATCCTTACACAATACTCGAGTAATTCTGCTGTCACATTAGTAAGGCCCATCTTAAATCACAAAATAAGCTCCACAAACAAATATGGCTGTGTTGCAGTCAAAATTTTCTGCAAAGCAAATTTGCTCTTTGATTTGTTCCCTTTATTAATCGTCATAGTTAAAAAAGGTCACCAGATGGGTTTTTTTAGTAAAATCATAAGGGGCTTAGATAGGGTGGATCATTGTCTCTTTACCAGAGTACGTGGGTCTAAAATTAGAAGGGCTTAGATTGAAAGTGCGAGGGGGAGGATTTAAAGGGGACCCATGAGGCAATTTTTTCCCCCCACAGAGGGTGGGGAGTATGTGGAATGAGCTGCCAGAGGAGATGGGTACAATTACGGACACATGGAACAATGTTTCAAAGACACACAAAATGCCAGAGTAATTTAGGTTGAGACCCTTCTTCGAAGTCTCGACCTAAACTATCAACCATTCCTCCTCTCCAGAGATCCTTCTCTCCAGAGAGTCAGTGACTCTAGAGGCCCTTCTGCTGATCTACTGATCTACCAATCTACTAATTTTTTACTCGAAGCTGGTTGCGATGCTAGTTGTAGGTGGTTGCCGGAGGTTGCAGGTAAGACCTTCCACTACTTGCAACCTCCGGCAACCACCTTCAACTAGCATCGCAACCGGCTTCGACTAAAAAATTACCGATTTTTAAAACGGCAACCTACTTTTAGTTGCGGCCGGTTTTGAATTTATTGAAATAATCGCCGGAACATAGAAGAAGCAGAAACCACTTTCGACCATTAGGGAGACTGACAAAAACCTCCGGGAACCGGGAACCGCACGGAAACCATGAGTGGGGCGCAAAGTCTCCAGAGGTTTCCGTTCAGGTTTCCTAAGTGGGACAGGGGCATTACTCACCAACCTCAATCTATAATTGTACAATTCTAACTCTGTAAAAGAAACAGTCCATGGATAGAAGGTTTAAATAGATACAATAAAGACTATGCCTTGCATTGCAATTCACATTAACCACTTGGAACTATTAGACACATTTAGATATCTTGGAATATAGATAAAGGCGGCTGGTAAAATGAATAGGTCTAGATAGTCACTTAGATAATTACAAAAGGTAGATCGACACGTAGGTAAAATTAGGCATAGTTCTAATGACATACCAGCAACCTCAACAAAAGGGTGCAAAATGCCAGAGTAAAGGGCCTGTCCCACTTTCATGACCTAATTCACAACCTTTTTTATTCGTGGACATTTTTCATCAGGCTAGAAAAAACGCCGCGACCTACTTGATGCCAAGAGTACCTACGACTGGCATCACGACCTACTGTGACCTCGTGGCGACCATGCTGAGAGTTTGAGTCAAGGGCAAACTCGGCAGAGGTCATGAATTAGGTTGTGAAAGTGGGACGGGCCCTTAACTCAGCGGGTCAGGTAGCACCTCTGGAGAACATGGATCGGTGATGTTTCAGGTTGGAACCCTTATCCAATCTGAAGAAAGGTCCCAATCCAAAATGCCACCTATCAATGTCCTTCAGAAATGCTGCCCGAGCCACTGAAATACTTGGCACTTGCTGTCCTTTTGTGAGAACCAGCATCTTCAGTTCTTCATTCTACCTCTTACAATGACTCTGCTTTTCGCTCTATGGAGATGCTACCTGGCCCGTTGAGTATCTCTAGCTATTTCTGTTTTTATTTTATACTTTAAAAAATATATATTGCATGGATCAGAGTTAATATTGCAAGTCCAAGACCCTTTGACAGAACCATATCAGGTCAAACCTTCACCAGACAAGTACCTGACAAAAAAATGTCAGCTCAGTTTCTCTCTCCACAGATGCTGCCTGACTTGCAGAGTGTTTCCAGCATTTTCTGCTTTTACTTCCAATGATCCTGGAAAAGCACAATATCTTGGAGAAATTAAGTGAACACTTCAGAACTTTGACCTTTCATCAGAACTGCAAAGTATTCCCAGTTTTCCCCCCTAAAGCTAAAGCCTTCATATTCATTCATATAAAAGAACTTCGCTGACATTGATGGCAAGTTCTGGAGCAACTCAGTGGGTCAGGCAGCATCCCTGGAGAACATGGATAGGTGACGTTTTGGTTCTGGACCCATTCTTCAGACTGGTACGTATCTGAAGAAGGGCCCCAATCCAAAAAGTCACAGATCCTTCTCCAGAGATGCTGCCTGACCCACTGAGTTACTCCTGCAATGAATGTCCACACCAATAACAATGCCATTTACTGTCCATTCTTAATGACACTGACCCCAGGGGGGCAGTCAAGAGTCAACCATACTAGTGGGCTTATAGTCACAGCTAGGCCTGAGCGGATAAGGGTGGCAGGTTCGCTCAGTTAGCCAGATGGGTTCTTAACTCAATCCAATTGCTTCACGATGACACTACTGGCTGCAGTTCCGCTTTTATATTAAATATGATTTTTAATTTTGTATTGCCACATTGGATTCAAAATCATGTCTCCAGAACTGTGTAGCAGTAGAGTTGATGCCTTACAGCATCAGAGACCCTGGTTCAATCCGGACTATGGATGCGGTCTGTTTGGAGTTAGTACGTTCTCATCAAGACAGCATCTCTCACACTCGAAAGATGTACAGGTTTGCAGGATAATTGGTTTCTGTAAAGATTGTAAATTGTCCTTAGTATGTAGGATAGTCCTAGTGTACGGGGATCGCTGGTCAGCACGGACACGGTGGGCCGAAGGGCCTGTTTCCGCACTGTATCGCTAACCTAAACGGAACACAAATTGCTAGTCTCTTAACCTATCCACCACTCCACTTGACCCTATAACTGGAGTAAAGATCTAGGCAGTTGAAGCAAAGACATTTCCAACGCACTGAAGATAGACACAAAAAGCTGGAGTAACTCAGTGGGACAGGCAGCGTCTCTGGAGAGAAGGAACGGGTGACGTTTCGGGTCAAGACCCGTCTCGACCAAAAACGTCACCCATTCCTTCCCTCCAGAGATGCTACCTGTCGCGCTGAGTTACTGCAGCTTTTTGTGTTTACCTTCAGTCATAAAGCATCATGCTTGGGGGAAGGGCAGCCTAATGAAATCCCAATGTATTCCTGCAGTCTCTCCAACTGCTGGAATCAAGAAGAAATATTAGTCAAAGCTTCCTTTAACCCTTCAACGTCATATATATTTAAGAAGGAACTGCAGATGCTGGAAAATCGAAGGTACACAAAAATGCTGGAGAAACTCTGCGGGTGCAGCAGCATTTATGGAGCGAAGGAAATAGGCAACGTTTCGGGCCGAAACGTTGCCCATTTCCTTCGCTCCATAGAGGCTGCTGCACCCGCTGAGTTTCTCCAGCATTTTTGTGTACCGTCATATATATTTAGTTTAGTTTAGTTAAGTTTGCGACACAATGCGGAAACAGGCCCTTCGGCCCACCGAGTCCATGCCGACCAGTGATCCCCCGCACACAAGCACTATCGTACACACTCGGGACAATTTACAATTTTTACTGAAGCCAATTAACCTACAAACCTGAGTGTGGGAGGAAACCGGAATAAGCAGATAAATCTCACGTGGAATGTACAAACTCCATACAGAGAGCTCCCGTAGTTAGGATCGAATCAGGGTCTCTGACGCTGGAAGGCAACAACTCTACCGCTGTGCCGCCCATTTGCATTTATATAACAATTGCACTTGTGGGTTTAGCATGCCCACTGGCAAAAATGAATCAAATTGGGAATCTCCAAAATAGAGTTTAGAGGCTCCCAGAGGAATTGGTAGAATTGTTTCACCGTCTCTGAAGTAAAATTGCAAAGGTTAAAGGTCAAGTGTTTCAAGCACATCTGTCCATAATTAAGTCACTGTGTAAAAGAGAGCTCCTGACAGTTTTACAATTTATATTTCCTCTATTGGAAAGAAAATGGGCCTTCCTTTTCATATTAAAGTCACACAATAAACAGTTTCCAACATGTATAAAGGAAGCTGGACACAGCAGAGTTTTGCTATCAATCAGTGAGGTAGGTGGCACTCTGTAGGGTCGGCACCCTCAGCCCCAGGCAGTGATAATTACCTACGACCATGATGTTGAATTCAAACCCAGTCTTCATGGCTTTACGCCTCATCTGATCCAGGACTGCTTCAATGCCCACATATCCAAAGAGATCTCTTCCCGTCACATCTTTCTTAAATCCTTCTGAACAGACGAGTCCCGGCTCTTGTGGTCTCTCCGCCATGTTCACTTTCACCTCCTTTAGATCCAACCCTGTCCAAAGACACAAGAGGGTGAGACGGTTAACGCACGCAGTAATTTGATGACAGCAACACCTCCTGCCCACACCATCACGCAAACCAACCTCCTTTCCATGGACTCCATCTACACTTCACACTGCCTCGGCAAGGCCACCAGCATAATCAAGGCCCAGTCTCACCCCGGTCACTCCCTCTTCCTCCCTTTCCCATCGGACAAGAGGTACGGAGGTTTGAAAACACACACGTCCCAATCTAGGGACAGTTTCTTCCCAGTGTTATCAGGCAACGGGGAATCATCTTCTCATCAACTAGAGTGTGGCCCTGACCTACCATCTACCTCATTGGAGACCCTTGGACTATTTTTAATCGGACTTAGAAGATAGATATAAGAAGCTAGAGTAACTCAGAAGTCTGAAGACCCTTCTTCAGACTGAAGAACTTTAATCGGACTTCGCTGAACGTTATCTTGCACTAAACGCTATTCCCTTTATCCTGTAACTGTCCACTGTGACGGCTTCATTGTAATAATGTATAGTCTTCGCGAAGAGGACAGCACGCAACAACAAAAACTTGTCACTGCACCTCGGTACATGTGTTAATATACTAAACTAAAAATAAACTCCTCCTTGGAAGCCAGGAATGCCACGGATCTGAAGCCGAGACATCAGGAGATGCTGAATGCATGCCCATGAACTGACCCTTGAATCCAATAGCTTCCATAACTTCCGTCAGCTTAAAAAGAAAACATGTCCATTATATCCTTTTGTTTCTTGCATGGAAGTGACTTCTTCAGCAATAACACCTGCCACGCGTACAAATGCATGCATAGGCAATTTTAAACGTGCTCTTATACAGCAGTATAGGGCTTTGTTTGGAGATACATGAGCCTTCAAAGCTTCATTCCACAATTCCATCCACAAAAAAAATCACATTATTTTTACTTTTAAGTTTTAGTTTTAGAGATACAGCCCCTTGGCTCACCGAGTCCACACCGACCAGCGATCACCCATAAGCTTGCTCTATCTTACGTACTAGGGACAATTTACAGAAGCCAATTAACTGACAATTAACTGGGCATCCTTGGAATGTGGGAGGAAACTGGAAAACCCGGTGAAAACCCACGCAGTCACAGGGGGAATGTACAAAGTTTGTACAGGCAGCGCCAGCAGTCAGGATTGAACCTGGGTTTCTGGTCCTGGGAGGAAGCAACTCTACCACTGTTCAGCCCTATTAATTAGATTATAGTGAAAAGAAGTTTCACTGCTAATAAGCAGCCATTCTAGTCTCACCACAATGAACCCGTCAGGAATCCATGGTTAATTCCATCCACAGCATTGAACCCGTCATTAATCAGCCCAATTTACCCGCTGGTCATCTGTTATCAAGCACTGAGTCCATGCCGACCATCGATTACCTGTTCACACAAGTTCTCCGTTATAAACTTCCACTTTCCTCACACACAAGGGGCAATTTTTCAGACCTGCACGTCTCAGGGATGTGGGAGGAAACCTATACAGTCACAGGGAAAACGTGCAAACTCCACACTGACAGCAACTGAGGTCAGGATGGAACCCGGGTATCTGGCGCTGTGAGGCAGTAGCTCTACCAGCTGTGACACTGCATCACCGGGTGTAAGATGCTTACATACCCATTGATAGCAGTCACACAAGATTAACGCCCGTGGCATTAAGGTTGATTCTTACAAATGTTTCTATCAATGCATTTGCCATCCAGTGAACTACATTCCACTTTACAGAACATGTCTATAGAAACATTATTTGTGAAGGAAACATGTGCTGTCACGATTAGTGTTGGTAAGGTGCAACATTTCAGAGACTGTACACACTATATGCAGGAAGACTGTGTACACACAATATCTAGGAAGACTGTCATATACGCTCCCCCCCCCCTCCCCTTTTCCAAATGTGAATCCATTTATTGCTCCAATCCACCGAGCCCCAGTGGAGAATGTGTCATGCAAACCTCTTGGCAGTTGCTTCTAATAGTAAATCCTAGATTAACATAAACAAAACAAGAACGAGAACAGACTTGGAATAATTTTGCAGCTTCCACAACCCTGGGTCTTCCCAGAGCACTTTACAACCTAAACAGCATATAATGGTCAGTTTACACATAGCAAAGGACTGATAACCATGTAATGTGCTTTGTGAAGTTTTGTTGTGTTATTTCTCATTCACCCGAGTTGACAGGTGGAGGGATTGGTAACAATAAATGACCGAAGAACATACTGTGGGTATGGCACTACCACCCCAGCCTAGACTTTCCAAATCTAGCTCAGCGGTACAGCATGGAAACAGGCCCTTCGGCCCACCGAGTCCACGCTAGCTCCATGTTATCCCACGTTGTCATCCACTCTCTACACTGCAGTGACAATTTTACAGACGGCTGATTAACCTACGCCCGCACGTCTGTTGGATGTGTGAGCAGACCCGAGCATCTGGAGGAAACCTAGTCGTCATACTAGTTTTACTGTCGTCCTGCTGAGTTTCGCTGTTTGCATCATGCGTTTTCACGTTCCCCACAGCCAACAATGGACCATTGTGGGTTCTACCTTTACGATAATCGTTACAGGCTTTGATTTGTCCTTCTGCATACCTTTCATTCATTTGTTCTATGTAAGGGTGATGGGTATATGGAACAAGCTGCCAGAGGAGGCAGTTGAGGCTGTGGACTTCCCCAACGTTTAAGAGGCAGTTAGACAAGTACATGGATAGGACAAATTTTGAGGGATATAGACCAAGCGCAGGCAGGTGGATCGCGTGTAGCTGGGACACGTAGGCCGGTGTGGGCATGTTGGGCCGAAGGGCTTGTTTCCACACTGTATCACTCTATGACTCAATATTAGGCGAGCCTATTAGGCAAGAGATGCACTGGGTGCATTTTCCCTTTGGTCATTCTTTTCAAGTAGCTTGGTTGCCTTTTAGACAACGTGATCCCTGTATTCCAGGAGCATGTACCTTCTGTTGTAGGCCATTGTCTAAAGCTAGCAAAGGAAAAGCAGTGCTCCCTATCCAAAAGCAACACCAATGGCTTGTACTAAAAAATGGGGGGGAAGAGCTTTGGCAGCCCCAGCACCCGGTTATCCAGTCTGAAGAAGGTTCCCAATCTGAAATGTTGCATATCCATTTCCTCCAGAGATGCGAGCCAGGCAGCATCTCTGGAGAAAATGGACAGAGGACAGGTGTCAGAGGTTATGGGGAGAAGGCAGGAGAATGGGGTTTGGAGGGAGAGATACATCAGCCATGATTGAATGGCGGGGTAGAATTGATAAGCCCAATGGCCTCATTCTATTCCTTATGACCTTATGACAGGTGGTTCCGTCTTTCTGAAGAAAGATCCCGAACCGAAACTTCACCCGTCCATTCCCTCCAGAGATGCAGCCTGGCCCGCTGAGTTGCTCCAGCATTTTGTAGCTATTTTTGATATAAACCAGTATCTGCAGTTTCTTTTCATTATTTCCCCCAGAGGCACCGAGTTACTCCAGCACTTTGTGTTTTTACCCGGTTACCAATGTTACTTTTCCACCAACCCCTCACCCCCATATTCGCCATGATGAATAATGCAGATCAACGCACCAACAAAGTGAAGTCAGGACTCTCAGCCCATAATGTCCGTGTCAACATGATGCCAGCTTAAACTAATCTTTACCTGAATTCCCTGCAAATCAACATCCTCCCTCCCTAGACTCCCACCTATTTCTTCCCTCTCTCTTCCTCCTCTCCTGCTGCTCTCAGTCTGAAGAAGGGTTCCGACCTGAAACGTCACCTACTGCTTTTCTCCAGAGATGCTGCTTGACCCACTGAGTTGCTCCAGCATCATGTGTCTATCTTCGGACTGCATGACCCTGCCTCTGCTCTGCCCATTCATTTTTGATAGTGAAGGCGACGGCGACGGCTCAAATAGTTTACTGCTCATTCGGAGGCAAGGAGATGCACCCATTGTACTGAATCATCCATTCAGAGCCCGATCCAGTTATGGTGCACCGGCATCACACATTAAACACCACCATTGTATTGTGTTAGCCATGTTAGAACTTCACACGATCCAAAGTAAATATTGTCTTGTTCTTGAGCTAAGCACAAATTACTCAACAGGTTGGGTATCATCTGCGGAGGGAGTGGAGAGGCAATGTTTCCGATCAGGGCGCTTCATCTGACTCTTCAGAGTAACAAGAACAGATATTGTTTTCTAGACTTTAGACTTTAGAGATACAGTGTGGAAACAGGCCCTTCGGCCCACAGAGTCCTCGCTGACCAGCGATCAACCCACACACTAGCACAACCTGAAATATTAGCGACAGTTAATAATTTTTACCAAAGCCAATTAACCAACAAACCTGAACGTCTTTGGAGTGAAGAAACTGGAGCACCCGGAGAAAACCCTCGCGGTCACAGGGAGAACGTACAAACACTGTACATGCAGCACCCTTAGTCAGCATCGAACCCGGCTCTCTGCCTCCGCAAGGCACCAGCTCTCCTGCTGCACCACCGTGCTCTCGCCCATTTCTCCCCTCCTATTTTCCTTTAGCATCACAATCCACAACTCTTCAAACCCGTCTCACACCTTCCTCTTTTATCTCTGCCCTTTGTTCCAACCATCTGCCTATCATCACCCCCCCCCCCCCACCCCTTGCCGTTGCCATTGCCTACCTGCCACGCTTTGTCCTGCCTCTTCCCTCGTCTAGATTTCTTTGACTTCGACCCACCCCGCGCAAACAGTCAGAAGGGTCTCGACCCGAAACGTCACCAACCCCCATTCTCCAGACATACAGCCCGACCTGCTGTTACTCCAGCACTTTGTGTCCTTTTGTGTATTAGCCAGCATCTGCCCCTCTTTGCTTCTGCACACTTAGCGATGAATGCGTTTACATTCTCATTAGCAGGTAGCCGGGTGCAAATTGTCTCCTGCATTCCTGAAGGTGGGTTCCGACTCAAAAATGCTGCCTATCCATGTTCTCTGGAGATGCTGCCCGACCCGCTGAGTTACCCCAGCACTTTGTGTCCTATTTAGCGCATACAGTTGGCTGTGGTGGACAATGTTGTTCGACAAGCCTGACAATGCTATGAAGGAAATGAACCATTATCACGCCGTCTTGGCGGACTGCAGGAGGGAACGGAGACATCAACCTGCAATCAGCACTGCAGGTGGAAAATGTTTTAAGAAATCCTTAAAAATACCAGGCAGTAGGGCTCCGACTCTGAATACAAATGAGTCACTACTTTCGCCTGCACTGCAAAATGTCTGCTCTTCTAACAGCTCTTAGTTGCCTGGAAAATATTTTGCTGCATGGACGGAGGATACTGTAGAAAACAGAAATGCAAGACTTTCTTTTCAACGTAAAGGTTAGGTTACAGCCTTGGCTCTTTGTAACCCTTACCCCTAAATCCCGACCACTTGTGAGTGCCGCAGCAAATCAGTTGCTGTTGACTCTAACGTGGGGGGGTTGCTAGGCAACGCCACACGAGGAAAAAAAAAAGCTGTGCGCTCTGCTTCCCATTTGCTCGATTCAATACAGGTGTCTGACCCTTGAAACACGACAATAGAAAAAACCCACTGTCCCCACACAAAGCAGTGCAGCAATTTGTAGCGCATCTTCACTTCAGGTTTGTGCTGCGTTTGAGGACAGGCCTCCAGTCACCCTGTGTGGAGGCAGTCGTTCCACCACCACTTCTGGCTATCTCTGCTACATACTAATTAGGCTTCCACAACAAGGGGCCGGCCAGCACAATGGAAGAGCTTGCTTTCATCGGTCGTATACTGCATGCAGTGTCAACCTCGCCGGCCGGCCGGGAAACAGATAGCAGGAGGCAGCTCACAAACAGGGAACAGATGCTGTCATCTAAACTCACTGCCATTGACCCTGCCTGTACAATGGCACCAGAGACCAGCGAAACAGATGCTGTAATGGACTCAGTTGATAGAGTGAGGCCAGTCGTTTGCTTTGGGAAGACGGACACAAAATGCTGGACTAACTCAGTGGGCCAGGCAGCATCTCTGGAGAAAATAAATAGATGACCCTTTGCGTCGAGACTCTTAAGAGTCATAGAGTGATACAGCATGGAAACAGGCCCTTCAGCACAATTTGTCCACACCAGCCAACTTGTTCCAGCTACACTAGTCTCATTTCCCTGCATTTGGCCCACATCCCTCTAAACCTGTCCTATCCATGTGCCTATCTGTTTATTAAATGTTGGGATCGTCCCAGTCTCAACTGCCTCCTCTGGCAGATTTTTCCTTACTCTCATCACTCTTTGTGCAAAAAAGTTTCCCCTCAGATTCTTATTAAATCTTTTCCCCTTCACCTTAAACCTAAGGGTAAAAGATTTCTTCAGACTCTTTGGGTTTACTTTGGGAATCTGCCTTCGTTTTGTTACGCAGTCAACCGTGGCCGAGTTAGGAGCAGTCTCAGCACTGAGACTGAACAGTCCATTCTTACCTACTCTAGAGACCCAAGCAGAAAAGTCTCGGCTGGTGCTGTTGGCAGTTGCAGCCAAAGATCTATAAGATCTTTGGTTGCAGCTTTTTGATGAGATGTTAAGCCAGCCTCTTGTCAGTTCTTGGGTGAAGTAAGACGTGCCATGTTACCATCTTGGGAGGCATGGCGATACCCAGAATTTATCTTGCCACTTGTCTGTATAATAGCAGGTTAATGTGGATTATTTTGCATTGATTTTTGTCTAAATTTGCGATCTCCTACATTTTGGACAGGTCCCAACCTGAAACATCACCTATCCATGTTCTCCAGAGATGCTTGCTGCCTGACACGCTGAGTTACTCCAGCACTTTGTGTCTATTTTTCGTAAACCAACATCTGCAGTTCCTTAACAAGGACACTTGAGTGCTGGCGTAATTCAGTAGGTTAGGTAGCATCCTTGGAGAACATGAATAGGTGATGTTTCGAGTCGAGACCTATAGAGTCATAGAGTGATACAGCATGGAAAAAGGCCCTTCGGCCCACTTGTCCACACCGGCCAAAAGGAGGGTCTCGAGCTGAAACGTCACCTATCCATGTACACCAGGGATGCTGCCTGCCAGTTTAATCAATAAGAACAAAGCAGAACCGACAAATTATGACCAAGAAAGGGTGGAGCCCACAATGGCCCATTGTTGGAGGTGACAAGAACGCTGAGAGCAAAGGGGGGGGGGTCTCAGCCGCATGGGGGTCGCATGCTGTCACATGCAGCGGCAGGCAGTAGATAGGACTGTTCGGTGAACTTTCGTAACTTTGTTGGTGCCATACTCGTGGTGGCACGCATGTTGCCCATGTGCACGATTTGACCAGGTTGTCTGCAAAACAAAGCATCTCACTGCACCTAGGTAAACGTGACAATACTGTAAAGTATCATTGAATCATTAAGTATGGTTGCTTTCCGTACTTGTCTTTGCACTTCCATGGTCTGCTACCATCCATCCATTTTGGTAAACTGTGCCTCACCTCTCACTCTCTACGTCCAAGCAAAACATGCAGAAGCACTTCCGATCAGTGGTGTCGAAAAAACCAAATCAGGAACTTTACAACGGATGACCAGAACCATGACCAAGCCACAGGTTTTAAGGAGCAGCTTAACAAAGGGAAGATAGAGAGGATCAGTTTAGGAAGGGATCTCTCGAGCTGAGCAACCAAATCCACAACTACCAATGGTGGAGGGGCTACAGTGAGGGATGATCAAAGCATCTGAATTGATGGATTCAAGGACTGATTCTGATAGGGAAGGATTTGAAAGGGTTTATGAGTGGCACAGTTGGCACAGCTGTAATGTTGCTGCCTTTCAACACTTGCAGCACCGGAGACCGATCCCGACTATGGGTGCTGTCTGTGCGGAGTTTGTATGTTCTCCCTATGCCTGCATGGGTTTTCTCCGAGATCTACAGTTTCCTCCCACACTCCAAAGTCAATAGACAATAGGTGCAGGAGTAAGCCATTTGGTCCTTCAAGCCAGCACCGCCATTCAATGTGATCATGGCTGATCATCCCCAATCAGTACCCCGTTCCTAATAGACACACTGGTATATGAGTAAATTGGCTTGGTATATGTGTAAATTGTCCTTGGTGTGCATAGGATAGTGTTAATGTGCAGGGATCGCTGGTCGGTGCGGACTCGGTAGTCCGATGGCGCTGTTTCCGCACTGTATCTCTAAAGTAAACTAAACCACGTGAGAACTATCAGGCACCCACCATTGTTCAGCTGTGAGTCAGAGTAGATCAGCATGCAGAGGATTATTGGGCAGGTGCAAAATAGCATACAGCAGTGTAGGGGGCAAATGCTTGGACAGCATTAGATTTGGGCAGTAGAATGATGGAGACACACAAATGTGTTGGAACATAGCCAGAGACCCGGGTTCGATCCTGACTACAGGCGCTGTCTGAACTGAGTTTGTACATTCTCCCTGTGACCGTGTGGGTTTTCTCCGGGTGCTCCGGTTTCCTTCCACATTCTAAAGACGTGCAGGTTTGTAGGTTAATTGGCTTCAGTAAATAATAAATAGTGTGTCGGATAGAACGAGTGTATGGGTGATCGGCACGGACTCGGTGTGGCTGTTTCCACATTGTATCTCTAAAACCAGAACTAATCAGGTCTAGTGTTGGCAGAAGGCACGGGCGAGGGTTTCATTAGCGGGCGAGGTCAGGGAGGGGCAGTTTTGGGTGAGTCTACAAGAGGGGAGGTTGGTGCACTGTGGTGGATGTGGAGCCACTATGAAGACACGGGCACAAAAGGATCCGTGAATGGCAAACACTATTATCCAGGAGGCAACCAACCCATTCGCAAACAAAAATAAAATTACATTTGACTTTGACGCACAAACAAAATACAAAGGATTCAGGAAATTTTTAAAGCAAGCTCCTGGCTTATGCCAGCTTTTGTGTCTTGGTACATCACCAAGTCCCCTCTAAGAAACCATCTGTTCCCTCACCAGAGATCTCGAGTGTTGATTTGACTGCTTGCACCATGGAAGCTATTGCACGCAGCCTGCAAACAAACTGACACAGACCTCAAGCAGATGCAAGATCAGATTGGAGTCCAACAATTCACAAAGGGGATGGAACCGTACAAAGAAGCGATATACACAGTCAAGACTCTTGCCAGGATAAGGCCCACCTTCCTCCATGCTAACCAAAGATCCCAGAGCTCTAGGATAAGATCTTTAATGCTAACTGCCCAACAACACCAGTCCAACACAATGGTATCAATTACTATGCACCTCATGTAAATTAGCACAACACCGTGATACTCGAAACAATGCACAAAATGGTTTGAGAGAGATTGATGATCAAGTTACACAGGAACGCTGCAGCATTTCAATCAAGCTTGTTCTTTTTTTTTCTCCTTGCATCCCTCTCAGATGCTGAAATGTCACACTGCCCTGAAGCCACAATTAAAAGAAAGGAACCGGGGGGGGCTATTGAGGGAGGGTCGCAAAACTCCTTCGGCGCTCTTACCTTCCTCATCCAAGAGATTTGCTTTCCACTTCTCCCTTTTCTTCCCTTCCCCCCCCCCACCCTCTCCCCCGTTCAACGGGACCCAGTTGCCGTTAATCTGATTTTTGATCGGGCTCAGCTATGGTCATGACTGCAGCGTACGGAAGTCACAAATAATTATTCCAGCACGGCGCAAAGCTTGGTGAAGGATGAGCATAAGAATCGCTTCCTGCCTCGCAGTTTCCAGAGCCTCCCCTGCTCGCTGCCTGCATCACACACACACAAATACGCATGACCAGAATAGCAATAAAAGCCACATCAGTCTGAGATTGCCCACTGAGGTTTCTCCGATCCTTTTTTTTCCTTCTCTCTCTCTCTCTCTCTCTCTCACACACACACACACGTCCTTCTTGCGTTTATTGTTTGAATTCGTTCAATTGAAACAGGCTCGGCTGAGAGTCCCATTCAGCTCAAGCATCTGGCAAACGAGGAGGTAGAACCCCTTTAAGCTCATGCGGCTTTCAGCTGCCTCTCCCTCCCCAGAGCAGAGCTTCACAAAGGCAGCTGGCCACAATTTGCCTGGAAGATTTCTCCTCTGCCTTGCTATCAAGTTCTGCTGACGTGAAAATAAAAAAAAGCCTTGTCAAAGACACACTTGCAAAGCAGTCATTTGATCAGAGTCCCATCCCTCTCCTTTACGCAGCGTCGAAGCGACGTCGGTCATTTCAGGTGAGCTCCACGCAAGATTGTTTCGCCAGTTTAGAGATAATTGTCACCCATGGCTTTTAAATTGGTCTAAATAGTGTCAGAGAATTACACTGTATGGAAACAGGCCCTTCGACCCACATCATCGAGGCCAATCAAGGTACTTCCCTACTCTATGTGACGGAAAGAACTGCAGATGCTGATTTAAATCGAAGATGGACACAAAATGCTGGAGTAACTCAGCGGGACAGGCAGCATCTCTGGAGAGAAGGAATGGGTGACGTTTCGGATAATGACCCTACTTTAGCTAATTCCATTTACCTGCATTTGGCCCAATTCCCTTTAAACCAGTGGTTCCCAACCTATTTTTTGGCCATGCCCCACCTCTAAAATCCTGATCCCCCCCCCCCCCCCCCACCCCCACCCCACCCCACAATGTGGTGATATATAATTCATATCATTTAAAAAGTGAACTCCGTTTCAGCTGAAGAAGCTTAAAACGCCAATACCTTGGATTATGTAATAACTACACAATAAAGACCTTTTTTACCCCAAAAAAATTTACTCAAAATAACATCTGAAACATAAACCACATATGTTTACCTGATGGAAAATCCAAAAAAATAAAAACGACAATTTGGACCCAGACCTCAGTCGCGCTCAATTGCCCCCCTGTGGGGCGTACGCCCCACGTTGGGAACCACTGCTTTAAACCATTCCTATCCTTGAATTTGTCTGCATTCATTTTAAATGCTGCAATTGTACCCGCCTCTAACACTTCTCTGGAAGCTTGTCCCTTTATAGATTTTACACAGTATTATGTTTACATATCTGTGTAGGATGCTGGTTTACACCGAAAAGAGGAACAAAATGCTGGAGTAACACAGTGGGTGAGGAGAAAAGGAATAGGTAGACACAAGAAGATGGACCCGAAACGTCACCCATTCCTTCTCTCCAGAGATGCTGCCTGTCCCGCAGAGTTACTCCAGCTTTTTGTATTCGGTTTAAACCAGCATCTGCAGTTCCTTTCTACACAAAGAGGAATAGGTGACGTCAAGTTACAGTACATTTACATATCTGGTTCGCTGCTGCAAGTAAGAATTTCATGGTTCCATTTCGGGGCATTTGGTAATGAAACACTCTTCACTGTTGAATTGACATCCTCTGTATGGAAAAAGCGGCCCCTCAGATCGGGGCAGAGTGATGCAGCAGGTAGAGCTGCTGCCTCGCAGCGCTAGAGACCTGGGTTCGATCCTGACCTTGGTTGCTGTCTGTGTGGAGTTTGCCCGTTCTCCCTGTGACCATGGTCGGTTTCTTCCGGGTGCTCTGGTTTCCTCCCACATCCCAAAGACGTGCAGGTTTGTAGGTTAATTGGCTTCTAGTTTGCCCCCAGTGAGTGTGGAGTAGATGCGAAAGTGGGATATCGTAGAACTGGTGTGAAATTGTGATCGGCGGTTGGCATGAACTTGGTGGGACCAAGGGCCTGTTTCCATGCAGTATCTTTCAACCAATTTCAACCGTAGAAGACAGAACATTAAAGCAAAGGAACCACAATATCCGTGCCGAACTTCATGCCAAGATAAACTAAACTCCTCTGCCCACAGTGGCTTACTCCAAGTCATTTACACTGCAGACGAGAACTCTTCCACCCAGAGATCCAAGCAGGGCAAAAAGGTAGCCAGCGACTAACCTACATTCAGTTTCTGTTGAGGGCGACTTCCTCAACATGGGTTCAATCCCGACCTTGGATGCTGTCTGTGTGGAGTTTGCATGTCCTTCCTGAGAATGCAGGAGTTTCCCCTGGGTGTTCCAGCTTCCTCCCCCATCCCAAGGACGTACAGGCTGGTAGATTATATTGGCTACCACAAACTGCCCTGAGAGTGCTGGTGATTGGTTGAATCTGGAGGGGACGTTGATGGGAATGTGGGAAGGATAAAATGGGATTAATGCGGGATCCGTGCAAATGGGTGCTTGATGGCCAGAGTGAACTTGATGGGCCGAAGGGCTTGTTTCCGTGTTGTACAACCGTTCCAGAACGAGCTGGAGAATGGAAATCAGGACATGCATCATTGGACAATCACCAGAAACAAGGCATCAGTCTGAAGAAGGGTCTCAACTCGAAATGTCACCCATTCCTTCTCTCCATAGATGCTGCCTGTCCCGCTGAGTTACTCCAGTATGTGTCTATCTTCAAGCATAAAACAGATCTCCAACCCGAATAGAGGAACCACAGCTGGGATATTCAATACATTACTAAAGCTAAATATTCACCCTTTCTTGTTATTTTCATCCGTCACTGCTCTTATCAGACAATTGACATAATTTCTCTGGAGTAATCAGAGTAATGTGGAATTCCTTGGAGTTGCCCTCAGAAGTTGGTAATTATTAAAATTTAAAACAGATGTGATGTTCAATCCTTGAACTCTGCAACCCCAGGCACGTGACATCAATTATGCATCATTTGGGGAGTAGAGGCAGATCACTCAGCCCCTTGAGCTGCTCCAACATTTAATACCATCACGGCTGATCTGACCAACGTCAAATCGATAATCCAGTCTTCACACGCTGACCTTTCACCTCCCTGCTCGTCAACTGCAGATGCTGGTTTACATCAAAGATAGGCACAAAATATTGCAGTCATTGGTAACATCTCTGGAGAAACGGAATTGGTGACATTTGAGACCCTTCTACAGACTCCTACAGATTTTGCAGAGCACTGTGTTAACATATCTGTTGTGCTGCATGTGTGTGTATCTATATAGGTTGAACAGGCTAAGAGACACACACACACACACACACACACACACACACACACACACACACACACACACACACACACACACACACACACACACACACACACACACACACACACACACACACACACACACACACACACACACACACACACACACACACACACACACACACACACACAACGAGGACCTGTCTGTCCAGTTTGCATGTGGCCTAACTCCAGCTAATAACAAGCTAGAAACCACCATCTGGTCTGAATTGAAGTGAGGAAAGGCCAACCATTTCTAGTGTTGCAACCATTGGAGATCATTTCAGCGCATTTGAGTCTATGCCAGTTTACAAACTTTATAACAAGAGGAGTTGAGTATAGGAGCAAAGAGGTCCCACTGCAGTTGTACAGGGCCCTAGTGAGACCACACCTGGAGTATTGTGTGCAGTTTTGGTCTCCAAATTTGAGGAAGGACATTCTTGCTCTTGAGGGAGTGCAACGCAGGTTGACGAGGTAATTCCTGGGATGGCAGGACTATGTGGACAGAATGGAGCAGCTGGGCTTGTATACTCTAGAATTTAGGATGAGAGGGGATCTTATTGAAACATATAAGATTATTAAGGGATTGGACACGCTAGAGGCAGGAAACATATTCCCAATGTTGGGGGAGTCCAGAACCAGGGGCCACAGTTTAAGAATAAGGGGTAAGCCGTTTAGCATGGAGATGAGGAAAAACGTTTTCACCCAGAGAGTGGTGAATCTGTGGAATTCACTGCTTCAGAAGGCAGTGGAAGCCAATTCTCTGGATGCTTTCAAGATGCTTTCAAGAGAGAGTTTGATAGAGCACTGAAAGATAATGGATTCAGGGGATATGGTGAGGAGGCAGGAACCGGGTACTGATTGTGGATGATCAGCCATGATCACAGTGAATGGCGGTGCTGGCTCGAAGGGCCGAATGGCCTACTCTCACCTATTGTCTATTGTCAATGAAATCCCATCCCATTATTATTTTTTCCCAGTGACTGCATCTCCCTATACACCCACCATCTCCTCTTCAGGAGTCTACCACTCATCTGCATGCGAGGGGCAATCCCTAGGGCCAGTTAACCTACCAGCCCTTGGCTATTTCCCTTGGCTGGAGAGACCACAACTGGCTGTTGTTGCAGGATAAGGGATCTGGCATTTTAGGATGAGAAGGACAAGGGGAGAAGAGGATGAAAACAGGAAGACACAATTAGTTCTCCTCTCTCCTGACTCTCAGTCTGAAGGGTCATTACCCAAAACGTCACCCATTCCTTCTCTCCAGGGGTGCTTTTCTTTGATGGCATAGGTTTAAGGTGAAGGGGAACAGATTTAATAGGAATCTGAGAGGTAACCTTTTCACACAAAGGGTGGTGGGTGTATGGAACGAGCTGCCAGAGGAGGTAGTTGAGGCCGGGACTATCCCAATGTCAAAGAAACATTTAGACAGGTACATGGATAGGATAGGTTTGGAGGGATATGGGCCAAACACGGGCAGGTGGGACTAGTGTAGCTGAGACATGTTGGCCGGTGTGGGCAGGTTGGATCGAAGGGCCTGTTTCCACACTATTTCACTCTATGACTCTATCTAAGCTGCCCGGCCCGCTGAGTTGCTCCAGCATTTTATTTCTACCTTCGGAGTAAACCAGCATCTGCAGTTCCTTCCTACACAAAAATAAGTTGTTTTGATCACCTTGTTATGGGAAGGATGTTGCCAAGCTGGAAAGGGTGCAGAGAAGATTTATGAGGATGTTACTAGGACTCAAGGGCTTGAGCTGTAGGGACGGGTTGAAGGGGCTAGGACTTTATTCCTTGGAGCACAGGAGGATGAGGGGTGATCTTATAGAGGTATATAAGACCATGAGAGGAATAGATCAAGTAAATGCAATATTTGGCCCAGAGTAATCAAGAATCAGAAGACATAGGTTTAAGGTGAGGGGGGAATGATTTACCCAAGGGGTAACTTTACTTTACACATAGGGTGATTGGTATATGGAACGAGCTGCCAGAGGATGTATTTGAGGCAGGTACTATCGCGATGTTTACGAAACATGGATATGATAGGTTTAGAGGGATATGGGCCAAACGCAGGCAGGTGGGACGAGTGCAGTTGGGACATCTTCACCTTCAATTTTAGAACGCTTCCTTGCTAACTTTCAAATGACACGCAGTCACTTTGAACAAGGGGAATAGGGGACGGTATCATGGATAGTGGTGAATTAAACGTGAGTTAATCTGTTTTTCTTTTAAGTATGGGTTGAGGTATAAATGCATGGCAGCAACCTGGGGCGAAACCCCCATCTATTCCAACCCTCCTCCCCCCACCAACTCCCCCCACTGCACCCCGCAACCAGCTTCTTTCCAAAACAGTGAGCGTACATGATTTATATTCACTGAGAGGAGAGACAGGCTTCAGTTGATCTGTGCATCGGAGGGAACTGCAGATGCTGGTTTACACCAAAGATAGACACCACATGCTGAAGTAACTCAATAGGTCATCGTCAATGGTCTGCTCAATGGTATATTGTGGGCTCCACCTTTCCTTGATATAGACAATAGACAATAGACCAAAGACAATAGGTGCAGGAGTAGACCATTCGACCCTTCGAGCCAGTACCGCCTTTCAATGTGATCATGGCTGATCATCCCCAATCAGTACCCCGTTACTGCCTTCTCCACATATCCTATGACCGCTATTTTTAAGAGCCCTAGTGATCATTATTGTTGGCTTTGATCTGACTTTATGCATAGCTTTCATTCATTTGTTCTATGCTCCCTTTCATGTCTCTCAGTTTCCTTCTCCCTAGACACTTAGTCTGAAGAAGGGTCTCAACCCGAAACCATCACCTATTCCTGTTCTCCAGAGATGCTGCCTGACCCGCTGAGTTACTTCAGCATTTTGTGTCTATCTTTAGTTGATCTATAATGTTTCAGTCAATTGACAGCATCTCATTCTCCAAAGGTTTGTGCTCAAGTGTAGTCTTTTCTTTGGTAGACACAAAATACTGCACGTAGAGCAGCAGGAGAAAAGGAATTTGCGACATTTCGGGTCGAGACCCTTCTTCAGACTGATGTCAGGGGAGGGGGAAGGACAGAGAAATAATGTAGTCAGAGACAGTAAGACTAGTGGTAGAACTGGGAAGGGGAGGGGATGGAGAGAGAAAGCAAGGGCTACCTGAAGTTAGAGAAGTCAATGTTCATACCGCTGGGGTGTAAACTATCCAAGCAAAATATGAGGTGCTGTTCCTCCAATTTGCGCTGGGGCTCACTCTGACAATGGAGGAGGCCCGGTACAGATAGGTCAGATTGGGAATGGGAAGGGGAGTTGAAGTGCTGGGCCACCAGGAGATCAGCTTGGTTAATGCGGACTGAGGCACAGTCCTTTTCTTTGACTGGTTAGCACACAAACAAAAGCTTTTCACTGTATCTCAGTACACGTGACACTAAACTAAACTAACTTTCAAACAGTCACAAAATATAGAGAGCAGATATTCTGGCTCAAGTGATGTCAATAGAAGGGTTGCATATTGACCGGGACATTGAGAAACGCACTTCCAAAACGAGAAGGCAAAAGAACTAAGCTGGAAGTTGCTACCTCTGGCAGTGGACAGAGAGAGTTAAATACATGGAAATTTCAAACAGATGACTGTACTGCAACAGAACATGTTGTGTGAAAGCCATCGTACTCATGGTATGGCTCACTGCCTGCAATTTGAAAACCACCCAGTGATTCATCCCGAATGAAGTCCCAGCGTATTTCAGGCATTTTAAGTACAGAAATATGACCTCTGCTGTGGTTGTGAAAGTCAATGCTGACTGAACAATGTGGATTAAATTAAGTTTCTATTGGAAATCTGCAACCGGCTAATCAAAAACATAACTTTCCTTCCTACACATAATGGTAAATGTTGTACTGCACGCTTTGGGTCCCCTTATATTGAAGAAGCGATTATTGAAAAATTATTTCCTCAGCAGCTAATTCCAATCTGTTTATTTGCCCCTTGACTTAATTAAAGATATTCGATACTGCCCACCACTGTTCTTAGATCAATGGAAAAATCAATGGAGTCATTGAGTCCAGACTGGTGAGAGCAAGAAACGCAGTGACATTAGCATAATGCAATATCAACATGTCTGGTTATTTGTTCGTTCCCACGTCAGCTTATTTTGCAACCCCTCTGAGATGGCCCTTCAGGTTTCTGGCACATTTCCTATTTTAACCTCACCCCACCTGCAAATGCAGGCTGGAACTTGCTATCAAATACGGCCAATGACAAATACTTTAAGTCTGTCATCTTTTCATTTGTAATTAACAACTCTCAAACCCGGGTCTCTGGCGTGGTAGGGCAGCACCTCTGCCCAACTAAAGCAGATGAGGAAGAATTTATTTTCCCAAACGATTGAAATTCTTTGGTTCCCTACACTCAGAGTTCTGGATGCCTAGTCAATAAATATATTGTCCAGGTTCAGGAATAGCTACTTCCCCACAGCCATCAGGCTATTAAACTCAACTCATACAAAACTCTGAACATTCATAGCCCATTATCTGTTTGTTTGCACTTTATCAGTTTATTTATTCATGTGTGTATATATTTATATAATGGTATATGGACACACTGATCTGTTCTGTATTATTCGTGTCTACTATATTCTGTTGTGCTGAAGCAAAGCAAGAATTTCATTGTCCTATCTGGGACACATGACAATAAACTCTCTTGAATCTTGATATTGAAGACAAAGAGAGAGATATGGGATAAGAGATAATGGCAGAATATTGTAACAAACTATCCAGTTCACCAATGTCCTTTCAAAATGAAAAAACAACAAGACTCACCTTGCCTGGCCTGTGGAAGAGTCCAGGCTCCTTGTAAAGTTATTCAATCTTAATGACTCTCTGACCTAGCCTAGTGAAACACTCAAGGGCAATTAGGGAAGAGCAATAAATGCTGGTCCAGCCAGCATCCATCATGAGCCTAGGTTATAAGATGGGCAAGAGGATATTACTCGAACTCACACATGACTGCAAGGAACCTCATGAGGCAGTGTACTCGGGTAAGGACTGGGAGAATACCAGAGAAGGATATTTGTCACTGAATGTTCACACCTCCCAATTAATCAAATTCCATTTGATGCAATCAGTGCCAGAAGCCTGATTGTCCCGATACTGGATCACAGCATTTGTCCATTGTCTGACGGGGGGGATGACTCAAACTGTGGACAATCCTGATGCCAGCGAGTCACACCACAAATCACCAGCGATGAAATAGCTTTTCATCGGGATTGATCTCAATGGTTTTATTACCTCCTGGGATCCAGTATGGGGGGGAGCAGACTGCTCAGTTTGACCTGCTCTTGTACGGGGGGAGGGGGGAGGGGGAGGGGGAGGTAAAGGGGTCAAATGCTTGACCAGGGTGCTTCAATCTTTTTCCACTTGACCAACAAAACACAACAACACAGAGGCAAGTGGTCAAGCACTAGGCCGCTCTCCGAAAGACGTGACTGAATCCACCCTCCTTAGTTCACCCGCTCAATCCAATCTGTTCACTGGGTCTGGAATATACCATGCTACAGAGTGTTTTATGGTCATTTGTCCGAGACAGAACAATGAAATTCTTACTTGCAGCAGCACAACACAACATGTAAATGTAGTACTCTGTAAACAATAGAATGAACGAGAAAAAAAGTTCAGTAAAAATACATATATATATATATATATATATATATATATATATATATACGCAAACTATACATGTAACGCGACTGGCATGTGACATATAATTTCAGTTTGTGTGTTGTTGTTGGGCAGTGCTGTCTAATGATGCAGACAATAGTAAGCTCGGGCAGCTTACAACCCAGCGGTATGAATATTGATTTCTCTAACTTTAACTAACCCTTGCCTCCCCTCTCTCTCTCTCCAACCCACCCCGACCATAGTCGTTGTACTAGTTTCACTGTCGTCCCGGTGAATTTCACTGTCTGTATAACTCATTTTCACCAAGCCCACACCCAACAATATTTCCTTCATCATTGTTATTTTTTTGCATATAAACATACATTCATTTGTTCTATGCCTCTCTACATCACCATCTCTCAACACGCACGCTGGCGCGGCGGTAGAGTTGCTGCCTTACAGTGAATGTAGCGCCAGAGATCGGGCTTGATCACGACTATGGGCGCTGTCTGTATGGAGTTTGTACGTTCTCCACCTGACAAGCGTGGGTTTTCTCCGAGATCTTCGGTTTTCTCCCACACTCCAAAGACCCACAGGTTTGTAAGTTAATTGACGATATAAATGTAAATTGTCCCTAGTGGGTGCAGGATACTGTTGATCCACGATAGTGGGGATCGCTGGTCGGCGCGGACCCAGTGGGCCGAAGGGCCTGTTTCCGCGCTGTATCTCGGAAACTAAAATCTATATCTCTCGTGTCCTTTCCCCCTGACTCTCAGTCTGAAGAAGGACCTTGACCCGAAACTTCACCTATTCTTTTTCTCCAGAGATGCTGCCTGACCCGTTGAGTTACTCCAGCACTTTGCATCTTTCAATTGTTATTCAAAGCCCCTTTGTTTTAGTACTTAAGGTATGTCAAGTGGAAGTTTGAAAATTTTATTTTAAATAGTCAAAAAGAACTTAGTTGACATTCAGGTTGCTCCAATATCAATGTTAAACAACTATGGAGGGAAAATACTTTCAAATTCAACAATCAAATTTTAATTCAGCCCATTTCTTTTGAGTTATTAATTTATGATATACAAGGGCACCTGATATTTTATGCAGGGTTTTATGTAGATCAGACATATCCCAGGCATAAATTTGAGAGTGTAGGAAAGAACTGCAGATGCTGGTTTAAACTGAAGATGATACAAAATGCTGGAGTAACTCAGCAGGACAGGCAGCGTCTCTGAAGAGAAGGAATGGGTGAAGATTCGGATTGAGTCATCTCTTTTGAAAATAGGAGCTCATAAATTAAACTTAAAAATTAAGTTTAATTTAAAAAAAAATTAAACAGTAATAATTAGACAAGCACTTAATTCTAAAAATGTGCAGATCAAGTGCACTGTACATTCTTTGCTCTGGATGGAGGCACAAGGAACTGCAGGTGCTGGTTTATGAAAAAACCCCACAAAGTTCTGGAGTAATTCAGCGGGTCAGGCAGCATCTTGGAGTCTGAGGAAGGGTCCTGACCCAAAATGGGTCCATGCCCTCTCTAGATGTTATTCTCCATGGATGTTGTCTACGTTCTCCATAGATGCTACCCGACCCACTGAGTTACTCCAGCACCTTGTGTCCTTCTTTGCACTGGGCGCTTTATTTCAACTCTAGCCTCACCCCACAAATTACTGTCTGTGGGAGTTTGCACACTCTCTCTGTGACCATCTAGGGTTGTGAACAAAGTGAGACAAATTAGCGTTGGATAAGTAGAGGAAAGGATTGAAATGTAATAATGGTCCTGTTGCTGGTAGCTCTCAGCCTGAGGTTGTGGGTCCTAGATGAGGGTGGTCAGGATCGATCCCGGATCTCTGGTGCTGTAAGTCTGCAGCTTTACCGCTGCACCACTGTGAAGGTCATTGACTCGGTGAAAGATGCTCTTTGGTCAGCCCGAACTTTATTGGCCTCTCAGCAGAGTGAGATGTCCGTCGGGGAATGTTGCCGACTGGCCCACTGCAGACTGCAGAGGGACGCACTGGAGTTTGGTGCAGGCAACGCCAAGGCTCTGTGGGGGAAGACCACAGTCCAAGGCCCTTCCACTGCTGGACATTGGAGGGCAGGGCGTGGTGGAGACGCCCCTCAAAATAAGGGAAGTAATTTCACACCAGGGGCCACATGAGTGGCAAGGGTGGGGGTTAAAATTGTGTAAACATTATTGAATGTAAGTATAGCCTCCAAGAATGTCGGACACATTTTTTTGCACGGCTCCTGTATTGTACATTTTCTTTACTTGAATAAAGTTTATTTTGATATTTTTCAAAAGATGTCCAAAAATGTGCAAGGCATCTCCCAGCACCAGTTGTCTAACATCAGCAGTGATCTTCCTGATGGGTCAGGGATTCCATTGTTAAGTTTTTGTAAATGATTGCAGGATGTACTATCTACACAGAACAACACCGAGCACAAATATTAAGCTTTCCAAGTAGTTTTTGTTGGTCCAGATAAATTCACCAGTACATGGTTTTCCTGCCAGTTAGTGAGAACTTCCTTAAGGAAATCCAGGAGATTCCTTTGTAAAAACAAACTCGGGGCTGGCGGCCAAGTTCTGATCATTCCCGTGAAGGCTGAGCGAGCAGAAGATGTGGGATCCTATTCCCTTTAAATGGAAGCTCCTGGAATTAATGTCGGACCAGACAAGAACTACCAGAAGTTCCAGATTCAAGGGCCTGTCCCACTTGGCTGTCATTTGCGTGTCATGCAGATGGCGCGCGAAGATTTTGTACATCACAAAATCCTGCGACGCCGTGCGTGGCCGTGTACGTCACTGCCTATGTCATCACCCACCATGCGCGCATCACGTGCGTGTCACGACGTGCGCCGTGACGCATAAATGATGTTGCGTAAATTACGCGCAAATGACGGCCAAGTGGGACAGGCCCTTCAGGGACAGCTTCTTCCTAGCTGTTACCAGGCAACTGAACCATGCTATCACCAACTAGAGAGCGGTCCTCTATAATTTATTATTTGTTGTGTTTGATGCGCCCAATATGCCTGTCACGCTGCCGGAAGGAAGTATTTCATTGTTCCCGCTCATATCCAGTGTATTTGACAAATAAACAGTCTTGACTGTTAGTGAGATTCTGTCTTGTGGGAGAAGCTGCCAAGCATGCAACTGTGCAAAAGGAACCGATCTGTGGGTCACTCTAGAGCTTCAGACCTCATGACGCAGGAGGTTATTCCGCCCATCAAGTCCATGCTGCCTCTCTTTCTTACTAACTTATACAGTAAGATACTCAGCAAAAGTCTACATCAAATCATAATCATTACTTCACTGAACAAAATGAGAGTGGGTGGATTAGACTTCAGGGATACAGCGTGGAAACAGACCCAGTGCCCACTGAGTCTGCACAGACCAGCACTCACCCCGTACGCTAACACTATCCTACACACTTGGGACAATAACCAAAGCCAATTAACCTACAAATCTGTACGTCTTTAACGTGTCTGGAGTGTGGGAGCAAACCGGAGCACCCAAAGAAAACCCACGTGGTCACAGGGAGAACCTACAAACTCCATACAGACAGCACCTGTAGTCAGGGTTGAATCCGGACCTCTGGGGCTGTAAGGCAGCAACTCTACCGCTGCGCCACAGTGCCGCCTTATTTTCTATGTGTATTGTGTTTACAGGCCTGTTGTGCTGCTGCAAGCACGGATTTCAGTACAAGTGCCAACTGAACACTCTTGACTCTTGAATTCCTAAGAAAGACACAAAGTGCTAGAGTCACTTAACGAGCCAGGCAGCATCCCCGGAGAACATGGATATGCAACGTTTTGGGTCGGGACTGACTGCAGGGGGAGGGGAAAGAAAGCTGGAAGAGAGGTGGTGCAGGACAGAAGGCTTAGGGAGGACCTGATAAAGATGCACAAAACTATAAGGGGGATAGATCACGTAGAGGTGTTTATGACCAGAGGCCATTAGTTTAAGCTCAGGAGTGAGAAGTTTAGCGGGGAGTGAGGAACAGTTTTATTTCATCGAGGGCAATAGGAACTTGCAACGCACTGCCTGAGAGCACAATGGATGACTGAGACATCGGCTACATTGTATGGAGAGAATGTGTAGGAGGAGCTGCAGATGTTGGTTTATATTGTAGACACAAAGTGCTGGAGAAACTCAGCAGGTCAGGCAGTATCCTTTTGACTGTCTTATGAAGAAAGACTGGATAGACTTGGTTTATACTCTCTAGAATTTAGGAGATTGAGAGGGGATCTTATAGAAACTTACAAAATTCTTAAGGGGCTGGACAGGCTAGATGCAGGAAGATTGTTCCCGATGTTAGGGAAGTCCAGGACAAGGGGTCACATCTTAAGGATAAGGGGGAAATCCTTTAAAACCGAGATGGGAAGAACCTTTTTCACACAGAGAGTGGTGAATCTCTGGAACTCTCTGCCACAGAGGGTAGTTGAGGCCAGTTCATTGGCTATATTTAAGAGGGAGTTAGATGTGGCCAAAGGGATCAGAGGGTATGGAGAGAAGGCAGGTCCGGGATACTGAGTTGGATGATCAGCCATGATCATATTGAATGGCGGTGCAGGCTCGAAATACTCCTGCACCTAATTTCTATGTTTCTATGTATCTCTGGAGAAAAAGGATGGGTGACTTTTCAGTCTGAAGAAGGGTCTCGACCCAAAACGTTTCCAATTCCTTTTCTCCCAAGATGCTGTCTGACCTGCTGAGCTACTTCAGCATTTTGTGTCTATCTTCGGTTTAAACCAGAATCTGTAGTTTTTTACTATACATTTCGAGAAGAATCTGGATGAACACTTGACATAAAGGCCACAGATCATGTGTTGGTAACTGGGATTAATATAGATAGGTACTTGACGTAGAAACAAGGAACTGCAAATCCTGCTTCACGCAAAACGACCCAAAGTGCCAGAGTAACTCAGCGGGTCAGGCAGCATCCCAGGAGAACATGGATAGGTGAAGATTCTAACCGGGACCCTTCTTCAGTCTGAAGAAGGTCTTCAATTAACGTGACATTGTCATCAAGAAGACTGAAGACAGACTGAAGAAGGGCGACAACCCAAAAGGCCAGCCTGAAGTAGGGTCAAAGTCTGCTGTCTCTGGTTGGCAAGCAGAAGGTCTTTGGCAGTCTGAAGAAGGGTCCCGATCCAATACGGTATGGACTCAGTGGGCTGTTCTGTGCATACTGTACTGCCTGGGGTGATTGTACTTAAGTACAGGGATAGTCTAGTCCCACCTGCCTGCATTTGGCCCATATCCCTGTCCTATCCATGTACCTGTCTAAATGTTTCTTAAACATTGTGATAGTACCTGCCTCTAGTACTAGTTAGTGTCTCCGGAAACTCGTTCCATACACCCACAACCTGTAATTCTCAGGTGGTCTTCTGCCTGTTAAATCTAGTGAACGATGCAAGGCTGGTGCTCCCGCGGTTTGTCCATCGTTATCTATCACGCGCAAAGAAAGCCCTCGGAAATGAACTCTTAACTCTGGAAGTATTTTCAGCCACACGATTCAGCAACTGTGTCAATCACACAAGCTGAATAACATCTTTGTAGAGAGTGCAAAAACACAGTTTGCATCCCAAAAGCAGATTCCCAATGGCAACCAATAATTCAACTGCTGGGCCTCATGTTGGTGGTTTCACAATAGGCGATAATCAATCTATCTTCACAGCAAATTCCTGTTTACTGTGGAGATGTTTCCTTAGTTTTGTGATAAGTGAGTGTCACCAGGATGACAGAGCCCGCTGCACGGCTCAGTCTGTGGAACTATGCTGTTATTGTGGAGGAAGGAACTGCAGATGCTGGATTAAATCAAAGATGGACACAAAAAGCCGGAGTAACACAGCGGGTCAGACATCATCTCTGGAGAAAAGCAAAAGTCTACTTTTAATGCTTGGAAATAGTCTGTGCTCTGCTTATTGCCATTCACACTAAGGGCCATCCCTCCCCCCCCTCCCCCCCCCCCCCCCCCCCCCTCCCCCCCCCGCCACCCCCCCCCACACTGCCCTACAAAACAGAAAGCACAGTGCAGCTCAACGCAAGACATAGAGGCGGAACAGTGTCGCAGCGGTAGGTTCGATCCCGACTACGGGTGCTGTTTGTACGGAGTTTGTACGTTCTCGCCGTGTCTACATAGGTTTTCTCTGGGTTATCCAGTTTCCACCCACACTCCAAAGACATGCAGGTTTGTAGGTTAATTGGCTTTGGTAAAATTGTATACAAAATTGTCCCCAGTGTGTAGGATAGTGCTAGTGTACGGGGTGATCGCTGGTCAGTGATGGGCCAAAAGGCCTGATTCCACACCGTACCTCTAAAGTCTACGGTTAAAAACACAAAGCCCTGGAAATTCCCCATGCATTTGACTAATAGAGAAACATTTCAGGAACATTGCGACACTGCATGACAACGGGCCTTTGTGGCCACCTGCACATAAAGCAACTTGGACATTCAAAATGGCGCCAAGACCTTGCGACTCTTGTTAATAGTTTCAGTTTTGTTTATCATCGTCGCGTGTAACGAGGTACAGTGAAAAGCGTCGGTTTCGTGCTATCCAGTCCGCAGATAAAGACAATACATGATTACAATCGAGCCATTTACAGTGTACAGATACATGATAAGGCAATAACGTTTAGTGCAAGGTAAAGCCAGCAAAGTCAGAGCCCGTTTGAAGAAGGGTTTCGGCCCGATACGTTGCCTATTTCCTTTGCCCCATAGATGCTGCTGCACCCGCTGAGTTTCTCCAGCTTTTTTGTGTACTTCCGAGTAAGAACACCTTGATCGAGGGTCACCAAGGAGGTAGATAGCAGTTCAGCAATATTTTATAGTCTCAAACTATATACACTCAGTGGACCATTTCTCCACACTATGTACTTAATCTAAGATTATGCTTGTGTATGGTAATACTTTACCGAACTGTATGTAAAAAAAAAAGAATTTCACTGTACATGTGACAATAAAGGCCGTTGAAAAATGAAACATTGAAACCCAAGGTGACTCAGAGTTTTACAACTAATAAAGTAATTTGTTTAAAGCACAGTATCTGTTGCAGAAAATAAGGGAAAGAATGCAAGAAATGGATGACATTTGACCATTTTTAATACCAAATATATACTGCAAACACTCCATCAGCTGGAAAACGGACACAGCAAACTGTCAATTGTAATTACTAATTGCCCCAGAGGACAATCTATTTAAAGAACAAAGGAAACAGAAGTTACAGCAAATGTCTCTCTCTCACTGCCGGTGATATTTGTCCAAACAAATGCAACATGGAGGGAGATTGCTATTAGATTCAGTCATTGAATCACAGAGCCTGGAGATAGACCATCGGCCCACTCAATCTATACCGACCATCAACTAGCCATTTCCACAAATTTTTTTGATTGTAAGATATAGCATGGAGATAGGCCCTTCGGCCCATAGCTCCCCACAGACAATTGGTACTAGTCCAAAGATCCCACTTTCACATCAAGTCCCGACACCCTAGGAGGCAATTTACAGAGGGCCAATTAACCTACAAACCCACACGTCTTTGGGATGTGGGAGGAAGCTGGAGCACCCGGTGGAAACCAATGCAGTCACAAGGAGAACGTGCAAACTCCACACGCACAGCACCCTATGTCAGGATCGAACCCGGGTCTCCGGCGCTGCGAGGCAGCGGCTCTAGTCTTCCCCAGGTTACAACTGGGTTCGGTTCCTGTGAATTGTTCGCAACCCGGACAGTTGGCAAGTTGGAAATGAGACCAAGAATCAAGTTGTCAGGCAGCAGCAGATGCCGACAACACTGCAGCAGCCAATAATCCCCCTCTCGACAGTATCCCAAACGTTTGCTTGGATCCACGGGCTGATAAAATAAATCAGCTATTCGTAACCTGCAGACGAACTGGAATCCCATGAAACCTGGAACCCCACCACGTCCTCAGATTTTACTATTCACGACCAGTGATTAATGGCGGCCAGTTAAGCTACAAACATAAAAATCAACCTCGGCATCTCCAGAGATGCTGCCCGACCCACTGAGTTACTCCGGCATTTTGTGCCCTTTTTTTAAAAAACGGTATCTGCAGTTCCTACTTTCTACATAAAATCACCTTCAGTGACTGGCAATGGTGTTAACGGCAAGCTGGACTGGCAGGGGACCATTGTGGGCTCCACCTTTCCTGGGTCATCAGTGCCGGCTCTGATTTGTTCTGTACCTTTTCATACCTCTAGTTTCCATCTCCCCTGCCTCTGTCTGAAGAAGGTTCAAGACGTCACCTATTCCTGTTCTGCCTGACCTGCTGAGTTACTCCAACATTTTGTGTATTTCTTAATTGGCGCAGGGGATCTATTTTAATTTGCATGCAGGAAGAGAGCGTCCTTGGACAGCTCGGCATTATTTCTCTTCCCTTGCTGTTCCCAAACTCACTCACGATGTTGGGGGAGTCCAGAACCAGGGGGCACAGTTTAAGAATAAGGGGTAAGGCATTTAGAACGGAGACGAGGAAACACTTTTTCACACAGAGAGTGGTGAGTCTGTGGAATTCTCTGCCTCAGAGGGCCGTGGAGGCCGGTTCCCTGGATACTTTCAAGAGAGAGCTTGATAGGGCTCTTCAAGATAGCGGAGTCGGGGGATATGGGGAGAAGGCAGGAACGGGGTACTGATTCTGGATGATCAGCCATGATCACATTGAATAGCGGCGCTGGCTCGAAGGGCCGAATGGCCTACTCCTGCACCTATTGTCGATTGTCTATTGACCAAGCTACTTCATACAGGAGTTAAGCATCGGTTGGAGCGGCACAGTGGCGCAGCGGTAGAGTTGCTTCCTTCCAGCGCCACAGACACGGGTTCGATCGCGACTACAGGTGCTGTCTGTACGGAGTTTGGACGTTCTCCCTGTGACCACATGTGTTTTCTCCGAGTGTTCCGGTTTCCTCCCACACACCAAAGACGTGCAGGTTTGTAGGTTAATTTGCTTTGGCTATCCGGCAAATGGTAAATTGTCCCTTGTGTGTAGGATAGTGCGAGTGTACGGGGTGATCACTGGACGGTGCGGGCTCGGTGGGCCAAAGAACCTGTTTCCGCGTTGTATCTCTCAACTCTAAGCAAACTGAAATCAAATCAACCATACCAACCAATAAGTGGGGGAGTAAAACAAGCACTACGCACTCTGAATGAGGCAAATTAAAAACGTGTGCAAGATACTAAACTAAGATGCTAAAGCTGAACTGATGGAGGAAAATACAAGGAGTTATGGTGGCAGAACAGACAAAAAGACATGTAGAAACGAGTGAAAGGCAAATTCTAAACTCCCTCACACAAAGAGGCTTCAGTGACATGGGTGGGGCAATAGGGGCAAATGCTGTGGAATGCTTCAAGCAGCAGCTTAGACGCTGCTCTGATGACGGGAGTGTGCGAGGTGTGTCGGGAGGTGTGCGGGTTTCAATCAGAGGAGCGGGGAGGTCAAGTGTCACTCCTCACTTCTCTTCAGCACGGCGACCTGTCTGAATGAACTGCCAAACGGAAAAAATAATAAGACATTTGTTTTTGTTAAGGCAGGACGTCCCCGCAATACTTCAGAAGAGGCAGCGAACACTTTAAATGTGGACGCAAAGTGCTGGAGTAACTCAGCCAACAATAACCTCGTCCTCAACTCCAAGAAGACGAAGGAGATTATTGTTGACTTCAGGCAGACCAGAGGAGGCAGTCATACCCCCATCCATATAAACGGGACTGAGGTGGAGCGCGTCTCCAGCTATAAATTCCTTGGAGTACATATCTCGGAGGATTTGTCCTGGTCCCTCAACACCTCCAAGCTGATCAAAAAGGCACAGCAGCGCCTTTACTTCCTGAGGAGGCTCAAGAAAGCCCACCTGTCCCCCCGGATCCTGACCAACTTTTACCGCTGTACCATAGAGAGTATCCTGACCACATGCTTCACGGTATGGTACAGCAGCTGCACTGCTGACCACCTGCTTCACGGTATGGTACAGCAGCTGCACTGCTGCGGACAGGAAGGCACTACAACGGGTGGTGAAAACCGCGCAGCACATCATCGGTGCCCCGCTCCCTGCCATGGATGCCCTCCACTGAAAACGGTGTCTGAGATGGGCTGGGAAGATCATCAAAGACCCCTCACACCCCAACCATGGACTGTTTGCCCTCCTCCCATCAGGGAGGCGGTACAGGAGCCTCAGGTCACGTACTAGTAGGATGAGGAACAGCTTCTACAACAATACAATCACATTGCTGAACTCGGAGTCCCGCCGATAGATTTCTCCGGTCCCTCCGTCCCCATTGTTTAATTATTCTGTATTTTTTGATGATTCTGTATCTTCTCTCTTTCTATTTTTTTTTATTTATTTATTTATTTATGCACAACTACTACGGACTGACGCAAAACTGCATTTCGTTGTACTCATACTTGTATTTGTGCGATGACATTAAAGTTGAACTGAATTGAATTGAATTGAAGTGGGTCAGGCAGCATCTTGGAACTTTAAATGTGTTCTATTCTCCCGATTCCTCTATCAACTCTACTCACCAAGCAGTCCCTGTTTGCACTGAGGACTTTGGGGGTTTTGCACAAATATTGTGGTGATTAATTAACCAATTATTAATTTTTATTTAGTATTGATTGATTATTTATTTATTGACAGCACCCTGGGACTCTATTCCTTGGAGCACAGGGAAGGTGAGGGGTGATCGTACAGAGGTATACAAAATAATGAGAGGAATAGATCGGGTAGACGCACAGTCTCTTGCCCAGTGAAGTGGAATTGAGAACCAGAGGTCAGGTTTAAGGTGAGGGGGGGAAAAGATTTAATAGGAATCTGAGGATTTAATTTTTCACACAGAGGGTGGTGGGTGTGTGGAACGAGCTGCTGGAGGAAGTAGTTGTGGCAGGTACAATCGCAATGTTTTAAAAATGTTTAGACAGTTATATGGGTAGGACAGGTTTTGTGGGATATGGGCCAAATACAGGCAAGTGGGATATGGGACAAACGCTGGCAGGTGGGACTAGTAATAGATGGGGCATGACAGTCGACGTGGGCAAATTGGGCGGAGAAGTCTGCTTCCTTGCTGTATGGCTCGATGACTCTCCAGCCAAGGATCATTTTCCAAGTTTAGTTTCGCACCAGATGCCACATTACCACATTTAAGGGATACCTCTCCATCATTCCGGCCACCTGCAGTGCGACACCATCGACAACCACTCTGAGACATTGCTCAATCATCCGCAACAGCCACCCTCCTCCCCACCAGCACCTTGCTGTGTAGATTCACATAGTCATAGATTAATAGTGTGGAAACAGGCCCTTCGGCCCAACTCGCCCACATCGGCCAACAATGTCCCAGCTACCCTAGTCCCACCTTGCCTGTGCTTTGTCCATAACCATCCAAACCTGTCCTATCCATGTACCTGTCCAACTGTTTCTCAAACGATGGGATAGTCCCTGCCTCAACTATCTCCTCTGGCAGCTTGTTCCATACACCCAGCACCCTCTGTGTGAAAACGTTACTCCTCGGACTCCTATTAAATCTTTAAATCACATTGAACCTGTGTCCTCTGGTCCTCGATTCCTTTCGGTATAAGACCTTGTGCATCTACCCAATCTATTCCTCTCATGATTTTGTATACCTGTATAGGATCTCCCCTCATCCTTCTAAGCTCCATGGAATAGAGACCCAGCCTACTCAACCTCTCCCTATAGCTCACACCCTCTCATCCTGGAGGGGAAACACTTGCACTTTGACCTCCTCCCCTTCTACCCACAATGATTGGGGTGTGACATATGAAGCACGGCAGCTACATTCATGCAAGCAGCAATATTACGACCAATTTTGCAATAGAGTAGGAGACATACGGCATGGAAACAGGCCCCTTGGCCACCAACTATCAACCACTCATCTCTGCACAAATCCCTACTCTAACCTAATTTATTCTGTCCAATGCCCCTTCAACTTTTCCTTGGATTTTACCACTCATCAACACACCAGGAGTAAATTACTGTAGACGATCAACCTATCAACAAGCACATCTCTGGGATGTGGCGGAAACAAGTCAAGAGTCAATTTAATTGTCATTTGGACCCCTGGAGGTCCAAACGAAATGCCGTTTCTGCAGCCATACATTACACACAAATAGACCCCAGACACAACATAATTACATTTTACCTAAACATCCATCACATAGCTGTGATGGAAGGCCAAAAAAACTTATCTCTCCACTGCACTCTCCCCCCCTGATGTCCGAGTCAAAGTCAAAGCCCCCGGCTGGTGATGGCGATTGTCCCGCGGCCATTGAAGCCACGCCGGGTGGTGCGAGGTCGCACACCGTGTCTTGATGTTGGAGCCCCCGGTGTGCGCTCGCAAAGTCCCGCGGCCATTCCAGCCGCGCTAAGGCAGTGGTGTCAGTGCCCGCTCCAGGAGCTCTTCAACCCCGCCCTCCACTCGGGAGAATTCGCCGTTGCAGGAGCCCCGAAAAGCGGTCTCCCTTGGAGGGATTAGCGGGGTCTCCCTGGCTGCCCGCCGTCCGCAGATGGGGGAGAAACATAGCAGCCTCCGACTCAGCGAGCAGCAGCGGCATCGGCAGCAGCTGCAGCAGCGCTCCTCCACCGCTCCACCCGCTCCGGTCTCGGCCATGCTCCGCGACGGCAATGGTGAGTCGGCACCAGGTGCCCCCAAAGACTTGCCCGTTGGAGGCCGCTCCTCGTTGCGTTGCTCAACGACACCTGAGACCCGACGAGAGAAAATCGGGTCTCCAGGGCAGGGAGAGATTCAAAAGTTCCCCCCACCCCCCCACCCCCACCCATCCCCCCCCCACACACACACCCCAACATAAAATAACAAAAACTACATATACACCCAAACAAAAAATAATAAAAACGCGGACAGGCTGCAGAGGATTGCTGGCCAGAGATCCTCGGGGAACCTTACATGATCACAGGGAGAACATGCAAACTCCACACATATAGCAGGATTGAACCTGGGTCTCTAGACTCTGTGATGTTGATGGGGGAGGGGGAAATAAGGATTTTGGGATAATCCCATGCTCTTGCTAAAAATAGTGCAAAGGATCTTAATCAACAAGAATCTTGAGCAAAAAAAAATTGCTGGAGAAACACAGCGGGTCGGGCAGCATCTGTGGAGGGAATGGACAGGTGATATTTAAGGGGGGCTTGGCCTGTCCCATTCTTTAGGGATACAGCATGGAAACAGGCCTCTCGGCTTCAGATCAATGTGCAAAGGCCAGAATTGAAAATGAGCCAAAATGGTGTCAGATAAGGACAGAAAGGGAGTGAAATGTAATGGTAGTCTTGTTGCTGGTAGCTCTCAGCCCGAGTCAGATGTTGTGGATCCTAGATGAGTGTAACATTGAGGGTGACCTACGTTGCAATGCTAAGGCTGTTGCAGGTACTGTCTATTGGATGTGGTGTTAAATAAGGACCCTCCCCTCCAAGAAACACAGTGTGATGGAAACTCAGTGGGTCAGGCAGTGTCGGTTGGATGAATTGTTAGATGACATTTTGGGTCGGGACCTTGCTGCAGACTGGTAAGTTTAGATGGGGGTGAAACATGGAAGAGAAAGGGCGGCACAGCGACCCAGAGCAGCACAGCTGGTAGAGCTGCAGCCTCTCAGCACTAGAGACCCGACCTTGTTGCTGTCTGTGTGGTTTGTATGTTCTCTCTGTGACCACAAAGGTTTCCTCCAGGTGCCCCCAAAGACGTGCATAGATGTTAATTGGCCTCTGAAGTTGCCCCTGGTGTGTCGGGAGTGGATGAGAACATGGGCTGACATGGAACTAGTGTGAATGGGTGATAGATGTTCAGCGTCACTATTTTGTGTCTATCCACCTATTGTTTGCCAGGCAATGCTTAATTAAAGAACTGTGAAAAATCAAAAGGGAAGGGTGCTCGCTCAGGCCAAGGATTGCGTTTCGAGATCAGTTATTCGTTCAATAAAGTTCAATCTAAGATGTTCTACTTAATTTTCAGTGACATTCTTGTAGAAACTCCTTTGTTACAGTCACCCCGGAGGTAACAGAAGCAAAGGAACAATTCAACGGAGCAAGAGATACATGAAACTGCAGGTGCTGGAATCTTGAGTTAAACACCAAGTGCTGGAGCAACTCAACAGCTCAGGCAACCTCACTGGTGGACATAGATGTCGGGAACATTTGAATGGGGGGGGGGGGCTTTTCAGATTGATTGTAGTTGTGCGGGGGGGGGGGGGGGGGGGGAAAGCTGGAAAAAAAGTGGGGACAGGACAAAGCCTGGCAAGTGATATGTGGAATACAAACACAAAAATGCTGGAGTAACTCAGCAGGTCAGGCAGCATCTCTGTGCAAAAGAGAGTAGATGATGTATCGGATTGAGACCCTTCTTCAGAAGAAAGTGTCCGCCCCCGTTCCCCCCCATTCCCATTCCCATTCTGACCTCCAGCTACTCCTGCTTTTTGTGTCTATCTTCAGTATAAACTAGCATCTGCAGCTCCTCCCTGTATAAGTGATAGACAGATATAGGTAAGAGGTGGGGTGGAGGGGAGTTGGTCGGCAGATGAGTGGACAAATGCCAGAGATAAAAAAGAGATCAAATAGTGTCAGATAAGGTGAGAAAAGGAGTGACATTTAATATTAGTGTCGTTGCTGGTTTTGAAGTTTAAACTTTGGAATCTTAAAACCACTACAATTAATGATAAACCCCTTTCAAGCTCATGTTTTGTCCTCAAATGGAGCAGATCTTATCTCAGAAGAGTGAATGTTGAGCAGCCACAACTTGCAGCCACATCTCCACAGCGAGGCACATATTGTACATCGGTTTATTAATTCACATCATCTGTCCGCTGTCAATTAGCTGCTTGGCAACAAAGGGCCTGTGTGCATCGTGGGGAAAGAGCTTCTTTTGCGACTGACTGCATGTTATTCATCGCCCTGCATTTTATCGCCACGGCAGTGCAATGCCTGGAGACAGCAAGCTCCGAGCCGAGGTAAGTCGGGACCCCTGGTGCCTGCAGTGACTTAGTGCCACAGTCGTGTTGCTGTGTCTTACGTAAAGAATCGTACAGCCCACCATGTCCGCCCCAACACTCACCATTCCCAAACTGACGTTCCCGTCCTGGGCCTCCTCCACGGAGGCCGCATGCAAATTGGAGGACCAGCGTCTCATATTTTGCTTGGGCAGCTTACAACCCAGCGAATGTTGATTTCTCCAACTTCAAGAAACTCCTGCATTCCCTCCCTTCCTCTCTCTGTCCCCCACCCCCCCATCTTTATCCCCCACCCTTGTCATCCTACCAGTTCCACTGTTGCCGTCCTTGTATCCGTCTTGTTATCACACTTTCCCCAGCTAACAATGGGCTAATATGGACTCCACCCTTCCAAAATCATCTGTTCCCCGCCCTGATTTGTTTTGGCCTTGTTCTCACCTCCAGTTTATGCTCCCCCCTCCACCATCCCCACTTCCACTCTCAGTCTGAAAATGGGTTCTGACCTGAGACATCACCCATCCTTTATCCCCAGAGATGTTGCCTGATCCGCTGAGTTACTCCACCAATTTGCGTCTAATCTTATTTTATTCTCTCTCCATTGCCATCAACTCCCACCATGTTATCACCTGCCTACACACACGAGGGGCATTTTACAATGAACCTAACGTATTTTGGGGGATGTGGGAAGAAGCGCACAAGGTCTCAGAGGGGAAAATGTTTACGCTGTGCATAGCCTGCATGAGGTGATGACTGCACATAGAACATTGAACTGTACAGACACATGGTGCTGGAGTAACTCAGCAGGTCAGGCAGCATCTCTGGAGAACATGGAGAGGTGACGATTCAGATCAGAAACCTTCTTCAGACTGATACGAAGAGCTGGAGATCCTGTTTGATAGTTGACGTGTCAGGTCAGGGCCCTTCTTCAAACTTGACCCGAAACATCGCCTATCCATGTTCTCCTGAGATGCTGCCTGACCCGCTGAGTTACTTCACCACTTTGTGTCTTTTTTTTGTTCCTTGTTTCCACAGCATGTCTATTACGATCTGGTTACCAAGTGTGACTGATAACTTGGAGACACGAGGAACTGCAGATGCTGCAATCTTGAGCAAAATCCAAAATGCTGGAGCAACTCAACGGGTCAGGCAGCATCTCCAGAGAACATGGATAGGTTTAGTTCAGTTTAGAGATACCGCGTGGAAACAGGCCCTTCAGTCTGCTGAATCCGCCCCAACCAGTGATCACCCCATATACTAGCACTATCCTACACACTAGGGACAATTTACAATTTACTGAAGCCAACTAACCAACAAACTTGCACGTCTTTGGAGTGTGGGGGGAAAACGGATCACATGGTGAAAATGATCGCAGTCACAGGGAGAACGTGCAAATTTCGTACAGAGAGCACCCGAAGTCAGGATCAAACCCATGTCTCTGTCGCTGTAAGGCAGCAACTCTACCGCTGCACCACCGTGCGGCACTCAGTGTAATCTACATTTCTTACGCTGCAGTTAGTCATCTCTTGTACTTGGATGTGGTTGTATTTAGAGGAAGCTTTTACTGAGTTGGATGTGATTTCACTGTACTACTTGTGGCAATAAAGTACCATTGAAATTAGCCACAACACAACATCAAGTTCAAGGTGAAGAGCTGCTGAAGACGTCCACATGCATTTGACGGTGCAGATACTTTAGTGCAACTCTGCATCCTCCACGGATACAAATGCTGTCTTACGTCCCACCCCCCCCCCCCCCCCCCCCCCCCCCCCCCCCCCCACATCCCACTTTCATCCTTCATTCCATTAATATATGAATTAGTCATAGTGGTACAGCATGAAATCAGGTCCTTTGGGCTAACTTGCCCACACCAACCAACATGTCCCATCTACATTAGTCCCACCTGCCTGCTTTTGGCCCATATCCCTCTAACCCTGTCCCATCCCATGTACCCGTCTAAATGTTTCTTAAACGTTGCAATAATACCAGCCTCAGCTACCCCCTCTGGCTGATCTGTTCTTACACCCACCACCCTTTGTGTGAAAAGGTTACCCCTCAGATTCCTATTAAATCTTTTCCCCTCTCACCCGTAAACGTATGACCGCTGGTTCTCGATTCCCCTACTCTGGGCTGGAGACTCTGTGCGTCTAGCTAGCTGATCGTGTGCTTTCCCCCATTCGCTTTGCTGTCTAACAGTGCCTGCGGCCCGCCCCTCCCCCATTTAATGCAGAGTTGAGAGCAGCCACAGCAACAGATTGTTCTCTGGAGAATGAGCGTGACGGGGCAACAACAGCAGCAGCCACTCCAGGCTAGCATCCGCATAGGACAACACACAATGATCTGTTGTTAGAGGACGAGAGGGAGTTGTGTGTGTCGGACAGTGGGGGTGGATTGAGGAGAGAGTTCAGCAAAATAACCAAAGCTCTGCTTCAACGGAGGCCACAGCGGCGTGCAGCACGGTAACAGGGCCTTCGGCCCATCGCCAAAGATAGACACAAAGTGCTGGAAGAACTCAGCGGATCAGGCAACATCTCTGGAGAAAAAGATGTCCCACCTACACAAGTCCCACCTGCCCGCATTACCCCACATTCCTCTAAACCTTTCCTATCTAAAAAGTTGTGGGGGGTTTCAAAGTTCACGTTGGTGCGTCTGGTCCCAGCATTCGAAACATGGGTGGTGCAATGGACAACAATGAGGTGACCAGCCACTCTCTTCAAATGACAAGAGGACACTGCAGCTAGCAACATGCTTTAGCTCCAGGAGTTATAGTCTTTCTCATTGGGGATAACACTGTTCTACGTTACATAGCTTGTGGGAAGTAAATTACAGAGGTGCCCAAGTGATGAATTATCAGGTGTCTTCAAGGGCGTTCTAAGGTCTTGATGCTTTTGTATATTTTCTACAGGTCAATTAAGGTGAAACTAGAGATAGACACAAAATGCTGGAGTATCTCATCGGGTCAGGCAGCATCTCTGGAAACCATGGAAAGGTGACATTTCGGGCTGGGACCCTTCTACAGTCCCAATCCAAAATGCTGCCTGACTGGCTGACTTACTCCGGCATTCTGAGTTTATCTTTAGAATAAATCTACATGGACAATTTATTTCTATTGCATGGTGAAACTAACTTGGGTACAAAACTGCTGGAGGAACTCAGCTGGCCAGGCAGCATCTGCTGAGGGAAATTGACAGACAACATTTTGAGTTGGATCTTTAGAAGGATCCTGACCTGAAACATCATCTGTCTATTTCCTCTCCACTGATGCTCCCTGACTCGCTAAGCTCCCAAGAACCCTTTAGTCTGAAGAAGGGTCCCAACTTGAAAAAACCCCGATCCATGTCCTCCAGAGATGCTGCTTGACCAGCTGAGTTACTCCAGCACTTTGTGTCCTTTTAAGCTCCTACAACTAGTACGCTCATCTGCAGTCTCTTCTGTGACCATGGGAACAATCTGCACTTGTACCCATGCTAGATTTACCTGGCATGACTTATAGAAAGAAGCACCTTATGATTACATTCATCGCCTGCTCATTTAAACGTATTCCTTAGTTTAGTTTAGAGATATAGCACAGAAACAGGCCCTTTGGCCCACCGAGTCCATGCTGGCCAGCAACTCCCACACACTAACACTATCCTACACACGAGGGGCAATTAACAAACTTTATCGAAGCCACATACAAACCCGCACGTCTTTGTAACGTGGGAGGAAACCGGAGCAGCAGAGGAAAACCCACACAGTCACGGGGAGAACGTGCAAACTCCATACAGACAGCACTCGTACTCAGGACTGAACCCGGGTTTCTGGCACTGTGAGGCAGCAACTCTACCGCTGCACCTCTGTGCCTTCCACCCTGTTCTGCTGTTGAAGCTTAGCACAGCAGCTGATTTGTGCACAGCAAGATCCCACAAATCGAGTGATGCAATCAAACGGCAAGAAAACGGGCCATTCAGCCCACTAAATGCACACTCACCAAACATTTGCACAAATCCCATTTTATTTCTCCACCTGATCAGCTATTTCAGTGCCGTTGAGATAAGGCAGACCACCCATAGACCACAAGACAGTGGACAATGCTACATGCAAGTACTGGAGTAATTCTGCGGGTCAGGCTGCATCTGCGGAGGACGTGAATTGGTGACGTTTCTTCTTCAAACAAGGGACCCGACCCGAAGAGTCTCCAATCCTTGTCCTCGAGAGATGCTGCCTGACTCACTAAGTTGCTCCAGCATTTTCCGTTTTGCGCAAGATTCTAGCATCTGCAGTTCCTTGCATCTGGAGTGAGGGGTTATGGGGGAAGGCAGGAGAATGCGAGGGAAAGATAGATCAGACATGATTGAATGGCGGGGTACACTTGATGGGCCGAATGGCCTAATTATGCTCCTATGATCTATAAACTCATCTGCAGAGCCACATACAATCTGGATATAATTTTGTTATGGTTTTGTTACAATGTCTATGCAATTAAAATAAAAATTAGCAGGAGAGTGCAACAATGCATTACTGAATCCCAGTACACATCTTCATAACCACAACTAACAGTGACACAATTAAACCTACAAAAAGCTGGAGTAACTCAGCGGGTCAGGCAGCATCTCTGGAGAAAAGAAATAGGGTCGAGATCCTTCTTCGAACGTCACCTATTCTTTTTCTCCAGAGATGCTGCCTGAACCATTGAGTTACTCCAGCTTTTTGTGTCAATCGTTGATTTAGCAGCATCTGCAGTTCCTTCCCACACAGGGGCACGGTTACTTTGTTGCCGTTTTGTCATGGATCGGACTGTGCGTTAAACCACTGATTTATTTCACTCGTGCCCGCAACACACTATATACAGAGTGGAGAGAACTATTTTTGAATAAGTCAGCTGAAAATATAATTGCCTGCTCCAGTTCCCTATCGGATGTGGCCTGTCACACACCCCAAAGCACTGGGAGGAGGAGATACGAGATTTATTTGGCTTTGAAAACCCCAAAATTATGTTTTGGTTGTTAGGACAAAAGACTCAAGTACAAGAAGGGAAACGGCTTTTTCATGCAAATTATGGTTATGATCTGGAACACACTTGCTGTGAGAGTGGTGGCTACAGGGGACAATGAGTGCTTTCATCTAAACATTGGATGGAAGTCACAGGGCTATGGGAAAAGTACAGGGGTTGGGACTGAAGGAGCAGCCTCTGAAGATCCCGTTGTAGAATAGGCTCCTTCTATGCTCCTATTCTAAGAACAACATTAGTCATCATATTCACATTAAGCATCCTCATTAACAATTTTAGCTCGTTTCCTGAATACTTAAGGGCCTGTCCCACGGGCGTCATATACACGCCATCATTTACGCGTCACGACGCACGAGTCTTGACACGCATGTGATGCGCGCATGGTGCATGGTGACGTAGGCAGTGATGCACGGTCACGCGGGGCGCTCCAGGATTTTGGGATGTACAAAATCTTCCCGCACCATCTGCGTGACGTGCAAATGACGCCCAGTGGGACAGGCCCTTTAGACTTTAGAGATAAAACGTGGAAACAGGCCCTTCGGCCCACTGAGTCCTCGTCGACCAATGATCACCACCTATGCTAGCACCATCCTACACACTAGGAACAAGTTGTAATTTACAAAGCCAATTAACCTACAAACCTGCACATCTTTGGAGTGTGGGAGGAATCTGGAGGACTCGGAGAAAACTCACGCGGGAGAACGTACAAGCACAGTACAGACAGCGGCGGTAATCGGGATTGAACCAGGGTCTCTGATGCAGTAAGACAGCAACTCTACTGTGCTGACATTATGGAATTTTGGAATTCCATAAAAGACAAGACACAATGGAATAGATGGGAGACATGCAAGGTCGGTCTTTTACCCAGAGTAGGGGAATCAAGAAACAAAGATTCTTGTTTAAGATTTAAGATGGGAGGAAGGGGAAGATTTCATAGGAACCTGGGGGGCAACTTTTTTATACACACAAAGGGTGGTAGGTATATGGAACGAGCTGCTGGAAGAGGTAACTGAGTCAGGTACTATCACAACCATCTGCAGAACAGATACCTGAATAGGATAGGTCTAGAGTGAAACAAGCCAAATACAGGCAGGTAGGACTAGCGTAGATGGGACATGTTGGTCAATGTGGGCAAGTTGGGCTGAAGGACCTGTTCCACACTGTATGATTCTATGACAACGGGAGCAGGGTTAAATCACAATTTCATAGAAAGGGTTCCACTTGGAAAAGTGTTTACAATGGGCACAAAGTGAATCGATAGATAGGGTGAACAAGTGATAAAGTGAATGCAAGGCATGGGATTCATTTGCAACTTGTTGACAAATGAAGCAGTCTTTGCTTGCTGTCATCCGAGCAGCAATGTGAAGAAGAGTCTCGACCCAAAACGTCACCCATTCCTTCTCTCCAGAGATGCTGCCTGTCCCGCTGAGTTACTTCAACTTTTTGTGTCTCTCTTCAGTTTAAACCAACCTCTGCCGTCCCTTCCTACACATGAGTACCAATGGTGTTAGCATTGCCCCGAATCCCAACTTGACCAGTCGTATATCCATTTCCTCCACAGATGCTGCCTGACTCACCACGTTTAGTTTAGTGTAGAGATACAGGGCGGAAACAGGCCCTTTGGCCCACCAAGTCCGTACCAACCAGCAATCGCCACGGCCACTAGCACAATCCTACACACTCGGGACAATTTACAGTATTGACCGAAGCCAATTAACCTACATACTTGTACATCTTTGGAGTGTGGGAGGAAACCGGAGCACCTGGAGGAAACCCACGTGTTCACAGGGAGAATGTACAAACTCCGAACTGACAGACACCCGCATTCAGGATCGAACCTGGATCCCTTGCACTATAAGGCAGCAACTCTACCGCTGTGCCACTGTGCTGTACCGAGTTACTCCAGCTCTTTGTGTTATACTTAATGAGGTACTTTCCGCTGACCAAAGAGAGTGGAATTAGAGTCAAAAGTCTGAAAAATATACGGAAGGGCCATTTAACAGTAAATGGAGGAGGACAGTAAATCTTTGGAATTTCTTCTCTCTGGAGTAGACTGGAGGATCAATTATTTATACACTTCTGGACTTCTGAGGATTAAGGAAATTATTGCAGAAGGAAAACTTCAGCCGCGATCTTATTGAATGGAGGACTAGACTTGAGGGGCTAGACGACCTCTTCCTTCTAGTAGAAACAAGGAACTGTAGATGCTGGTTTATACCAAAGATAGACAAAAGGTACTAGAGTCACTCAGCGGGTCAGGCAGCACCTCCGGAGAAAATGGATAGGTGACGTTTCAGGTTGCGACCCTTCTTCAGACTGAGCATCAGGGCAGAGGGAGACATAGATATATGGAAGGGTAAGGTGTGTAAACGAGAGATCAAAGGGGATGCAGTTCGAGGAAAATGTAGATTGGTTCATTGTGAGCTGAGAGGAAGGTGACAACGAGGCATACAATCATTTAAATTTAATCAGGATGACAGTGAAACTAGTGGGAGATCTAGGATGGGGGAGGGATGGAGAGAGAGGGGGAAAGCAAGGGTTATTTGAAGTTGGAGAAATCAAGGTTCATACCGCTGCCTTCTATCTTCGTTGTCTTTCTTTGGCGTCTATCTCGGGTTCCAGGCTACAGCGTGGAGAATCAGCTGGCTCAACTCACCTAGAAACCTCCTTCCTCCTGTGTGCGGGCAGCGAGTCCTGTACCCGAACCAGGCGCAACTCTCAAAACCCAGTGTAACTGCAGTGGCCGCGATGTGGACACCAAAAGCCCGGGCGCAGATCACAGTTTATACCCGAGTTGCCCAATCTCTCCTCAACAACATTTGCAACAAAAGCCAGATAAAAGACAAAGCCTCCTTCCCGTCACATGACGGAGTGACTTGCGAGTGTCGGGGCGCCAATTGATGCCTCCAGAACTAAGACTTTATTTTAAAAAACACTAATTCAGCAGAAAACATTACTGATACACGAAGTGAAAGTAACAAATTGAAGAATCAATGTATCATAAATAAAGTTAGGGAGACAAGAATTAGCCAGCGCACAAGATTACACAGTAACATTAAAAAAAAAGTAATTCTTATCTCAGTTCATTTCGCCCCAGTGATAAGCTTGCATTGTTTCAAATCATTTTTAGGTTAGTTTCTTTTTTAATTTAGCCTTAGAAACCGAATGGATGAGGAGGGTGAGGGAGGCGGAGGTAGATAGATTGATAGATAATATCAGCCTGAAGATAATACCAGTCTAATCGTTAATCATCCCTGATCTCTGGATATGCTGCCTGACCCGCTGAGTAAAGGGCCTGTCCCACGAGCATACGACTGCATGCGCCAAGCGTGAAGGTTGAGTGATCCCGTACGAGTTGACGTGAAGTTCGAGCGAAGTCCGCCGGAAGTTCACGCGTAATGTACGGCGTCAAGACGCTGCGTACGGCGTCGAGACGCTGCGCACGCCCGTCGAGGCGGTGTGTACGGCCTCAATGCGGCTGTGGGCCGGCAGGCCTTTGCCGCGCGGAATTTTTGGACAGTGTCAGATTTTCGGAGCCCCGCGCGATTTCGGGACCAGCTCCGCACAACTCCATACGGCTCCAATGATTGAAGAGGGACCGGCCCCGCGAGGCCGTACGGCTCAAGCGACCACGTTAGGCCGCGCTTGCCGCATGCAGTCGCATGCTCGTGGAACAGGCCCTTTACTCCAGCATTTTGGGTCTATCTTGGCTCGGACAATATCAGCATTGGCATCCTGCCCGGCTCACCTGCCGTCTGGTCAACAGTGTTGCTCGGACCAGCTCTAAATGGGGGCCCATTAAAGTAAGGGCAGTGTCCTTGATGGAGTCCTTGCGACCACTCGGCCCGACATGACCATTCAACCCCCAGCTTGTCACATTCACAGCACCGACCATTGTCAAAGCAAACACATGCTGTGATAGCGGCTCGCAATGCGGACAATTTGTTCCCGAACAGGGAGGACGCACATTCCCCTAGTCGGCTGGCGAAACGCCTGAGAACAAGTGAGATGTAATGATTAAAATGTTTAAAATGTTTAGCTCTTTATTTTAAGACTCAAATATTTTCTGTTTTTTTTTCCTCTGGAACAGATCATTCTGTGTGGTATCGCAGATGTCCACAACATTTCTAATCTAATGGGGCAATATCTTACATAAAAATAACACAATTGGGGCAGCGTTCACATTGATGAATAAATAGTATCCACACTCTCCAAGCATCTCCAGTAACTAAGCTGGGCTACTTCCCCTGCAAGAGTCAACAGGTTGTCAATGGTGCTCTATGTGTCACCTATGTAACCGCACAGTGAGATTCCTTTTGCACATATTACACATGTGGGCGCTGCCATTTTTGGCGACATTATTCAAAGACCTGGCCATGACCTTTGTGCCCGGGGTCGCCTTCTGCAGCCGATCTTGAAGGTGCTGGAGATATCACCCCTGTTCTCCCTCCCCACCGGCCCATGTTCCTCACTCCCTCCTGGTTACGCCGTCCGACCAGCCTTTGGGTGGGTTAGTGGTACTGCCAACTGGTGAGCCCTACAATCTCTTGTCCGACCCAACATGACCTAGACATCGATATCAAGCAAGTGACAAATCAAGGTGCTTTGAGTTTGTTCGCTGAATAGTGAGGAACCATCTATCACTGCAAAGAGTGCTCATACAGCAGCGTCATCAAATCTTGTCCATTGATTTTTTTCCCGGTTCAGCTTACTTGGAAACTCATTAGGAAGCAGCCAGATCATTATTGGCAGATACCGCCAGCAAGTCCCCAGTCAATGTGCTCTCTTGGATTTCCCGGCTAGATTTTAAAACTTATCTCCAATATCATTAACTCCAATAGAGGTTGGGCATTAGATGCTAGGATTTTATTCCTTGGAGCACAGGATAATATTGGGGGTGATCTTACAGATGTGTATAAGATCACGAGGGAATAGATAGGGTAGATGCATAGGATCCTGAGGGACAACTTTTTCACACAAAGGGTGGTAGTGGATATACAGAATGAGCCGCTAGAGGAGGTTGTTGGGGCAGGTTCTATAACAACATTAAAACAACATTTGGACAGGTAAATGGATAGGAAAGGTTTAGAGGGATATGGGCCAAACATGGACCAACTAGTCTAGATGGTGCATCTTGGTAGGCACGGGCAAGTTGGGCCGAAGGGCCTGTTTCTGCACTGTATATCTAATCTAAAACTAAACTAATGGAGGCCAATAGCACAAAAACATTTGTAACCAAGATATCTATTTGTGCGAGACATGAGGAACTGCAGATCTGGCTTACACAAAGTGCTGGAGTGACTAAGTGATAGGAGCAGAATTAGGCCACTCGGCCCATCATCTCTGGAGAACATGGATAGGCGACATCTCAGGTCAGGACCCTCCTTCAGACTGATTGTAGTTGGGGAGGGGGAAGCTGAAGGAGAGGTGGGGCAGGACAAAGCCTGGCAAGTGGTAGATGACCTATTCCGATATGGTTGGATCTCACTTCCATCCACCAGCAAGCAGTCACTGCCATCAACACTTAGCTCCATTAAACAATGTAACAAGCAGCCTTTATTATTTTTATCTTGCAGTAACAAAAATATATTTTTAGCTGTTAAAAAGAACTTTGACAGCACTTAGTTTTGACTTATACTTAGTTCTTTCAGTTCCTCAATTTTGCAACACACTTGTTGGGGGTTGAGTGGTGCCGCCCACAGCGGTAGACTTACACCACCAGATATCCGGGTTTGATCCTGACTACGGGTGTTGTCTGTGCGGTTTGTACCGTATCCCCGTGACCTGCATGGGTTTCCTGCGGTTTCCGCCCACACTCCAAAGACATACGGGTTTGTAGGTTAATTGGCCCTGTATAAATGTAAATTGTCTCCAGTGTGTGTAGGTTAGTGTTAGTGTATGGGGTGATCGCTGGTCGGCACAGTCTCGGTGGGCTGAGGGACCTGTTTCCGTGCTGCATGAGTGGGCAGATGCATGGCAGATGCAGTTTAATGTGGATAAATGTGAGGTTATCCACTTGTGGGAGCTAAAACAGGAAGGTAGATTATTATGTGAATAGTGTCAGGTTGGGAAAAGGGGAAGTACAACGGGATCTGGGGGTCCTTGTTCATCACTCACTGAAAGTAAGCATGCAGGTACAGCAGGCAGTGAAGAAAGCTAATGGCATGTTGGCCTTCATAACAAGAGGAGCTGAGTATAGGAGCAAAGAGGTCCTTCTGCAGTTGTACAGGGCCTTAGTGAGACCACACCTGGAGTATTGTGTGCAGGTTTGGTCTCCAAATTTGAGGAAGGACATTCTTGCTATTGAGGGAGTGCAGCATAGGTCCACAAGGTTAATTTCCGGGATGGCGGGGACTGTCATATGCTGAGAGAATGGAGCGGCTGGGCTTGTATACTCTGGAATTTAGAAGGATGAGAGGTTATCTTATTGAAACATATAAGATTATTAAGGGTTTGGACACTCTAGAGGCAGGAAACACGTTCCCAATGTTGGGGGAGTCCAGAACCAGGGGCCACAGTTTAAGAATAAGGGGTAAGCCATTTAGAATGGAGATGAGGAAAAACCTTTTCACCCAGAGAGTTGTGAATCTGTGGAATTCTCTGCCTCAGAAGGCAGTGGAGGCCAATTCTCTGGATGCTTTCAAGAGAGAGTTAGATAGAGCTCTTAAAAATAGCGGAGTCAGGGGATATGGTGAGAAGGCAGGAACGGGGTACTGAATGTGGATGATCTGCCATGATCACAGTGAATGGCGGTGCTGGTTCAAAGGGCCGAATGGCCTACTCCTGCACCTATTGTCTATTGTCTAAAAACTAAACTAAACTTGGTTTTCTAAAGGGGTGACACTTGTGGAGTGCAACAAAAGCACCCCAATGCATTCCCCTTGTCCCAACCTGACACCATTCAGATAATAATCTACCTTCCTGTTTTAGCTACTAAAGTGGATAACCTCACATTTATCCACATTAAACTGCATCCGCCATGCATCCGCCCACTCATTCAACGTCCGCCCACTCATTCAACGTGTCCAAGTCACCCTGCATGCACTTCTGATTATTTTTCACATGTGGTCTGAAATGTGAGAGAAACTAATGTGGTTGACTAACTCTTCATAGAATGACGTCTACCATCTTCGCCCAGTCTAGTCACCAAGTCACACCATGCTCATCAATGTGGCTGACTTAACATGACTTAACATGACCACGTCCTGTCTATGAATAATCTTTTTAAATCTTGTTATATTGTCAACCTGATCACGATGCCGTGTCTGATACGATACGATAGAACTTTATTCATGCACAACTACATAAAAGTTAACATAAACATCCACTACAGTGGCTCCCCCACAATCTGCAGGTGTGCATTTTCACACTTCTGTACCTCTTGCCTGATGGGAGAGGGGAGAAGAGGCTGGAAGGGATGAATAGCCTCCTCCAGTTTCCACGAGAGCTGCTCTCGTCTCCGATGGAAACCATGTGACCCAATGAGCCCCATTTTGATCAGGTCCTCTTGCACCCAGTGGACTAAAGGGCTCTGCCTTAATCCATCAGTAATACCCTCCTTCTTTTGGATTGGTCCCATGGAGAGTGGCTGGACACATTAGTGATCCTTACCACCCTTGCATGTTTCCTACATTGCAATCATGCATAGGCTATAAATTATTTTGGGTTAATGTACAAAGATAATGAATTAATGCACGATTTTCAATTGTCGAGACACATACCATGCCAACCCAGATCTACATGCTGCACAACAGTGTGAAGGATGCCAACAATTACACAATTTTACCAAAGCCAATTAACCTACAAACCTGTACGTCTTTGGAGTGTGGGAGGAAACCGGAGCACCCGGCGAAAACCCAAGCGGTCACAAGGAGAACGTATAAAATCTAACAACACAGCTAACAATAGCCTGTTTCCTTTATCATTGTAACTTTTTTGCATATCTTCATTCATTGTTCTTTATCTCTCTACATCATCGTCTATATCTCTCGTTTCCCTTTCCTTAAGAAGGATCTCAACCTGAAACGCAACCCATTCCTTCTCTCCAGAAATGCTGCCTGCCCCGCCGAGTTACTCCAGCTTTTTGTGTCTATTTACTCAAAAACAGACTCAATACAGTCAGCACCTGTAGTCAGGATCAAACCCGGGTCCCCTGCACTGTGAGGCAGCAACTCTACCACAGTGCCATCCTTGTTTACACAATCCCAAGCCATTCCCCTTCATTTTTCCACCAGCGGACTTACAGTGAACTCAATAGGATGAAAGCTGGAGGTCGTTTGTCATGGAAAGGAAACACCTGTAGGATTTTACTAACTCCTCTTCCCGTAGATCTGCTGCGGTTGCAGCTGCGTGTGTGTTTCCCACCGACAATTCCCAGGATATTCCTCGAATTGCCCACTGAAATGTAAGTGGCGTTGATTCCTTTGCACGATGTTTTGTCAGAGAGAGGCCTCAGGTCACCAGGGCCGTTACAGAAGAAGAATATAAAGACACGACTCTGATATGACAAAATAATTCTCATTACTTTACTTTACTTTTGGCGACAACATAGGCGATGTAGCAAGCTAAAATAATTCATTGCCACAGGAGTCTGTGGAGGCGGAGAATGATAGATTCTTGATTAGTGAGGGTGTCAGGCATTATAGCGGGAAGGCTGGAGAATGGACGGCACGGTGGCACAGTGGTAGAGTGGCTGCGTGGGTTTTCTCTGGGTGCTCCGGTTTCCTCCCACACTCCAAAGAAGTACAGGTTTGTAGGTTAATTGGCTTCGATAAAATTGTAAAATGACCCTCGTGTGGGATAGTGTTAGCGTGTGTGGATCGCTGGTCGGCGCGGACTCAGTGGGCCAAAGGGCCTGTTTTCACTCTATATCTCTATACGAAACTAAAAACAAAAATGGGGCTGAGAGGGAAAGTGATCGACCATGATTGAATGGTGCAGTAGACTTGATGGGCCAAATGGCCTAAATCTGCTCCTATAACTCGTGAACTTATTGCTGTTGTCTACAAATCAGATTTTACTCTCTTATGGTTAAATAAAACACATGCTGTATGTAGAATTAGCAGCTACAAAAATTGGGTAGAAATGCATTAGTGGGAGGATGTAGGCTGAGTCATGCGTTATATCATGATCTCTGGTTTCCATCAGGGACTCTCTGTGAAACACAGCTGTCACAGTATTGCCACGCTGATCAATAGGAAGACCGTCGATCCTTACAGGGTCTTTCCTCCATGTTAGACAGAACAGCTGCGGGAAAGACTGCCCTGGGCCTCGTGGAAACCATGGCGAGCGGGGACAAAGCCTTGATGAAGTGGTACGCCGTTAAGCACCGCGACGCCTCTGCACAGCGCAGCATGATCAAGCGGCCGGTAATCGTGGCTCAGGTGGTACTGGCACAAGGAAGATACGGATGGTGAAGGCACCATGACAAAGCAGCAGATGGTGTGTCCAACACATCAGCGTTACAGTATAGACCCAGTAACTGGACTTTCATTCAATGGCACTCTGCCACAGCTGGTGGTTATTCTTCAACCTGGGCTCAATCATGGGCTCCAGCGCTGTGCATGCGTGGGATATGCACGTTCTCCCTGTGACCGCATTGCTTCTCTATGCTCCGATATCCTCCCAAACTGTAGAGGCATGCTGGATGATAGTTCTTGAGAAGGAGGAACAGTGGCGCAGCGATCGATACAGCGGCAGAGACCCGGGTTAGTTCCTGACCACAGGTGCTGTCTGTACGAAGTTTGTGCGTTCTCCCTGAGACCTCGTGGGCTTTCTCCGGGTGCTCCGGTTTCCTCCCACACTCCAAAGACGTACAGGTTGTGTAGGTTATTTGGCTGCGGTAAAATAGTAATTGTCCCTATTCTGTAGGATAGTATTAATGTACGTGGCTATCGTTGGTCGGCACGGATCGGTGGGCCGAAGGGCCTGTTTCAGCATTGTATCTTTGAAATGTACTAAACTAAAATAAGTTCTGGCATAAAATTGAATGCTTGACTCACATCAATCTATATAATGTTACAAGCAGTGTACCATTTTGATCAATGCAGGGATCTTTTACAAATTTTTTACAATTATATAACGAGTTGGAAGAAGGGAGTAAATCTGCCGTGTTTGCTGACGTCACAAAGATAAACAGAAAAGTAAGTTGCAAATTGGATGTAAGAGATTGCACAAGGATATGAATCAGCTAAGTTAGTGGACAAAAATACGACGAATGCAAGATAATTTTAGAAATATGAAATTGTCTACTTAGCAGGAAAATTAAAAATAAAGTGTTCACAATGGTGGGAGAAGGCAGAGATCTGGAGCTGAGTGTTCTAAAACATGATACATAAAGTTCAGAAGATAAACGCAAAAAGCTGGAGTAACTCAGCGGGACAGGCAGCCTCTGTGGAGAGAAGAAATGAGTGACGTTTCGGGTCGAGACAAAGTTCAGTTTAGTTTATTGTCACCTGCACCGAGGTACAGTGAAAAACTTTTGTTGCATGCTATCGAGTCAGCAGAAAGACATACATGATCACAATCGAGCCATTTACAGTTTATCCTGGATACAGTCTAATGTTAATAGTTCAAGTCTAATGTGGCTGTTTCACAGGTCCAGCAGCCCTGGTATGATTCTGACCTTGGGTGTATCTGCATGAAGCATTTACTATGACCTACTCTCTATACCCACATGGTTTTCTGGTTTCGTCTTCCCAAAAAGTTCAGTTTAGTTATATTGTACTGAGGTACACTGAAAAACTTTTGTTGCGTGCTATCCAGTCAGCAGAAGACATACATGATCACAATCGAGCCATTTACAGTGTATCCTGGATACAGTCTAATGTTAATAGTTAAAGTCTAATGTGGCTGTTTCACAAGTCCAGCAGCCCTGGTATGATTCTGACCTTGGGTGTATCTGCATGAAGCTTTTACTATGACCTACTCTCTATACCCACATGGTTTTTTGGTTTCTTCCCACATGTCAAAGCAAGCTGGTTATTTGGTTATATTTGCTAGTTAAATTACACTTGATGTAGGTGGCTGGTTGAAGAATCTGGATGGATGAAGCTAAAGCTTTGGAAGGAAGGAAGGATATCCTTGCAGAAAGGGCTACCAGATTGATTCCTGGGATGGTGGGTCTGTTGCACAAGGCGAGATTATGAAGGCAGCACCTATTCTGGTCTTGAGAAGAATGAGAGCTCATCGGTACGGTGGCGCAGCAGTAGAATTGCTGCTTTACAGCACCAGAGACCCGGGTTCGATTCCAACTATGGGCGCTGCCTGTAAGGAGTTTGTATGTTCTCCTTGTGACCACGTGGGTTTTCTCCGGGTGCTCCAGTTTCCTCCCACACTCCAAAGGCAATTTACAGAGGCTAACTAACCAACAAAACTGTGCACCTTTGGGATGTGGGAGGAAACCGGGGCACCTGGAGGAAACCCACCCAGTCACAGGAAGAACGTGCAACTTCCGCGCGAACAGCGCCCGAGGTCGGGATCGAACCAGGGTCTCTGGCGCCGTGAGGCTGCAGTTCTACCTGCTGCACCGCCCTCGATGGAGGAAAAATATGCGTCATTTCCCTGCTGCATTACACAGAGGTCGCACTTGGTGATAAATGCACACAGTTGTTCAGCTGCAGTAAAATACAGTAAAAGCAGATGGGAGATCGACAATGATGATTAAAGGACTGGCAGGAAATGGAGCTGCTGAAGAAAGGTTTCGGCCCGAAACGTTGCCTATTTCCCTCGCTCCATAGATGCTGCTGCTGCTGCACCCGCTGAGTTTCTCCAGCATTTTTGTGTACCAATGGAGCTGCTGAGACAGACAGCGAGTAAGCTGGTAGATTGCGTTGACAGAAGACTGAGAGCAAAAGTGAGACAATATGAAAACCGTCACATCAGTGTAGAAACAGGCCCTTCAGCCCACCTTGCCCACACCGGCCAACATGTCCCAGCTACACTAGTCCCACCTGCCTATATCCTTCCGCACCGATCCGATCTATGTACTTGTCTAACTATTTCTTAAACGTTGGGATAGTCCCAGCCTCAACTACTTCCTCTGGCCGCTTGTCCCATACACCCACCGCCCTTTGTGTGAAATAGTTATCCCTCAGATTCCAATTAAATATTTAAAGTGTTATTCAGTTCATGAGGATGTACGTGGTCTCCCCATGTTACAACTCTAAATATGGTTCTGCAAGACACCCCCAAAGAGTGGTGCAAACAGAAAGTGCTGTGTGTTAAATTACTATTAAAACACGAATGTACGTGTGCTATTCCACCAGGATAAGCGAGTAACCATGAAAATCAAGCCCAAAGCCAAAGTAGTATCTAAACTGCTGATACAGACTTATGCAATAGGACAATAACTCCATAGACAATACTAAACTAGCTACATGTTAACAAGCACATAAAAACTAATTTTGGAGTTGTGTACATCGGTAGATCAGGGTGTGTGTGATCTCTCCAAATTCCAACTCTAAATATGGATCTGCAAGACATCCCCAAAGACTGGTGTGAAATGAAAGTGCTGTGTATGTAATTCACACTTGATGCCTTTCGCTCGTATTTTTGGTGGAAGTATTCACATTCTTATTGAATTGGAGGCTGACCCCTTTAACTCACTGCATCGTGTGCTGTGGTTCTGCACTGAGAGACAGCAGAGACTCGATGGACCGAATGGGCTCTCGCCTTGTTGTTAGGAAGTAAAATAGCTGGAGGAAATTAAACGTGGTTAACCCTCAGCTTGCTAGGAAGTCGACGAATAGTGAAAGGCCTGGATAGAGTGTATTCGGAGAGGATGTTTCCACTAGTGGGAGAGTCATGGACCAGAGGTCGTAGCCACAGAATAAAAGGACGTTCCTTTAGGAAGGAGATGAGCAGAATTTTCTTTAGTCAGAGAGTGGTGAATCTGCGGAATACATTGCCACAGAAGGCTGTGGGGGCTGTCAATCGATATTTTGAAGGCAGAGATAGAGATATGAGAGCTATTTTCAATGAAACACTCATCCTGGTTGCCCGAGTTTGGAATTTGAACCGCTAAATGAATGCAAGTTGTTAATATAGGGTTATTCTAGTTGAAGAGGTCACAGGCCTGAATTGCACATTGTAAAGCATCACTTCAAAATATCCCATGGGCATGATGTAATCTATACAGTCATTGATATCAAGACACGTCTGAATCTCACCATGGCAACGAGAGAATTATAATTCAAGAAACTGAACAGAAACGGCCAGTCATATTAATAACTTAAAAATGATCAGATTGTAGCGACAAATAACTAGGTCACTGATGGCCAGTTAAGAAAGGAAATCTGCACCTTTAGCTGGCCCAGTCTATCTACAGCTTTAGAGTGTGGAAAGGAACTGCAGATGCTGGTTTATACCAAGATAGACACAGTGTTGGAGTACTTCCAGGGGCAGCAACGTGGCACAGCGCGCCAGAGACCCGGGTTCAATCCTGGCCACGGGTGCTGTCTGTGTGGAGTTTGTACGTTCTCTCTGTGACCGTGTGGGTTTTCTCCGTGTGCTCCGCTCCCCTCCCACCCTCCGAAGACGCACAGGTTTGTAAGTTAATTGGCTTTGGTAAAGACTGTAAATTGTCCCTGGTGTGTAGGATAGTGCTTGTGCACGGGGGTCGGCGGGAACCCGATGGGCCAAAGGGCCTGTTTTTACGCTGATTCATTAAACTAAACCGTTTCAGCGGGTCAGGCAGCATCTCTGGAGAAAAAAAGAACAGCCCTCTTTCAGTCTGAAGAAGGGTCCCGACACAATGTCACCTATTCTCTTTTCTCCAGGAATGCTGCCTGACCTGCCGAGTTACTCCGGCACTGTCCCTATCTCATCTCGAGCTTTAGATAAACTCATAATTGCCTCCTCAGTGGTGCAGTTGATAGAGCTGCTGCCTCGCAGTGCCAACAAACGTGGGTTTGATCCAGACCTTGGGTACTGTCTCTGCAGAGTTTGCATGATGTCCCCGTGATCTTGTGGGTTTCCTCAGGTGCTCCATGCTCCTCCCAAATACAGAGAGGGTTTATTTACGAGGAGGGTATGGTTAAGCCTGGGTCACTCTCTTTGGTAGGAGACTCTGGGTTTCTTAAGACATCTTAAGCAAGATGTACAAAATGATGAGTGTATAAAGGAAAGACGGATTAGAAGAAGGGTCTCAACCCAAAATCTCACTTATGCATGTTCTCCAGAGATGCCGTCTGACCCGCTGAGTTGCTCCAGCACTGAATCATTTTGCATATTAACCAGCATCTGCAGTTCCTTATTTCTGCAGAAGGTTTATGCCACATGGAAGGGTGGGAGAAGCAGAAACTGTCAACTCATTCAAGAATTACAGTAAAACCTCATTAAAACGGACCAGAGGTGCGGGAATGGTGTCCGCTCTTGCTGACTGTCCACTAAAACCAAATAAGGGATTCTCTCTCCAACTACCTAGCCATCATTCTGTGAAACAATGAGTTGTTTTCAAATACAAAGTTCCTTTTAACAGCTAAAAATGTATTTTTGTTACTGCTAAAAATACTAAAGGCTGTCAGTTACATTGTTTAATAGAGTTAAGGGCCTGTCCCACTGTACGAGGTAATTCAAGAGTTTCCCCTGATTCGAACTCGGAGAATTACGGTAATAGCCACCCGTAGGTACTCGGGGCTCTCGTGGACATTTTTCAACATGTTGAAAAAACTTCACGAGCTTACCGCGTTTCCCGAGTACCTGCCGTTAGCGTTACGAGCCGCTGAGAGACGTCCCGAGCTCCGATGTACCCGCTACGTACATTCTACGTACTTACCACGAGTTCGATTTTTTTTTAAACTCGGGAGAGCTCTTGGGTAAACTCGTATAGTGGGACAGGCCCTTTATTGTAAGTGTCGATGGAAGAGATTGCTTGTCAATTTCAGTGCCTTTATTAGTTAATCCAATGAAACCTACTTTGGTCTTTGGAGTGTGGGAGGAGATCAGAGCACCCGGAGAAAACCCACTCGGTCACAGAGAGAACGGACAAACTCCGTACAGACAGCACCTGTGGTCAGGATCAAACTCAGGGTGGCTGGCGCCGTGAGGCAGCAACTCTACCGCTGCGCCACAATGCAGCCCATCTCTAAATATTCCAAACTGAGCAATTTCTGTGGAGCAACAGTCAACTGCTATGGTAAAAGAAACTGACCTCCTGCCAAATAAAACAGCAACATTTCCCTAGACTGGTAGATCAGTCACTTCAACATCCTTGCTTCATCACTTCACACTGAGTCCTTTGACAGCTTCCAGCGCTGAGAAAAATCACAGGCCAGGTCACTTTCTAACCTTTAGCTTCCTGCCAGGCGTAGTACAGCTGTGCTGATGGTCCTTTCCACCAGGGATGTGGAAAATACTGTTGTGTGTGGAAGCTTGCCAAACCTTGCTCCCCTTCAAAAATAAAACTAGAACCCTTTCTATGTTTTTATTTCTGATTTCTTGCATCTGCTGTCATTTTTTGCTCTGAGGTTACAATATTTCTCTTCCCTCAGATGGAATTGTTTTGTTTAGTTTACAGGCCCTTCAGCCCACCGAGACCGTGCCGACCACCAATCTCCGCACTATCCTAAATACACTGGGGACAATTCACAATTTTACCAAGCCAATTAACCTACAAACTTGTACGCATTTGGAGTAAACCGGAGAAAACCCACGCGGTCTCCAGGGGAGAATGTACAAACTCCGTACAGACAGCACCCGTAGTCAGGATCGAACCCGGGTCTCTGGTGCTGTGAGGCAGCAACTCTACCGCTGCGCCACCGTGCCACCGAGTGTGTGCAAAAGAAAAACAAAAATTGGTGAGGATGCCCAGTTAGAGGAAATCAAACTCACAAGTTAAGTGGAACCACTGAGAGCAGCACTAAAAAAGCCCCAGAGACTTTACAGCACAAATTCCTTTTAATAATGCACTTCCTCATAAAGCTTCATCACAGTTTGATCCCAGTCAAAAATAGACTTCAGCCAAAATTACAGAAGTGTATAAATCTTAAGCTGCAGATGTTTCTATTGGTTACACAATTTTATGTGTAACTTTTGCAAATGTTTCGCTTTTGCATTGTCCAGGTTATGTAAAGTGAGATAGCAATGACCCACTGTTTAGTTTTATTTATTTTAGTTTAGAGATACAACGCAGAAACAGGCCCTTCAGCCCACCCAGCCCGTGCCGACCAGTGATCCCTAGGCACCAGCACTATCCCACACACTCGGGCAAATTTTACAATCTCTACCGAAGCCAATTAACCTACAAACCTGCACGCCTTTGGAGTGTGGGAAGAAATCAGAAAACCCACGTGGTTATGGGGAGAACGTACAAACTCCGTACAGACAGCACCCGTGGTCAGGATCGAACCTGGGTCTCTGCAGCTGTAAGGCAGCAACTCTACCACCATGCCACCCCTGCTTCCAACTCAATGGGCTCATATTAAACCATCAAATCCATCTGATCTATTCTTCACCAGCATTTGCAGTTCCCTGTCTACATTCTACTGCTCTATCCATAGTTGTTTCTCAATTGACAGGAATACATGCATTTTGTATAAAAGGTAAACTATAACTAGTCCTGTCTGTTACCACATACTTCTTTAATCAAAGACATGGATTCAAAGAAAGGGAACAAATTGCTGACCGCACAGTAACATATTCCATTACAAAGTTTGGAACTAAACACATTAACTCAGTATAATATAGAAACAGAAAAATGCTAGCCAGCACTTAGCAGAGCCAGGCAGCAAGAAAGAAAGAGAAACTAAATTAATATTACAAGTTGAAGAGACTGGGAGAGCTCTGACAAAGGGTCTCGGACCTGATCCTTCGATTGTGTTTCTCTTTCCGCAGATGCTGCCTGACCTGCTGAGTGTTTCCAGCATTTACTGTTTTTATTTCAGATTTCTGTGCCACAGTGACACAGCGGTACCTTACAATGTCAGAGACCCAGATTCAATCATGACCACGGGTGCTGTGTCTACAGAGTTTGCAAGTTCTCCCTGTGATCACATGGGTTTTCTCCGGGATGCTCCGGTTTCCTCCCACACTCCACAGACGTCCAGGTAAATCACCGCTAGTGTGTAGGATAGACCCGGTGTAAGGGGACTGTTGATTGGCGCACACTCGGTGGACTGAAGGGCCTATTTCCGTGCTGGATCTCAACGATGCCATTTTTATGTAGAAATTCTCTGTGGAATTCTCTGCCTCAGAGGGCGGTGGAGGCATGTTCTCTGGATGCTTTTAAGAGAGAGCTAGATAGGGCTTAAAAATAGCAGTCAGGAGATATGGGGGGAAGGCAGGAACAGGGTACTGATTGGGGATGATCAGCCATGATAACATTAAATGGCGGTGCTGGCTTGAAGGGCCGAATGGCCTACTCCTGCACCTATTATCTATTAAATGTATAATTAAACACACCTTGGGGGAGGGGAGGTAAGGCTCTTGACTGAGGTAAAAAACTATGAGAGTGTAGATAGGGAGAAATTTCTCATAGCAGAGGGTTCTTTAGAGGGCATAGTTTAAGGTGGGGCATGGAGGTTCAAATGGGGTCAGGAGTCTACAGATGCTGTAATTTTGCATTAAAACAGACAGCTGGAGGAATTGATACATACATCATTGTAGTTCTCCTTTAATCATTTCGTTATTTCGTTATTAAAGTTCACTTTCTCCAACTTCCCTTTCTCCCCCCCAATCCGTCTCTGCTGCCAATATTCTCAAGTCCCACTAGCTCATCCAACCAATCCAGACCCAAGACCTGATGTAGAAACAAAGAACTGCAGATACTGGTTTATGCCGATGATAGATGCAAAGTGCTGGAGTGCCAACGCCTCCACTTCCATAGGTGTCTTAGGAAGTTCAACATGTCCCCTACAACTCACCAAATTCTGCAGACGCATCGTAGACAGCATTTTACCAGGATGCAGCACAGCACGGTTTGGTAACAGCTCCATCCAAGACCACAAGAAATTGCAGCAAGTTGTGGGCGCAGCCCAGACCATCACACAAATTACAATCTCCTATTGACTCCATATACCACACGCTGCCTCGGCGAGGCCAGCAGCAGAATCAGGGATGTGTAAAAACCCTGGCCATCCTTCTCCCCTCTCTCAGCAAGCAACCGGTAGATAAGTGTGAAAACGCACACCTCCATATTCAGGGACAGTTTCTTCCCAGTTGTTATCAGGCAACTGAATCATCCTACCACAACCAGAGAGCAGTCCTGAACTGCAATCTACCTCATTGTTGAGCCTCGAACTATCCTTGACTGGACTTTGCTGGCTTTACCTTGCATTAAACGTTATTCCCTTATCAAGTGTCTATACACTGTAAATGGCTCGAATGTAATCATATATTGTCTTTCTGCTGACTGGATAGCACACAACAAAAGCTTTTCACTGTACCTCGGTTCACGTGACAGTAAACTAAACTGAACTGTGTAACTCAGCGGGCCAGGCAGCATCTCTGGAGAAAAAGGATAAGTGATGTTTCATGTCGGGACCCTTCTGCAGTCTGAAGAGATCTGAAGAAGGATCCCAACCCGAAACGTCGCCTATCTATTTTCTCCAGAGATGCTGCCTGACCCGTTGAGTTACTCCAGCAATTTGTGTCTATTGTCAATCCAGACCTAGGCCTGTTGCCCCCAATTCCTGTCCCCCCCCACCGCCCCAACCACAATTTATTTAACCCCCACTGCCCCTGACCTTTCAACCCTTTACCTGTCTACTATAACACAAATGAACACCTCCCCGACCCAGTTTGCAAGGCCTCTTCAATCACACACAAAACGTTGGGCCTCCACGTGTAACGAAATCCCACTGACCAGGAAGTGCAGGAGCTTTGCATACAACTTTCCATCTTAATTTTGAAGCTGCAAATTATCAAAAGGCCAAAACTAAAGGGAAGCAACAGTTTCACAATTAGGCTCGACTTGTGTTTCGGTACTCACTTTACAAACTTACATTCCCGCTCTGCTCACACTGGTTTAAACTAAAGACAAGACTCAAGGAACTGCAGATGCAGGTTTATTTAAAAAAAATGCTGAACCCCCCCCCACTCGCCTGCATCCACCTATTACGTCCCTCGCTCTGTCCAGCTTCCCCACTTTTCCAGCTTTCTTTCTCCCTCCTCCTACAATCAATCTGAGAAAGGGTCTCCGCCCGAAACATCACCTATCCATGTTCTCCTGAGATGCTGCCTGACTTGCTGAATTACTCCAGCACTTAGTGTCCTTATGTTTATTAATATTACTTCATACCTCCCAACAGCTAGAGAGCAGTCCTGAGCTACTATCCACCTCATTAGAGACCCTCGGACTATCTTTGATCAGACTTTACTGGACTTTATCTTGCACTAAAGATAGACACAAAAGGCCGGAGTAACTCCTCAGGACAGGCAGCATCTCTGGTGATGTTTTGGGCCGAGATCTTCAGACAGCACGAACTAATCTTTTATCTTGCACTAAACGTTATCAGGGCTGCCAACTCTCACGCTTTGAGCGTGAGACTCACGCCCTCAAGCAAACTCTCACACCCTCACGCTGATCAGACATTTCTCACGCTCAGAGGTGAGAAATTTTGTGATCAACGAAAATTTCAAAACTCGGATAAACTGCATGGTCGGCGGGTGTTGGAGAGCAGGGGCTGCGGGAGGGATGGGAGCAGAACCAGCAGCGGGGACAGATGCAGGGAGCCGGGAATGACGAGTGTTTGCCGGGGCCGGCGTGTCGCTCGCTGCAGCTCTGGCCATGGAGCACTCCGGACAGTGCGAGTGTCCCGGGCGTCGGAAGCGTCGTGCCACTGTCGCTGCCGAGAGAGTCTCTGTGCCGAAAGGACAGACTCTCAAAGGGAGGTGGAGAGAGAGAGGGGAAGGAGACAGGGGGGAAGGAGACAGGGAGACAGGGGGAGAGCGGAAGAGAGGGGGGTGAGAGAGAGAGGGACGAGAGTGAGGTGGGAGGGAGGGAGAGAGAGAGTGGAGATAATGAGAGGTGGAGAGAGAGGGGAGAGAGAGAGGGAGAGGGAGAGGGGAGAGAGAGGGGGAGAGAGAGAGGGGAGGAGAGGGAGAGGGGGATAGAGAGGCAGGGCTGCCAACTCCCATGCATTGAGCGTGAGAATCACGCATTTCACCAAATTCTCACGCTGATCACAAATTTCTCTCGCTCTGTTGTGAGAAATTCTGTGATCAACGAAAATTTCAAAACTTATATCAACTGCATGGGCCGCGGTTGTTGGAATCAGAAGCAGCGGCGGGGACAGATGCGGACGGGGAGCGGGGCTGGCGAGTGTTTGCCGGGCTGGCGAGTCGCTCACTGCAGCTCCGGCTATGGAGCAGCCTCAGTGCAAGAGTCCCGGGCCGTCGGAGGCATCGAAGCGTTGCGCCGCTGCCGTGAGAGTCTCTGTGCCGAATTCGCCCAGGTGACCGGCATGGATCAGGCTGCGGCTCGGTGCATCCTGGAGGACAACCAATGGCTGCTGGAAGTAAGTACCAAGCACTGGGTAGATATGGTGGAAGATAGTGGACTTCAAATGGGGGTGGTTGGTGAAAGCATCCTGCTTGCCTGCTAGATTTTCACTTACTGTAACTGCAGGAAAAATGTTCCCGATGTTGGGGGCGTTCAGAACCATGGGTCACAGTTTAAGAATAAAGGGGGGGGCAGTTAGGACTGAGATGAGAACAAACTTTCTTCACGCAGAGAGTTGTGAATCTGTGGAATTCTCTGCCACAGAAGGCAGTGCAGGCCAATTGACACGTGTGGACCCTTTGTGTGGATAAAGTTACCCCTTAAAAAGTTACCTCTTAAAAATACCATACAAAAAACATTGAAATCATACTTCTACAGTGCACTAAAACATGATTTTAATACATCAAATTTCAAAAAGTTCCTACCCTGGGAGGGGGGACACCCTTCTTCCACACCCTCTCCCCACTCGGTTGCTCCACTCCCTCACCGGGTATCCCCAAGGCCAGTGATCAGTGATCGCACAGCCTCCCCGTTTCAAAAACGCTCCAATCCAATTTAAAGCATATATATTGTATTCAAGTGTAAGTTAAAAGTCTGGCTACAGTATGCACCATATTGCACAATTTCAAGCTGAAAAATGCAAATGTTCCGTACCAATGGGAGGGGGATACCCTCCTCCCCCCCCCCCCCCCCCCCCCCGGTTGCTATGCTCCCTCAGGCTTGGTCTCTCGCGATTTCTCACTCCCAACTCTCACCCAATGTTGGCAGCCCTGTGTTATTCATGTTATTCCCTTTATCATGTATCTGTACATGGTGGATGATCAATTGTAAACATGTATTTCCGCTGATAAGACACATGTAACTGCAGTAACTCAACAGGACAGGCAGCATCTCGGGAGAGAAGGAATGGGTGACATTTTGGGCCAAGACCCCTTTAACAGGATAGCACTCAACAAAAGCTTTTCACTGTACCTCAGTGCACGTTAATAAACTAAACGCTGCTCCAGTAACAGCCAAGTTCACCGCATAAACTGAGTGATGTAATATTGCTTCTAAAAAGGTTGGTAATCAAATGTCTGTGAGCAGCCCTGAAATGTCATGCAGGAGACAAGGTGAATCAGCCCCAGCCTCTAACCGTATGCCCCCCGTTCAGTCTGACGTATCTGTGCAAGCAGATGAAATTCAGCCTCTACCCACATACGCCAATGACATGTGAAACACCACATTCAGCACTTTGAACCCCCTGCCTTAAATCAGCTCGTTCAGCCGCACGGCAGATATCAGCAAACACAATACAGGACCTGTGGCCACCCTTCCTTTGCTCATGCTGTTCCAGTATCCGAGGGTGGGGAAGAACCCAAACAACACAAAATGCCTCAGTGGAGACCAGCATCTGCACGGTTCCTTCCAACACGGTTTGTGGGAAGAACGTACCTGTGTGTTTTTAAACGACCAGACCCGGTTGCCTTTGTGGTTTGTCGATCGTCTTGCAGGAGGGGCAATGTTAAATTCACTCTCAGAAATTCAAACCCCAGCGTCTTCAAGATGACAGCAAGCACAGGAACAAACAGCAACAGGAAGCAACCGACAACCACCCTATTTGCACTCCAGAGGAAGTAGCAAAGCGTGTGGGTACTCTCCACAATAGCAGGCAGCAGCCCTGTGTCAAAGCTTCGTGAAGTGACAGGCTGCTATGGGGAGAGGAGTGACAAGGAAAGGAGAGGGGAGTGGGGGGGGGGGGGGGGGAGAGGGGGGGAGGGGAGGGGAGAGGGGAGACAAGGAGCGAAAAGGAGATGAGAGGTGAGGAAAGGAGAGGAGAGAGGAGTGTAGAGAAGAAAGGAGGCGAGGAGATGTGAGGAGAGGAGAGACAAGAAGAGACAAAGAGAGGAGAGGAGAGGAGAGGTGGGGAGAGGAGAGGAGAGGAGAGACAAGGAGAGGAGAGGAGATGAGACAGCGTGTGGGAGCTTCTGACCTACTCAGATCAATACAGAAGGGGAAACTGTTCTCTTTGGCTTGCATCAAAAAAATAAATCTGTGGGAAATTAAGAAGTGGTTAAAGAGAATGCTGGCTTTTTCTCCACTTCATCTTAATCACTCGATCACCACAGGGAAGCAGGAGGCGACCCTGGGCATCTGAATGGAGAAGCCTGTTTGAGTGTTTTGTTCCGTCTTTAGCTGTGCAGTGCGAGCGGATTGAAGACGCTAAAGCTATTCCTCACATCCCCCTTCCCCTTCGTATGCAAATGCAAGCTTGTTCCTAACTAAACCTCTTTCCTGCACTCACCACCCTCCCCCCCCCCCCCCCCCCCCCCCTCACTCCCTATAAATAGACCACAATAGTGCAGGGTGGCTGAACTGCCGGGGAAAATCTGTGCAAACCTCACATCTTGCTTTAATATAAGATCCAACATATTCTGCCAAATGATTAATGAGAGAAGGGGCAGAGTCCCGAACAAAAATCTGGCCTTAGAAAGGAATGAAGCCAAGATTCATACACATTAGAGTCAATTGTGCAGAGGGCTAATTAACCTAAAAAGCCGCACGCCTTTGCGATGTGGAATGAAACTGAAGCACCCGGAGGAAACCTACACAGTCACAAGGAGAACGTGCAAACTCCACCACAGACAGCACCTGAGGTCAGGATTGAACCTGGCTCTGTGGTGGTGCTGAGAGGCGGCAGCTCTACCAGTTGCGCCACCGTGCTGCCCTTTCCTTTTTTCTTTTAAATAGCCTTGATTAAGTGTAAATTTACAACACAGATAAAATGTCAACATTGTATAAACATGAAAAATGATATGACGACGTCAGGGCGGACGGAGGTACTTCTAGCTTCTGCGCGGCGATCCGGGAGGCCTTTATGGAGGCGCTGTGGTCTCGATGCCTCCCGGACCCGCTGCGAGTCTGGGTCGGTGGAGCGGCTGACTGAACCCGCGGCTGGGGCCCGGGTCGCCACCACGAAGGCGTGAAATGGGGTGTTGACAGCGGTGAAGCCTCGGCGACAATGGGGCCTCGGCGGTGGTGAAACCTCGCGGTGGCGGCGGCGATGCCTCGCGGGTCGACACGTGGTCGACAGTCGACGAGAGGTTGGAGGGAACGCTGTGCGGGAGGTGAGAGGAGGACAATGGGGAACTGTTGAGGGGGGGGGAACAAAAGGGGGAGCCGGCGTCCTTTGTAACTGTGTTAGTGCCGTAGGTGGCCGCTATTTGTACACATTGTGTACGCAAGCAACGAATCTCACTGTGCCGGGTCATATGTGACTATAAAATATTCCATTCCTACCCTACCCAATGTAAAAGGCTACTTTGTGTCACAATGTCGACTTGCTTCATCAGCGTAAGACATTATCTTATCATCATGCATGAATGCAAGACTATTCAAAGAAATGTAGATCAGGGTCAAATTAGGTCTATTCTGTGAGCCGTTTGCCTTGCTGAGCTGCGAGGAATTCTGGAAACCAGAAGGGACACAAATAGATACAGAAACATTCTGAAATAGATGTAAATTGTAACCTTTGCCTGACTAAAAGTCCACAGTACTAGAAGTCACCACAGTCATGATGAACATTGAAGTACATTCGCACTAATTGTGAAAACTCAACAGAAAAAACAGTCCACTCAGCACCTTTGATTGAATTAGTTGAAAATTCCAGCACGGATACAGGCCCTTCGGCCCATCAAATGCACACCGGCCATCTATCACCCGTTCACACTACTTCTATGCTATCCCATTTTCCCATCCACTCCCTACACACTAGGGGCAATTTGCAGAGGGCCAATGTGCCAACCTACAAACTCGCACGTCTTTGGGATGTGGGAGGAAACCTGAGCACCCGGAGGAAACCCACACGATTCACAGGGAGAACGTGCAAACTCCACATGGAGAGCACCAGAGGTGAAGATCGAACTTGGGGGGGGGGGTCTGGCATCTTACAGCTCTACCAGTTGCACTACGGTGCCACCCTTAAATTGTGGAGAGGGAACAAAAGAACATATTCAAGAGTGATGTATTCAAAATCTAGCTCTTCGGGCTAACGGAATCAAGGGATATGGGGAGAAAGCAGGAACAGGGTATGATGTTGATCAGCCACGATCACATTGAATGGTGGTGCTGGCTTGAAGGGCCGAACGGCCTACTCCAGCACCTATTTGCCATGTTTCTATGTTTCTAAGAAAATCTGTGAAATGTTTCCATTGTCCATCCTGCAGAATCTAGGAGCTATCTCATGTACTTTGCAATAGTTTATCTCTTTCCAAGACAACTCCTATCTGCAGCTAATCAGAAAAGATTTATGAGACTGCGTCAATTAGCTCTAGAATAGGGGAGGGTGAGGATTGGTGCCATTGAAATACGTATCTTGTAACCACATCCACTCACTCTCACTGGTGGAAGCATCTTGACCTGCACCCTGTCACGCCTCGTTAGGATCTTATATATAAACCAGGACGGCTGCGATGGAGAGGAGATGGTTTCGTTTAGCATAGTTTTAGATTAGAGATACAGCGCAGAAACAGGACCTTCGGCCAATCGGATTCGCGCAGACAAGCGATCCCCGCACATTAACACAAGCGCCCACACACTAGGGACAATTTATACTTATACCAAGTATACAAACCCAAGCCAATTAACCTACAAACCTGAACGTCTTTGGAATGTGGGAGGAAACCAAAGATCTCGGAGAAAACCCACGCAATTATGGGGAGAACGTACAAACTCCGTACAGACAGCGCACGTAGTTGGGATCGAACCCAGGTCTCTTCACATAGTGTGGATTTGCGAAAAGAGTCTGGAGAATGATGTAAGGGTTCTTGTCACGGTTTATCCAGAACAGCTCCATTACAGAGGACTGAATTATGGACCGTTCCCAGGGACACATTCTCCCAGCAGAGCGAGATGTCTGTCAGCGAATGTTGCCGTCTGGCCCGCTCCAGACTGCAGGAGTACGTACTGAGGGATGCACTGAGGCTCGGTGCAGCCAACGCCAAGGCTCTGTGGGGGAGGACCACAATCTAGCATCCTTCTGCTAGGTAGGATAGATTAGGCAAGGTATGGTGGAGCAGCCCCTCAAACAAGGGAAGGGATATCACCCCAGGGGACCACAGGAGTGGCAAGGGTGCCTGGTATGATCGTTTTGTGAACGCTACCAAATACAACGCTATTGAATGTATGTATAGCAACTGAGAATGTCAGAAGAGTTTTTGCTTGGTTTTTGTTTTGGATATATTTTTTGTTCTGAATAAAGTTTACTTTTGGAAATGAAAAAAACAATTTCAATACGATCATCTCTTTGTCTTCCAAACGCCAAAGAATGTAGACCTAATTTCCATCAGTACTCGCGAAAGGAAAACCCTTACTTCTAGGAAAGAGCCCAGTGACGGCCTTTTGTCCTGCCTCCAACTCATGCGCTTCCTCTCGTAAATGAGGGACCTAGACTGTGTATCTTAGTTCAGGTGCTGCCTCAACACACCTTGTTACATATAATGCTCTGCTATTTCGAGACGTCAACCCTCTTGCAATGAAGGCAAATTGCCATATACCTTTCCAGCCACTTACTGCACCTGCCTGCATACAGTTTATGCACAAGGGCAGCTAATTCCCTCGGTACTCTGCTGTAATCTGTAATCTGTTCCCACTTCAATTATAGTCTGCCTTCAGATACTTTTTACTGAAGTTCATGAACTTACATTTTCGCACATTATGATTGTTACAATTATGACATTTGTAGGAGCAAAATGGAAAGGCCACACGGAGTTGGGGTTTGAAGTAATGGGCGATTTATTAAAACTGGTGAGCACCAGTCTCGTTACATCAAAAACCAATGTCTTTGGCTGAAGTGGTGCGCACCAGTTTAATACATCGGCCGTTACTTCGAACACCAACTCTGCAGGGCTTTTCCTTTCTTCTACAACATTCAAAAGGCACTTGGACATCTACATGAATAGGAAAGATTTGGAGGGCAATGGGTGAGGAGTGGGCAAGTGAAACTACCTCCATTGGACGACTTAGTCAGCATGGATGAGATGTGCTGAAGAGCCTGTTTCTCTGCTCTATAGCTCCACAACTACTCAACGCTGCTTGCCAATTTTTTTACCAAGCACTCGACTCAATAATCTTGGACAAAGAGTAAAGATTACATCACAGGATAAGAAAGTGGTGGTGTGGAGATTTTGAAAGGAAATTCATAGTTTAGGGTTTGGTCAGTGGAAGACAGAGCCACTAAGGTGGAATAATAGTAAACGCTGTCAAGTGGAAGGAGACATTATGGGACGTTGTAGGGTTTGAGAGGAGTACAGAGATGGGACAAGGCACGGCCAGCAATGAATTCCAAAGTAGGTCAGGCAGCATCTCTGGAGGACATGGACAGGTTTTGGATCGACACCTTCTTCAGACAGATTGTAGGGCAGGAGAAGAAGGCCGGAAAAGGGGAGAGACAGGACAGAGTGTGACAGCAGGAATCATAGAGGGGGAGCAGTGAGAGAGGGTCTCACAGACACCCTTCTGAGAAAGGAGAACTTCTTCAAAGTAGGCATACCTTGGGGAGATTCAGCAGTGGAGCGGCCAAAATGTAGAAACGAGGAACTGCAGATGCTGGTTAATACACAAAAGGACACAAAGTGCTGGAGTAGTTCAGCAGGTCAGACAGCATCTCCGGAGACACGGATAGGTAAAGTCACCCATCGGTGATAGGTGAAAAAAATGACTTCTTCAGACTGAAAAGAGTGTCTCAACCCAGAACGCCACCCATCACCTGACCTGCTGAGTTACTCCAGTACTTGGTGCTGATTTGAAAGCAAATATTGATTAAAATGGAGGATGAGGGAAAGCTGCTGACAACCAATTGGCCCAGGGTTATGTGGGTCTCATTGTGGACTCGAATGAGGTGAAGTAGAGCAGGTTGACGTCTTAACTAGCACTGGATCACAGCGGGCAATTACATTTTGATTTTGGGACATATTTCTTTGAAAAAAATGGCACAAATATTCTGCCTACTATATTTGCAGAGAGATTCTCTCTGTTCATTTCCTGGAACTAATTTATCTAGAATTTTGGGCAAATAGATGGATAAGTATATTTGTTGAATTCACCATTAGCCAGAGGGATGTTCCATTGCTTCTTTCGTTTTGTTTAGATAGGAAATACAGAATGGAAACAGGCCCTTCGGCCCACTGAGTCCATGCCATCCATCGATCACCCATTCACTCCAGTTCTGTGTTATCCCACTTTTACATCCACTCCCTACACACAGAGGCCAATTAACCTATAAAACCGCATGTCTTTGGGACGTGGGAGGAAACCGGAGCATCCAGAGGAAATCCAATGCGGTCACAGGGAGAACGTGCAAACTCCACTCAGACAGCGCCCGAGGTCAGGATTGAACCCGAGACTCGGATGCTGTGAGGCAGCAGCTCTACCAGCTGTGCCACCTAACTGGGTAAAGGAAGGAAACTCTGAAATTCTCAAGTAATTCCACATACCTCTGAGCATATATCACAGAAAACTGTGAATTCTCAAAGAATTCCCCATTAATCTCTTCCAGCCATGTGTCATTGATAATTGAAAGTGAACTGCACCTTACACTCCACATACAACATAAACTGCACGGCACAAAAACAATAATGCAGATTTTATATAATCTGCACCCATACATAAAATAAAATATCTTTCCTTTAAACAGTGATGCCATCTACTGAACAGAACAATAATTTCACTTTTTATTCCATAGGAACACACACAGCTAAATGTACAATATATAAAGACACAAAATGCTGGAGTAACTCAGCGGGTCACATAGCATCTTTGGAGAGAAGGAATAGGTGACGTTTTAGGTCGAGACCCTTCTTCAGACTGAGAGTGAGGGGAGAGGTAAATGAGAGATATGAAGATGTATCTATAAATAAATGAATGGTAGCTATGAACGATCGATAAATCAAAGCGAGCAACAATGGTCCAGGACAGATGGAGCCCACAAGGGTGCATTGTTGGCTGTGGAGGAGGTGATAATGAGTGATGCAAACAGTGAAACTAAGCAGAATGACAGTGAAACTAGAACAATAACTAGAGGTGGAGAGAGAGTGGATGCAGTGGTTACTTGAAGTTTGAGAAATCAATATTCATACCCCTGGGTTGTAAGCTGCCCAAGTGAAGATATGAAATGCTGTTTCTCCAATTTGCATTTGGCCTCACTCTGACAGTGGTAGAGGCCCCGGACAGAAAGGTCAGTAACTTCCCTTCCCATTCCCATACTGACGCTCCAGCTACTTCAGTTTTTTGTGTCTATCTTTGGTATAAACAAGCATCTGCAGTTTCTTCCTACACTCAGTGTATAATATAGGTCCATAGAGATGCTCCAAGCAGGATAACCACAGGTTCATAATCATAGGTAAGGAAATCCATGTGGTCAAATGAAGAAGTGCAAACTCCACACAGACAACGCGAGCAGTCGGGATCAAACCCGGGACTCTGGTGTTGTGCTGCAGCAGCTCTATCAGCTGCGTCATTGTGCCACCTTTAGGATAAATTTAATTGGCCTGGAATTTTAACTTGTAGCTGTTATGCTCAGTGATGCACTATTAATTTTTTTTCTTAGAATTTAGAGATACAGAATGGAAATAGACCTTTCGGCCTTCGCCGACCAGCGATCACTCCGTACACTAAAGGGCCTGTCCCACTTGGGCGCCATTTGCGCGTAATTTATGCGGCATAATTTACACGTCATGACGCATGGTGCATGGTGACGTAGGCAGTAATGCACGGTAGCGTGCTGCGTCCCAGGATTTTGGGATGTACAAAATCTTCGTGCGCCACTTGCGTGGTGTGCAAATGACGTCCAAGTGGGACGGGCCCTTAACTCTAGGGACAATTTTACAACTTACCAAAGCCAATTAACCTACAAACCTGGACGTCTTTGGAATGTGGGAGGAAACTGGAGCACCAGGAGTAAACCCACGCGGTCACAGGGAGAACGTATATACTCCGTACAGGCAGCACCCGTAGTCAGGTTTGAGCCTGGATCTCTGGCTCTGTAAGGCAGCAACTCTGCTACCATTGAGCCATTGTGCCGCCCCAATGGAAAAATCATTGGCCACCATTCGTCTAAAGCATGGCATTGGTTTAAAATTTTTGAAAAAAAAACGTTTATTCATTCATGCAAGGTGGAAATTGAAGACAGTTTATTATCAATCCTAATTGCCTCTGGAATGTGAAGAAAGCAATAACACATTCATGTCTGTCATATATTGGCCAAACATGGTAAGAACCGCAGATTTATTTCAAAAACATAGTGAACCAGCTCCATAGCTACAACTAAAGGCCACGTCTCTTCAGCTTTCAGGGAGTCATATACTGTACCAACTTTGGATGCTGGGAGGAAAGACGCCAATGGTGACGTAGGCAGTAATGCCCTCGTGCTGCGTCCCCATGGGATGTAAAAATCATTGCTTGGTGTGCAAAAATGACGTCCAAGTGGGACGGGCCCTTAACTCTAGGGACAATTTTACAACTTACCAAAGCCAATTAACCTACAAACCTGGACGTCTTTGGAATGTGGGAGGAAACTGGAGCACCAGGAGTAAACCCACGCGGTCACAGGGAGAACGTATATACTCCGTATAGGTAGCACCCATAGTCAGGTTTGAGCCCGGATCTCTGGCTCTGTAAGGCAGCAACTCCGCTACCATTGAGCCATTGTGCCGCCCCAATGGAAAAATCATTGGCCACCATTCGTCTAAAGCATGGCATTGGTTTAAAATTTTTGAAAAAAAATGTTTACTCATTCATGCAAGGTGGAAATTGAAGACAGTTTATTATCAATCCTAATTGCCTCTGGAACGTGAAGAAAGCAATAACTACATTCATGTCTCGGGAGTCATATATTGGCCAAACATGGTAAGAACCGCAGATTTATTTCTCTGAAAAACATTAGTGAACCAGCTCCATAGCTACAACTATCCAGTAGTTTTCTGGCCAATATTCAGCTTTCAGGTTCAAATTTTTATATATTTAGCACTTCAGTGGGATTTGAACTCTTTTAATAAGATTAATGACCTTGTATGTTCATGTCATAGGAACAGAATTAGGCCATTAGGCCCATCAAGCCTATGCTACCATTCAATCATGGCTGATCTATGTTTCTATCTAACTGGAGCACAGACTGGACTTTGAAAATAGCGCCATGACATGGTGCGTCGTGCATGCAGGCTGAGCAGACCATTTCTGTACACTTGCTAATCAAGGATGTGCTTAGGTAAGGGACTACCGTACTGGACTGTATGTAAGAAAATAACTTTGCTATGCATTTTCACTTGTGACAATAAAAGTCTCATTGAATCTTTGAACCCCCTTCTCCTCACTTCTCCCTGTAACATCTGACACCCTTCCTGCTACCTTGGAAGCTCGACCAATACCATAACCACTTTGCGTGAGGGCAAAGGTTGATGTCCCACACTTGAAAGGGAAGGCTCAAGTTTGGCCTGATGTTGGACTCGTTTCATTCACTGGATTCAGACTAAGTCTTCTGAGGTTAGATGGGCCAAAGGAGTCAAGCTTCGGGTGAGGGCAAGTAAAGAGGTCTGTGGTGATGGATAGGAGGGAAAGGGAAAAGATGATGAAGTGGAGAAGGTGCATGACAGGCTGAAGTGGAAGGAGAGGCTGGGGTGAGGGGGGTCAAAGAGGAGGGAAACAGGAGACGAGAGGAAGAGGAAAGGAGGCGAGCAACTGGGGTAGGAGGCCATGTTACATCTTGGATATTTTGTGTCTAAATCCATCCAAATTATTATTTAGGTGCTGGCTCGAAGGGCCGAATAACCTACCCCTGCACCTATTGTCTGTTGTCTAATAGATTTCAATTAGAATGTTTTACTTTTTCAAAAACAATTTAGTAATATATTATCCAGTGTAAAAATGTAATTTTGCTTAATGATTCAAAGTGTTAATTAATTGCTAAGTTGTCAAATTCATACCCGCACTGGGATTACACGGACCAGTTGCACTTGATTTTGAGATACCAGTTTAAAAAGCTAAAAGGCGCGGCACAATGGCGCAGTGTTAGAGTTGCTGCCTTACGGCACCAGGGACCCGGGTTCGATCCTGACTATGGTTGCTGTCTGTACAGAGTTTGTACGTTCTGCCTATGATCATGTGGGCTCTCTCCTGGTGCTCTGGTTTCAACTCACGCTCCAAAGACGTGCCGGTTTGTAGGTTAATTGGCTTTAGTAAAATTGGAAATTGTCCCTAGTGTGTTGGATAGTGCTAGTGTACAGGTGATCGCTGGTCGGCGCAGACTCGCTGGGCCAAAGGGCCTGTTTCCGTGCTGTATCTCGAAGGCAAAGTCAAGTCTAAATGTGCAATGGTTTCTCCTCCTGTGATGGGAGAGATGGGAAAAACTTTTCACTGTACACTTGACAATAAACTAAACTCTGTACAATCCAAGTGACTTGCTTCTTTACGAGGAATTTAGAATAATAAAATCATAAGATTTTATAGCAGAGGAGGAACAGAACCCATTGTCCCACCTCATCTGTGATATCTTTTTACGCTAATCCCTGCACTTTTCCACCTGCTTCCACAAGGCCTATAGCCCTTTGTGCCTGTACAATCTCAGTGTCTGTCCAAACACCTTTAAAACATGGTAATTGGATCTGTCTTTACCACCTCGTCTGTCACCTTGATAACTACCCCAGATCACCTCTACATTTGCCGAAGGTTTATGCATGACAACTCATGAAGTCACAGATGGCGGGAGATGCTCCATGAAATTCACATTAAAGAACGTAAAATCACAGCATAGATTTTAAATTTGGGCAGAAGCCAGACACAAAATGCAGGAGTAACCCAGCGGGTCAGACAACATCTCTGGAGAGTAGGTAACGATTCGGGTCGGGACCCTTCCTCAGACTGGGTGTCAGGGGTTTTTGTGATTTCAGTTTAAATCTTTCTTAGCTCCGTCCACGCTGGCAGCTGGGTGGTGGAACAGTAATGGCTCAGGGAATGACTAAGGAGCCAGAGATTTGTGTGGCAAATGGGCCACAGTTCATTCAATCCACGCGCATTAAAATAGCTCAGACCAAGTCCTCCAAATTCCAATGCAAACAGCTTGTGGTGACTATTACTGGAATCCACTGTTGTCAAAGTGCCAGACTGGTAATTGAAAATGGCTGTATTGTGCCTGTGACCATGTTAATGACTGTCGAAAGTCAAGACGTTCTGGTTTCTTAATCAGCTGCTGTCATCACACCCCTTTAGTCACATTGATTCTGTTGAATTTTATTGACGGGATATGTGATATTTATCCAATTATGTATCCGGCTGTGAAATATTAGTTTGTACCCAACGAATAAGCAATCTTGAACAACCCACAAAGTGCTGGAGTAACTCAGCAGGTCTGGCAGCATCTCTGGAGAAGATGGATAGGTGATGTTTCGGGTCAAGCAGGTCTGAAGAAGTGTCCTGACCCGAAACGTCACCCATCCCTGTTCTCCAGACATGCTGCCTGAGCCGCTGAGTTACTACAGTACTTTGTGTCCTTTTGCATATCTATGGAGGGATTGGACAGCTTCGGGTCAGAACCCTCCTTGCAGTCTTGGTTTCTATCTCCAATACAAGAAAGGCAGACATTCTCATTAATTGGCTTGGCTGATGTGCCAGACAGCCAATCTACCAATGATCTAATCATATGTGCACTGAGACTTACTATCTGGGGAAGCTGACACAGCCATCGGCAAAATTCAACACAAACTTACCATTCCTGCATTTCATCATAGGGCTATGCTGTGTTATAAAGCCTTTCTTTAAAAAAACCCAGATCACTGTTCTTCTTATTATATAAGAATAAGTAACAAAGGTCCCCCCCCCCCCCCCCACCGCAACACAATCCTGATATAAATCTGACAATTTAGTAACTTTATACCTTTCATGATAGAATTGTCAAGTCATCCTACACCAAAATAAGTCCACGCTCTGTCCATACCTAGAGTCTTAGTCATAAAGATATTCAGCTCGGAAACAGGCCCTTCAGCAAAACTTGCCCACACCAACCAACATGTCCCATCTGCACGAGTCCCACCTGCTTGCTTTTGGCCCATATCCCTCTAAACCTGTCCTCTCACTGTTCCTGTCGAAATGTTTCTTAAATGTCGCAATAGTACCTGCCTCAACTCGCTCCATACACCCACCACCCTTTGTGTAAAAAAAGTTGCCCCTCAGGTTCCTATTAAATCTTTTCACCTCACCTTAAACCTTTGTCCTCGATTCGCTAACCCTGGTCAAAAGACGCTGTGTTTACCCTGTCTATTCCTCTCATGATTTTATGCACATCTATAAGATCACTCCTCATCATCCTGCGCTCCAAGGAATAAAGCCCCAGCCTGTTCAACCTGTCTCTATAATTCAGTCCCTCGAGTCCTGGCAACATCCTGGTAAAACTTCTCTGAACACTATTGAACTTGACAACATCTTTCCGATAACAGGGTGACCTACCTTCGATGGTCTGGCTCAACCAGGTACAATTTAAGTGAGTGCCTGCCCTCACCCACTCTCTCAAGTAGCGTGTTCCAGATTACAATCGTCCCCTTCGTGAATAAAAAAAATCTCCAAGCCCCTCTAAATCTCTTGCTCCACACTTCAATACAATACAAATTTATTATCATTTGAGCCCCAGTGAGACTCAAACGAAATGTTGTTTCCACAGCCATACAAACAAAGACACTGTCTTACAGACATACACATAATTAAATTCACACAAACATCCATCACAGTGAAGCCACTGTGATGGAAGGCGTCTTTTCTCTCCCCTTTCGATGCTCTGGCCAACCCCAGGCGGGCAATTTAAGTGAGACCCTTTTAGGCCACGCTCGATTTACGGCCCCTCTCTCTGAAAGTAAGGTTGAAACCCCCACGGGCGATGTGAGTCCCCATTACAATGTACTGTCCCGGTCCGGGTTGTTCCAACCCCGTGACATGGAAAAGTCGCGTTGCTCCGAGCCCCTCTCTCTCTCTCTCTCCTCCCAGCTCCGCGAGCTCCCTGTCACATCCACCCCCTTTTGCTGGAGCCTCCGAGCCCCAGGAGTCGAGACAGCAGCGATCACCGCCGGACGCTCCGACAGTTTCCGCAGATTATCCGCATTCCACTCATCGTATTTTTAGGCTCCACGGTGCTAGCCCCAACGACAGCCGAGACCCGACAAAAAAGTCGGGTCTCCCGGACAGGGAAAGATTTTAAAGTTCCCCCCCCCCCCCCCCCCCCACACCACATGTTACATTTAACTTAAAAAAAGACAGACAGGCTTAGGGGCCGCTGCAACGGGTGAATCGCGCCGCCCCTTTTGCTTTTAGACATCTGCGTCATGGAGAACAGTTTCTCATTATCCATTCCATCATTATTTTTAGGCAAAAGCAGTCAATAAACAAATTTCTGTTTTCTGTTAATAATTTATTCTTGAATGTTTCAGCTGCAACTTCCAATGAGAACCGCAGCTCAGTCGTTAACCCTGACTTATGCTGCACACTTATGTCAATTGTTGAGTTCAAAGGACTGCCAGGAGCTTAACCTTCTATTCAAAGCCACAACTCACGCATGTAATCAGAATAATATCTCTTATTGAGTCAAGAGACAAGAGTGTTTTATTGTCATATGTCCCAGACAGAACACTGAAATACTTACTTGCAGCAGCACATCACAATATGTAAACAGTGCAGACAGACACAAAATGCCGGAGTAACTCAGCAAGACAACCTGGAGAGAAGGAACGGGTGACATTTTAGGTCGAGACCCTCTTCTGACCCGAAACGTTGCCCATTCCGTCTCTCCAGAGATGCTGCCTGTCCCGCTGAGTTACTCCAGCATTTTGTGTCTATCTTCGGTATGAAGCAGCATCTGCAGTTCCTTCCTACATAGTAAACATAGAATTCTGTAAACAATATAATAAAAGATTTTTTTAAAGTACAGAGTACACATGAAAACAAACAACCGTAGTGCAAAAAGACAAAATCAATGCTCCCACGTCTAAGTAGTTCAGAGCTTATTTGGCGGTTACAGCGTTTAATAGCCTGATGGCTATAGGGAAGAAGCTGTTTGTGAACCTGGACGTTACAGTTTTCAGACCCCTATGTATTTGCATTGCAGTCCAACACAGCACTCTTGTTTCACCCATTTACTGTTACTCATGACTTACCACGTGCTTTGCCCAACGGGTTCGTGAAGAGGCGCGCCACTTTTACTTTGAAATATACGAAGGAGGATTTTGTTTGCAACAGGCAGTAATCCAGAAAGAGTCTTACAGGAAGAAGCCCCTTCAAGAAACTATAGGAAATGCAGCAAACCACACCCAGGTTAGTCACAGTCACAGTGATTTGTCAGTATACTCCCACCAACTTCCAGAGAGCAAGCTCATAGAATTTCTCACCCAGCTGTCAAACTAACCGTCACCACACCACAGATCGACCAAAAATGCTGGAGTAACTCAGCAGGACAGGCGGCATCTCTGGATGGAAGGAATGGGTGATGTTTCAGGTCGAGATCCTTCTAACACTGACCGGGGTTTTGACGTCAATGCAAAGCTCGGAAATTCAGCAGTGGGCTTAAAGAATTGTTTAGGCAAAAATGCTGGAGAAACTCAGCGGGTGAGGCAGCATCTATGGAGCGAAGGAATAGGTGATATTTCGGGTCGAGACCCTTCTCCAGCATCTGCAGTTCCTTCTTAAAGAATTGTTTACCTCAGCGTGAGTTTACGTAAGTCACCTATTGCATAAGGTGGGGAGTGTGTCTGTACTACATCAAACCAAACTGAAAAGAGCATTGAAGTGTAAAATGCTGAGGATCTTGTGAGGGAAGCTGAGTTATCTGAGGCCTGACTAACCAAGGCAGGCACAAAGAAGGGTTCCAACCCGAAATGTCACCCATCCTTTTTCTCCTGAGATATTGCCTGACTCGCTGAGTTCCTCCAGCTTTTTGTGTCTATCTTCGGTTTAAACCAGCATCTGCAGTTCCTTTCTACACAAGATTTCTTATAGAAACTTACAAAATTCTTAAGGGGTTGGGCAGGCTCGATGCAGGATGATTGTTCCCGATGTTAGGGAAGTCCAGGACAAGGGGTCACAGCTTAAGGATAAGGGGGAAATCCTTTAAGACCGAGATGAGAAAAACATTTTTCACACAGAGAGTGGTGAATCTCTGGAACTCTCTGCCACAGATGGTAGTTGAGGCCAGTTCATTGGCTATATTTAAGAGGGAGTTAGATGCGGCCCTTGTGGCTAAAGGGATAAGGGGGTATGGAGAGAAGGCAGGTACGGGATACTGAGTTGGATGATCAGCCATGATCATATTGAATGGCGGTGCATGCTCGAAGGGCCGAATGGCCTACTCCTGCTCCTATTTTCTATGTATCTATGTATCCTTAACTGTTTAGTTTAGTTTAGAGGCCATTCGGCCCACCGTGTCCGCAGCGACCAACAATCCCCGCACATGAACACGATCCTACACACACTAGGGACAATTTATGTGTTTAAGAGGGAACTGCAGATGCTGGAGAATCGAAGGTTACACAAAAAAGCTGGAGAAACTCAGCGGGTGCAGCAGCATCTATGGAGCGAAGGAAATAGGCAACGTTTCGGGCCGAAACCCTTCTTCAGACTGATCGGGGGCGGGGGTGGGTGGGGACAAGAAAGGGAAAAGCAGGAGGAGCCCGAAGGCTGGGGGATGGGAGGAGACAGCAGGGGGGTTGAGGAAGGGGAGGAGACAGCAAGGACTAGGGCAGGAGGGATCACAGATGGGGGACAGTTAGAGAGGAGGTTGTGAAACTGTCTCCGGAGAGAAGAGGAGAACTTCTTCAAGGTAGGCATATCTTGAAGAGATAAGAGACAATTTACATTTGCACCAAAACAAATAACCTACAAACCAGTACGTTTTTGGAGTGTGCGAAGATCTCTGAGAAAACCCACATGGTTACAGGGAGAACGTAAAAACTCTGTACAGACAGCATTCGTCATCAGGATCGAACCCGGGCCTCTGGGGCTGAAAGTGCTGTATGGCAACAACTATACCGCTGCACCATCGCTGAGTAGCAAGGAAACTGTTGAAAGCCCAGAGAATAATAAAGTGAGAGAACTCAACGGGAAATTAGGTACAAAAGAAGAAATAAATAGAAGGATTGTTAGAGGAAGAGAATAGCAAAAAGTGCAATGAAAATGTTACAATTTAAACTAATATTGACCATCTGACTCTCAGTCTGAAGAAGGGTTTCAACTTGTCAAAACGTCACCTATTCCTTTTCTCCAGAGATGTTGTCTGACCCCACTGAGTTACACCAGCTTTGTGGGTCTATCTTTAGCAGAATTAGGCTATTCGGCCCATCAAGTCTACTCTGCCATTCAATCATGGCTGATCTACTTTTCCCCCTCAACCCCATTCTCCTGCCTTCTCCCCGTAGCCCCTGACACCCATGCTAATCAATGACAGTATATCAATATCTCTCCAGTGCAAAAAGTTGTTCTGTTTTCCTCTATCTACTGGGCATCCAAGGGGGCTGTACAAAGGTCACGGGAGATATTGAATGCTTGCAAATTTTAACAACGATATTTAACCACAGTGAGTGCTCTGATGGTTGGTGAGTCTGGGGCAGGACTGTAGTGGACTGTCAAAGCCATTCTGTCAGTATGGTTGCCACTTCAAGGGTGAAGAGTGTTTTATCGTCATATGTCCCAAACAGAACAATGATATTCTCAGGTAGACAAAAATGTTGGAGAAACTCAACAGGTGTGGCAGCATCTATGGAGCGCAGGAAATAGGCAACGTTTCAGGTCGAAACCCTTCTCACTTGATATTCTCACTTTCAGCAGCACTACAGAATGTGTAAACTTGGTACTCTGTAAACAAAATAATAAACAAAACCTTCAGAGTGTGTATATATATATATATATATATAATCTTCCTAAATATAGCAGTTCTTCCTTCTATATTCATATATATACTGTACGTATCAGAAGGAACTGCAGATGCTGGTATCAATCGGAGATAGACACAAAATGCTGGAGTAATTCAGTGGGACAGGCAGCATCTCTGGAGAGAAGGAATGGGTGTCGTTTCGGGTCGAGACTTTCTCGACCCAAAACGACACCAAATCCTTCTCTCCAGAGATGCTGAGTTACTCCAGCATTTTGTGTTATCTTACATGTATACACACACGCACGCACGCACATACACACACATACACACACAACAAACAAACACTTTTCTTCCAGAGATTGCAATAAGATCCTTTACAAAAACATGAGGCCTTGTTTTAACATCATTTTCAAAGACAACTTCAATGATAATTTAGTTTACTTTAGTTTAGAGATAGTGTGGAAACAGGCCCTTCGGCCCATTGAATCTGCACTGACCATCGATCACCCATTCACTAGTTCTATCCTAGATACTAGGGACAATTTACTGAAGCCATTCCACCTACAAACCGGTACATCTTTGGGATGTGGGAGGAAAGCGGAGCATCCTACGCAGTCACAGTGAGAACGTAAAACTCCATTCAGACAGCACCCGTAGTCAGGATCGAACCCGGGTCTCTGGCGCTGTAAGGCAGCAACTCTACCGCTGCGCCACCTAATGGAATGCATCATCTGTTCTGCACTGGAACAACAGCCTCTATTATGTCCCGAAGCCACTGGTGTGGGATTTGAACCCACAGGTTTTGACACAAAAGGGAGGATTTCACCTACTGTGGTGCAGCTTTGCTCCCACTAATTATAATTCAGTTTCTTCCTCGAGACAAGGTTTTACCATCACCCAGTCTGATACCCGCTGGCTCTCCATCTGCCTGAGGCTATGCTGCCCAACCTTCTGGTTACACATGCTTCATCTTTGCTGCTGGGTGTTTGTAAGCCAACATAAACCTTGAAAATCCATTTGCCACTGCAATGTCTTCTGTACTAACGCGGTAACTGACTATTTCCCCAGGACCACATAGAGGAACCAGGCTCAAATTAATCACGGATAGACACAAAATTCTGTAGTAACTCAGCGGGACAGGCAGACATCTCTGGAAGAAGGAATGGATGGCATTTCTGGACTGTAGTCTAAAGAAGGGTCTCAAACCTAAACATCATCCGTTCTTTCTATGCAGACATGGCTGCTTGTCCCGCTGTGTTACTCCAGCATTTTGTGGCTATCTTTGGTGTAAACCACCATCTGCAGTTCCTTCCTACTCAAACTAATCGTGATAAAGGAGGGAAAGATGATCTTGCAAGTGTTATTCACATGTAAACACAGCAGCCAGCAAGGCCTTGTACTGAACGTGACTGATGGGTTAGCACTAAACAGCGGACACAGCACAGTCATACTATAACATTGTTCACCACCATCACAAGAATGCAATGATACTAAATCAATTCTGTGAGGAAAATTGTGAAGATTTACTAAACACAGACTGAAAGGATGATAAAGGACAATTTGATTGTAACTTTCCAGAAAGAGTTGCTATGGGTAAAGAGAAGGTGATGGAGACTAATTTAGTGGGGTCCATCAAAAGTCCGTCCAAAAGTACTGCAGACCAAATCTGACATTTATCATGTTTTTATAGACTATTTTTATTTTCAGTCACTATTCTCACAGGTATATTATCAAGCCATGGGAAAGGGATTTCTTTATTTTCTCTATTTATAGAACCACCAGGTGGCGCCAGCAATGGCTGCCTCACCAACAGTCTGTCTCATCCTTTCCTTCTTTGTTGTTTTTCAGTAATGTGTTAAATGTATGTTTTAGTGTTCATTAGCTGGTTTTATGTGGGGTGGGGGGTTGGAGGAAACTTTTTTTAATCTCTTACCTCGATGGAGATGCGATTTTTTTCTGTATTGTATATCCGTCCGCACTGCAGCCTAACATCGAGGAGCTGGCGACCTCTGCTGGAGATCGAGCGGGAGTTCAAACCGCGGGAGCCTGCGGACTTTAACATCGCGGTCCCTGGTTAGAGACCGACTTCGGGAGCTCCAGGCTGCATGAGCTTTGATCACCCTGATGCTCGAGCTTCGATCGCCCCGACACGGGAGCTTCGATTGCCCCGACCACGGATGGTTTGACTGCCCCGACCGTGGGAGAATAAGGAGGAAGAAGATTGGACTTTATTGCCTTCCATCACAGTGAGGAATGTGGGGAATCCACTGTGGTGGATGTTTATGTTAACGTTTATGTAGTTGTGTGTCTTGTTGCATTTTTTAGGATGGCTGTGTGGTAATTTGAGGTTCACTGTCCCTTAATTGGTACATGGGACCATAAACAGACCTTTGAACCTTTGAGAGATCATCTGATTTTAAAAAATGTAGCATTACAAGTGGTGCAGCGGCAGAGTTGCTGCCTTGAAGCGCCAGAGACACGGGTTCCAATCCTGACTACGGGTCCTACCTGTGCGGAGTGTGCACGCTCTCCCTGTGACCGCGTGGGTCTGCTCCGGGTGCTCCGGTTTCCTCCCACACTCCAATGATGTACAGGTTTGTAGGTTAATTGGCTTTGGTTAAAAAATTGCTAAATTGTCCCTAGTGTGTAGGATAATGCTAGTGTACAGGGTGATCACTGGTCGGTGCGGCCTCAGTGGGCTATTTCTGCGCTGTATCTCTAAAGTCGAATGTAGGGTCCACATCTGTGGTCAGTGGTGTTCAATGCACTCTATAATGCCAATTTCATGTTCTATATCGCCTCTAAAACTACTGCTACTGATACCAGTGGAGCTGAGTACAATACACTGATGATATTAAATAATGCATTTGATGCTATTGCCTACATTGATAGTTCAGATTCAGTATTTTTTATTGTTATATACACCAGGCTGCAATAAATGTATTTTATTTCCTCCAGTTCCCTCCCCTCTACTTTCAGTCTGGAGAAGGGTCCCGACCTGAAACGTCCCCTATCCTTTCTCCAGAGATGCTGCCCGACCTGCTGAGTTACTCCAGCACTTTTGCCTCCATCACAGTGAGGAGATGCTGGGTGGACTCACTGTGGTGGATGTTAATATGTGTTTATTGTTGTTTTTATTGTATTATATGTATGACTGCTGCAATTTCGTTCGGTCTGAATGACAATAAAGGCTATCTCTCTCTCTCTTACTTTGTGTCTATCTTTGCAATAAAACTCCTTGTTCGCATGAAGCTCACCAAGGAAACAGTACAGTATATATAGTCATGGAATCACAGTCATACTGCACGGAAACAGATCCTTCAATCCATGCCAACTTGCCCATGCCAACGAAGATGCCCCTTCAATGTAGTCCCACCTGCCTGCATTTGGCCCATATCCCACAAAACATTTCTGCTGCATTTACCTGTCCAAATTACCTTTTAGTTTAGTTTAGTTTAGTATATTGTCACGTCTGCCGAGGTAGAGTGAAAAGCTTTTGTTGTGTGCTAACCAGTGAGCGGAAAAGCAATACATGATTATAATCGAACCATCCACGGTGTTACAGATACATGAATGTGCTTACAGTAACTGCCTCAACTACATCCTCCTCAGTGTACATGTTAACAATAAATTCAATAATACATACAATGATGAATATAAAAGAGCAGTATGGTGCAAAGATTGTAGTGTAATCTGAAGTAGTGCAAAACAGTTATTTTACTTCGGAGTCACGTGAGTGATTCTGTGAAGAGCCCGCTCAGCACGCATGCGCAGCATTACGTTGCGGCAAGCAACAGCGGCAGGCGGGAGTCAGGCGCTCCCGCTACAAGCCTGAAAGAGGAAGCTTTAGGTAAGTACTTACCTTCAGTTTAACCAGCGACTCGCGTCTGTTTGTTGCTCCAGGTGGAGCAAAGCAGCAGACGCAAGTGGCCCCCGTTGGACTCCGGGCAAGGAGCGTTCCGTTCACGGAAGGGGGAGAGACGCCACCAGGACCGCACACGCTGCGGTCCACAGACAGGGTGCTGCGCCGGCGCCAGTCCAGACGCAAGCGGCCCCCCCCTTGGATTCCGGGGGAGTCGTGCGCTCCCGCTACGGGGTGAAAGAAACGGACCGTCAGGTAAGCTCTGAGGTCGGGTTTTTCTTTCACGGGAGGAGCCTTCTGCTTTCAGCCAGAGAAGGAAGGCTCTAGAACAAACCTGTTCCCCAAGCCACGTAGAGTGGGGGGGGGTGGCAGCAACAGGACGGTAGGACCGCTTACCCGGCCTCCGCTATTCCCTGACACCGCGTCCGAGCCCAGCCCGGTAGCGCCTGAGCAGCGGGCTGGAAGTAAAGCCACGGAAGAGGCGTCCGGCTGGTGACTTGTCGGACGGGGACGTCTCTCCACCCGCCCAGGGGAGAGACAGCCGCCTGAGCCGCTGGAGCGGCTCCTGGAGCAGGAGCTCCAACGAGACGCGCTTCGTGAGGGGCGCTCTCGCAGGGGGGAGTTCAGGCACTCCCTCTACAGTGCCTTCTGCACTGTCCATTGCTTCCTCCTTACCCGAGGGTAGCTTTGGTGACCAGGACTGGGCTGGTCAAGAAGAGGGGACGATGGCTGAAGATCTCGGGAGTATGCAAGGGGTGCAGGAATAGGAAGAGCTGCTAGGTGTGGTGGACCGCTACGTGGCAACCCCACGTGCAGGAGGCCGTTCAAGGCCCTACAGAAGAGGTGGTCAATGAGGTATACAGCTCCAGAGAACTGTGAGTCCCTTAAAGTGCCGGCTGTAAACAGCCAAAAGTGGGGGCACGTTGGGGCAAACATTCGGAACCAGGAGCTAAAACTGCAGCGGTCCTCAGGCTCCTCACGTCAGCCATCACATCGTCTGCTCGTTCCGTGGACCAATATGGAGATCATAAGACCTGCCGTAAAATCTTAAATTTGCGGGGTTGTGCAAAACCCCAGCCACTGAGCCAGACCCACTGCTCTCTGGCAAAAACCTCACAAAACATATGAAGGATATGGAGAGGCCTTAACAAGCTTTCGGTCTCATGAGGGCAGGCCCCGGGACGAGCAAAACCAAAAACAATAAGCAGCAGCGCCCCATCGCGTCCATCAGTCGACGTCTACCATATGGGACTGATGAAAGCTCGGGGTCCGCATTCTATCACCGAAAGTCTTCTTTAGACCAGGGCCCAGAGCGGACCCCATGGAAAATGTGCCACCCCCCAACGTCACCACCACGTCAGACGACGTGCAACACTCGTTGGACCGGCAGGAAACAGAAGAATACCCATAACCATGGAGGTAGGTGGGTCTGGTTCCTACCAGTATATAGAGCATACCAACACATGGGAGTCTATCACGAGTGATCAGTATATACTCAATGGCATTAGTGAATACAATTCATCCTAGAAATATTGCCACCAGGTCAACATTCACCCCAGAGGTTAAAGAAACAGGAGGGACAAGCTGAACTGGTGAGACCAATTACAAAGGGTATCATGGGAAAACCTGAACCCTTGCAATTCGTATGAAATATATTCACTAAACCCTAAAAAGATGGCGGATGTCCCATCATCATTGGCTTAACTTCACTGAATATGTATATACATTTCAAAATGGAACCGGTTGTTACTGCCAAACAACTAAATTCCAAAGGATACTTCATGGCAAGCATTGATCTTAAAGATGTTTACCATTTAGTACCATTCACAAGGATCATCGCAGATACCTGAAATTTAACTGGATGGGGCAGCTATAGCAGTTTAAAGCGTTACCTAATGGGCTCACATCAGCCCAAGAGTGTCACCCAGACACTAAAACCAGCTCTGGCAATATTCAGAAGACAAAAACATATTGTCATGGCATATCTTGATGATATCCTAAATGGTAGGCAAGACCATGAATTTGACTATGTTAGCTGTTCAGCTACCAAACAGTTATTCGAAACCCTGGGGTTGTCTCACATCCAGATAAATCTAAGTTGAAGCCATCCTCTATCATGGACTACTTGGGCGTCACAATTAATTCAGTCTACGTGACTGTAACATTGCCAAGAGACACATAGTTGAATTGGCACAATCGTCAGCAAACTACCAACTACTTGACAAGTAACAGAGTAATTGGGATAATGGTAGCAGCATTTCCAGCTACATAATTCGGACCTTTGTACCAAAAACAACATACAGGTCATTATGGTCGTTTCATGAAGTTACCCACTGAAGTAATATCAGAACTACAGTGGTGGGCAAAAAACATTTGACATAGGTTCAGCCTATGTCACGAGTGATCAGTATATACTCAATGGCATTAGTGGATACAAATACAATTCATACTAGAAAAATTGCCACCGGGTCAACATTCACCCCAGAGGGTATTTTCCCCTCTCCGTTAAAGAAACGAGAGGGACAAGCTGAACTGATGAGACTAATTACTAAGGGTATCATGGGAAAACCTGAACCCTTGCAATATATTCACTAAACCCAAACAAGATGGTGGATGTCGCATCATCATTGACTTAACTTCACTAAATATGTTTGTTAAGTATATACATTTCAAAATGGAAACAGTTGTTACTGCCAAACAACTACATTCCAAAGGATACTTCATGGCAAGCATTGATCTTAAAGATGTTTACTATTTAGTACCATTCACAAGGATCATCGCAGATACCTGAAATTTACCTGGATGGGGCATCTATAACAGTTTAAAGCGATGTCTTAAATGGTAGGCAAGACCATGGAATTGACTATGTTAGCTGTGTCAGCTACAAAACAGTTATTCGAAACCCTGGGATTGTCTTACATCCAGATAAATCTAAGTTTAAGCATCCACAATCATGGACTATCTGGGCTTCACAATTAATTCAGTCTACGTGACTGTAACATTGCCAAGAGACAAAATAGTTGAATTGGCACAATCATGCAACAATTTAATGGTCAACAAACTACCAACTACTCAACAAGTAACAGAGTAATTGGAAAAATGGTAGCAGCATTTTCCGGCTACATAATTCGGACCTTTGCACCAAAAACAATATACAGGTCATTATGATTGTGTCATGAAGTTACCCACTGAAGCAATATCAGAACTACAGTGGTGGGCAAAAAACGTTTGGCATAGTTTACAGCCCTATTATCATCACTAACCCTATGCTAGTTATCCAAACAGATGCCAGTGCTCAAGGCTGGGGAGCAACTAACTATATCTAGCACAGGTGGACTAACCCAGAGTCATCATTACCACTTACACTGGGCATTAATTATCTAGAGATGGGTGACTTTTATGGTTTAAAGCATATGCACAAATATGCATCACTTGCATGTACGGTTACAAATAGATAAATACTACGGTGGTGGCCTACATTAACCATAGGGACGGCATAAAATCTGTATCATGCGACAAGTTGGTCAACACAATTTGGCAATGGTGTGTCGAAAGACATATTTGGCTATCAGCAACTTACCTGCCAGGTAAGCTAAATGCAGTGGCAGACACCAGGTCACGTAAATGTAATGACAAAATCGAATGGATGTTAAAACCCCCCAAAAAATTTTTCGCAAAAGTTATCAAGCAATATGGCACGCCAGATATCGATTTATTTGCATCGAGGCTAAATCACCAGGTACCTATGTATGTCGCTTGGGAACCAGACCTGAGGCAGCAGCGGTAGATGCGTTCGCGCTGGATTGGGGAAATTCTTCTTCTATGCATTCCCTCCCCACCATGCTGCCTGTTTTAGAACATGGTTGCAGATCAGGAAGCATCAGAAAGTTGTTCCACAGAACAGCCAAGTGGCCAGTAGCTGCAACTACACTCTCCAAACACGTTTAACATGGAACATCTTAGCACTGGAGTTTCCACATTCTAAAGACTCACATAAAAACCATGGACAAAGCTCAGGATAGCAGCAAAGTACATGCTGGAAGTACAAGCAGTGAAGGGTAAGCATGGTGGCGCAGGGGCCTGCACAGTGACGCAGTGGTAGAGTCGCTGCCTTACAGCGCCAGAGACCCGGGTTCGATCCTGACTACGGGTGCTGTCTGTACGGAGTTTGTACGTTCTCCCTGTGACTGCGCGGGTTTTCCCTAGGTGCTCCAGTTTCCTCCTGCACTCCAAAGACGTACAGGTTTGTAAGTTAATTGGCTTCTGCAAATCATCCCCAATGTGCAGGATAGAACTAGTGTATCGGTGACCGATGGTCAGCATGGACTCGGTGGGCCGAAGGGCCCGTTTCCGCGCTGTACCTCCAAGTTAAACTAAACTAAATCTCATATATGTCACATCTGAATATCCACGTCTAGTTACATTTGGTTTTCCTTTTTAAAATAATTTGTGCCAATAAATGGATATCATATTTAAACAAATATGTGAAGAGCTCTCGACTGCGATCTTGGCAAGAAGCCCCTGTTACTGCTCCACTCAAGAAGGCAAGTGAACTGAAATTTGGGGCATAAAGAGTGAGACAATTCCATTCAAAAGCATTGTGAACAAAATCTCCTCCACAGCGCTCATGGACAACAATGACATTATTTTTGAAAAGATGATATTTGCTGATGTTTTTTTCCTCTTCCAGCCTTAATAAACAGGGTTTGAATCCCATTGTTGCCTAGGATATAGAGGAAATGTTTATCACGTTCCCTTTCCTCCACTGGGAAAACAAAATGCACCGCATCAAAATATTCTCATTTCATGGTGTGCCAGAGATGCTCAGCGCTGCCGAAAAATTCCAAATCCGTTTGAAACCCACCGAACAACGAGAGGCCAACATCGAGTGGATGTGGAGCGGATGTTTCCAACAATGCAAGAGTCTCGGACCTGAGTTTAGATTAGTTTAGAGATACAGCCCGGAAACAGACCCTTCGGCACACAGAGTCCGCACCGACCAACGATCCCTGCACATTAACACTATCCTACACACACTGGAGACAATTTACACATACACCAAGCCAATTAACCTACAAACCTGTACGTCTTTGGAGTGTGGGAGGAAGCCGAAGATCTCAGAGAAAACCCACGCGGTCACGGGGAGAACGTACAAACACCGTACCGACAGCACCCGTAGTCGGGATCGAACCCGGGTCTCCGGCGCTGCGAGCTCAGTATAGGCAGCAACTCTACCGCTGCCCCACCGTGGCCACGGCCACAGAATAAAAGGATATACATTTAGAATGGAGATGATGGGGAATTTCTTTAGCCAGAGGGTGGTGAATCTGTGGGACAGGCCCTTCGGCTCACAGTCCCCGCCTGCTAGCCTTCCCCGTACTAGCACTGTCTTACACACTAGGGACAATTTGTAATTTTTACCGGAGCCAATTAACCCACAAACCTATACGTCTGTGGACTGTGGGAGGAAACCGGAGCACCCGGGGACAACCCACAAAGTCACAGGGAGAACGTGCAAACTCCGTGCAGCCAGCACCCATAGTCAGGATTGAACCCGGGTTTCTGGTGCTGTAAAGCAGCAACTCTACTGCTGAGCCACCATGCCGGTACTTTGTCTGTTGAGGTTTGAGGAACGACCCAGCAGAGTGGATACGTTTCCTCGCATTCAACAGCATTGTAGATGAACCCTCATTCACCCTCGGCAGTTAATTGGAACATTTTCCTCTCGGCCAGGAATAAAAGCCTGGAGCAGCAAACACAATCGAGGCTTGATTTACAAAAGGCTGACCTGCATTTCTTGCATACTTTACACAAAGCCAAATGTTGGCAGATTCATTGCAATGGGGAGTGGAATGGTGCACTTGCCTTACCCTCCCTGGGATACCTGGCCAGGGCACATGAAGAAGGATCCTCACTTAGGGCTGCCAACTTTCTCACTCCCAAATAAGGGACAAAAGGTCAAAATAAGGGACAAATTCCCGACGGCAATTTGTTGACCAACTCGGCCGTGGCTGGGTGAATGATGAGTTGGCCCGGGTGCTGGACTGCACACAAAGCCCAGCCGGCGGGCCAGCTGAGGAGTTATGGCCCGGCACCCCATCCAACTCATGAACCGATGATCGGCCATGAGAAGGAGGGGTGGTGGTGTCGGCGGTAAGCGAAGGTCTGAAGGTCGGACAACTGGCCGGGCTGCCGACCGACGTGGCCACGGACGAGGCACTGTTGCTGCACTCCATGGGCTGCACTACGTCAGGACGGGTGAAGCGGGGCCGATACGCAGCGCTCCGACTTGACATTCCCCTCGATCACAGTAGTAGCATTCAAATACGGGACTAGGGCGGTCCCGTATGGGACTAACCAATTTAGCCCAATATATGGGATGTCTCAGCTAATATGGGACAGTAGTCAACCCTATCCTGACCCGAAACTTCACCCACCCTTTTTATCCTTTTAACCCATCCTGATTAGTACGGGTGTCAGGGGTTATGAGGAGAAGGCAGGAAATGGGGTTGAGAGGGAAAGATAGTTCAGCCATGATTGAATGGCGGAGGAGACGTGATGGGCTGAATGTCCTATTTCTGCTCCTATCCTTATGAACATTTTCTCCAGAGATCCTACCTGACCACTGAGTTACTCCAGTACTTTGTGTCTATCCGGTATATACTTCCTGTAGTCAGTGGTGGACTGGGTCTAAAAATATTGGTTGCCAGGAGACAAAGGGGCCCACTTGCCATCGGGCAAGCTGACACACTGGCCAGTCCGCCACTGCCTGTAGTTCCTTTCTACACATATTGTCTTATTGTCTTATCAGGCTTCTTTGAATGTGTTGCGGTGTCTCTTGTACAAGGGCAGTGTGAGCCTCACCTCCTGCCTGGCCATTACTACCTCTGCATGGCACCTCCACTTGGGCTTTGAGATTGATTGATGATACAGCGTGGAAACAGGCCCTTCTGCCCACGGAGTCCACACCGACCAACGATCACCCGTTCGCACTAGTTCCATGTTATCCCACTTTCCCCTCCACTCCCGAGACACTAGGGGCAATTTGCAAAGGCCAATTAACCTACAAGGCCGCACGTTTTTTGAGATGTGGGAGGAAACTGGAGCACCCGGAGGAAACCCACAAGGTCAACGTGCAAATTCCACACGGATAGCACCTGAGGTCAGGATCAAACCCGTGTCTCTGACGCAGTCAGGCAGCAGCTCTACCACTGTGCCACCTTTAAATTGTGACAAAAGAACCAAAGGAAAGCTGTGAAACTAGTCTTTCCATTCTCAGGTACTAGGACACCTGCAATGTTCCTTTCAATAGTTTCTCTGTTCATCACCAGTTCTAGGTTATCCCACTTTCTCATCCACTCCCTACACACTAGAGGCAGTTTACAGAGTCCATTTAACATAGAATCCCGTACGTCTTTTGAAATGTGGGAGGAAACCAGAGCAGAAATCTCGAGGGCGGTGGGCGTATGGAACAAGCTGCCGGAGGAGATCGTTGCTGCATATAATATAACAACATTAAAAGACATTTGGATGGGAACTCTACATGGATAGGAAAGGTTTGGAGGGATATATGGGTATAAATGGGCAGGTAAGAGCAGTGTAGATGGGACATCTTGGTCGGCGTGGGCAAGTTGGGCTGAAGGGCCTGTTTCCATGCTGTATGACCTGGAGGACACACATGGGGTCACAGTGCACACAGCACCCGAGGTCAGTATCCAACAAGGGTCTCTGGTGCTCTACCAGCTGCCCCACTGTGCTGCTGCCTGTTAAACTCTGCTCCCACATTGCAAAGTTGTTAAAGTAGTCAGGCCACCCTCACTGGCTGGCACTGTGGTGCGGGTAGTAGTGCTGTGACCCGGGTTCAACCTTCACCTTAGTCTGTGTGAAGATGCACGTTCTCCGTGTGGCCACGTGGGCTTCCTCCATGTGTTCCACTCGCGTCCCAAACACGTGAATGTTGGTCGGTTTATTCGTCCCTTTAAATTACACTAACAATGAGGGGGGGTGGACCATGGGGACCTCTCGGGTGTCATGAGCGAAGGGGGACCCAGGGGAACGTAGGGGAGACCTGGCCAGGGGACGCTGGGGGCCAGGCAGAAGATAAGACCTTTTGCCACTTTGTCGGTGCCAGACACGTGGAGGCACGTGCGTTCTACCCAGGTGAGGTCTGATGTATGATTTTACCGGGTTGTCTGCAAAACAAAGCATTTCACTGTACCTAGGTACACGTGACAAAGTATCATTGACTTGAATCATTTAACTTGGCCTTGGGTGTGAAGGTGAATCATAGAATTTCAGGTCAAGGCGGCACAAGGAATTTCAGGATGAAGGAAAAAGTTGATGGGTATGTTGGGATAAATAAATTAAATCAGGGTAGGATTAGTGTAAATTAGTGGATGGCTAAAGGGCCTCTATCTGTTGTGTCTGAAGAAGAGTTCCAGTCTGAAGAAGGGTCTGGACCTGATGCATGTTTTCCAGAGATGCTGCCTGACCCGCTGAGTTACTCCAACACTTTGTGTCTATCTTCTGTTGTGCATCTCTCTAAGACTTTATGACTCTAGCACACAGGAATGTAGGTATGTCAGATTAGAAATACTATATCAGAAGTTAATTGGTGTAACTGAAGGTGAATCTCTAAGATTTCAAATCTTAATCCAAAAGACCCTTTTGTGTTTTTAAACCAAAAAGAAGAGCAGGGCACTGCGGTGGAAAGTTGATCTCTTTGCTTTCTAGTCACCCAGTATTTATAAATCCCTGGGGGGGGGGGGGGGGTGACTATGGGTGCTGTCTGGATGGAATTTGTTCATTCTCCCCGTGACCTGTGTGGATTTTCTCCGAGATAGAAACATAGAAAATAGGTGCAGGTCGGCCATTCGGCCCTTCTGGCCAGCACCGCCATTCACTAAGATCTTGGCTGATCATCCAAAATCCGTTACTGCTTTTTCCCCATATCCCTTGATCCCGTTAGCTCCAAGAGCTAAATCTAACTCTCTCTTGAAAACTCTCTCTTGAAAACTCTCTCTTGAGATCTTCTGTTTGCTCCCACACTCCAAAACCATGCAGGTTTGGCGATTCATTGACTTTGGTAACATATTTTCCTGGTGAACAGGATAGTGCCAGTGTATGGGGTGATCGTTAGTCAGCGCGGACTCGGTGGGCTGGATTACATTTTTCCGCTCTGTATCTCTAAAAGTCCAAAGATCCCAAAAAGATATTTGGCTGTGTCTTTGAATATACAGCAGAACTATCATATTTAAAAATCATTGTACTATCCCTTTGCAAAGTCTCAAGCACGATTGCATTACCTGTTGACATTAATGCTGCATCTTACAACACAAACTTGTCAAAAGCGCCCAAACTTTCTGGGAAACCTGAATAATTCTGATCTCAAACCGAAATTCAATACCTTATAGCACGAGCTAGAACCAATTCAGCTTTACATGAGTGCACTGTTTGAATGTAAAGCACCCAACCAAATAATTGTTGATGACTGCACCAGCCCCTTCTCATTGCCAGCTAGCCAGTTCAATGAGGACCCAGCGTGGGGGACCGCTGGGAGGAGGGGGAAGAGCAATGGACAATGGAGGACCTGGTGTCGGGGGACCGCCGTGAGGAAGAGGGGAAGGGGTAAGAACAACGAGGGAACTGGCGCGGTGGGCAAAGGGATGCAAGCAAAGAATTTCACTGTGACTTGTCACATAAAGTTTTCATTCATTCTCCATCCAAGTCCAACAATTTACAGTCATTGATTTTACAGCAGCCGGGAATTTGTGCAGTGGAGCTGTGTAATGGTAGACGTTAGTGGATACCACACTTGATGTTCAATGCCATTATGGTATCTTGCTTCAATTAGACGCTGGAAGTCGATTGTGATGGGAGCAGCAATTGTAGGTGATTATGTTTTAGGTTAGCCACTTGAGGTCCCTCACCTAAAGCAATACATATATAATATATATATATAAATAGAAATTGAAATGAAAATGAAAATCTACTCAGCAGGTCAGGCAGCATCCGTGCAGAGAGTCATTGAGGCGTACAACACAGAAAAAGGCTCTCAGCCTACAATGTTCATTTAGTTTATGGTTTAGAGGCACTGCGCGGAAATGGGCCCTTTGGTCCACTGAGTCCACACTGACCATCAATCCCCGCACACGGACATTATCCTACACACACACGAGGAACAATTCACGTTTATACCAAGCCAATTAACCTACAAACCTGTACGTCTTTGGAGTGTGGGAGGAAACCAAAGATCCCGGAGAAAACCCACACAGGTCTCAGGTAGAACGTACGGACTCCGTACAGACAGCGGCAGTAGTCAGGATCGGACCCGGGTCTCTGGCGCTATAAAACCCCTGTCCCACTTTCCCGAGCCACTCAGGAATTCTCCCAAGTTTTCCCCTTGATTCAAACTCGGAGAATGTCCGTTGGAGGCCGTAGGAGTCCGTAGAAATTTTGTAGCGGCTCGTAATGCCAGCCGTAGGTACTCGGGGCAACCGGTAAGTTGGGACGTTTTTTCAGCATGTTGAAAAATGTCCACGAGTAAAAAAAATAGCCCCAAGTACCTACGGCTGGCATCTCCGAGTTTGAATCAAGGTGAAAACTCGGGAGAATTCGTGAGTAACTCGGGAAAGTGGGACAGGGGTTTTAAGGCAGTAGCTTTACCGCTGCAGCACCGTGCCGCCCTGTTGGTCATCATGTTCAAATTCCATTTACCTGCGCTTGGTCCATACGCTACTGTGCCAAAGCAATTCAAATACTTTCATTGTTTCATTTCTGTACATTACAATTAAAACAAACATTTCTGTGCTTCAGGATAAGCTCAACTAAGAAAACCAAGCCCAAAGCCAAAGTTCTATCTAAACTGAATATACCAATATTCTAAGGGCATCTAACAATAAAACACTCTTGACTCTCATGATTCTTGACATGTTGAAATATTTCTGAATTGTGGTGAGGGGATCTGCCTCCGCTAGCTATTCAAAAAGTAGGTCGTAGATTCCACCTACCCCTTGGGTGAAAGAACATCCTCTTCCGATCCCCTATAAACCTCTTACCCCCAACACATCTACCTCATTGGAGGTGCTTGGACTTTCTTTTATCAGATTTACTGGACTTTATCTTGTACTAAACGTTATTCCCTTTATCCTGTATCTGTACACTGTGGGACTAGTGTAGCTGGGACATGTTGCCCAGTGTGGGCAAATTGGTCCGAAGGGCGTGTTTCCATGCTGTATCCATCACTCTATGGCTCGATTGTAATCAAGTATAGTCTTTCCGCTGACTGGGCAGCACGCAACACAAACATTTTTCACTGTACCTCGGTACAAGTGACAATAAACTAAACAAACTGACCTAAACTAGCTGCAGAGCCTAGGGTGGGGGGGGGGGGGTCTAAATCTAGAGGGTATAGTTTAAGGTGAGAGGGGAAAGATTTAAAAGGGCAGGTTTATCACTTGGGACAGTGGGTATAGTCATATACACATGTATAAGGGTAAGAGGGAAATGGGCCAAGCGAGGCCATATGGGTTTGGCTGAGGTAGCACTAAGGTCGGCATGAATGAGTTGGGCCAAAAGGCCTTTTTCCCTGCTGTATAACTCGATGAATCTACAGTATGTTTTCTGCTGTAAGGAAATAAATTCCTACTCTCTGTCTATCTATCACCCAAGAGTCATCTGCCCAGAGTTGGGGAATTGAGGACCTCCGGTTTAAGGTGAGGGGGGAAAGATTTAAAAGGAATCTGAGGGGTAACAAATGGTGGTGGGTGTATGGAACAGGAGGAGCGTTCAGACAAGGTAGTTGAGGCAGGGACTATCGCAACGTTTAAGAAATAAGTAAACATGTACATGGATAAGACAGGTTTAGAGAGATATGGGTCAAATGCAGGCAGGTGGGACTAGTGCAGCTGGGGCATGGTGGTTGATGAGGGCAAGTTGGGCGAAAGGGCCTGTTTTCATGCTGTATGACTGTATGACTATGACTCATGTTTCACTTTGCTCACTGTGTCTCTCTGGATATAAGGTATCCGATCTGCTAATCTCAAACTTTTCCTGTTTATATCTCACATTTTGGACTCATCCTATAGTACTTTCAGAGTCTTGGAATCATACACCTGGAAAAACCCCAAAAACCCAACAAATCGGCCAATGGGCGGCACGGTGGCGCAGTGGTAGAGTTGCTGCCTTAAAGGACCAGAGACCCGGGTTCGTACCTGACTACAGGGTGCTGTCTGTATGGAGTTTGTACGTTCTCCCCGTGACTGCGTTTCCTCCCATATTCCAATGATGGCAGGTTTATAGGTTCATTGGCTTCAGTAATATATGGGGTGATTATGTTATCAGAGCAGACTCGGTAGGCCGAAGGGCCTGTTTCTACATTGTATCTCTAAACTAAACTAGTTCAAGTTCAAGTTTACATTTATTGCCACTTAACCAACTAAGGTACAGTGAAAGTTACACAAAAAAGCTGAGTTCCCAGCACTAAGCGAAGGAAATAGGCAACGTTTCTGAAGAAAGGTTTCGGCCCCGAACGTTGCCTATTAAAACGTTTCCCCTTTTTTGTGTATTCGATTCTCCAGCATTGCAGTTCTCTTAAACAAGGAGAAATTTGCTGCCCTAAAACGTCCCCTATTCCCACTGTGCTACCCGCAGCTACTCTCTTCATCTTCAACTAAACTGAACTGAACTGATGACCATCCATCATCCATTGGGACTATTTCTATACTATTCCCACTTTTTGCTTCCCACATTCCCATCAACTCTACCCAGATTCTACCGATCACAATCACAAATGGGTCAATTTACAATGGCCAACTAATTTACCAAACCACATGTCTTCTCGATGGAGGAGGAAACTGAGCCACCCGGAGGAATCCCTTGCAGTTACAGGGAAAACGGGAGAACTCCACAGAGGCAGGATTGAACCTGGATTAACGCGCCACGGTACATGATTTCACAGTACTGTTTGTGGGAGCTTTCCGTGGGCAAATTTTAGTTTTAGTTTTAGAGATACAGCGTGGAAACAGGAACTTTGGTCCACTGAATCCACGCCCGCCAGCGATCACCCGTACACACTAGTTATATCTTACACACAAGGGACAATTTACAGAAGCCAATTAACCTACACACCTGCAGCTCTTTGGAATGTGCAAACACCCAGAGAAAACCCACACGGTCTCGGGGAGAACGTATAAACTCTATACAGACGACAGCTGTAGTTAGGATTGAACCTGGGTCTTTGATGCTGAGAGGCAGCAACTCTACTGCTGTGCCGCTGTGCCACCCACTTTGTTGCTGCACTTCCTACATCACGTCAGTTACAGAAAATGTAACTACTAATGCCCTCTATTGGCTTTGGAACATCTTCTTGTTTGACTGCCTGCTGGAGCTGCCATCTCCAATTCTCGCGTGTCAAGAGTTATGGGGAGTAGGCAGGAGAATGGGCTAGGAGGGACAGATCAGCTATGATTGAATGGCGGTGTAGACTTGATGGGCCAAATGGCCCAATTCTGCTCCCATCACTTATGACCTTATGACCTCTCAATTGTTTAACCTTATTTCTTTCTAAGTCTCCGCACACGATCAGTCTTGTCACAATCTGTATGGTTGTTTGTCACATACTGTTTGTTTGAAGTCTTCCTGTGCCCCTGTCTCCGGCCATTTCTCACTGTGCCTTTATTTTTTTTAATTGTGGCTCCCACTTGGAGCAGAAGTGGGTAGGGATGAAGTAGAGGTCAGCTTTACTAACGCTGGGTTCAACTCTGGAAGTGAGGAAGGCAAGGTGGTCAATATAGCTGCAAAACTCCAAGTAAATTGAAATCAAATGTAAATTTATTTCAAAGTTTGGAGAATTGAAGGAATTACAAATCTACCAAGCAGCCAGACATTACACAATAACTGAAGATAAACACAAAATGCTGGAGTAACTCAGCGGGCCAGGCAGCATCTCTGCAGAGAAGGAATGGGTGACGTTTCGGGTCGAGACCCTTCTCGACCCGAAACGTCACCTGTTCCTTCTATTCAGAGATGCTGCCTGCCTCCCTGAGTTACTCCAGCATTTTGTGTTTATCTTCAGTGTAAACCAGCACCTGCAGTTCCTTCCTTTACATAATCACTGTTAACGAGCTGTAAATCTTCTAACTTTTTACATGAAAAATTCTGCTCTCCGAAACAAAAAAAATATTTCTACACTTATGCGTTACTGGGATGAAGTGGTGCAGAGTAATCGAACAATTTGTGAATTTAAGTTATTCATTTTGTAGATATACACAAAGTTTTTTGTTTAGCTTAGTTTAGAGGTACAGTGTGGAAACAGGTCCTTTGGTCAATCGAGTCTGCGCCGACCCGCGATCAGCCTGTACACTAGCACTATCCTACACACAAGGGACAATTTACAATTTTGCCAAATGTTGCCAAATCTACAAATCTGCATGTCTTTGGAGTGTGGAAGGAAACCGGAGCACCCGGAGAACACCCACATGGTCACAGGGAGAACATACAAACATTTCGAATATTGACTCTAATTTATGGAAACAGGCCCTTCGGCCCACCGAGTCCATGCCAACCTTCGATCACCCGCTCACACTAGTACTGCTTTATCCCACTTTCACATCCACTCCCTACACACTGTGGGGGGCAATTTTACAGAGGGCTGATTAACCTACAAATCTGCATGTCTTTGGAATGTGGGAGGAAACCGGAGCACCCGGAGAAAACCCACAGGGAGAGCGTAAAAACTTCACACAGACAGCACCTGTAATCAGAATCAAACTCAGGCCTCTGACGCTATAAGGCAACGACTTTCCCACTGTAACTGTCTTTTAAAATTCATCTCATTATACAACAAGATGAAGAAATTATTCCTTTACATACTAATCCAATCATTACGCTATTGTTTATGAAAATCAGTTAATCTTTTAAGATTAAACCAAAAATATTTGGACTGCCATGTTCAATGCTTGTGGATAAATTAAAGAGAATATTCGAAATAAGCAACTTAAATTCACAAAGTGTTTGATTATGCTCCAACTCTGTACCCGTGGCCAGTTACTGCTAGTTAGCATTCTGCTGTATCTAGTTATTGGCTTACCAGAAAATAGATCCACTCTCCTAATGTTAATCACTACTTGGTCCCTCCCTGCCTGTGAGGTGCAGTGAGTGTTTTCTCACTGGCTCAACAATCAACCTCAACAGTCTGTGGAGAGACAGTTCCATGAAGTCACAATCAGCTGGATAAGGAGGAGAATTGTGTAACAAAGACCTAATTCTGATTTAAAATTCAAACTGCTGGAGGACAGTCCCGATCCGAAATGTCGTCTCTGCCTACTTCCCTCAACAGATGCTGCCTGACCTGTTGAATTCCTTCTGCCCTTTGTGTTTGAGAACATGGATCATAGAACAATATAGTACAGGCACGGGCCACTTTGGCCCACAATGTTAGTGACATTGAAGTTGGATACAACAAATGCGTAAGCTATGGCTGCAAACAATGAATTGATTGAAAGATACAGCAGGGAAACGGGCCCTTCAGCCCACTGAGTCCACGCTGACCATTGATCACCCGTTCACATCAGTTCAACATTATCTCACTTTTGCATCCACTCCCTGCACACTGGAAGCAATTGTTTTACAGAGGCCAATTAACCTACAAACCTGTACGTCTTTGGGACGTGGGAGGAAACTAAAGCACTGGGAGAACCGTGAAAACTCCACACAGACAGCACCTGAGGTCTCGGTCGAGCCCAGGTGTCTGGCTCCATGAGGCAACAGCTCTACCCTCTGCGCCACAGTTTGCCTCCAAATCTCTCCGCAGCAGCTGGGCAATTTAGATTCGAGTAATTTAGATTCGGCTAACAATACCCTTGAAGCTGATGGATTGGTGTTTAATTGTAATTAAGCCCTTCAGGAAAGGAAATCTACCGACCTTGCCGATATGTAGTTCCAGCACAATGAAGGCATTGATACTTAATTAACCATGTCATTTGTTCAGATATCATGGGAGATTAGGGGTGAACAACAAATACTGGAATTGTCTGTAATGCCCACGTTCTATCAGCGAACAATCACAATTATTACATGTGCACTCCTGTGCCGTAAGAAATGATTCACTCATCAAAAATCATTCCTCTACAAACTGAGTTGAATTGAAGTAAATGGTAAAATCCAGGGAGCAGTGTAGGAACTGCAGATGCTAGTTTGAACCAAAGATAGACACAAAAATCTGGAGTAACAATGCACAAAGAATGACCTAGTTCACAAGATTTTACTGAATATAGACACAATAACGCTGGAGTAACTCAGCGGGTCAGGCAGCATTTCTGAAGAAAAGGAATAGGTGACGTTTCTGGTCGAGACTCTTCTTCAGAGGGTCTGAAGACTGAAGAAGGGTCTCAACCCTCAACATCAACCTATTCCTAAACATCACCCACTCCAGAGGTACTGTTTGATCCGCTGCGTTACTCCAGCATTTTGTATCTATCTTCAGTAAAATCTGGTGAATTAGGTCATTCTTTGTGCATTGTTGCTGACCGCATCTACAGCGGCCATTGTGAACGGCACGTATTTGCCGTGACATTAGTCTAGACCCAGTGAATATTCATTATCATAATTCAGAAGGAGTTTATTGTAAAGGACTTTTTTTGCGGTAGAAGCTTTGTATGACTATAAAATTGCCCCGTCATCTGCATCATGTTTTGAATAGAAACAGCTATGAAAAACATGAATAAAAAAAATATTTCCAATTATACATATTCATTACAGTAAATCAAAGTCAGCACTTCCATTCCTTGTGAATATGTTGCATTGTGATTGTTGGTTAACCACCATCTACATAGATAATTTTAGACTTTACTTCAGGCTTTAGAGATACAGGCCCTTCAACCACTGAGTCAGCGCCGACCAGCGCAGACTGGGAACAATTTCTTACCAAAGCCAATTAACCTACAAACCTGCGCATCTTTGGAGTGTGGGAGGAAACTGAAGGACCTGGAGTAAATCCATGCGGTCACAAGCAGAACGTACAAACTCTGCGCAGCCAGTAACCATAGTCGAACCTGGGTCTCTTTTGTCGACTGATATCCAGAGGCCTGGACTATTGATTACCGATGTTTTCAGAACTCTCCAGGGCTCGCAGTACCTTCCCAATCAGTCGCCTTCAGAATCCTGTGAAGCTTCTCAGTGGTATTGGTATTGGATTATTACAGTCACGTGAACTGAGGCACACGAGAAACATTTTGTTAGCATGCTACGCTATTAAATCAGACAGTACTATCCTTGAGTACAGCCACGCAAATATAACACGTTGTGCAAAGAGAAAAATACCAGAGTTTGGTTTGGAGATACAGCGTGCAAACAGGCTATTCGGCCCAACGATTCCGCGCCGACCAGCAATCCCCGCACGCTAACACTATCAAACACACAACAGGGACAATTTACAATTTTACTGAAGCCAATTAACCTACAAACCTGTAGGTCTTTGGAGTGTGGGAGGAGACCGGAGCACCCAGAGAAAACCCATGTGGTAACAGGGAGAACATACAAACTCTGTACAGACAGCACCTGTAGTCAGGATCGAACATGGGTCCCTGGCACGGTAAGGCAGCAACTCTAGCTCTGGGCCACCCTGTCAGAATACAGAATATAGTGTAATGGTTACAGAGAAAAAAGTCCAGCATCCGCACTGATGGTGGGTTGGAAACCAACGGTGCAAGAGGAAGAGTTGGTGCTTCCCAGCTCCAATGATTTGGGTTCAGTTGTGGGTTTCGTCCGGATGCTCCAGTTTTCTCCCACATCCCAAAAATGTAAGTTAAGTGGCCACTGTAAATTCCTCCAAGTGTGTAGATAAGTGATGGATGCTGCCAATCCTACCTGCCTGCCTCCGTTTGGCCCATATCATTCTAACATTCCTGCCCATGTACTTGTCCAAATGTCTTTTAAATGTTGTGATAATACCTGCCTCAACTATCTCCTCTGATAGCTCGTTCCATAGACCTATCACCCTTTGTGTGTAGAAGGTTGTCCCTTAGGTACCTGTTAAACATTTCCTCTCTCAACTTAAAGCTATACAAAATGGACACAATCCCTTCGGCCCACTGAGTCCATACCGTTCATCGATCACCCATTCACATTATTTCTATGTTATCCATTCTTCTGATCCACTCCCTATACATGAGTGATATTTTTTTTATAGTGTTCAATTAACCTACAAACCTGCCTGTCTTTGGGATGTGGCAGGAAACCGGAGCACCGGGAAGAAACCTTTGCAGTCACAGGGAGAACATGTAAACTCCACACAGACAGCACCCGAGGTCAGGATTTACATGGATGTTGCCAGTGCGGCACAGCGGTAGAGTTGCTGCCTTACAGCGCCAGAGACCCGGGTTCGATCCTGACTCCGGGTGCTGTCTGGACAGAATTTGTACATTCTCTCTGTGACCGCGTGGGTTTTCTCCGGGTGCTCCGGTTTCCCCCCACACTCCAAAGACGTGCGGGTTCGTGGGTTAAGCGGCTTCGGCAAAAATTGTAAAATTGTCCCTAGAGTGTAGGATAGTGCTAGTGTACGGACCGGACTCGGAGGGCCGAAGGGCCTGCTTTCGCGCTGTATCTCTACAGTCTAAAGTCTAAATCTTTCCCCTCTCACCTTAAAGCTATATCTCCTCTGGCTCTTGCTTCCCCTGCTCTGGGTAAAGGACTCTGTGCATCCACCCTATCTATTTTGTGGATGTCTATTGTAGGTTGTGATGTCGTAAATACCATGAGACGGTGGCAGCGAATGCTGGAAGTGTTTTCTGTCAAGAAGCCCTTAATAAATCAACGATCACGCTGTGTTAAGGAGGGTTGAACAAAGCTGTTCCAATTGTGATTTATGATAAACATTAACTCCTCCGTTGGAGAACCAGCCAAGAAAAGGAATCTCTGAATGTAAACTTTGTGCAGTTCTTTCACCATGGGCTGTTTTAAACAGAAACAGCAGCTGCCTGGCAGATTGTACATTACACACCTGTGTCTTTTCAGCGTTTGAGTGTAAACAGTTGCTCTATAATTATAATGAATTCCATTGACCAGTGGCACAATGTGAGGAATGAGGTTTCTACACAGTGAATCATCTACAGGCATGTTTCCAGTAAAGGACTTGTTGCATCTGTATTGACACGCAGTTGCCATTTAATCATACTCACCCGCACAAAGAAGTTAAGACACTTATTCTTTTCCCAGTGTTATCTCACCGCACAAAAAAAGAAAACAACTTCTCCGATTGTTATAGTTTGATTTAGCTTAGAGACGCAGCGTGGAAACAGGCCCTTCGGCCCACCGAGTCCGCACCGACCAGCGATCACCCCGTACACTAGTACTATCCTACTCACAAGGGACAGAGAGTGGTGAATCTGTGGAATTCTCTGCCACAGAAGGTAGTTGAGGCCAGTTCATTTGGCTGGATTTAAGAGGGAGTTAGATGTGGCCCTTGTGGCTAAAGGGATCAGGGGGTATGGAGGGAAGGCAGGTATGGGATATTGATTTGGATGATCAGCCATGATCATATTGAATGGCGGTGCAGGCTCGAAGGGCCGAATGGCCTACTCATGCACCTATTTTCTATGTTTCTATGTTTCTAATTTTGCAGAAGCTAATTAGCCTAAAAACCTGCACGTCTCTGGAGTCTGGGAGAAAACCGGAGCACCCGGAGGAAGTCCACTTGGCCACGGGGAGAACGTGCAAACTCCATACAGACAGCACCCATGCTCAGGATTGAACCTAGGTCTTTGGCGCTGTGAGGCAGCAACTCATCTGCTGCGCTGCCCTAATTAATAAGCAGGATTGATCATTTTAATTTTAAAAAATAGGATGATTCAACAGGATGTAAGGTTGTGAGCCGAAGAAAGTCTGTGTGTTGGTGGAATATTTTAATACATTACCACACTTATGTTAAATTAATCAGGGGACCTTATTCAGATTATTTTCTAATAGCAACACAAAGATGATCTGTTCTTTCAGGACGAAAGCTCAGTGCTGATGTTACAATAGTGACGTAGGTGCCAGTACACAAGCCCTCCACTGTTTCAGGTTGTGATTCAGTTGTGTGACTAACATGATCTTTCCAACCCTGGATCCCAAGTTCAAAACCAGTCTAGACGGAAGGATGAAAACGTACTAATTCTCCGTGCTGTTCTTTACAATGAAGATACGCAGTACAAAGTCCAGTTGTTTTTGGGCAGAACCAGATTTAGGTTATCAAAGTGATTGCTTTTCAGCACCAATCTACTGGAGGAAGTCAGCAGGTTGAGCAGCATCTATCTGTGTGGACACAGGAATTGTCAATGTTTTGGTTCGAAACTCTGAATCAGGACTGATGCAATTTCGCTCTGAAACGTCGACATTTCCTGCTCTCCCACAGAATCTGTTTGACCTTGCTTTGACCCTAGTCTAGTTGACAGATACAGCGTGGAAACACGCCCTTCGACCCACCAGGTCCACGTTGACCACAAACACCCGTCCACTACTATCCTAGATTCTAGGGCCAATATACAGAAGCCAATTAACCTGCAAACCTGTACATCTCTAGAATGTGGCAGGGAACCGGAGCACCTGGAGAAAACCCACACGGCCACAGGGAGAAGGGTACAAACTACGCGCAGACAGCACCCGTAGTCAGGATTGTGCCCAGTTCTCTGCTGCTGTAAGGCAGCAACTCCACCGCTGAACCACAGTGCTGCTGCAGCTGACCTGCTGAGTTCCTCCATCAGATTGTTCAATGTGTCAGATTCCAGCATCTTCTCTCTCTCGCACCTCAACCTTGGTGAGGCTTTAGTACTATCTGAAGAAATGAGTACCTGTTAGAGAAGTACGAACAGGGATGGCTTTCCAAAGTTTCCAAGTTTGGGACCAAGTAAAGGGAGCTTTACTCAATTTGGCCAGCTTGGTGTACGGTTGAAGATTGGATGTCTAAAATAGAAAATGTTTCATTGGCCAACATATAGGTCCTGGAATCTAGTAAGTACGCAGATAAACTTCACGCTTCCAATCACCATTCGACTCTCTTAGGCTCACAATGTTTATTAAGCCCTATTCTTTGGTTTAGTTTAGTTTGGAGATGTGGTGTGGAAGCAGGTCCTTCATTCTGCCCACCGGGCCCCACACGACCATCGATCACTCAAGTATTAATTCAATCCTACACACCAGGGACAATTTACAGAAGCTCAATCTACCTACAAACCTGCACGTCTTTGGAATGAGTTTGCACCCGGAGAAAACCAATGCGGCCACAGGGAAAACGTGCAAACTCCACACAGACAGCACCTGTAGTCCAGATCAAACCCGGGTCTATGGAGCTGTAAGGCAACAACTCTACCGCTGTGGCACTCTGCTGTCTATTGGTGTTTCACGGGGAAATATGCAATTATTTTACAAAAAAAGTGTACTTCCAACAAAGCTAGAACTTCGGGCGTCACGGTGGGGAAACGGTAGAGTTGCTGCCTTACAGAGCTCGCAGTGCCCGGGGTCCGGGTTTGATCCCCACTACAGGTGCTGTACTGTACGGAGTTTGAACGTTCTCCCTGTAACCCGCGTGGGTTTACTCCGAGATCTTCTGTTTCCTCCCAAAGACGTACAGCTTTGTAGGTTGGGTTTGTATACTTGGTATAAGTGTAAATTGCCCCAGTGTGTGTACGATAGTGTTAATGTGCAGGTCTTGGTGGGCCGAAGGGCCCGTTTCCGCACAGTATCTCTAAACTGTAAGTCCAAAGATACACATGCCATAAACACTTATCTATCTCCCACTCCACACAAACATACGTTATAAACTGCAATAATAGTATTGGCAATAAATATACTCATGTCAGTGATGAATTATCAGATTTTAGACAAGGCCCTGAAGGCATATGTCTTACATGAATAAGGAGGCAACCTCTCAGACAATGCATCGATCACTGTTCAATGCAATATTAGGCTGAAGGAGTCTAAAGTCACTGCTTTACACATCATTGCCTATTTTAGCTCTTCAATGTGCCTTGTGGAGATTAGAATAAATGCCTTCAATGTAATCAAAGAAGCTCATAGTGCATTTTATACTGTTGTGCTACTGCAAGTAGGAATTTCATTGTTCTAGGTGCTGGAGACACAAAATTCTGGAGTAACTCAGCGGGCCAGGCAGCATCTCTGGTGAGAAGGAAAGGGTGATATTTTGGTTCGAGACCCTTCTTCAGACCCGAAACGTCACCCATTCCTTCTCTCCAGAGAATGCCGCCTGTCCCGTTGAGTTACTCCAGCATTTTGTGTTTTCTTATAGAAACTTACAAAATTCTTAAGGGGTTGGACAGGCTAGATGCAGGAAGATTGTTCCCGATGTTGGGGAAGTCCAGAACAAGGGGTCACAGTTTAAGGATAAGGGGGAAATCTTTTAGGACCGAGATGAGAAAAACATTTTTCACACAGAGAGCGGTGAATTTCTGGAATTTTGGATACTGAGTTGGATGATCAGCCATGATCGTACTGAATGGCGGTGCAGGCTCGAAGGGCCGAAGGGCCTACTCCTGCACCTATGTTTCTATCTTCAGTTTAAACCTGCATCTGCAGTTCCTTCCGGCACATTTCATTGTTCTATCTGGGACATATGACAATAAAACGCTCTTAACTCTTGGATTTGGAGCACGCGTGCAGTTCTGGTCACCCCATAATAGGAAGGATGTGGAGGCTTTGGAGAGGGTGCAGAGGAGGTTTACCAGCGTGCAGCCTGGATGAGAAGGTTTCAGCTGCGGGGGAGAGATTGGATAGACTTGGATTGTGTTCTCTGGAACATCGGAGGTTGAGGGAGAGTTGATAGAAGTATATAAAACTATGAGAGGCATAGGTAGGATAGATAGTCAGAACCTTTTTCCCGGGGTGGAAATGTCCAACACTAGAGGGCGCAGCTATATGGTGAGAGGGAGAAAGTTTAATGGAGATGTGCGGGGCAAGTATTTTATACAGAGAGTGGTGGGGTTCTGGAATACACTGGTGGTGGCAGATACGATAGTGGCATTTAAGAGGCTTTTAGAAGGCACATGGATCGTGTACAGGCAGATGAGGTCAGTTTAACGGCATCATGTTGGGCACAAACATTCCCATGCTGTACTGTTCATCATTCCATGTCTTCTCTGTTCTCTCTCTCTGGCATCAGCATAACATAGAAATATAGAAACATAGAAAATAGGTGCAGGAGGAGGCCATTCGGCCCTTCAATCCATTCAATATGATCATGGCTAATCATCCAAAATCTGTACCCCATTCCTGCTTTCTCCCCATATCCCTTGATTCCATTAGCCCGAAAGGCTACATCTAACTCTCTCTTGAATACATCCAGTGAATTGGCCTCCACTGCCTTCTGTGGCAGAGAATTCCACAGATTCACAAATCTCTGGGTGAAAAAGTTTTCCCTCATCTCAGTCCTAAATGGCCTACCCCTTATTCTTAAACTGTGACCCATGGTTCTGGACTACCCCAACATGGGGAACATTTTTCCTGCATCTAGCCTGTCCAATCCCTTAAGAATGTTATATGTTTACATAAGATCCCCTCTCATCCTTCTAAATTCCAGTGCATATGAGCCCAGTGGATCCATTATTTCATCAACCTACCTAAAGTGTGGTGACCAGAACTGTATGCAGCACTCTACCATTCCCCATGTTCAGTGGCTATGTAATGAAAATGTACACTTGACCATTATAGCCACCAAAATGTCCTCCTTTGCTGCCCACTGCCTGGCCCGTATTTTACACGCACATCTTAACACCGTTTCAACAATCCTTGAAATATTTTCCAAAGGCCTCCTGACGATGAAGAGAAAAATGTAGGCTCATATTTTATATTCATATTTGCACTGTTGTCAGAACTTAAAAAAAATATTGGAAGGTACGGGTGGATCCAGCATAAAGCTGCCAACCAAATATGCAGTAAAATTCATTCTCCCACCTTTCCATCAAGTTCTGATGCATGGCTGTAATTAAAACTGTTCCTCCGTTTTATTCCACTGGACAGCTGCCGTGCGTACAAGTGGGAGTATATGCAAGTAAAGCACAAAGTGCTGGAGTATGTGTGTACATACATCTGAAGGATAGCTCCAGGCAAAACCATCCTGATGTTCTGAATGTGGTGATGAGTGACCTAAATTGGGAGTGTTTCAATCCTTATTGGTGATACCTATTGACGAAGGTCATTGTCTTGGAGTTGTTTCCTGTTGTTCCTGGGTGACCATGGTTATTTCTAACTCATGTCTACCAGCTGTGGTTATTGTCCACATATGCTTCTGGGCACAGTTATTTATGTCTCTGGCATATTTATTTTGTATAACGTATTGAATGCAGCTTTGGAGAACTTTGAATGCAACAAGACCATAGCACTGATCGAATAAATACTAGAAGGCCTAGCTTTAAGGTGAGAGGGGCAAAGTTTGAAGAAGTTGTACAGTGTGTACAGAAGTTTTACACAGAGGGTGGTGAGTGCCTGGAAGGCGATGCCAGGGTTAGTGGTGGAGGTAAATATGATAATTGCATTTAAGGGGCTTTGGGTTAGGTCTATGGATGTGCAGGGAATGGAGGGATATGGATTGCATGCATAGAGTTGATCTTGGCGTCATGTTCGGCACAGTCATTGAGGGTCGAAGAGCCTGCTCTAGTGCTGTATTGACGTTAGACTTTAGAGATACAATGCGGAAACAGACGCTTTACCCCACCGGTGATCACCCCGTGCACCAACACTATCCTACACACTGGGGACAATGTACAATTTTACTGAAGCCAATTAACCTACAGACCTGTAAGTCTTTGGAGAGTGGGTGGAAACTGGAGCACCTGGAGTAAGCCTACATGGCTACGGGGAGAACATACAAACTCCGTACAGACAGCACCCATAGTCCTGCACCCATGCACCCTTGCTATTGAGGGAGTGCAGCGTAGGTGCATGAAAAAGTATTTCCTCATCTCCGTTCTAAATGGCTTACCCCTTATTCTTAAGCTGTGGCCCCTGGTTCTGGACTCCCCCAACATCGAGAACATGTTTTCTGCCTCTAGCGTGTCATATGCTGATAGAATGGAGCGGCTGGGCTTGTATACTCTGGAATTTAGAAGGATGAGAGGGATTTTATTGAAACATATAAGATTATTAAGGGTTTGGAGACGCTAGAGGCAGGAAACATGTTCTCGATGTTGGGGGAGTCCAGAACCAGGGGCCACAGTCTAAGAATAGGGGTAAGCCATTTAGAATGGAGATGAGGAAATACTTTTTCACACAGAGAGTTGTGAGTCTGTGGAATTCTCTGCCTCAGAGGGCGGTGGAGGCCAGTTCTCTGGATGCTTTCAAGAGAGAGTTGGATAGAGCTCTTAAAGATAGCAGAGTCAAGGGATTTGGAGAGGAGGCAGGAACGGGCTACTGATTGTGGATGATCAGCCATGATCACATTGAATGGCGGTGCTGGCTCGAACGGGCGAATAGCCTACTCCTGCACCCATTGTCTATTGCCAGGATCGAACCCAGGTGACTGGCTTTGTAAGGCGGCAATTCAACTGCTGCACCACAGTGCTGCCCCAGACTGTTCTATGTTCTATGTTCCATATATTAGGGCGGGTGACCAAAAACTTGGTCAGAGAGTTTGACTTTGACGAGGGTCATAAAACCAAAATGAGATGTAGGGAGAGAATTTCAAAGCTTAGGGCCCTGTCAGCTGAAGGCAAGCCTTCCAAGAAGTGGAATGACGGAATTAGGATCTAAGCAAGGGGTTAGAACTGGAATAGTTCCAGGATCAAGGTGGATGGTATATACAGCTGGAGCGGGTTGGTGGAAATGGGTCACAACGCTGTAATTAAAGGCCTCAAGCACACGATTCCTCTGTGAAAGTTGCCCTTGTTGTCTGGATCCATCAGTGGTGGCCCGGTGGCGCAGCGCTAGAGCTGCTACTGCTCAGCGCCAGGGACCTGGCTTCGATCCTGATGTCAAGTACAGTCTGTTTGGAGTTTGCACGTTCTCCCTGGGACTGCGTGGGTTTTATCAGAGCACCCTGGTTTCCACCCACTTATAAAGATGCACAGGTTTGTAGGTTAATTGGCTTCTGTAAATTTCCCTTAGCGTGTAGGACTAGAACTAGTGTACGGGCGAACATTGGTCGCAGACTCAGTGGGTCGAAGGGCTCTTCTCCACGCTGTATCTCTAAACTAAACTAAACTAAACCAAACTGAACATCAAAGTCTCCATTTGGCAACAGTTTTAAATTGACTCTTGTAAGGTGGAAAATAAATATTTGAAGGAGGAAAGTTGTCACCCGGTTTGTTGTCAGTTTATCAGTGTCGTGTCCTGTACTTTCACACAAATTAAATTTAGACTCGGCCCACTTTTAATTCTTCAAAAATAAATTGTCAATGAATAGTGCTAACAACTATCGATCTTCTGAAAAGAGCCTGACTAATTGTCATAGTGTCGTACAGCGCAGAAACAGGCTGTTCTGCCCAACAGGCCCCAACGTGCCCCAACGTGCCCCATCGACACTAGTCCCACCTGCCTGTATTTGACAGATATCCCTTTAAACCTATCCTGTCCTAGTACCTGTCTAAAAGTTTCTTAAATGTTGTGATAGTACCTGCATCATCTACCTTCTCCAGCAACTCATTCCATACACTCCCCACCCTTTGTGTAAAAAGTTTACCCTTCAGGTTCCCATTAGATCCTTACCCCTCACCTTAAACCTATGTGCCCTGGTTCTCGATTCCCTTACGTTGGGCAAAAGGCTCTGTGCATTTATCCGATCTGTTCCTCTCATGGTTCTGTACATCTCTGTAAGATCACTGTGCGTAGGAATGAACTGCAGGTGTTGGTTTAAGCCAAAGGCAGACACAAAATAAGACAGTGGATCAGGCCAACATTTTCTTTCTCCACTGATTTTCTCTGTAAGATCACCTCTCATCATCCATTATTCCAAGGAATAAAGCCTCAGCCTGCTCAGCCTCTCCCTATAGAGCAGGCCCTCCAGTCCTGGCATCATCCCCGCAAACCTCTGCACCCTTTCCAGCTGAACAATATCTTTCCCATAACACGGTGACCAAAACTGAACAGAAGAAGGGTCTCGACCCGAAACATCACCCATTCCTTCTCTCCAGAGATGCTGCCTGTCCCGCTGAGTTACTCCAGCTTTTTATGCCTACCCTTGATTTAAACCAGCATCTACAGTTCCTTCCTACACATAGTACTCTAATATCAGAAAGTCAATGCCCCTGTCCCACTTAGGTGATTTTTTAGGCGACTAGGCTGTCACCACACGGTGTCGCCTGTATGGTCGTGAGTCGTCTCCTCGGTCACCCAAAGAATCGTAGCATTTTTCCGGTTGCCGCTGGATTTTGAAATGTTCAAAACTTTTCGGCGACAGTCAGCTTGACGCCAATGACTGTAGCTTGACTTCTCCTGACGTAGGTGCTGTCGTAGGTTGTCGCCAGGATGACGTAGCTTGTCTTCTGTGCCGACTTCAGATTTATTTTGTTGTTAAAGTATGATTCTATTTCGAATTTTATGTTGAAAGGGGGTCCAGTCGCTAGTTTTTCGGCCACCTGCTACGCCTATGACAGTAGTCGGCAATCGCCTAAAAATAGCCTAAGTGGGACAGGCCCATTATTCTTGGCATCATGTTCGGCACAGACATTGTGGGCCGAAGGGCCTGTTCCTGTTCTGTATTGTTCTATGTCCAGTTGAAAACCTTGTATTACCTGCTCATTGGTCGAGTTGTTGTTCAGTTTCAGGACCTACAGCCAAGTTTGTGGATCCTTGATTAAGTTCCATGAGTTTGAATGCTGCCATATCAGGCAGCTGAGGTATGTACTTTCAAATAGTTGGATAAGTCTGGAATTTGAGAAAATATGGCTAATCCTAGTGATTTCAGAAAAACACATCTGGCTGGCTGGAAACGCACGAGACTGCAGAAGCTGTAATCTCGAGCAGAAAAACAAATTGCTGAAGGAACGCAGAAGGCCAGACATCCTCTGTGGGGGGCAAATATGTGTTGGCCTCCTTTACCTCAGAGAGACCAAGGTGTGTAGACTGGTGCTTGTCTCCCGAAGACCAGAGACCGGGAGGGTGGAGCCGGTGATGACGACAGTTGCGATGGGCGAGGAATGAGGCCGGTGGGAGAAGAGAGGGAGCTGGGGTCTGGCCAACCCCACCCTCGAGGTCGGCTGCGGGAGGCTCCCACCCCCCGGAGATCAAAGGTGGACGGGCGAGGAGAGGGACGTGGGTTCACAGGTCGACCCGCACGTCCAAGGGAGGGCGACGGCTGTAGGCCCAGCAGCAGCCTGGGGCTCGCCTGGAACGGGCACCACTATTAATACCTAGAGCGCGGACTGGACTTTGAAAATGGCCCCAAAACATGGAGCATCTTGCATGAGGGAAAAATTGAACTATTTCTGTACAATTTGTTCATGGGGATGTGCTTAGATAAGGCAATACTCTACTGGGCTGTTTGCAAGAAAATGTTTCACGTGAGTTTGCACATCGCACCTGTGGCAGTAAAAGCACCATAGACAAGGTGACTGTTTTGCTGAACACTTGCTCTCTGTCCACCTGGGACAGCTGGATCTCCTGAATGCCATTTTAAATCCCATCCCCACCCCCACCTTACTGTTCTTGCCCTCCCCCATTGCCAGTGTGACCACGCACAAACTGGAAGAACAGCAGCTCATATTCCGTTTGGGCAGCATACAACACACTGGTATGGACATTGAACTCTTCGATTCCCCATGTAAATGAAAGTTAGAAAAGTATCAACTTCGACACAAAAATGCCAGTGCCTGTATGATTAGAGCAGTGGGCCGGTTGCTATAGACCTGCACGGGAAGGTAGACACACCTGCCCCCACGAGTCTCGGGCAGATGGGGCTCGTCAGTTTGGGAAGGCAGTCCATCTAGGAGAGGGAAAACTGATTTAAAACCTCCACTGCCTTGTGGCCATATCCAGTCATGGAAAAGGCTCCAGGAGTAAACCTCAAGAAAATCCGGAGTCGGAGCCCCTAAGGCAGTTCGTCGTTGTCTACAACCTCGCTCTGGCAGCTCCTGCGACAGTGCTGGTGCCAAACTGTAATGGCCCTGCTGTTCCTTTGGATCGATCAATGACGTGGAGAGGGGGGACGTGGTGCATGGGCACAGCCTGTCCTCCATATGACATCGCCCAGGCTTGCATACGACTAGGATGCATCACCCATGGTCAGTCATGACCGAGGGGGGCCTACTGATACTGTATGATTAGTTCTAGTTGCATCACTTCTTATCAAACATAATATCCATCTAAAGGGCGGCACAGTGACGCAGAGGAAGTGTTGCCGCCTTACGGCGCCAGAGACCCGCGTTCCGTCCTGACAATGGGTGCTGTCTGTATAGAGTTTGTAAGTTCTCCCTGTGACTGCGTGGGTTTTCTCCAGGTGCTCCGGTTTCCTCCCACACTCCAAAGACGTACAGATTTGCAAGTTAATTGACTTTGGTAATATTGTAAAATTATCCCTAGTGTGTAGGACAATGTTACTGTACGGGGCGATCGCTGGTCGGCGTGGACTCGGTGGGCCGAAGGGTCTGTCTCTGGGCTGAAGGGGGTGGGAGGAACCTGGAGCACCCAGAGGAAACCCACGTGGTTCACAAGCAGAACAAATAAACCCCATGAAGGGAGCACCTGAGGTCAGGTTCGAACATGGGTCTCTGGCAACTCTACCAGCCCTGCCATTGTGCCAACCTTCCATGTGTACATTTAGGTGATCTGAGAGTATCCTTGCTTCTAACGATGCACAAACAGCCCAGGAGTTTTGTGGGAGCTGATAGCGCTACTTGTGCAGTCTCTTCCACACAGTGAGTCACAGTGAGGATCAAAACAGTCTGAGTTACCCCTCACAACATCTGTTCTGCATTATTTCAACCTTTGTTGATTCCCTAAATTGTTGTAATACTACCTTTATTTCACAGAGTGTGGGTTGGAATACAAGCCGACACATTCATCTTCGCCTAGCTTTGAAGTTCTTGGCAGCCCAGAATATGTTGATGCCAGGTCTGTGCTTTAATGTGTCAGCTGTGCTTTAGCTGGTGATACTTTCACCTCAGAGTCAGAAGATTACGGGTTTAATCCCACACTCTTCAACTAAACCTTGGCTGAAACTCTAGTGCAGCACTAACTGCTGTGGACACAAGGTGCTGGAGTAACTCAGGGGGTCATGCAGCATCTTTGGAGAACATGGATACATGACGCTTCGGTGCAGGAACCTCTATCAGACTTAAATGAGTTTACTCTTGTTTGGAGATATAGCAAGGAATCAGGCCCTTCGGCCCACTGAGTCCATGCAGACCATCGATCACCCATTCACGCTGGTTCTATGTTATCTCACTTTCTCAGTCAATCTCTGCACATTCGGGACAATCAGTCTGAAGAAGGGTCCTGACCCGAAACGTCGCCTATCCATGTCCTCCGGAGATGCTGCCTGACCCCGCTGAGTTATTCGTAAATCAGCAACTGCAGTTCCTTGTCTCTACTGGGTGCTGTTTGTTTGGAGGTGCTGCTTTCTTGAAAGGGAAAGTCATTAAAAATAGCTGAAGTCAGTATTGTATAAAAAAAATCAAGGGAATTATAGTAGCAGGATTAAAAAAAAGATTAGCTTCACAAAGCAGCTTTTGGGATCATGCTCTGGAGAGAGTGGTGTTACATCACAACAGTAATTACGTTTCAGACGTCGCCATCGTCTGCTGAGGCTTTAGGGTGACCTGAGATTGTGCAATATACGGCCGACCTTCATTGTTACGCCATAGAGGCATATGGTAGAGAAACAGGCCCTTCGGCCCATCGTGTCCATGCTAACCACCAAATATCTATATAGACTGATCCCATATACCAGCACTTGGTCTGCGCATTTGATGCCTTAGCAATTCAAGTGCTTGTCCAAATACTCTTTGAACACGGTGAGAGTTTCTGCCTCCACCACTTCCTCGTGAATGCAGGTCGGGCATTCCAGATTGCACACAACTGTTGGTGAATTCTCTTTTCCCTTAGTCCCTCCCATCCTCCTAATCCTCACCTTAAAATCAAGTCATAGAGTGACACAGCGTGGAAACAGGCCCTTCGGCCCAACTTGCCCATACTGGCCAACATATCCTAGCTACACTAGTCCCACGTGCCCGCATTTGGTCCATATCTCTCCGCACCTGTCCTATCCATGCACCTGTCTGTTTCTTAAACATTGGGATAGTGCCAGCCTCAACTACCTCCTCTGGCAACTTGTTCCATACACCCACAACCCTATGTGTGAAAACGTTACCCCTCAGACTCCTATTAAATCTTTTCCCCTTCACCTTGAACCTATGTCCTCTGGTCCTCGATTCACCTCCTCTGGACACGAGACTCTGTGCACCCATGCCCTTTGATTTCACATGTCATTGTGCTGTACGAATTTAGAGAATGTACAAGTGCACTCCTGAGACTGCAGTACAAAACACCGGACATTGATACTCATCCAAGGACCACCTGCTGTATAGTGGAGAAAACTATTTGGAGTACTGCGAGCAAATTTGGGCCCCATATCTAAGAAAGGATATGCTGGCTCTGGAGAAGGTCCAGAGGAGGTTTACAGGAATGATTCCAGGAATGAGTGGGTTGGCATATGATGAGTGCTTGACAGCACTGGGCCTCTACTCGTTGGAGTTTAGAAGGTTGAGGGGGACCTCATTGAATCTTACAGAATAATGAACGGCATAGATAGAGTAGGTGTGGAAAGGATGTTTCCACTGGTGGGAGAGTCTAGGACCAGAGGTCACAGCCTCAGAATTAAAGGGCGCTCTTTTAGAAAGGAGGTGAGGAGGAACTTCTTTAGTCAGAGGGTAGTTAATCTGTGGAACTCTATGGAGAACTGACGTCTGGGAGGAGAACCATTGGCCGCCTCAGATATGTTACAAGGATGTCTGCAAGAGAGATATGAAGACGCTCAACATCGATTTGGAGTCCTGGGGGGAAGGGAAACTGTTGAACGCAGCGGCAGACAAGCGGGCACGCAGAAAGGAGCGCAGCAACATCAACAGACCAGAGACCACACACAATGTGACCTTTGCCACAGGGACTGTCACTCCCACATTGGTCTCTTAAGCACAAGCCACTCTGGTCTAGCTGAGGTTTGGAGCAAGCAGCCAACAATTAGGATGTATCACCCATAGTCAGTCATGACCGAGGTGGGCCTACAAATTACTCTGTGGAACTCATTGTACAAAGGGCTGCGGAGGACAAGTCAGTGGAGATTGTTAAGGCAGAGATAGACAAATTCTTGATTGGAACGGGTGTCAAGGTTAATGGGGAGAAGGCAGGAAAATGGGATTAGGAGGCAGAGATCAGCCCTGATTGAAAGGTGGAGTAGACTCGATGGGCCGGATGGCCTCGTTCTATTCCTATGACTTGTGAACTTGTTATTCCACAATGTCTTTCTTTCCATCAGCTCTGCATAGATATGTTTTGTTGTTGTATTGTCTATAGCAAGGGTTTCCAACCTTTTGCATCCCGTTTACCCCGGGCAACTTTGATAGCGTTATTTCACTTATTTATGAAAAACTAATGATGAGCAGATACCGGATTACCAGAACCAAACACAGTCAGTCAATGAGAAAAAAATTGTACAAATCCAAAATCAACAAATTTACCCCTGGGAAGGAGAAATTTACCCTGGGAACCCTTGGTCTATAGTAACCTGACAATGACGCACTTATCATCTAAATGAACTAATGTCTATCTGGGCCTTTTATTCTTTGGTAGGTTTCAATGAGGTACCCCCTCATCCTTCTAAACTCCAATGAGTAAAGCACCAATTAGTCCCCTGTTCCAGTGGAAATGCAGTGGGATTATCACCCACACCTTGCACTGAAATAAGTCTAGATTTGCTTTGTGTTTAAGAAGGAACTGCAGATGCTGGAAAATCGAAGGTACACAAAAATGTCTGTCTTCTGAGAAAGCTGGAAGCGGGGACTTGGTAGACGAAGGATCCGTTTGCTCCACCATCCCACTGTTTCACAGCTGCGAACCTCTGGCAGGCTAGAGCGTCAGGCTGGTGTCAACGGGCCGGTTGCCAGCATATTGCACGCAACATATAAAGGAACAATTGATGGAAGTGTAAATGGGAGTCAATGTGAGGATGAGTCATCTGTGCATGGACAATTGCCAGTAACCAGGCAGCAATCATTCTACCGCTGCTCCGCTGAACAGAAGTGGATCTATTGTCAAGCAGCAAACACTGAAACATACTTTGGTCTCCGAATTATTAACAGAACAACAAACGAATACCAGAAATCAAACAATTGGAATGAGGTTGAACGACATGTGAGCGGAAAAATAAGCATGGAAGTCATCTCGTCTTCAGTCGATTTGCAAGCCACGTGTCTCTAAAGTGTCACTTGATGGTCAGCAAACACTTGGCACGATTGAGTAGCCCACTGTGTACAATCAGCCATGATCACATTGAATGGTGGTGCTAGCTCGAAGGGCCAAATGGCCTGCTCCTGCACCTATTGTCTATTGTCTATTGTCAGATACACTGGCATCTTAATAGAGATGTGTCTTCTATTGGTAGACTGCGATAAAAATCCATCATCAAAGACCAACAATTCTGGGGAAATCGTTACCTATGAGGTCAATTCCTAATTAAAATGCCATCAGGGCAGCATGGTGGTGCAGCGGCAGAGTTGCTGCTTCACAGTGCCAGTGACCCGGGTTTGATCCTGACTACAGGTACTGACTGTACGGAGTTTGTACGTTCTCCCCATGAGCTACGTGGGTTTTCTCTGGGTGCTCCAGTTTCCTCCCACACTCCAAAGTCGTATAGGCTTATAGGCTAATAATCGGCTTGGTGAAATTGTAAATTGTCCCTCGTGTGTGTGTGTGTGTGTGTGGGATAGTGTTAGTGTGCGGGGATCACTGGTCGGCATGGACATGATGGGCCGAAGGGCCTGTTTCCATGCTGTATCTCTACATTAACTTAACTAACACTAAAATTTGCTGTACTGTAACTTAATCACTGTGAGGGAGACACAAGAAACTGCAGATGCTGGAATTCTGAGCAAAGAACAAAGTGCTGGAGGAACTCAACAGGTCAGGCAGCATCTATGGAGGGAATAGACAGACTATGCATCAGGTAAACACCCTTTTCTGGGTCTGAAGAAGAGTCTCAACATGAAACGTCACCCATTCCTCTCCAGAGATGAAGCTTGTCCCGCTGAGTTACTCCAGCATTTTGTGTCCATCTTCAGCATCTGTAGCTCCTTCCTATACCTTTTTTCAGTCTATCAGTCTGAGGATGCTGCCTCACCTGCTCAGTTCTTCCGACAGAAACAAGGAACTGCAGATGCTGGTTTGCAAAAAAAAACAAAACACAAAGTGCTGGACTAACGGGCCAGGCAGTGTCTCCGGAGAACACGGGTAGATACTCCAGCAATTTGCATTAACCTCAATGATGCAGTTTTGACGACAGCCTGTAAATGGATGAAGAGCGCTACACTAAATGCAGTTGAAGTTCAACATCAAAGGAGAATGGAGTGTTTTGTTTCTCACATCTCAACCATGAGCAGTCTTAAAAATAAGTCTCCAAGGTGAAAGAAATAAAAAGCTGTCCATTCCCTTCCGTAGCCTGCTCCCATCACCCACTTTGTTCCTTGTCACCACATTCCCTGCCTGTTCAAAATGTGTTTTGACAATTTCGCCCCAAACTTAGACTTTTCACATTATAAAACGAGCAGCTCCACTTATTCAAAACAAAACAAAACAAAACATTGTGTTCTCTTGGGCAGATCTGGCGAAGTCACAGTTGAATAGCAAACTATTCCAAACAAAACTGTGCCAAATATCCTGCTGATGATCCCTCCCGGAAGAATAAACACAAACAGCATGAGATTGTGCGATTGTACACACACAGACCTGTGAGATGGGCCCGGCCCGCTGGTAGTTTTTTATTTCAAGAGGATCATTTAGCATGCTTGACATCCTTAACGGACTGACATGAGGGAGAGAGTTAGAGTTAATAAACCATGCTTTTGTTGGTGTAGCTGAGGGATCTACAGGAGGCGCTGCCTCAAAAAGGCAGCCAGCATCATCAGAGACCCACACCATCCTGGCCACACTCTCTTTTCACTCCTGCCATCGGGGAGAAGGTGTAGGAGCCAGAAAACTGTGATGTCCAGTTTTCGGAGCAGCTTCTTCCCGACAGCCATCACTACAACCTCTGAATAAAACTTTGAACTAAATAGATTGGGGGGCATTATTTTTGTCCTAGCGTTATTATTGTTTGTTTATATCTGCATTATGTATATATGTGCAATATATTATGTATGATATAATGCATTACATATTATTTATTATTCAATATACACATCAACAAACAATAATATCTATGCATATATGTAATCTATAATGTCTATCAATGCTATCCATAAAATCTATAATAATCAACCTACAATTTATGTATATGATTGACAATATATTATATTATATATAACATAATACACACACACACACATATACATATACTGAACGATATATATATATATATATACACAGCGCCCTCCATAATCTTTGGGGCAAAGACCCATCAATTATTTATTTGCCTCTGTCTGTACTCCACAATTTGAGATTTGTAATACAAAAAAAATCTTGCGTGTTTGAAGTGCACATTGTCAGATTTTATTAAAGGCCATTTTTATACACTTTGGTTTCACCATGTAGAAATTACAGCAGTGTTTATGCATAGTCCCCCCCCCCCATCCATTTCAGGGCACCATAATGTTTGGGACACATGGCTTCACAGGCGTTTGTAATTGCTCAGGTGTGTTTAATTGCCTCCTTAATGCAGGTATTAGAGAGCTCTCAGCACCTCGTCTTTCCATCACCTTTTGTAGCTTTTTTTTGCTGTTTATTATCAACATGAGGACCAAAATTGTGCCAATGAAAGTCAAAGAAGCCATTATGAGACTGAGAAACAAGAATAAAACTGTTAGCGACATCAGCCAAACCTAAGGCTTACCAAAATCAACTGTTTGGAACATCATTAAGAAGAAAGAGAGCACTGGTGAACTTACTAATCGCAAAGGGACTGGCAGGCCAAGGAAGACCTCCACAGCTGATGACAGAATAATTCTCTCTCTATAATAAAGAAAAATCCCCAAACACCTGTCGGACAGATCAGAAACACACTTCAGGAGTCGGGTGTGGATTTGTCCATGACCACTGTCTGCAGAAGACTTCAAGAACAGAAATACAGAGGCTACAACTGCAAGATGCAAACTACTGGTTAGCTGCAAAAATAGGATGGCCAACATCCTATAGTTTGCCAAGAAGTACTTAAAAGAACAACTACAGTTCTGGAAAAAGGTCTTGTGTACAGATGAGATGAAGATTAACATATATCAGAGTGATGGCAAGAGCAAAGTATGGAAGAGAGAAGGAACTGCCCAAGATCCAAAGCATACCACCTCATCTGTGAAACACAGTGGTGGGGAAGTTATGGCCTGGGCATGTATGGCTGCTGAAGGTACTGGCTCACTTATCTTCATTGATGATACAACTGCTGATGGTGGTAGCATAATGAATTGTGAAGTGTATAGACACATCCTATCTGCTCAAGTTCAAACAATTGCCTCAAAACTCATCGGCCGGCAGTTCATTCTACAGCAAGACAATGATCCCAAACATACTGCTCATGCACCAAAGGAGTTTTCAAAGCTAACAATTGTCCAATTCTTGAGAGGCCAAGTCAATCACCTGATCTGAACCCAACAGTTATGCCTTTAATATGCAGAAGAGAAAACTGAAGGGGACTAGCCCCCAAAACAAGCATAAGCTAAAGATGGCTGCAATACAAGCCTGGCAGAGCATCACCAGAGAAGAAACCCAGCAACTGGTGGTCCATGAATCACAAGCTTCAAGCAGTCATTGCATGCAAAGGATATGCAACAAAATACCAAACATAACTACTCTCATTTACATGACATTGTCGTGTCCCAAACATTATGGTGCCAATAGGGGGACTATGTATAAACACTGCTGTAATTTCTACCTGGTGAAACCAAAATGTATAAAAATGGCCTTTATTAAAATCTGACAAAATGCACTTTAACCACATGTAAATTTTACTATTACAAATGTCAAATTGTGGAGTACAAAGGCAAATAAATAAATGATGGATCCTTGTCCCAGAGATTATGGAGGGCACTGTACCTTTTTTGTTGTTTATTATGGGCGTTGCAGAGAGCTATGTTTACACTGGTCTTGTCTCGTCTCTTGTGAGAGAATCACTAGACCGTCCTTTCAGTCTTATTGCATGAAGTGCTCGGAGCATGCAGTTTGTACAGAGTGAGACGTCACGCTTCTGGTCCTTGGATCAACAAGGGGGGAACAAGATGAGACACGGGCACAAGAAGACCGGCCGATTAGGCAACAGGCTGCCGATGATCGGCGGCTGGTAGAATGGCATGAACCATCACACTCAGGAGTTGCTTCCTTACAGCGCCAGGTTCGATCCTGACTACGGGTGCTGTCTGTACGGATTTTTCTCCCTGTGGGTATTCCGCTGGGGTGCTCCGGTTTCCTCCCACACTCCAAAGACGTCTAGGTATGTAGGTTAATTGGCTTTGGTAAAGATTGTACATTGTCCCCAGTGTGTAGGATAGTGCTAGTGTATGGGGTGATCGCTGGTTGGCATAGACAGTAGGCCCAAAGGCCTGTTTCCACGCCTATCGATTCTCCCAACTTTCACATCAACTCCTGTAATGTTCAACTGCTCATTTACAATGGGGAGAGGGGGGCAGGGAGTGAGGCAACATACTGCACCCATCTGTCTTTGCATCATTGGAATAAACCAGAGCACCTTTGTGGGTGGAACCATGGCACAGCAGTAGAGTTTTTATTATTTATTATTGTCACATGTACCGAGGTGAAAAGCTTCATGTTGCGTGTAATTTAGCCAGCGAAAAGAAGAAACATGATTACACGTACAAGCTCCGTACAGACAGCTCCCGTAGTCGGGAACGAACCCGAGTTAGGCACAAAAAGCTGGAGTAACTCAGCGGGACAGACAGCTTCTCTGGAGAGACGGAATGGGTGATGATACGGGTCAAGACTATCTCTGGCAATGTCGGACAGCAACTCTGCTGCTATGCCACTGTGCCGCTCTGAGCAAGTAGTTCTCTCTGAACAAGTTCTACAGGACTTTAACTTGGGATTGTCAACCCTTCTCCATCCATATTGAGATGGAGGCAGACACCCAGCTATCACATCTGAAGTACCTGGTTATGACCCAGCTATGACACAGAAGTACAGGTGCGTTCCGGAAACCGAAAAACTCCGAAAACCGGCCATTTTTACCAGATGTCGTCTGCGCACCAAAGCTCGCGTTTGGCGCCAAACTTGACCCGAAACGACCCACGGTCAACCCAGGTCTGTACTACTGTAGCGGCTGCCTCCTCCCCGGAGACCGGGAGACGCTTAAACATCTGTAAATCATTGCTTAAATGTTAGTCAGTTAGTTTGGAGGGCTTTTATGTGAAGGGGGGGTGAAGGGGTAAACTTTAATTCTTAGTCCCCTACCTGGTCGGAGAGACGGGGAGCGGTCAATGCCTTACCGGGTCACCGTGCAGTAAGCTCCGCAGCGCTGTGGCCGGTGGGGCTGCGGGCGGCGCCGGTTGTAGCTCCGACCCCGGCAACTCTACCCCTGGCTGCGAGGCGCTCCAAATCCAGTGCGGCCCACGGCCGGACGCCCCAGCTCCGTGAATGTTGGGAGTCGGCGGCGTCGCAGCGCTGGGATACCAGCGGGGAGCGGGCAATGCCTTGCCGGGTCACCGTGCGGCAAGCTCCGGAGCGCTGTGGCCGCCTTCTTTCAACATTCGCGGAGCGTCGCTGGATTTGGAGCCGCGCAGCCAGGGGTAGAGTTGCCGGGGTCGGAGCTACAACCGGCGCCGCCCGCGGCCGGACGGAGCCCCCAGCTCCACGAGGTTGGGAGTCGCCGACCAGGTAAGGGACTAAGAATTAAAGTTTCCCCCTTCACCCCTACTCCACCACCACCACATAAAATCCCTCCAAACTAACTGACTAACATTTATGCAATGATTCTCCCGGTCTCCGGGGAGGAGGCAGCTGCTCCAGACTTTTCAAGCCGCCCGCGCTACCTACCTAATCTACGCTAAAAATCTTCCATTCGGAAATCCGAAAATGTCCGAAATCCGACAAGTGTCTGGTCCCAAGGCTTTCGGATAAAAGGTTGTGCACCTGTACCTGCTTAATATAACGTAGCACTGTTACTCCAATCCTGATTTGTAAATACCAGCCAATTAGTAATGGAGTACTGGAGTGCCAAGAAACTCTCTTTCCACAGATGCTGCCTGAGCGGCTGTGTCTTTCCTATGTTTTCTGGGTTTTTTCCCAGACACCTGGCAACGAACCCGAACGCCCAGGAATGAAGGACATTACAAAGTGTGGTGGACATCACCCGTTGCATCATGGGTACTGACCTCCCCACTGTCCAAGGGATCTACAGGAGATGATGATTCCAAAAGGCAGACAATATCAACAAGGGTCTACACCACCCTGGTCACGCACTCATTTCAGTCCTGTGTGATCAGGACGAAGGTGCAGCAGTCTGAAAACCGTCACCACCAGGTTCAGGAACAACTTCTTCCCAACAACCATCCGGTTCTTGAACACCACAAACACCAACTAAACTATGGACTATGGACACAAAACGCTGGAGTAACTCAGCGTGTCAGGCGGCATCTCTAGAGAAAAGGAATAGGTGACGTTTCGGGTTGTGACCCTTCTTCAGACTATGGACTGTCTTGGATGCACGAGCACTTTGGCCTTCTGCATTAGTATTGGGGTTATTCATTTATTGATTTTTTAATTATTATATGTTATCCGTGAGTATCGTGTTTACAGGCCTGTTGCAAGTAAGAATTTCATTGTTCCATTGTCGGTACATATGACAATTAAACACTCTTACCTCTTGTCTCTGTACTTTTTGGAGTTTCATTTATGGACTAGAAACCTGCGTCACAAATCCCCAGTCCCATTGAGCCCATTGGAACCCAATGAGTCTCAGATAGAAAGCCTATGTAAGCCTATTCTCACCGTGGCTGTGCATAGTCTATTCAATGTGCCTCGGTACACATGACAATACACTAAACTAAATTCTGGAAATCAAGAATACACTATATATTTGGATATAACTCTTCTCAGAGGTAAAACACAACGTTCTGGAATAAACCAGTGGGTCAGAGAACAGCTGTGGAGGGATTGGACAGGTGATATTTCAGGTCGGACGTTCCTTCAGTCTAAGATACAGCAAGGAAATAGTTCCTTTGGCCGGTCGAGTAGACACTGGTCATCCATCACCCGTACACTCTAGGTTTATGTTATTCCACTTTCACATCTGCTTTCCACACTCAAAGGGGCAATTTACAGAGGCCAATTAACTGACAAACCTGCACCTTGTTGGGATGTGGGACAAAACCCGAGCACCCGGAGAAAACCCACGCAGTCACAGGGAAAAGATGCAAACTTCACACAGACAGCCCGAGGTCAGGATCGAACCTGGGCAGCAACTCTACCGCTGAGCCACGGTTCCACCCACAAAGGTGCTCTGGTTTATTCCAATGATGCAAAGACAGGTGGGTGCAGTATGTTGTTGCCTCACTCCCTGCCCCCCCCCCCCCCACCCCCCCCCCCCCCCCCCCCCCCCCCCCCCCCCCCCCCCCTCCCCATTGTAAATGAGCAGTTGAACGTTACAGGAGTTGATGTGAATGTTGGGAGAATCGATTATTGGGAAAATGAGTGTGGGACTGGACTGCTCTGTGATCTCGCATAGACTCGATGGGCTGAATGCCCCCTTGTTTTATCACGTGGCAACATGCTGTGGAACTCCTAATCTCTCTTCAGTCAGCATCCCGTGTGTTTTCTTCCCACTTGATCCCCAGCTAACATCTCTGCACTGTCCCTCCTGGAAGCAGACTACTCTGCATTAACAGCCCTCTATTATACACACGCAGAGATCAGTTCTATTGCATTCAGCATTCAAATGCAAAGAAAACAATCCTTTCCCTAATCCCTGTGGGTGTTTCACTCATGAGACAACTATGAATTGAGGGCTGTTGTTGCAGCTGGCAACCAAATGATGGAAGCCAATTTCAAACCACATCTTACTCTTACAGACCCCGGGTTAGGGTATTACAGTTCACCTATTCTACATATCATCACTCTGAAATAGCTGGGAGCATTGAAAATTATAGAGTCAATATCTTCTGCCTTTCTTCTCTTCCAGACCCTGCCTTCTGGTAACCGCAGCTGAGCCATTTAAAGAAAACAGGTTGAGTTCATGTAACTTCCTTCACAACTTCAAGGGCTCCCAATGTCAGGTTGCCGACTGATGGAGCATATAAATGTCACTGCATTACGTATTCAGTCGATGCAAGACGGGATGAATTTTAGTCCAAAGGTCCCGACTCAGAATATCACGTGTCCATGTTCTTCAGTGATGCTGCCTGACCTGCTGAGTTACTCTAGCACACTATGTGTCTTTTTTTTGTAAACTGAATCTGCAGTTCAATAGTGTTTTATTGTTATATATACCAAACAGAACAATTAAATTCTTAGTTGCTGCAGCACAACAGAATATGTAAACATGGTACACTGTAAACAATATAATAAATGAAAGAAAGTTCACTATATATATATGTGCCTGTGTGTGTGTATGTATGTGCGTATGTTTGTGTGTGTATATATATATATACTGTATATAGATATAAGAAGGGATATGAGCCTGAAAGCCAGTTATCAGGCTCCTATACCTTCTACCTGATGGCATGAAACAAGGAACTGCAGGTACAGCAGGCAGAGAAGAAAGCAAATAGCATGTTGGCTTTCATAACAAGAGGATTTGAGTTTTGGAGCAAGGAGGACCTACTGTAGTTGTACAGGGCTCTGGTGAGATCACACCTGGAGTATATTGTGTGCAATTTTGGTCTCCTAATTTGAGGAAGGACATTCTTGCTATTTAGGGAGTGCAGTCTAGGTTCGCCAGGTTAATTCCCGGGATGGGGGAACTGTCATATGCTGAAAGAATGGATTGACTGGGGTTGTATTCACTGGAATTTAGAAGGATGAGAGGGTATCTTATAGAAACATAAAATTCTTAAGGGATTGAACAGGAAAAATATTCCCAATTTTGGGGGAGTCCAGAACCAGGGGTCACAGTTTAAGAATAAGGGGTGTGCCATTTAGACCGAGAAGAGAACAACGTTTTCACCCAGAGAGTTGTGAATCTGTGGAATTCTCTGCCACAGAAGGCAGTGGAGGCCAATTCGCTGGATGCTTTCAAGAGAAAGTTAGATATAGCTCTTAGGGCTAATGGAATCAAGGAATATGGGGAGAAAGCAGGAAAGGGGTACTGATTTCGGATGATCAGCCACGATCATATTGAATGGTGGTGCTGGCACAAAGGGCCAAATGGCCTAATCCTGCACCTATTTTCTATGTTTCTAAGTGCTGGAGTAACTCAGCAGACCAGGCAGCATCTCTGGAGAAGATGAGGTGAAGTTTCGGGTCGAGACACTTCTTCAGACTGATTGTAGAGGGGGGAAAGAAAGCTGGAAAAGGGGAGAGGCAGGGCAGAGCGTGGCAGCAGGAATTCCTTGTTTACACTAGAATTTTTTTTTCTCTGTGTGACTTCCAAGCAGAGTTTGAATTTGCCATGGAGATAGTTTCCTGAATTAATTGCATTTCTTCTTCTTTACTGGTTGAATGCACACATGAGGCCTCTGCCTCATTGGCCAAGATATGACACGGATGTGGGAGCCCCTGTTTGGAATTCCCCTCCTTCCCGAAAAAGAATGCACAGATGGCTAAAACTAATTGGGTGGAGGTGGGAAGGGAAGATAAGATTTCAGAGGAATGAAAATCCCGTCCATTTATCAAATTCAACGAGCTCAATGTTTGAAATTTGCTTTCAACCTAATCAGGTGCAAAACTGAACTCAACCAATCGCCCAGGCCATGTTGTGTGAACTATCTCAGACACCTGCTGAAGTTTAACTAAACTCTGTACACCCTGTAAATAGTTTGGGTGAACAAGGTAATTCAATATCTTCAAATCTAAGAGGAATCCAAGCAAAATCCATTATTTTGAGTGACCTGAGCCAATTTTGTTGTGGCTTAGACCTGGCAGTTATGTCTGTCAAGACTTTCCATTGCTGGGGAAAATGCAAAGACTAGATTTACCGTAAGAGCAGAGAATGATTTGAGTTTTATGATTAAATACATAACTGATATGGGGTGGAGTGAGTGATTACTTGATTGATTGAAAGACACAGCCTGGAGACAGGCTCTTCATCCCACCAAGACCACGTTGATGATCGATCACTTTTTTCACACTCATTCTAAGTTATCCCACTTTCTCATCCACTTTTTTTTTCGTGTCATCACACAGCTGTTTTCCAATAGTGAGCAAATGTTAGTGCCATATCGTTGGCCTCTGCAAGGCCCTTTACAGTGCATGTGTCATGCAGCATGTCACAGCTCAGGAGATGTTCTATAGTCTGGAGGCCCCATCTTCAGTATATCCCCACTGCACACCACACCACACACTGTATCCATCCACTCACTTCGATTCACCTCACCACACACTGTATCCATCCACTCACTACAATCTCAGGGCAATTTAAAGGTTCAATGTTGCTTTCATTGTCACATGTGCAAATGCAGAGTCAAATTTAGTTTAGTTTGATTCAGACTAGGCGAGGAAACAGGCCGTTCGGCCCACCGAGTCTGCACACTAGTACTATCCTACACACAGAAGGGACAATTTACAATTATACCAAGCCAATTAACCTACTAACCTATACCTCTTTGGAATGTGGGAGGAAGCCAGAGAACCTGGAGAAAACCCACGCGGTCACTAGGAAAACGTACAAACTCCATACAGACAGTACCCGTAGTCAGAATTGAACCCAAGTCTCTAGCGCTGTAAGGCTGCAACTCTGCCGCTGAACCACCCTTACTTACTTTTCTGACTATCCGCCCAATACAGTATTCCAATACTCAAGCACATCCCCGATTAGCAAGTGTACAGAAATAGTCTACTGAGCTCGCATGCAAGAGGCGCCATGTTTTGCCACCATTTTCAAAGTCCAGTCCAGGCTCCAGATCTTATGTGCGGTGCCTGATCCAGGCGAGCCTCAGGCTGCTGCGGGGCCTTCCTCGAAAGCGACGTCCCTCTCCTCGCCCGTTCACCTTTGTGTAGGTCAATTAGCCCACGAACATGCACGTCGTTGGGATGTGGGAGGAAACCTGAGCGCCTGGAGAAAACCCACACTGGTCACAGGGAGAACGAGCAAACTCCGCGCAGACAGCACCCGAGGTTGGGATCAAAGCCGGTTCTCAGGCACAGAGAGGCAGCAGCACTACCAGCTGCACCACTGTGCCGATATGTTGAGTAAAGGGGAATCAGCAACAAGTGGACACAGATTCAAGATCATTGTAAGAAGAACCAAGAGTGAAAGGAAACCTTTCTTCTACACAGCAGGTAGTTACAATCTGAAATACACTGAACTGAATTAATGGCTGGTGGAACAGATATGCTGATAATTGTAACGGAAACATTTGAAGTGCTACACTATTAAAAGCAGGGGGGTTTATAGTTCATTCAAATATATGCCATTGACTGAATGTGCTGAATGCCATCATTTTGTCTCATATCATTCAAAGGCTGAAAGAACCTTGATCTCATTTATCAGTGGATTTGTTTGTTAATATAAACATTTGTTTGTTTATTCACAAAGCCATCTTGTTATCTTGAAGCTGAGGCTTATGTTATCTGGGTGAATGTAGTTAAGATCGCCAGAAGATATACACAAAGTACTGGAGTAACTCAACGGGTCAGGTAGCATCTCTGGAGAAAAGGTATAGGTGACATTTCGGGTCGAGTCTCTTCTTCAGTCCTTGTCATTGTTCGAGGCTCCAATATGATGGTTCCCTCCTCTTCCTTCATCGCCAGCCGCTAGTTTCCACTGGTAAACCCACTGTAGAGTCGTGCAGCACGGACACAGGCCCTTCGGCCCCACTCATCCATGATGGCCAAGATGTCTCATCTACAGTCCCATTTGCTTGCCTTTTGCCCATATCCATTTGAACCACCATTGAAGGGATCTGCAGGAGTCGCTGCCTCAAAAAGGCAGCCAGCATCATCAGAGACCAACACCACCCTGGCCACACTCTCATTTCACTCCTGCCATCAGAAAGAAGGTATACGAGTCTGAAAATTGTAAGGTCCAGGTTTAGGTTCAGGAGCAGCTTCTTCCTGCCAATCATCAGGTTACAACCAGGGGGCACCACACAATGGCAGCCTCGCCAACATGTCTGTCTGTCTTTTCCTCTTTTTCATTGTTATTTTTAGTGTGCTTTAAAAGTTTGTGTTAATGTTTCCCTGGTTTGTTTTATGTGGGGGGTGGGTGGTGGGAATGGGGGAGGGGGTCGGCGGGAACTGTTTTTTCTTCTTACCTTGCTGGAGATGTGATTGATTTCCAGATCGTATCTCCGGTCGCTCTGCGAAATGACATCATGGAGCTGGCGGCGTTGCTCGGGACTGACTTTGAGCCCCACCGTGGGGCGTAGACTTACCATCGGAGCCAATCCCTTGCCTGGGATCGATGCTCCAACTGCTGCCTGCGGATTTCAACATCGCGGAGCTCGCAGTCTCGGGTAGAGATCGAAGTAGGGAAGCTCCAAACGACACGGAGGGTTTCGACCGGCCCCGACCCGGGGGCCGATCACCCGGCACGGGGAGCTGACATCCCCCCCCGATGCAGGAGCTTGATCGCCCTGACGCACGAGGGCCCGCCGCCGGCTACGGGAGCCAAGATCGTTCCGTCAATGGAAGGCTCAACTGGGGGAGAACAAAGTGAAGAGATTGAAGTTCTTTCACCTTCCTCAGTGAGGAATGTGGAGGAGTCACTGTGGTGGATGTTGATGGTAAAATGTATTTTGTGTGTTTCGTTGCTTTTTAATGGTATGACTGTACGGCAAATGAAATTCCTCGTATGTTGCAAAACATACTTGGTTAATAAAGTAATGATGATTATGATGATTATGATTAAGACTATTAGCCTGTTTCCTTTCTCATCGTTACTATTTTGCATATCTTTCATTCATTGTTCTTTATCTCTCCACATCATCGTCTATATCTCTCGTTTCCCTCTCCCCAGACTAGCCTGAAGAATGGTCTCGACCCAAAACATCACCCATTCCTTCTCCCCAGAGATGCTGCCTGTCCCGCTGAGTTGCTCCAGCTTTTGGTGTCTACCTTTGGTTTAAACCAGCACCTGCACACAGGTTATTAAACACTGCAACTTCAAAATAAGCTCCCAATTACATAGACATGGGGGCACTGTTTCTGTTCACCTGTCTGTTGTGCTGCTGCAAGTAAGAATTTAACTGCTCTTTTTCAGGACATGTAACAATAAAACACTCTTGACTCTAAACTCTAGGTTCGAGCTAAACTCTGACTCTAGATAGGGTGGACATCCAGATCCTTTTCCCCCACCAGAGTGGAATAGTAGAGGCGATAGCTTCAAGGTGAGAAAGGAAAAAATGTAAGGAGATTGGGGCGGCACTGTGGCACAACGGCAGAGTTGCTGCCTTACAGCGCCAGAGGCCTGGGTTCGATCCAGACTACAGGTGCTGACTGTGCAGAGTTTGTGCATTCTCCCCGTGACCGCCAGGGTTTTCTCCGGGAGTTCCGGTTTCCTCCCACATTCCAAAGACATATAGGTTTGTAGATTAATTGGCTTCAGTAAGAATTGTAAATAGTCCCTAGTGTGTAGGATAGTGTTAGTGTATGGGGATAGTTAGTTGATGTGGACTCAGTGGGCCGAAGGGCCTGTTTCCATGTTGTTTCTCTAAACTAAACTAAACTAAATGTGCGGGGGAAATTTTCTCCACTTAAGAGTGGTGAGTGTCTGGATCGTGTTGCCAGGGGTGGTGGAGGAGACAGACATGATAGGAGTATTTAGGTAGCTTTTAAATTGGCACATGGTTATGGAGGGAATGGAGGGATATGCATCATGTGCAGGCAGAGGCGATTACATTAACTTGTCATCATGTGAGCGGCTGGGCTTGTACACTCTGGAGTTTAGAAGGATGAGAGGGGATCTCATTGATATATATAAGATTGTTAAGGTACACAAAAATGCTGGAGAAACTCAGCGGGTGCAGCAGCATCTATGGAATGAAGGAAATAGGCAACATTTCGGCCCGAAACATTGCCTATTTCCGTCGCTCCATAGATGCTGCTGCACCCGCTGAGTTTCTCCAGCATTTTTGTGTACCTTCGATTTTCCAGCATCTGCAGTTCCTTCTTAAACAAACAAGATTGTTAAGGGTTTGGACATGCTAGAAGCAGGAAACATGTTCCCGATGTTGGGGGAATCCAGACCCAGGGGCCACAGTTTAATAATGAGAAAGCCATTTAGAACGGAGACAAGGAAACACTTTTTCTCACAGAGAGTTGTGAGTCTGTGGAATGCTCTGCCTCAGAGGGCGGTGGAGGCAGGTTCTCTGGATGCTTTCAAGAGAGAGCTAGCTAGGACTCTTAAAAATAGCGGAGTAAGGGGATTTGGGGAGAAGGCAGGAACGGGGTACTGATTGGGGATGATCAGCCAAGACCACATTAAATGGCAGTGCTGGCTCGAAGGGCCGAATGGCCTACTCCTGCACCTATTGTCTATTGTCTATTGGTTCAAGAGATATTGTGGGGCAAGGGTTCTGTGCTGTACTGTTTACTGTTCTATTTTCTTATGTTATTTTGATTTAATGTGGCCTTATCACTGCACTAACATGCCCCGATGTTATATAACACACCAACTGATAACCACCGTCAGCCAAGCAGTTGAAGGCAGAGTGAAGTTAATGGAAGGACTCAATGCAAATAGAACCAATAAGCTATTTACTGAAACTACTTCAAAAGACTTTTGAACTGCAGCAAAGAAATTGGGTAACTAAAACTTCTCCTTGTGAATAAAGATTCTTCCACCAGGAAATAGCAGTGAGCGGAAAATAGACATGGTTTGCAGGTTAATTGGCTTAGGTAAAAATTGTAAATTGTCCCAAGTGTGTAAGGATAGAGTACAGGGATCGCTGGTCGGCATGGACTCGGTGGGCCGAAAGGCCTGTTTCCACGCTGTATCCCAAAACAGAACTAAACATAGATTACAAAGATTCAGAGAGCACAAAGCAAGGCATTCAGCTGAATTGGTGCCAGGAAGCTTTTGATCCATCCAGCACTATCAATTAATTAGTTTTCTAGACAATATGGTGAGTGAAGGATAGTTGGATGATTCAAGTTGTAGTGATCAAAATCAATTGTGGGAGCTTCCAGCAGCCTTGTTAGAGATGTCTGGTCACCTGTGTGCTGGTGAATAAGGATATCTTCTCAACACATCCAATACTGATTGAACTTCACGTGTCATTGCCGTATCGAACCTTGAGTTAATGTCCACTAGTCGGAGAAAGCCAGGCTTGTTCTTGCAGATAGGTTCTCCCACATTCTAAACAGCTACTTCCACAGAAGCCTCCTATTAAATGAAATTACGCAGCCCCTTCCCATTCCCAGAGACGTTGAGAGATTGTGAAAATGGAAAGGAAAATCCCTGATCATCCGGTCTGGCAGAATGACTATCTGGACATCACCCCTCTGCCCTTTCAATCCAGGTGAAGGGTCTCAACTGATTTTCTCCAGCTCGAGACTCCAGCTTCTGCAGTCGCAGTGTCAACCATTTTGTTATCCATCCCATTTTACCCCTCTGGAGAGAAGGAATGGGTGACGTTTTGGGTCAAAACCCTTTTTCAGAAGCAGTCTGAAGAAGCTTCTCGACCTGAAACATCACCCGTTCCTTCTCTCCAGAGATGCTGCCTGTCCCGCTGAGTTACTCCAGCATTTTGTGTCTATCTTTGATGTAAACCAGCACCTGCAGTTCCTTGCTACACATTTTACTCCTCAGTGGTTGAATAGACACTTTAGAGACCACAGCAATAAAGACAGCAGATTAATTTCCTGATATGAATTTGTTACATCAGTCCAACAGTATTGGGGTCACTATTACTGATATTTAACTTTTTGCTTGAGATTTGAACTTTCAATTCTCTGGATTAAAAATCCAGTAATTTAATCACTAGGCTTTCAACAACAAAGCTATCTTGTACTATGTGCCATCCATGAATATTTCTTCTCACCGTAAAGGGCCTGTCCCACTTTCATGGCCTAATTCACAACCTTTTTTACTCGTGGACATTTTTCATCAGGCTAGAAAAAACGCCCCGACCTACTTGATGCCACACGTACCTACGACTAGCATCACGGCCTACCTACGACCTACCTACGGCCTCCTATGACCTCGTGATGACCATGCTGCGAGTATGAGTCAAGGGCAAACTCAGCAGAGGTCGTGAATTAGGTCGTGAAAGTGGGACAGGTCATTCACATAGCTCCAGCTAGTTATTTAACAGCAACTGGTCAGTCAAGGGTTAATAATCCTTACACTGTAAAGTGACTCCACTTGTTAGCACTTAATGTAGCACCAAAGAAACAGACCCCATCTTTCCCAATGAACCGACCAGCTCACATTCTTACAGCATTCTCACATTCAGTTTTCGTTCTCTTAAAGCAAGATAACTTTGCTGGGACTCTCTATCATTCACTGCGGCAGAATTCTTTCAGACTCTTAAGAATGTTATCAGTACATTGAGAGGCCTCTTCAGATACTGGGCCTGTTTCCTGAATCTCACCTGAATCTTTGTCCTCATCATGTTTTTTTTGAGAGAATTTCAACCCACCAAAAACAGCAAGGCAGAACACACAGAGTTCCCAAACTGGCAGACAAGGAATCAGTTCAATGAGGCAAAGGCACGGGGGGGGGGGGGGGGGGGGGGGGGGAGATAAAATAGTATTCAACATTGTGTACAGCTAGGCTCTGCTGAAATGGGATACTTAAGAAGAGGTCACAAGGGCTTCACACAAAAAGTCTCTTCATGGGACCGGCCCCTTATAAGATAACCTGACTGTGTCTGGCAATCTTATTCCTTGTGGTATGTGGAGTATTTCCAGTTAAGCTCTGTTACAATGACAGTCGAGATTTTCTGTGTCAAAAAAACAAGAAATAGGGCTCAACTCAATTTGCCAATCTGAGTGCACTGCATTGATTCATTATAAAAGAGAGGCAATCTTACCCGCAACTTAAGTTTGGCTCGTTCAGTTCTTTCCACAAGACTTTTCAAATCAAGTTCTAGAACAGAGGGTAAACTGTTGACCACCTGTGCATTCCAGGCCACATAGATAGATGGAGTTGCGTTTCCATCTTTCCTGTAATGGGCGACTTTACTTAAATGGAAGATATGGGGAAAGACTGCCATGCAAGATTACCTTTTATGATATTAGTCGGCCTTAAATTTTGTTCCAGAATTAATATTTGCACCATATCAGGGCATTTTCTAGTCTGTATCTATCGGTGCTTGGTAAAAATCTGGTATTTTCAGTTCTTAAAATCTTCATAGAAGAAACAAATTGATATTCATTTTGTTTGAAATACAAGTAAATTGAAATTGTGATAACAACAATTAAAGACGACTTCAGTCTTTCACTTCTCAGCAAATCCTTTCTTTTCGTCGATGTAATTAGATTGCAGGAAAGGCCCTTTGTCCCACAATGTCTGAAGATTAGTTTAGAGATACAGCATGGAATCAGGCCCTTCACCCTCCGAGCCCATGCTGACCTTCGATCATCCGTTCACACTAGTTATCCCACGCCCTACATTTGGGGCCATTTACAAATAACCTGCACGTCTGTAAGTTATTTGGCCTCTGTAAATTGCCCCTAATGTAGGAGCACCCAGAGGAAACCCACACGGTCACAAGGGGATCATGCAATCTCCACGCAGACAGCAGCCGAGGTCGGGATCGAACCCGGGTCTCTGGCACATCTGAGATCCACCACATGTGCCACTGCACCACCCTGTCTGTGCGTAACATGATGCCACTGTAAACTAATCTCATCTACCTTGTACATGATCCATACCCCTCCATTCCCTGCATATCCATGTGCCTGTCTAAACGACTCTTGAACATCACGATGGTATCTGCCTCCAACAGCACCCAGGCAGCGCTTTCCAGGCACCCACCACTCTCTGTGTAATGGCATCAAAGGTTACGGGGAGAAGGCAGGAGAATGGGGTTGAGAGGGAAAAATAGATTAGCCACAATTGAATGGCAGGGAGACTCGATGAACCGAATGGCATAATTCTGTTCCTATGCCTTCATTTCTTATGTGGAACACCCAAAGATTATTAAGCATTAAAGCATGGGAGCATAAATAAATGTACTTTGAACTTAAATTCCCCTCCAAATGTTAATATCTGTGTATGCCACTTTAAGAATTCAAAACGTACCTTTGGATCGCTAATGGATTTTTTTTTTTGTTTAAGCAGAGATTTGCAATAATGGGGTTCAGAGTAAAACTGAATGTTTTTGGTGATGGCTTCTCACCTCTTGATTATATTGCTTTTAGAAGTCGGATTGCTGTTTTAAATCTTCAATCATTCAGAACACTTATTGATAGTCACTCTTCTGCGGGTTTGAAGAATTGTCCTGGCCCAAAACGTTGCCCATCCATGTTCGCCAGTGATGCTGTCTGACCCACTGAGTTACTGCAGAACTTTGTGTATCTTACGTAGAGGCCTGTCCAAAAGTTCAAACACAGACTGGGCGATCGTTTCGCGAAACACCTTCACTCAGCCCGTGTGAACCAACCTCATCTCCCTACTGGACACTAATTCTCCTTCCCATTCCTACACAGTCATCGGTCTCCTTCATTGTCAGAGTGAGGCATTTCATATTTCGCTTGGGCAGCTTACAGCCCAGTGGTATGAATATTGATTTCTCTCACTTCAGGTAGCCCTGGCATTCCCCCTTTCTCTATTCCTCCCCCACCCAAGTCGCACAAGCTTCTCATTTTCACCCTACAAACAGCTATCAATGGCCTGTTTCCTTTACCATCGTTACTTTTTTGCTTATCGTTCATTCATTGTTCTTTATCTCTCCACATCACCGTCCATATCTCTTGTTTCACTTATCCCTAGCCAGTCTGAAGAAGGGTCTCGATCCGAAACGTCACCCATTCCTCCTCTCCAGACCTATCCCGCTGAGTTACTCCAGCTTTTTGTGTCTATCTTGGGCCTATACGATTAGTACGGGTGTCAGAGGTTATGGGGGGAAGGCAGGAGAATAGGGTTGGGAGGGAGAGATAGATCAGCCATGATTGAATGGCGGAGTAGACTTGATGGGCCAAATGGCCTAATTCTACTCCTATCCCTTATGACCTTATGGGAATACATTATTAGAATAATGGCACGATCTTCAGTGGGTGGGGATTTTGTTGCAGATGTTGATACAAGGCTTGCTGGAGATGTACATAACTCTCTTTAAATACATTGCATGTCGGGGCAAGCCTGTTCCTGCTCCTATATTATTTTTTGTGTTAACACAGAGAAGAATTAATACACAAAGCATAACAACGGTGAAAAGCTGAATAGTGAAAGGCGTGGATAGAGTAGACGGGGAAGATGTTTCCACCAGTGGGAAAGTCTAGGACCAGGGGGGCAACTGCCTCAGGATAAAAGGACATACCTTCAGAAAGGAACCGAGGTGGAATTGCTTTAGTCAGAGGGTGGTGAATCTACGAAATTCATTGCCACAGACGGCCAAGTAGTTGGGTATTTTTTAAACAGATAATGATAGGTTCATCTAAGACTGCACGAAATTGCAGGGAGTTGTGGACGCAGCCCAGACCATCACACAAACCAACCTCCCTTCCACTGACTCTATTTATACCTCGTGCTACCTCGGCAAGGCCAGCAGCATAACCAAGGATCCTGGCCACTCCCTCATCTCCCCTCTCCCATCAGGCAAAAGGTGTAGATGTGTGAAAACACACACCTCAAGATTCAGGGACTGTTTCTTTCCAGCTGTTATCAGGCAACTGAATCATCCTACCACAACCAGAGAACAGTCCTGAACTGCTATCATCCACCTCATTGGAGACCCACGGACTATCCTTGATCGGACTTTGCTGGCTTTACCTTGTACTAAATGCCATTCCCTTATCATGTATCTATACACCGTAAATGGCTCGATTGTAATCATGTACTGTCTTTCCGCTGACTGGATAGCACGCAACAAAAAACTTTTCACTGTACCTCGGCACGATGAAAAACTAAACATGTCTGCAAACCGTGCAAACTATACTCAAGCTTGTTGCAGAATTTTCATTCAAGAATCCTTTGTGCGTCCATTACTGTGATTTTGTGACGTGCAGTGAAATTAACTTTCTAGCAGCGGAACACTCAATACACAATAACAAATGTAACACAAAACATCCACCACAGCATTCATCACAGTGGTGGAAGGCACAAAGTTTAGTCAGTCCTCCTCCATGCGAGGGATCCCGCTCCGGATAAAAAGCCCCCGCTGCGCCCGTGGTTAGAAGCACCGCAGTCTGCGGCTTCTAGATGATGTAGGCCTTGGGCCGGCGGTCGGAGCTCTTCTCCTCCGGGGTCCCCAACGAGGGATCCCAGGCTCTGGACACCGCGCCAGCTGGAAGTTCCGCTGCAATCTCCGCAGACGGCAGCTTCAGGCTGCGGGCCAGCGATCCCAGGCGAGGGCTCGCCCGCTCCTCGATGAAAAGCTCACGCTGCGCCCGCTGCTGAAGTTTCGGGCCCGTCTCCGGGAAAGGCCGCACCAATCCTTGGTGTTAGGCTGCGAGGGAGGCGACATGGAAGAAGTCGCCTCTCCGTGGAGGAGGCGACCGAAAACGGTTCCCCCCTCACCCACCCTCACCCCACCACATAAGACACACTGGGAGACATTAAATCACACATTTGGACATACTAAAAAAGCAAAAAAAGTAGAATTGACTAACACGCTGCTGGCAGGGCAGCCGTTTCGCAGCCCCCCCACCACTGCAAGTTAATTTCACTGCACTTCATTGTGTATGTGATGAATAAATCTGACTATTGACCGTCAATTTGTACTCTTGGACTATTTGCTTGCAAGTAATCCTGGAAACAGATTAATCCTTGTTGTCCCCTCTCTCTGATATCTTTCACCGTCGATCAGCAACAAACAGCCAAGGGACAGAGGGGCAAGATAGAAGACAGAGAGAAACGATTAAAAAGAGAGAAGCAAGGAGATCAAAGAATTGAAAGCACAGCCTGGAAGATAAGACGTTTCTGATAATAACACTTGCTGTCTGTTGCAGCTTTTAAGTGTCTATATCTTGCTATGATAAGTGTGTCAGAACAGTGGACCAGATGGAATCCACAGCAAGATTACAGACTCACAGTAGAATAAGACAAAATAAACAGTAAGAATGCAGATAACCACAGCTAGAGGGGGAGGAGATCGCTTGGCAAAAGTGTAAAGGTAAAAGCATGTACAGGATTCTTTTTTGCTTCAACTTTATGTAAAATAGTTGAGTCTTGGAGTAACACAGCAGGGAAACAGGCCTTTTGGCCCGACTCATCCATGCTGGCCGAGGTGCCCCGTCTAAGATAATCCCATTTGCCAGCAAAATGGAATATTTTTTATTGAGTTCGATTTTTGAGATACAGGTACGTAAGCCTACCAAGTCTGCGTTGACCAGCAAACACACCGTAAGCAAGCTCCATCCTACACACTAAGGACAATTTTGCATGTCTTTGGAATTTGGGAGGAAACCCGGAGCACCCGGAGAAAACACATGGTCACAGGGAGAATGTACAAGCTCCGTGCAGGCAGCACCTGTAGTCAGGATCGAACCCGGGTCTCTGGTGCTGTAAGGCAGCAACTCTACCGCTGTGCCACAATGTCACTACACCCTTCTGAACTGCTTATATCCATACAGGTATCCAAATGTCTTTTAAATGTTGTTCTTGTACCCAACAGTCAAAACATAAACATATAGATAATCCACTTAAAGTACTTTGGTCTTTACTTTAGACTTTGGAGATACAGCGCAGAAACAGGCCCACCAAGTCCGCGCCGACCAGTGATTTGATTTGATTAAACTTTATTGTCATTGCACAAATACGAGTGCAGGTACAACAAAATGCAGTTTAGCATCTAGTCAGAGTGCATGGTAGTAAAAAATACTGGTTAAAATAATATGTGCAATGTGGATGAATTAAACTAGTACATAGGCAAATGAATATATACAGATAAAAGAGTATATCACCCCATACACTAACACTATCCGACACACTAGGGACAATTTACAATTTTGCCAAAGCCAAATAACCTGTAGGTCTGTAGAGCACCCGGAGAAAGTCCACGCGGTCACGGGGAGAACGTACAAACTCCATACAGACAGCACCCGTAGTCGGGATCGAACCCGGGTCTCTGGCGCTGTGAGGCAGCAGCTCTACCACTGCGCCACCGTGCGACCCTTGATACTTGACATAAATAGTTAATGCTTATCAATGCAATAGATCCCTATTGCGAACAGCAGAGTGATTCCTGATAGAAGCCACATGATTTCCACCTCTGTTATTAAAGACCAAAAATCCAATTTGGCAACAACACCTGGCATAACTTTGACATTTTTGGCATTTGAGTGGTCCGGCTGGGAGCTTTGGAAACTGCAGCAAAACTCAGCCAAAAGAGAAAAAACTACCAAGCTATTCAAAAGGTTGCCTGAAAAATTAACTCTGGATTTTCTCCACTGAAGTTGAGTCAGGAGCGTTGAACCCCGCTGGAATTGTATCTTGCTACCAAGCGCAGCCTAGATCTAAATCCGTTAAGTCTCTTCCAGCACCTCAGCTCTTTTGCTTAACTGGGCACAGGGGAAGGTGTGTTCAAGAGTCAAGAGTCAAGAGTCAATTTAATTGTCATTTGGACCCCTGGAGGTCCAAACGAAATGCCGTTTCTGCAGCCATACATTACACACAAATAGACCCCAGACACAACATAATTACATTTAACATAAACATCCATCACATAACTGTGATGGAAGGCCAAAAAAAACTTATCTCTCCACTGCACTCTCCCCCCCCCGATGTCAGAGTCAAAGTCAAAGCCCCCGGCTGGCGATGGCGATTGTCCCGCGGCCATTAAAGCCACGCCGGGTGGTGCGAGGTCGCACACCGGGTCTTGATGTTGGAGCCCCTGGTGTGCGCTCGTAAAGTCCCGCGGCCGTTCCAGCCGCGCGGGGCAGTGATGTCAGGCCCCGCTCCAGGAGCTCTTCGACCCCGCAACTCGGGCGGGGGAAGTCGCCGTTGAGGAGCCCCGAAAAGCGGTCTCCCTCCAGGGAGCCGCGCGGGGTCGTCCGAGCCGTCCGCAGACCCGCAGTAGCAGCCTCCGACTCAGCAGCAGCAGCAGCAGCAGCAGCGGCAGCAACGCTCCTCCACCGCTCCACCCGCTCCGGTCTCGGCCAGCTCCACGACGGCAACGATGTTGATGGCTCTGCCTCTGAATGTCTCTCACCTGTTTGTGTTTTAATGTTATTATTGATACCATTGCGATCAAAGTGGGTTAAACTATTAAGGGCTGCACGGTGGCATCAGAGGCCCGGGTTCGATCCTGACCTCTGGTGTTATCTGTACAGAGTGTGTATGTTCTCCCAGTGACTGTGTGGGTTTTCTCCATGTGCTCTGGTTTCCCACTACATCTCAAAGACGCGCGGGTTTGTAGGTTAATTGGCTTCTGCAAATTGGCCCCGGTGTGTGTATGAAAGAGGGATAATTTACAACTTTTGTGAACATGCTGCATCTCCAAACTAAATTCAAAGGACAGAAGATTGAGAACCAGCTCAAAAAGCTGCTGAAGGAGTTTGTATCTGGGGACCTAAAACTCTAAACAATTGCATTCACAGGTTCCTGAAATAGATTCATTAGCTCTGAGTTTTTTATGGTTTTAGTATTAGAGATACAGTGTCAAAGTGGGCTCTTCGGCCCACCGAGTCCGTGCCGACTAGCGATCACCCGTACACTAGTTCTATCCTACACAGCAGGGACAATTTAGAGAGGCCAATTAACCTACAAACCTGCAGGTCTTTGGAATGTGGGGGGGGAAATCGGAGCACCCAGAGAAAACCCACGTGGTCACTGGGAGAATGTACAAATTCCGTACAGACAACACCCACAGCCAGGATCGAACCTGGGCCTCTGGCATTGTGAGGCAGCAACTCTACCACTTCACCACCGTGCCACCCATTTTGTCAGCAGAATCAAAGCGAGCCAAGTTGTTCGAACAGTTGTGTAGGAAGGAACTGCAGATGCTGGTGATGGCCAAAGATGGACACAAAGCGCTGGAGTAACTCAGTGGGACAGGCAACATCTCTGGAGGAAAAGGATGGGTGACGTTTCGGGTCGGAACCCTTTGTGGTTTTATTGTTTACATTTCTCACTTACAAATTTTAATTGGATTCAGATTTAAACGGCCCACATCATTCTGATCTCACTTTGTTGTATTTAATTGTGTAAACACTTTGAGCAGGTTGGAGATTTTTGTGGTATTACGCACCTTCTCAAGTAACTGCTGCTCCATGGCACAAGAACATTGCCCCAAGCAGCTGCACCTTATCTCACTGCTCCTCGCTTTCATATTATGTTTACCATCAAGTTAAATCCCCTTGATGTCACCCAGCCGAGTCTATTAATCGCCCTCGTGTGGAGGCTGTTGTGCACTGGTACGTCCCCTCTCCCCAGCCTCCTTCTTCCTACCACTTCCTTTTACTTGGCTCAGCGTCCTGCAGCCAACTCTGAGAGTGCCCGAAGAACTGGAAATCTTCCACAACAGGAGCCTGAAATTCCAGCCTAGAAACCCCCTCAGGCCAAGAGCCGAGGAAGAGAAACCCAGAACATGCTGTCCAAGTCTTGAAGAGATGATACATTTATCTTGGCATCAAGTGTGGACGAAAGAACTGCAGATGTTGGATAAAATCGACGGTAGGCACACAATGCTGGAGTAACTCAGAGGGTGAAGCAGCATCTATGGAGAGATGGAATGGGTGAGGTTTCGGGTCGAGACCTTCTCTCCATAGATGCTGCCTCACCCGCTGGGTTACTCCAGCATTTTGTGTCTATCTTGGCATCAGGTTCGGCATGGGCATCGCGGACCAAAGGGCCTGTTCCTGTGCTGCAATGTTCTACATTCGATGAGGAGATGGAACATTCAAGGGAGATGGGGGGGTGAGGGGGGAGTCACTGACGAGCAGAGTGGTGCAGCTGGTAGAGCTGCTGCCTCACACCACATCCTGACCTCAGGTGCATGTTCTCCCCCCGACTGCGTGGGTCTTCTCCAGGTGCTCTGGTTTCCTCCCACATCCCAAAGACGTGCACGCGTGCAGGTTAATTGGCCTCTATAAATTGTCCTTAATGTGTAGGGAGTGGATGCAAAAATGGGATAACATAGAACAGGTGTGAACGGGTGATCAATGGTCAGTGTGGGCTCGGCGGGCCGAAGGGCCTGTTTCCATGCTGTGCGTTTAAATCAATTCAATCAATCAAAATGTTTTTTTTTCTTTCACATTTTGTGTTCAGTTAGTTAACTTTTTTCACATGTAAGCCCAAATCTTTACTCTATATCTCAAAAGTTTTAGTCCTGATGTGAATTTTAAATTTCTGTTACCCAACCTAAATAAATTGTGCTTCTGTGGAGTAATGCTGAAATCTTAGTTCAAAACCTCACATTTAACGAATTACTGCACCTTCCCCATCCATTCTACCTATTATTAAACTGATGAAACAATAAAGACCAAGTGCAGCACAATGGAGCAGCTGGTCGAGTTGCTGCCCCACAAGATCAGAGACCCAGGTTGCTGTCTGTACGGAGTTTGCACGTTCAGGTTTGACGTGCAGGTTTGTAGGTTAATTGGCTTCTGTAAATTGCCCCGAGTGCGTATGATGAAAAAATGGGATAACACAGACTTGGTGAACGGGTGATCGATGGTTATCGTGGACTCGGAGGGCCGAAGGGCCTGTCTCCATGCTGCATAACCCACAGGTGTCAGGGGTTACGGGGAGAAGGCAGGAGAATGGGATTAGGAGGGAGAGATAGATCAGCCATGAGTGAATGGTGGAGTAAACTTGATGGGCCGAATGATCTAATTCTACTCCTGTCACTTATTACGATCGCTAAAAGTAAAACTAAACCGTAACTAAAGACACTAGTTGGATTTTGAGGCTGTAACTGAAGGCAAGGTGGGTGGTGGCGGGGGGTTGCTTTCTTGATTGGAGGTTTGTGGCCAGTGGTGTACCACAGGATTGTTGCTGGGACCCGAGATGTCACCGATGTACATTAATGTCTCGCATGTGAATGCAGGAGGTATGATTAGTAAGCTCGCACATGACAGCAAGATTGGCGGTGTTGTAGTGTGGAGAGATGTGTTCGGTTTCTGCATGATAGTCGGGTGGAGCAACTGGAGATGGAATTTAATCCTGACATGTGCAGCGATGCATTTAGTGAGGTCTAGAAACGGGAGAACGTTGACAGTAAACAGTCGGGTGCTAGGGGGTAGTGATTTATAGATGAACATTTGTGTACAAGCCCATTCATTTCTGAAAGTGGCAGTACAGGTAGACAGGGGAGCCAAGAAACCACATGGGCTGCTTGCCTTCATCAACGGTGGTACAGAATATAAGAGCAGGGACATCATAAGACATAGACGCAGAATTAGGCCATTCAGCCCATCAAATTTACTCCGTCATTCAATCACGGCTGCTATTTGTTTTCTCTCAGCCCCATTCTCCTGCCTTTACCCCTGTAATTATTGCCTGCCTTACTAATCAAGAATCTATCGATCTCCGCTTTAAAAATACCCAATGACCTGGCCTCCACAATCAACTGTGGCAATGAATTCCACAGATTCACCACCCTCTGGTTGAAGAGCTTCCTCCTCTTCTCCATTCTCAAGGTACGTCCTTTTATTCTGTGGCTGTGTCCTCTGGTCTTAGACTCTCCCACTAGTGGAAACATCCTCTCCACATCCACTCTATCAAGATCTCTCTGTTTCTTTGCCTATCCATTGTTGTCCTCTGTTCAGCCTTGGAGTCACATCATTTCAAAGTGGCCTCTTGGATTGCCAGCCTCGCCTCTGTGGTGTCCATTGACAACGCCCAGAGGATTGTCGGCTGCCCTCTCCTTACCTTGGAGGACTTACACAGTTCCCGCTGCACCAAAAAATCCCAGAGCATCATAAAGGACATTTCCCACCCCGGACACTCCCTGTTTGAACTGTTGCCGTCAGGCAGACGGTACAGATCTACAAGGACAAGGACGAACAGACTAAAAAACAGTTTTTACCCCACTGCTATAAAAGCACTAAATGTAGCCGCCAAGGAACGCAGGGGCGAGACAAACTAAGGGACTGTGGTACACTGTGAAATCGACAGAAGGATGGAGGGTTGGGTGTTTATGCGTGCTATTTTCGTGATATTTATTTAGTTGTTTATCATTTAATATTTTACCTTGTATGTATCGTTAGCTTTTAGAAATGTTTGAATGGTGCACTGACTGGCTGACATTTTTAAATTTCGTTGTACATGGCTCATGTTACAATGACAATAAAGAAACTATTCTATATTCTATTCTATTCTTTGCTCTCCTTATCAGAAGATTATGGATTCAAAGTCCCGGCCAATACCCACTGCACTATCGAAGTTGCCCCATCAATGTAATATTGACGAATACTGCAGAGGGAATACCTTACACATAAGATGCTAAACCAGGGCTTCTTCAACTTTCTTGTGTAGATGTAGATTATCTTATGGCATTAAGTTGTCTGAAGAAGGGTTCCGACCACATTCTCCAGAGATGCTACCTGGCCCGCTGAGTTACTCCAGCACAACTTCATTCACGACAGTTGAATAAAGCTCGAGTTCACTTTTTGGTCAAGAAATTAATGACAATTATTAACTTAACTGAACAGGAAATGGTTTTACACAAAGTAGGGTAGTCTTGCATTAGAGTTAAGGCTAGGAAATCATGGCAATATGCTGTTTATTGCATGTAACGTCAAATGACACGACACATTGAAGTAACAGGTATGAATAACAGTGTGTGAAATCCAACAGTCATGTGCGTTGTCTTTCTAAGAAATATCTTTAACAAAGACGAGGCCAGCACAGTGGCAAGGCCGGTAGAGCCGCTGCCTCACAACGCCGGCGACCCAAGTTAGATCCTGACCTTGGGTGCTGTATGCGTGGAGTTTTCACGTTGTCCCAGTGATCGTGTGGGTTTCCTCTAGGTGCTCCGGTTTCCTCCAACATTCCAAAGGCGTGTGTGTCTCTAGTTTAATTTGCCTCTATAAAATTGTCCCTAATGTGTCGGGAAAGTGGGATAACGTAGAACTAGTGTGAACGTGTGATCAATGGCCGGCATTGACACGGTGGGCTGAAGGGCCTGTTTCCATGCAGTATCTGTAAATTAAACTAAACTAAATTAAACTAAACTAAACTACTAAGTGTACAAATAGGTTAACTGGCTTCTGTAAATTGTAAATTGTACCTAGTGTGTAGAACAATGGGAGTGTACGGGGTGATCGCTGGTTGGCACAGACCTGGTAGGCCGAAGGGCCTGTTTCTACACTGCAGTCTAAAAAATCTACTCCAAGATGTCCTAAAAAGGAGACAGGCACTCTAATATCTCTTGGCACACCTGCCCGTTTGACTGAACAATCGAGCTCCAGTGCCAAATTTAGTATTTATGCTGTTTCACAAGTATGCATTAATACCATGGTGTGTGGATCAGTATGTTTGCCAGACAAAGTTTCCCCTTGAGCGATATTCACAGAGGATGGTAAACAGAGCGTTCATTTATTAAAGTCAAATAAGCATCCAACATTATAAATTGCTTCATATTTCCAATGCATGAAAGGTTGTTGCACAAACTGCCAATAACCATCACACAATCCAAGCTCCCTTCCATTGGCAGTTCACGCTGCCTCGGCAAGGCCACCAGAATAATCAAGGATCAGTCTCACCCCGGGTCTCTCCCTCTTCTTCCCTCTCCCATCAGGCAAGAGGTACAGATGTGTGTGAAAACGCACAGCTCCAGATTCAGGGACAGTTTCTTTAAAGCTGTTATCAGGTATCAGAACCACCCTAACAACAACCCGAGAGCAGTCCTGAGCTACTATCTAACTCACTGGAGACCCTCGGACTATCTTTAATCACTTTACAGGACTTTATTTTGCACTAAACGTCATTCCATTCATTATGTATCTATGCACTGTGGACGGCTCGATTGTAATCATGTATAGTCTTTCCGCTCATTGGTTAGTACGGAATAAAAGCTTTTCACTGTACCTTTGGTACATGTGACAATGAACTAAACCAAACTGGACTATATATAGTTCGTCATTGGAATGTTATTTCTCAGAGTAACATCATTCCAGGCCAATAAAGACTGATGTAAAAGAAAAGATGGTGACGCAAAGAACTATAGATGTTGGAATCTTGAGCAAAACACTCGATGGAACTCAGTGGTTCGGGAAACATCTGTGGAGGAAGTGGGCAAGTGACCTGCCGGGTGAAGACTGATAGTAGTAGCAGAGAGAAAGCTGGAAAAGAGAGGTGGGGGCGGCAGGCCCAAGACTGACAAGTGATAGGTGGATGCAGGAGAGGTTTGGCAGATGTGTGAAGTAAGTGACAAGAGAGTGCAGGTGAAAAGGAGACAAAAGGGTGTTGGATCAGAAGTGGAGTGAAATGGAATGCTAGATGGAGGTTTATAGGTGGAAGGAGAGGGGGGGGGGGAGGAGAACAAGGGGGTATAAAATGGAAATGATGACAAGGGGGTGGGAATGACTGCGTGAATGATGGGATACGAGCAGGGTGCCTGGAGGGGGTGGGAGATAGTGGGAGAAAATTGGGCCGCACGGTGGCGCAGCGGTAGAGTTGCTGCCTTAAAATGCCAGAGACCCAGGTTCGATCCCGATTACGGGTGCCGTCTGTACGGCATTTGTACATTCTCTCCATGACCCGCATGGTTTTTCTCCGGGACTCCGGTTTTCTCCCACATTCCAAAGACGTACAGGTTTGTAGACTAATTGGCTAGGTGTAGTTATAAATTGTCCCTAGTGTGTGTAGGATAGTGTTAATGTGCGGGGGGTCGCTGGGTGGCATGGACTCAGTGGGCTGAGTGGCCTGTTTCCGCACTGTATCTCTAAATTAAACTTAACGGATGCCCGCCAGGGTGATCAGCGGGCGGGGACGTACGAGGAAATGAGTGGGTTGGGGAGGGCATTACTTTAAATTGGAGAATACAATGCTTACACTGTTGGGTTACAAGCCACCCAAGTGGAGAATGGGTTACTGTTCCTCCAGCTCCTTCAAGACCTCAACTTGGAGGCAATGAAGTATTGACGCATCCTTTGTTGTATTGCAGCAAATGGGTAACTGAATATCACACAGCTAACTCCTACAAGCAGCAATGCAATAAATCTAGTTCATTTATTTCAGTAACTTTGACTGAGCAAGTAAAAATTGACTAAGATGTTAAGCAGAAGTCCCCTGGACTCTTTCAAAAGGCCCTACTAAAATGTAACCAGTGATTTAAGGTTTAGTTTATTATCTCACTCAACATTCTGTGTCTGCAGAAAAGGATTAGATGATGTTTCGGGTCGAGACCTTCGTCAGACTCACTGACCCGCTGAGTTACAGCGACAGATAGCACAATGGGCTAAGAGTTCGGCTGGCGACCGGAAGGTAGCCGGTTCAAATCCCGCTTGGAGTGCATACTGTCGTTGTGTCCTTGGGCAAGACACTTCACCCACCTTTGCCTGTAATGGAATGTACGGCGGCAGGCGCGGGCACACCGCGACGCCCTGTGTCTCCCTTTCAAGGGAGATGCTAAAAATGCATTTCGTTGTCTCTGTACTGTACACTGACAATGACAATAAATTGAATCATTTCATTTCATTTCATTTTTTTTTTTTTTACTCCAGCATTTTGTGTCTATCTTCGGTGTAAAAACCAGCATCTGCAGTTCCTTCCTGCATAGACTGCATCTGCAGCAGTGCAGCATTCCCTCAGAACCACTCTGAGGGAAGAGGAGGGATTTGGATCAGAGGCACGAAGGTAGACACATGGGTGTGGTGTCATGGGGGGGCGTAGGGATCAGGCAGAGGGGATATGTTTAATCAGACATCATCTTCGGCACACTGGTCTGATCCAAATCCCTCCCTCAGTACCACATTGAATCAGACACAGAAAATATCACATAACAAACACACTGCAGGTCAGGCAGCTTCTGTGGAAACAGAAACTCTGACATTTCAGATCAAAGACCTCGTCACATCAAACAAATACAACACAAATTGAAGCTAAAAAGTATGTTCATAACCACTGATAGACAAAAAATGCTGGAGTAATTCAGTGGGTCTGGCAGATTGTTCCACCACCCTTTGTGTGAAAAAGTTACCCCTCAGATTCCTATTAAATCTTTTCACCACCTTAAACCCATGTCCTCTGATCATCGATTCCCCTACTCTGGGCAAGAGACTCTGTGCATCTACCTGATCGATTCCTCATGATTTTGTACACCTCTATAAAATTCCCCCTCATCCTCCTGCACTCCTTGGAATAGAGACCCAGCCTACTCAACCTCTCCATATAGCTCACACCCTCTAGTCCTGGCAACATCCTCATGAATCCTGGCAACATCCTCGTGTAGACAACTAATGCCTTTAGTTTAGTTGAGAGATACAGTGTGGAAACAGACCTTTCAGCCCACCGAGTCCACGCTAACCAACGATCACCCCGTACACTAGTTCTATGTTCTCCCAGTTTTGCATCCTACACACTAGGGACAATTTATGAAAGCCAAATAACCTATAAGCCTGCACGACTTCGGAATGTGGGAAGAGCCCAGAGTACCTGGAGAAAACGCAGTCACAGGCAAACGTGCAGAGAGACACCCATAGTCAGCGTCAATCCCCATTGTAAGGCAGCTACTGTACCGCTGTGCCAAACTCTGCCAAACCTTAGGTTAGGACAAACATAAGGTTGGAATCTTAATTAATCCACCACTCACAATGAAATCATGAAGGAAAAATGACGTCGTGATTTGTAATCCTGGATAGACTTGGTTTATACTCTCTAGAATTTAGGAGATTGAGAGGGGATCTTATAGAAACTTACAAAATTCTTAATGGGGTTGGACAGGCTAGATGCAGGAAGATTGTTCCCGATGTTGCGGAAGTCCAAGACAAGGGGTCACAGGTTAAGGATAAGGGGGAAATCCTTTAAAACCGAGATGAGAAGAACTTTTTTCACACAGAGAGTAGTGAATCTCTGGAACTCTCTGCCACAGAGGGTAGTTGAGGCCAGTTCATTGGCTATATTTAAGAGGGAGTTAGATATGGCCCTTGTGGCTAAGGGGATCAGGGGGTATGGAGAGAAGGCGGGTACGGGATACTGAGTTGGATGATCAGCCATGATCATATTGAATGGCGGTGCAGGCTCGAAGGGCCGAATGGCCTACTCCTGCACCTAATTTCAATGTTTCTATGTTTCTATGTAATTCAAGTTGTCATTTTTCTTTATCTGATGCAGCGACAAGCACATCATTATTTGAGCCGTTTAATAAATCACCACATGGCAGGCCGCAACAGTGTGACTGGGGTACAATGGAAGTACTGCCTTAATTGCATTCTTTACAATGCAAAACAAATCTCAAGACTTTCAACTTCACAGTTGTTTCCCCAAAGACTTTATGCATTTCTTCCTCAGAAGTTCAATTAGACGTGTGATTTATATGTTCAGCTGGTGATGGGTGCTGATGGGAAACAGATACAGGAATACACGTCATCTTTAATGAGCTCCGATTCAAAAATAAAATCTACATTTTATAGCACAGCGAAATTTAACTGAAGGTAGGCAGTGGTTCTATCAGGGGCAACCAGGTACAAAGGTATAATATACAAGGTATAATATACAAAGATATTCAGTTTAAACTGGCATCTGCAGTTCCTTCCCACGCAAACGGGTACATTGTGTTTTTACCCAGTGGATGTGGTGAGGATCTAATGAATCTTAGGTCCGATTCTTCAGTCTGAAGAAGGGTTTCGGCCCGAAATGTTGCCTACTTCCTTCGCTCCATAGATGCTGCTGCACCCGCTGAGTTTCTCCAGCTTTTTTGTGTAGCTTCGATTTTCCAGCATCTGCAGTTCCTTCTTAAAAGCTAATGAATCTTCTTCTTCTTGCTTTTGGCATGCACAGCCTAAAGTGCCTGTCCCACTTTCATGACCTCTGTCGAGTTTGCCCTTGACTCATACTCGCAACATGGTCGTCACAAGGTCGTTGGAGGTCGTAGGTAGGTCGTAGCAGGCAGTGATGCTAGTCGTAGGTACTCGTGGCATCAAGTAGGTCGGGGCGTTTTACTAGCCTGATGAAAAAATGTCCACGAGTAAAAAAGGTCGTGAATTATGTCATGAAAGTGGGACAGGCCCTTAAAGTTGTAAGACAATTTGTTCTATTTGATCTTCAAGAAGGAACTGCAGATGCTGGAAAATCGAAGGTAGACAAAAGTGCTGGAGAAACTAAGCAGGTGCGGCAGCATCTATGGAGCGAAGGAAATAGGCAACGTTTTGCGTCGAAACGTTGCCTATTTCCTTCGCTCCATAGATGCTCCCGGACCCGCTGAGTTTCTCCAGCACTTTTGGCTCTTTGATCTTATTTGATTGTGCACGCCGGGTTGATTGCATTCGTCGAAACATAGAAACATAGACATAGAAACATAGAAAATAGGTGCAGGAGTAGGCCATTCAAGTCTATCCAGTCTTTCTTCATATGAAAGTCCTGACATCCCAGGAATCAGTCTGGTGAACCTTCTCTGTACTCCCTCTATGGCAAGAATGTCTCTCCTCAGATTAGGAGACCAAAACTGTACGCAATACTCCAGGTGTGGTCTCACCAAGACCCTGTATAACTGCAGTAGAACCTCCCTCCTCCTTTACTCAAATTCTTTTGCTATGAATGCTAACATACCATTCGCTTTCTTCACTGCCTGCTGCACCTGCATGCCTACTTTTAATGACTGGTGTACCATGACACACAGGTCTCGTTGCATCTCCCCCTTTCCTAATCGGCCACCATTCATATAATAGTCTACTTTCCTCTTTTTGCCACCAAAGTGGATAACCTCACATTTATCCACATTATACTGCATCTGCCATCCATTTGCCCACTCACCCAGCCTATCCAAGTCACCTTGCAGCCTCCTAGCATCCTCCACACAGTTAACACTATCCCCCAGCTTTGTGTCATCCACAAACTTGGAGATGTTGCATTCAATTCCCTCGTCCAAATCACTAATATATATTGTAAATATCTGGGGTCCCAGCACTGAGCCTTGCGGTACCCCACTAGTCACTGCCTGCCATTGTGAAAAGGACCCGTTTACTCCTACTCTTTGCTTCCTGTCTGCCAGCCAGTTCTCTATCCACATCAATACTGAACCCCCAATACCGTGTGCTTTAAGTTTGTATACTAATCTCTTATGTGGGACCTTGTCGAAAGCCTTCTGAAAGTCCAGATATAACACATCCACTGGTTCTCCCTTATCCACTCTACTAGTTACATACTCGAAAAATTCTATAAGATTCGTCAGGCATGATTCACCTTTCATAAATCCATGCTGACTTTGTCCAATGATTTCACCACTTTCCAAATGTGCTGCTATCCCATCTTTAATAAATGATTCGAGCAGTTTCCCCATTACCGACGTTAGACTAACTGGTCTGTAATTCCCCGTTTTCTCTCTCCCTCCCTTTTTAAAAAGTGGGGTTACATTAGCTACCCTCCAATCCTCAGGAACTATTCCAGGATCTAGTTATTCAATTGGTCTGCCATGTCCTTGTTCCCCATGATCAATTCACCTGTTTCTGACTGCAAGGGACCTACATTTGTTTTAACTAATCTTTTTCTCTTCACATATCTATAAAAGCTTTTGCAGTCAGTTTTTATGTTCCCTGCCAGTTTTCTTTCATAATCTATTTTCCCTTTCCTAATTAAGCCCGTTGTCCTCCTCTTCTGGACTCTTATTTTCTCCCAGTCCTCTGGTAGGCTGCTTGTTCTGGCTAATTCATCTTTTGTTTTGATACTATCCCTGATTTCCCTTGTTATCCACGGATGCACTACCTTCACTGATTTATTTTTTTGCCAAACTGGGATGAACAATTGTTGTAGTTCATCCATGCAGTCTTTAAATGCCTTCCATTGCATATCCACCGTCAACCCTTTAAGAATCAATTGCCAGTCTATCTTGGCCAATTCACGTCTCATACCCTCAAAGTCACCTTTCTTTAAGTTCAGGACCCTTGTTTCTGAATTAACAATGTCACTCTCCATCCTAATGAAGAACTCAACCATATTATGGTCACTCTTGCCCAAGGGGCCACGCACAACAAGACTAACCCTTCCTCATTACTCAATACCCAATCTAGAATAGCCTGCTCTCTCGTTGGTTCCTCTACATGTTGGTTTAGAAAACTATCCCGCATACATTCCAAAAAATCCTCTTCCTCAGCACCCCTGCCAATTTGATTCACCCAATCTATATGTAGATTGAAGTCACCCATTATAACTGTTTTACCTTTGTTGCACGCATTTCTAATTTCCTGTTTGATGCCATCCCCAACTCCACTACTACTGTTAGGTGACCTGTACACAACTCCCACAAGCGTTTTCTGCCCCTTAGTGTTTCGCAGCTCTACCCATATCGATTCCACATCCTCCAAGCTAATGTCCTTCCTTTCTATTGCGTTAACCTGCTCTCTAACCAGCAACGCTACGTGATCCCAACTATCCATAGTCTGTCTATCCCTTCTGAACATTCAATCATCCACCTTATTCAATGCTCCTTGCATTGACACCACAAAGCCTTCAGGCCGTTTTTTACAACACTCTTACCCCTAATAGCTCAATGATGTTGAAAACTCATCCCCTTTTTGATTTTTGCCCTGGCATTGAGTCTGCCTGCCACTTTTACTTTTGTTTTTACCTATTGCTCTTACCCCTCATACACCCCTGTGTGAAAACGCTGGCACATTTGAGAAATTTTTTCCCTTTGTCTGCCTGCCTCAACTATCCCATTTTCACCTTACCCCCTATTGCAGTTTAAACCCTCCCGTGTACAGCCAAACCTGCTGTCTCTGCTGGTCACCCACCTTTAAGAAATCCGTTCCCTTTTGTACAGTTCATCCTCACTCCAAAACTATCCCAGTTCGAATCCCACCCTGCCCCGTGCACCAGTTCCTCAGCCACACATTCAGGTCCCGTATCTCCCTGTTCCTGCTCTCGCCAGCACGAGGAACTGGAAGCAAACTGGAGATAACAACCCTGGAGGTCCTGCTTTTCAGCATTTTTCCGAGCTCTCTAAAGTCACGTTGCAGAATATTCATCAGGGCGGACCACGTGAAGGTTGCAATCTCCCACCCCCTAATGCATACTGAAGATACACACAAAATGCTGGAGTAACTCTGGATAGAAGGAATGCGTGACATTTCGGGTTGAGGCCCTTCTTCAGACTCGACCCGAAACATCACCCATTCCTTCTATCCAGGGATGCTGCCTGTCCCGCTGAGTTACTCCAGCATTTTGTGTCGTATCTTTAGTGTAAACCAGCATCTGCAGTTCCTTCCCACACATTTCGTCTGCTAATCTGTTTTCACCAAGGGAATGGGTGTGGAGGGTGGTGAGGTCAGGGAGGGATCTGTAGATCAGTATGGGGCAGGTCAGTATGCAGAAAGTGGAGGTGTCAGATGTCCTGGAACACATAAGGGCAGATAGATCCCCAAGGCTTGATGGGATCGGTGTTGGAATGTTATGGGCAGCAGGGAGAGGAATTGCTGGGACACTGGTGGTGATTTCAGCATCTGCGTTAGCCATTGGCAATGCACCAGAAGGTTGAAGGATTGCTAATGTTGTTCATAAGTTCATAAGTGACAGGGGCAGAATTAGGCCATTTGGCCCATCAAGTCTACTCCGTTATTCAATGGCTGATCTATCTTTCCCTCACCACCCCATTCTCCTGCCTTCTTCCCCCCCCGTATCTCCGTATCTCCAGACACCCTTACTAATTGAGAATCAATCAATTGTGTGAATTCAGGTGTGAATCTGTAGAGCTGGCACAGGGCAGGTAAATCTAGGAATTCTAGGATGACAGTGGAACGGCAAGCCTTGCCCTAGCTTCTGGAAGCTTGTTCACACAGGGCGACCTTCTGGAATAGCTTGGTGAAAGAAAGGTTTCTGGATTAATTTACGAAACAGCTGTAAGCCGTAGTGAAATTCGACACGTTAATTGCAATGGTTTTTCAAATAGCTCATTAAAAAAAGTTATTGATCGGCCAACAAGGCTTCAAAGGGAAGGGAGAACTGTTTATTGTGGAACATTTAGCACTCTCTTTGTGATTGCATAATCAACTGGAAGCAGCAAATAGTTTTTGTCACGGTGGGGAAGTGACGGACTTCTTTATTTAAATATAACATGTGATTAACACATATTAATGGAGGGGATAGTGAGAAAGTGACAGAGAAAGTGTGGGGGTGGGGGGGAGGGGGAAGGGGGGAGGGAGGGGGGGAGAGGGAGAGGGAGAAATATTGCAGATATTCCAGGCCACAAGTATTGAGGTCATAGTCATTCAGCACAGAAAAAGGCCCGACAGCCCAAATCATCCATGCCTACCAAGATACCCTCTCTAAGCTTGTCCCATTTGCCTGCATTAGGCCCATAGCCTGCATTAGGCCCATTAACCTTTCCTATCCATGTACATGTCCAAGTGTATCTTAATGCTGTTATAGTATCTGCCTCAACTACCTGCTCTGGAAGCCCACTCTATACAAGCACCTTCCTTTGAGTAAAAATGTTTCCCCTCAGGTTCATAGTTAATCTGGCTCTTTTCACCTTAAACCTATGTCCTCTGGTTTTCGATTTTCCTACCCTGGTAAGAAGACTATGTATTCCTCTCATGATTTTATGCATCTTCCTGTGCTCCAAGGAATAAAATCCTAGCCTGGCCAACCCTATAGCTCAAGCCCTCAAGTCCATGCAAACATTCTCGTAAAATGTGTCGGAAGGAACTGCAATTGCAGGTTCATACTGAAGACAGACACAAAATTCTGGAGTAGCTCAGCGGCACAGGCAGTATCTCTAAAGTAAAAGAATAGATGGTGTTGTGTCTATCCAACAACCACGTAAATCTTCTCTGCACTCTTTCCAGCTTGTGGAAAAAGATTTAACGTAAAAAGACAAAAAAACAAAGGGGATTTTCCTAGCAGCTCCACGCTTGTTGTGAATGGGGCTCCTCATATATCATTTCCTCATCTATTCTCCATGTGAATGTGGATGCCTGCAGCAAGGGTGGGTTTTATGGCCCTTCGTTAATGTGTTCTGAGACAGTAAGGAGTGGATCTGGGGGGTCACACATTGGGCAGACCAGCTAATGAAAGCAAATCTCCTTCCCCTGAAGGATATGAATGAACCAGATGGCCTTGTGGAGACAGAAAGGCGGCTTCATCCTTCAGATAGGCCACTCTGGCTTTTTTTAAACTTCTGGATTTACTGAATTGCTGGAATTTACACTTCATAGATTCATATATTACAGGAACAGATTTAGTCCATTCGACCCATCAAGTCTACACCGCCATTCAATCATGACTGATCCATCTTTCCCTCTCAGCCCCATTCTCCTGCCTTCTCCCCAGAATCCCTGACACCTGTACTAATTAAAAATCTATTAATCTCCACCTTAAAAATACCCATTGACATGGACTCCCCAGCCATCTGTGACAATGAATTCACCACCCTCTGACTAAAGAAATTCCTCCTCATCCCCTTTCTAAAGGTGCGTCCTTTTATTCTGAGGCTTTGGCCTGTGGTCCTAGACTCTCCCACTAGTGGAAACATCCTCTCCACATCCACTCTATCCGGGCTTTTCACATTTTGCTAGGTTTCAATGAGGTCCCACCCCCCCCCATCCTTCTAAACTTTCTCAAGTGTTGTCGTGAGATGGGTCCAAGGTTCTGGAGCTTAAGCCAGAGACCTTAGTGTAGCACCGATGTACTCCAGTGGTCCCGAGACTGAGCGGTGATTATTTTCACCGTGTATTCCTTGTAGGAGAATTGAGCCGCGTTAAAATACAAGCAGTTGCAGTGGCAGGAACAGAGGGAGCTCTCAGAGTGTTCATGTGGAGCGGGGGGGCAAGGCCCTCCAGGAGGCCTGGCTATGGGACCCACGAGAGCGAGGAGGGACCTGCGAGCAACCGAACCGCCGAGAGGGGGGGGGGGGGGGGGAGGTCTGCTGTTACGGGCGGCGGCAGGCAGTAGATAGGCCCGTTCGATCAACTGTGCCAAAACCTGCCGACACTAGAAGGATGGTCTTGACCCAAAACATCACCCCTCCTTCTCTCCAGAGATGCTGCCTGTCCCACTGAGTTACTCCAGCTTCCTGTGTCCATCTTCAGTTTAAACCACATCTGCACTTCCTTCCTAGGCACTTGTGTACTGTGAGGTCTGCTACATGTTTTTACCGGTTTGTATACAAAACAAAGCTATTAACTGCACCTAGGTACCATGTGACAATAAAGTATAATTGAATGGTGCGGACTCCTGGCTGACAGTTTGAGGGCCTTGCGTGATTCTGCTTTAGTCTAGTTTAGGGATGCAGCGTGGAAACAGGCCCTTCGGCCCACCGAGTCCACGCCGACCAGCGATCGCCCCCTGCTCACTCGCACTATCCTACACATCAGGGACAATTTAACAATTACCAGAAGCTAATTAACCTACAAACCGGTACGTCTTTGTAGTGTGGGTGGGAACCGAAGCACCCGGAGAAAACTCACAGGGAGAAGGTACAAACTGCGTACAGACAGCACCCATAGTCAGGATCAAACCTGGGTTACTGGTGCTGTAAGGCAGCAACTCGACTGCTACACCACTGTGCCGCCCATTTTGGTTTCATTTTTGTCAAAACTCAGCTTCACAGCTTCAGCCGTTTGATACCAATAAATAAAACGTTCACTATTTTGAGTCCGATATTCATCAGCTAAACCACAGCACTTTGTACGATAAACAGAGGCCACTGTAGATGAAATAATTAGCTGCATATCTTCAAACACAGCTCAGTAAACTACAATGATGACATAAGCCTAGATAGAAGACAAAAGTGAAATCCATTTATGATGAATTCTTCATAGAATCATAGAATTGTTGTGGCACACAAAGGCCATTCAGCCCATTGAGATCATGCCAGCTCCCAACAGAAGAGGTTGGCTACTCAGCCACACACCACACCAACTTGAAAATGTCCCATCACTGGGTCAAACTCCAGGATCTCCCGTCCTGACAGCGGCGTGTGTGCATCCGCACATTGAGCCTCGCAGCAGTACAGGAAGGCCGTTCACTGGTATTTTCTCTCGTGGTGGACAACTAAATGGTGGTTGAATGTGTGAAGCCCACATTCCTCCAATGAAGTAAAATAAATTCTGCAGGTGCTGGTTTAAACCGAAGATGGACACAAAAAGCTGGAGTAACTCAGTAGGACAGGCAGCATCTCTGGAGAGACGGAACGGGTGACGTTTCGGGTCGAGACCCGAAACGTCACCCATTCCTTCTCTCCAGAGATGCTGCCTGTCCCGCTGAGTTACTCCAGTTTTTTGCGCCTATCTATCATTATTTCATTAGTCACTGGCGGCATGGGGAGGCAAGACGTCCGTTATCATAGCACAATCCATCTGTACATTTGTGCCCCTGAAGTCACGGTTTGCTGGTGGAGATAAGCCCATCATCTTATGATGGCAGTAGAGAACAACCAGCCTCACTCAGCTGTGGCGGCATCCTGCCGTTGAATCATCCAAACACACATTGTTATGAGGGCCGGGAACACAAACAACTTCAACAACATGAGGCGTATCTACAGTATGAGCCTTGCAGACGATAGGATCTAATCAATGAAGATCTTAACGCGAGAGTTTGACTCTATATAAAAAAAAACAAAAGAGACTCGCTGGAGATGAACAAGACAAGGCAGGTACACGGAGCTGCGATTTCAGGCGACGTGGTTCGTGCTGTTGGTTTGGAAACTTACACGATGACATATCCTCAAAATATTCACCTTCGGTCTGCAAATGAAATTATTTCTTTCACATTGTGGGGAGGTACGGCAGAGATGGCAAGGAGGCAGAAGACAAGGGGAGGGTGGCGAGACCCTGGAATGCGTCGCTAATGTTAGTTGCCAGATACGATAGTGGCATGAAAGAGGTTTTAAGACAGTTAGGACATTTAAAAGGGCCTGTCCCACTTGCGCGACCTTTACAGGCGACTGCCGGCACACGTCATCGGTCGCCAAAATATTCAACATGTTTAAAATTCAGCGGCGACCAGAAAGATGCTACGACTTTTTGGAGACTTCTCACGACCATAGGCTGTATGGTCATGACAGGTCTCCTATGTCTGTACCGAGTTTGTACGTTCTCCCCGTGACCATCGTGGGTTTTCTCCGAGATCTTCGGTTTCCTCCCACACTCCAAAGACATACAGGTGTGTAGGTTAATTGGCTCCGTTTTAGTGTGCTGTCTGTGCGGAGTTTGCACGTTGTTCCTGTGAGCGCATGGGTTTCCTCTGGGTGCTTCGGTTTCCTCCTCATTCCAAAGACGTACAGGTCTATAGGTTATACAGAAAACTGGAGTAACTCAGCGGGCCAGGCAGCATCTCTGGAGGGAAGGAATGGGTGACATTTCGGATTGAGAGCCATTCTTCAGACCCATTCCTTCTCTCCAGAGATGCTGCCTGTCCCGCTGAGTTACTATAGTTTTTTTGTGTCTATCTTTGGTTAAAACCGCCATCTGCAGTTCCTGCCTACAGGTTTATAGGTTAATTGGCCCATGTAAATTGTCATTTGTCCCGTGTGTAGGATAGTGTTAGTGTACGGGGCGATCGCTGACTGGCCGAAGTGCACTTTTCCCACACTGTGTCTCTAGAGTCTACAGTCTAAAGAGTATGCTTTAAGTCAGCCAATCCATACGCTGTGGCACTGGTGTGCTTAATGAGCCTTGCCTTCCCTCGTCATCGATGAGTAATTAAATAATGCCAGGGTGTTTATTCACAAATGCAATTGAAAGATGCCAAACTTAAAATTCATGCGCTTCGTTTGGAACCTTGGTTATACCAAGCCTGGAGCTCGGGCCCTGGTCTTTCCTTGTAAGGGCACAAGAAATTGAAGAGAAGGGCACTTGTTAAGTGTAGTTTACTCCCTCTTCTCCAGATCACGATGATCAGAACAATCTGATATCAGATTCAGATTCAGATTCAATTTTAATTGTCATTGTCAGTGTACAGTACAGAGACAACGAAATGCATTTAGCATCTCCCTTGAAGAGCGACATAGCAAACGATGAATAAATAATAATAAGTGTCATATTGGGGGGGGGGGGGGGGGGGGGGGGGGGGGGGGGGGGGGGGGGGGGGGGGGGGGGGGGGGGGGGGGGGGGGGGGGGGGGGGGGGGGGGTGGTGATTGGCAGTCACCGAGGTACGTTGTTGAGTAATAAGGAGGAGAAGAAGGTATTAGAAATAAGCAATAATTGGATGAAATGTTTAAAGGCATATTGTTAGGACTATTAACAATTTTCTCCAGTAACCAGAATAATTTCCAATCCTTGAGAATACCTGTTTCCTTTTGCATTGACTGTTGGGGTGACTGGCTGTGCCTTGGGAAACTCCGATCAAAGAATCTTGAGACCTCAGGGGTGAAATGGACATGACAGAATACAATAGGTAATGAATTAAGCCCCCTGTCCCACTTTCCCCGAGTTACAACAAATTCTCCCGTGTTTTCCCCTTGATTCAAACTTGGAGAATTACAGTAATAGTCAGCCGTAAGTACTCGGGGCTATTTTTTTTTAAACTTGTGGACATTTTTCAACATAGTGAAAAAACGTCCCGACTTACCAGATGCCCCGAGTACCTACGGCTGGCATTACGAGCCGCTACAGAATATCTACGGACTCCTACAGACTCGCTACGGACGTTCCCCGAGTTCGAATCAAGGGGAAAACTCTGGAGAATTTGCGAGTAACTCAGGAAAGTGGGACAAGGGCTTGAGTCTCTTTACATCGTGGAAACAGGCCCGGCTGCCCAGCGAGTCCTCACCAACCGAGTCCTGATCACCCCGTACACTAGCATTACCCTACACACTAGGAACAATTTACAATGCAAAAATGTACAATTTTGCTGAAGCTAATTAACCTATAAAAATGAAGTGGACATAAAAAATGCTGGAGAAACTCAGCGGGTGAGGCAGCATCCATGGAGAGAAGGAGCAAGCGACGTTTCGGGTCGAGACCCTTCTTCAGTTTCTCCAGCATTTTTTGTCTAGTTTCGATTTTTTCCCAGCATCCGCAGTTCCTTCTTAAACCTGTACGTCTTTGGAATGTGGGAGGAAACCAAAGCACCCAGAGAAAACCCACACGGTCTCAGGGAGAACATGCAAGCTCAGCACCGGTAGTTAGAATTGAACCTGGGTCTTTGGTGCTGTAAGGCAGCAACTTTCTACAGCTGCACCACTGCATCACTAAAAACACACAAACCATTTTACAACAAGGAGTATATTCATTTGATAAAGGTGGCTGCTAAAAATTTATCAAAGCTTTGCATAAAACATTCATAAATAGTACAAGTGAATAGTTTTTTTATGCCAGTATAATGTGACTGGCAGCATGAAAGGTATTTTCCACATGTAAACAAGCCAATAAAATGTGATTATGACAAATTAGTATGACATGAAAGGCAGACACAATACAACAATGGACAATCACACAGTGGTTGCTCTTTAAATTGAAAATTGCTTGGGCATTATACTTTACCCATAATATTCATTACACAAAAATATTAAGAAGTGACATAAAGGAATGCATTCATAAGAAGACCTGTCCTCAGCAAAATCTGCCCTCTTCATATAAATCTGTTTTGCTTCCATTTTAATGGGGGGTTGCCGTGAGCAAGATTCCTTTCCTCCTCCAAATTCTAAACTATAGAATTTGAAGTCTGTTTGGGCACTGATCCAGAAATATCAGGCAGCAAATGATATATGTACACTGGCAATCAAAGTTTGTTCTTTCTTTTCATCACCAACTGTACGTGGGGAGCTGAGTTGCAGCACGCACATCCAGTGAGGTATGTCACCCCTGGACAAATCATCCCTGAACAGAATATAATTATTGCAACCCTGCAATCTAACAAAATAGGGCATAATGGTGTTAATATTGGCTAGATTATAGACACCATAAAATGGAGGATCCCTGCACTTGTCAGAATTGCTTAACCCTTGTCAGCTGAACTTTACAGGCTTTGATTGGCGCCAGCCAGTCTAGGCTCAGACTGATATGCAGGATGGTAAGGGGTCCAGGTGTTCTCCCTGTTTCTCTTAAATTGATAACATGTATAGCAGTTTTGCAAACGAACCTTAAAAGCATCATTTTGATTGGACCGCTGCAAAAGCATTGTAAATAGTATACATAATGTTGCGAGATGGTCATTCTGTTAATCGATGATTGGTCAAACTGTCGAGCCTTGGAGAAACTGTTTGAATCCCATGGCACATGGGATGTCACTCTACTCAACAATGTACCTCGGTGACTGCCAATCACCACCCCCCCCACCGGACACTTATTATTATTTATTCAAATCGTTTGCTATGTCGCTCTTCCAGGGAGATGCTAAATGCATTTCGTTGCCTCTGTACTGTACACTGACAATGACAATTAAAATTGAATCTGAATCTGAATCTGAATCACATGTTTCATTGTTTTTTCTTGTTAGCTTCCTTGCAGAGCTTTCTTTCTTATACAATGTGTGAGGTGTTGTATTATTGGGTAATGGAAATGTCTGTTATGTATGGGGTTAATCGATATCTGTAATTGGGTTTTTAAGAGACCACCGCCTTGTGGTTCGGCCCCTCGAGGTCCCGGAACGTATAAAAGTCCGCTACCACGAGGTCCCGCGTCGATCTTCTGGGAGAGCGCTTGGGACTGCGTGAACCTCTGGAGTGTCTCTGTCTGAGCGAGGCCTAGAGGGCTTGATCAGGCAGAGACGAGGGTCGAGCCAGCGGTGGGATAAGTACAGTAGTTGAACTGTAATTGTGTTTTGTTAAAATAAAGATTAGTTGATCAAGTACTTGATTCAGTGATTTTTGACTGAAACTAGACTGGGGGGAAGCTTAGAATGAGCTATTTACAATAGCACTCGCCTTGTTGGAAGAATAATTCAGTGCCAATACCAGTGTGCTTGAGAATACCTGGTGCCTTGTTTCTTAGGATATCATGCGTTTTCTTCGAGTAACATCAACCTGTGCTTGAAGCATGAAAATAGTACCTCGTTTCAGCTAAATGTGGGACAATGGTATGATTATGAGAGGTATACGACACGATACAATAGAACTTTATTCATCCCAGGAGGGAAATTGATCTGCCAACAGTGATAATAACTCCAAATACATGAAACATGAAATTAATGTGACGAGTGGGATGTGCAAAGATTGGGCGTGGTGGCGGTGGGGGGAGGGGGGAGAGTCAGTCTCAGTCTACCCCACGACAGAAGGGGGTGGAGTTGTACAGTTTAGATCAGGTAAATGCAGTCTTGTACCCACAGTAGGGGAATTGAGAACATAGGTTTAAGGTGAGGGGGACAAGATTTGTGCAGCATCTCTAGAGAAAATTAATAGGTGATGTTTTGGGTCGGGATCCTTCTTCAGTCTGATTGCAGGGGGGAGTGGGGGAAATCAGCCTGAAGGAGGGTCCCAACCCGAAACATCACCTATACATTTTCTCCAAAGATGCTGACTGAACTGCTGAGATACTCCAACATTTTGCATCTCTCTTTGGTATAAACCAGCTTCTGCAGTTTCTCGTTACTACATCCTGTTCAAATACATTGCCTATTCTCTTTAACAAATGTAGTAATCCCCACACCTGCTCAGCTATCATACAGTCATACAATGTGGAAACAGGCCCTTCAGCCCAACTTGCCCACACCGACCAATATGTCCCATCTACGCTAGTCCCACCTGCCTGCATTTAGCCCATATCTCTCTAAACCTACCCTATCCATGTACCTGTCTAAATGTTTCTTAAAGGTTGCAATAGTCCCTGCCTCAACTACTTACTGTGGCAACTCATTCCATACACCCACCACCCTTTGTGTAAAAAAAGCGACCCCTTAGGTTCCTATTAAATCTTTATGCTATGTCCTCTGGTCCCCGAGTCTGGGCAAGAGACTTTATGTGTTTACCTGATCTATTCCTCTAGTGATTTTGTACACATCTATAAGATCACCTCTTATCCTCCTGCGCTCCAAGGAATAGAGTCCTAGCCCGCTCAACCGCTGCCTATAGCTCAGGCCCTCGAGTCCTGGCAACATCCTCGTAAATCTTCTCTGCACCCTTTCCAGCTTGACAACATCTTTCCAATAACTTGAATCCCAAAACTGAACACAGTACTCTAAATGCAGCCTCGCCAAAGTCTTTATATAACTGCAAAATCCAACCTCCCAATTTCTATCCTCAAAACTGTGACTGATGAAGGCCAATGTGTCACAACCTTTTAAGCCACCCTATCTACCTGTGATGCCAATTTCAAGGAAAGATGTTGAATAATCTTTCACCCAAGTACCAGTGGAGTGGTAAAAACAACTGCTGCTCTGAGCAAAAGCATGCTTTTTAACTTTGGCTTGGATGGACAGAACGGCTACTCAGCGAGATAATATTTTTGACAAATTAAAAATTTAAACCATTAAGTCATGAATTCTATTTCATTTTAAAAGCCTTCAAAAGTTTGCCAATGAAACTTCAAGAGTTACGAACAAGCTTACAGTTCCGTCCATCATCTGTGGCCGCTTTTTGTATACATTGGTTTGCAAGCAAAGAATTTCACTGTGCTTAGTCAGATGTGGCAGCAATCTATTCCTTTCAATTTAGCCGTCAAATATCAAGGGCCTGTCCCACTTAGGCGATTTTTTTAGGCGACTGTCACAGTAATTGCAGGTCGCCGAAAAACCAGCGACTGGACTTCCTCCCCCCCCCTACAACAATGTCTATGACAAGCTACAACAACCTAGTCGGCGTCAAGCTACGGCAAGCTACCGACAACCGGCGACCCATTAGGATGTCCACCCACGACAACCTACGACCACACAAGGGGCAACCTACGTCCACCCGCGTCAAGCTACGACAAGCAACAACCCTGTCGGCGACAAGTGAAGACAATTCAGTCGCCGGTACCTGTCGGCGGTTGACGTAGGTGGTCGCCAATGGAATTCCCCGAAGTCAGCACTGGCGCCAACCTACGTCACGTGGCAACAACATACGACAGCACCAACATCAGGAGAAGTCAAGCTACGCTCATCGGCGTCAACTCACTGTCGCCGAAAAATTTTGAACATGTTGAAAATCCAGCGGCGACCAGAAAGACGCTACGACTCTTTGGGCGACTACTCACAACCATACAGGCGACTCCCCAGTGACCATGTGGCGACTGCCTAGTCGCCTGTAGTCGCCTAAAATAGCCGAAGTGGGACAGGCCCTTTACTCATTTTTAGCGGTAATGCCGCAACCTCCCATCTCCCCTTCAGCTCTGCTCCTGATCCCACGCCCATGTGTCCATTGTACAAGTGTGAACCTTGAGAGCAAGTATTGACCAGACTTTGACTGCAGGGCAAATTCTAGCTGAGCTAAACTCTGCTGTTGTCATCCTTCTGTACGTTGCAGCTACTGCAGGTCCCATTGCATATCTTATCACCCCGTGACACCGAACACTACAGAAGGTCATTGCACATTTTGCAAACCATTAAGCCAACACATTAAGCCTTTATCAATAAACACATTTCTTTTTTAAACTGTGTGGCCTGAAATACATTTAAAAGAACCGTAGGTTTGAAGTCGTCAAACGCTTAGTGCTTTCAAAATGGAGGAATTCAATGTGCGTTCCCTGTTTAATAAAACTGACTCAAAAAGTCACACCTTACCTTGCTGCCTGAAATGCATCTTAACCTCTTTCTCCAGACGTGGATCTTGAAATTCCTCCTCTATTTTTCCATCGAGGTACATTTTGTTGGTCAGCATGACGTTAGAGTTGAGATAATGTACCTCCAAATCGCCCGAGGTTGAGAAGGAATCGTTGTTCTTGTTCATCGAAGCTGGATTTTCCATTTTCTGCAGAGCCAACATATCGTCATTCAAAGCCGAGTTCCACGCGAGTTTTGCTTGCCAATCAGGTACGGGGGAGGGGCCAGGAGCAGGGACCTGAACCATCTGGTGGTGCTGGGCCACTAACTTAAACTGGGGCAACTGGTGCTGGGCTACTGGGTTGGGCTCCACATCCATGGCAGAAGGTAGGAAGTCTCCAAGCTGATGTGCGGAGGTCTTTGAGAGGCTTTGCTTAGACCTTGCCAGGGCGATAGGGGGGGATGTTGGTGTAGTCTGGATAATTTGCGTTCTTGGGAGCGGTCTTGCTCTCTGGTCAGTGCTTGTAATTTGTCTCTCTTGAGACATGCATATGGAGTCAGCCGCATTAATGGAAAGTGAATTAGTCGGCCTAAAACTCACGTCTCGAACATTTTGCGCAGGCTTCACATTTAAACTGGAGTCGGTGCCAGTTGGGCCGATCCTTGGCTCTCTCTGACCTGTTCGTTGACCATGGCCTGGTGCAACGCTTTGAGACAGCAGAGACCGTACCCCGGATAACGGAGGTACGCTTGACTTGTGCATGAGGTTGGAGGGCGCCTTGTTATCCAGAGCGAGGTCTTCAGCTATGTGGAGGTCGAGGGACGGCATGGAGCCATGACTGACCGAGCTTTCCTTCACGGAGGCCACGGGTCGGTCCACTTCGGAATGGAACATGTTGCCCTGCGACGAGTATTTCTTCAGCGATGGGGCTGGCACGTGGTTTGGCTTGGCGCCAGGATCGTGGCAGCCCAGCAGACCCTGGGGTGGACTGGACATGGAGTGTAGCCTTGAGGGAGAGACGAGACTGGACGTGGAGCCACGTAGACCATCATCAGCATCGGGTCTGGAAGACTGGGAGAAACCATTGGGGTTGACTCTGCTTTGAAAAGAGGAGACTCGGCCCAATGCGCCCTGCGCGCTTCCGTTGGCCCTGGGGAAGGGTTTGGAGCCCTGATTAAAGGAAAAGCTTGAAGAGACCTTCCTGTGTTGGGCAGGGCCTGGGGACGGGGCGGTGCCAGAGTTCCTCGTGACCCACGCGTGGTAAGAAGACGGAGAAGGCGCAAAGTTTTCATTGAGCGTGTGCGACTGCACCATTCTGGAGGCCGGAGGGAAGGGCGAGCTGAGCGAAGAGACGGGTGAAAGCGGAGGCTCATCATTCACATCGTCAATTTCAAACGAACGTTTCAGAGCTGTTTGCAAACAAAAGTGAAAATATACATTAAAGCAAGGCAGCCAAATAACAAGGCGATATGCTGTCAAAGGGGAATAAATCTCTAGATGCTCAAGGCCTGGGTTTAGTTTAGTTCACAGATACAGCGCGGAAACAGGCCCTTCGAGTCTGCACCGACCAGCGTTCCCCGTACACCAACACCATCCTACACACGCTAGGGACAATTTACATTTATACCAAGTCAATCAACCTACAAACCTGCAGTTCTTTGGAGTGTGAGAGGAAACTGAATATCTCGGAGAAAATCCACGTGGTCATTTGGGGTAGGTACAAACTCTGTACAGACAGTGCCCGTAGTCGGGATCGAACACGGGTCTCCAGCACTGCAAGCGCTGCAAGGCAGCAACTCTACCCGCTGCGCCACCGTGTTAAAGTCACTGAATAGGAGGCTCATGCGGGGAAACGGTGCTACAGTAAAGGATCAGCCTAGCTCTTACTGAATGACCAAAGATGTACATGTTTATAGGTTAAATGACTTTGGTAAAATTGTAAGTTGTTCCAGGTGCGTAGAATAGTACTAGGACGCATGGTGATCACTGGCTGTGTGGACTCGGTGGGCTGAAGGGCCTGTTTCTGCGCTGTGTCTCTAAGGTCTAAGGTTAAAGTTGCAATATAAGCGATGGGTGTTGGGGCAACTCGTGTGTGTCTTCGAGCTGCTCCATCAGTCAATAACCTCACATCTAGTCCATCTTCCCATACTTTTCCCGAACACATTCGATAACCGATTTACAGCCCTCTGCGGAGGAATTTTGTTAGTCAACGTGTATTTTTAAAGTGGAGATTGACATATACTTGATTGCTATGGGTGTCAGGGGTTATGGGGAGAGGGCAGGAGAATGGGGCTGAGAGGGAAAGATAGATTAGCCCTGACTGACTGGCGGAGTAGACTCGATAGGTCAAATGGCCAACCTCTGCTCCTATGATTTACGAACTTAAAAAAAAATTCTCCTCACCCTTGTCCTAAATGGAAACACCTTCCCTTGAGATTATGCTCTCTAGTTTCAGTGTAGAAGAGGGATTGCAATAACACCTTTCAGGATTGAAGCTGTTGAACTATTGAGAATGATGCATGAACCAAAGGCAAGCTTTAGCTTTTCCATATACTTCCAAGACTAGATAAATTTGATTAATGGTGCCAATTATTGCATGGACATTATGCAGATTAGGATTATCGTCTGATGCCTGACCATTTTCTTTATATGTAAACAATGTCTATGCTATCACATGCACTAAATACTGAACAATTACGTGTGTGGGTATCAGCCATTTTAAGCTGCCCTCCCCTCCCTCTGAAAAATTCTTTAAATTAATCAACATACCATTCCGCAGGGTTACTTCAAATAAAAACATAGAATCACAGTGAGATATGACACAGGAGAAGACTACTTGGCCCATCATGTTCCTGCTAGCTAAAAATGCACTTCATAGTCATAGAGAGTCACAGAGTCACATAGCGTGGAAACGGGTCCTTCGGCCCAGCTTGTCCACCTCGACCAACCTGTCCCAGTTACGCTAGTCTCAGCTGGATGCTTTGGCCCATATCCCTCTAACCCTATCCAATCCATGTATCTACCTAGATGTTTCTTTAACTTTGTGATTGTACCTCCCTCAACTACCTCCTCCAGCAGCATGTTCCAGACACCCACCACCCTTTGTGTGAAAACTTCACCCATCAGGTTCCCATTAAATCTTTCCCCCCTCACCTTAAACCTATGTCCTCTGGTTCTCGATTTCGCTACTCTGGGCAAAATACTCTGGGCTAAATACTCTGTGCGTTTACCCGATCTATTCCCCTCACTGTATAAGATCATCGCTCATCCTCCTGCACTCCAAGTGCTAAAGTCCTAGCCTGCTCAATCTCTCCCTCTAGCTCAGTCCCTTAAGTCCTGGCAACATCCTGATGAATCTTCTCCGAATCCTTTCAAGCTTGACACCATCATTCCTATACCATGGTGACCAAACCTGAACACAAGACTATAAATGTCTTATACAACTGTAACATGACCTCCCGACCTTCAGTTTAATCTGACTTCCTCGCACTTGGTTCAAAGCCTTGGAGATAACATCTCCGAGGGCTGGTGACAGATACTTTGTACGTTTGGGGTGGATCCCAAATTTTATCAGACAACAGTTTCCAAACCTACACATTGGTTGATATTGGTTTTTTTCTCTCACACGCCAGTGACATGCAGGTTTGTTGGTTAATTGGCTTCTGTAAATTGGCCCTAGTGTGTAGGTTAGAGCTGGTATATGGCTGGTTGACACAAAAACGTTGGGCCATTGTGCCTGTTTCCACGCTGCATCTCTAAACTAAACCTTCCACTTTGTATTCTGTAAATATCCCCATCCCATTTTCCATTCTTCCATCCCTGCCACATCAAGATAACATTACTATCGCAACGTTGAAGAAGCAATTAGGCTGGATAGGAAATTATAGGATAGGAATTAGCATGGATAGGAAAAGTTTAGAGGGATATGGGCCAAATGCAGGTAGGTGGGACGTGTAGATGGAGCATGTTGGTCAGTGTGGGCAAGTTGGGCTGAAGGGCCTGTTTACCACACTGTATGACTATGACTATAAAGTTTTCCACTGGAAGATCACTAAAATGTCAGATTTTTCAGGAAATAGATACATAGATATTATATATATATATATATATATAAAATCAGTAAACATAGTACTGTGTAATTATTTTGTAAAATATCCATAGTGTTCCTGTCCTAACACATATTCATTTTAGAGTTGTGTTAGCCAATGATTTACCATGTTTCAAAATACCTTTACAATAGAGCAGTTTGACTATAGACACACATAATATAAGTCTGAAGAAGAGGATCTGAAGAAGGGTCGACCTGAAATGTCACCTATCCATTTTTTCCAGGGATACTGCTTGACCCAGCTGAATTACACCAGCATTTAGTGTATATCTATCACATAATATTGGTATCCATTTTTGGCACTCGATTCCCATCAGAAACGGCCCACTCCCGTGAAACTACAACTTTTATTTTATTTTGCCGTCATTAGTTCAGGTTTGAGTTCCTCCTCGCAAATAACTGCTGTGCCACAGTCTGACAGGTCAAAGTGTTGGAAGGCAATAATCGGTATCAGTTCGAAAGGAATTGGTGGAGTCCAGAGCTGGAAACAGCAGAGTGCCTGTGAAACTGAAGATGAAATGGAAGATTTCATACAACTGTCTGAGGCACCATGCAGTAAGTTCAAAACTGAAATCGGATTATTTCCTATTCATCGATTGTCTCCATTCAAACCTGAGACAAGTCAGAACAGAACAGTAATGTTCCTTTGTTACTTTTGTGCAAAGGTTTCTGAATGGAAACTTTTTCTAAAACAAAGTGTGATTATTTCAAAACTAATTCAAACAAGGAACGAGAAATCACTTTCTTTCAGTCTGCAGAAGGGTCTCGACCCAAAACGTTACCCATTCCTCCTCTCCGGAGATGCTGCCTGTCCCGCTGAGTTACTCCAGCATTTTGTGTTTTTCTGAGAAATCACTGAATTGCTTTGTCTGTCCAATTGGTGTAATGAACTATAAACATGTTTTTTCTCATATCTCTAAAATAAAGACACTAAATTAAACAGGCTTGCACCTGAAATCCAAGCTGTGTAATTGAAAGCAATTTCGCCAATTCAGCTTTACTGAACTGTTAACCAAAAGTTGTGGTTTCACTGTTAACCAAAATAGCATTCGCAAAATATATAGATTCATTCCAGCCAACCTCTCACAGACAACTACCTGTTGCTTGCATTAAGATGGCATTTTTATTGTACAAGGATGAACTTTTTACTAGTTTGTAAAAATATGAATTTAATCAAACTTATTTTTTTAAGTAAATGCAATAAATGTTGACAATTTTACACCCGTAGACACAGGCATGGACAGATACAGACACATACATATACAAACAGACACACAGACAGACGCATTCACACACACAGACGCACACACACAGCCGCACAGCTCCACACAGGCACACCCACTTACACACACACAACACACACACACACACACACACACACACACACACACACACACACACACACACACACACACACACACACACACACACACACACACACACACACACACACACACACACACACACACACACACACAGAGTAATGGCAGATACACATTCAGAATGTTGTAAAGTTGAATAAATAATTTTTTTACAACCTGCAAAATATATACTCATTTTTAACATCAGCGTATTTGTCAATAATGTTGGTATAGGTGCACAACCTTTTATCTGAAGATCCAAATAACGAAAAGCTCCGAATAGTGGACATTTTTTCAGTCCTTGAAGAAAGGTCCTTGAAGACGTTCACCGAGGGCAGCCCGCAGAGGTGACAGCGGAACCTCCGGTCGGTCCTTCGAAGAAAGGGGAACTAAATCCCCATTCATAAAAGAGGTGAGGGTATATAGCGCGGGAGAGTTAATAATTGACAATCTGCTGCTGCCTGCCCGCTGAGTTAAAAAGTTCCCACGATAGACTCACGATACACAGTGTATCGTGAGTCTTGCTTGGGAACGTTTTAACGGGCAGGTAGCAGCAGATTGTCGCTCCCTTCAGTTTCACCCCACCTACACCCCTCTGCTTCCCGGCCATGTGTGTGACCCCTTCCCTCCCCTCTCCAGTTCCCCGCCCATTGCACCGGCGCGGGGGCTTTGCACTGTCTTCACGTCGGCGATGCCAGCCAGCAGGTCAGTGCCAGTCACCGGAGACGTCAGGACCAACGGGACACCGTCCCCCAGGCCCACTGCAAGCACGAAGATCCCGGAGACTCACAGCCAGCAGCAGCCCAGCCCCGTTCCAACTCCAGAGGAACACGCTCCCTGTAGGGACAGAAGCTGATGGTGTGCAAGGTACGTCTTGTTCTTGGGGTTGCAGATGAGGGGGCGCAGCTCGGGCTGTGACGTCTCCGGCCACCCCCCTGTACAGGAGCTGAGACTGGGAACTGTACCGCCCTTGCAGGTGAGCAGGAGAGTGGGGTTGTTTGCAGTTGCAGAGGGAGGGGGCAAGGGCGGTACAGTTCACAGTCTCAGCTCCTGTCCAGGGGGTTGGCCGGAGACGTAAGGACCAACGGGACACCGACTGCAAGCACGGAGATCCCAGAGACTCACAGCCAGCAGCAACTCTAGCCCAGCCCCGTTCCAACTACAGAGGAACCCGGGTTGCGGATGAGGGGGCGCAGCTCAGGCTGTGGGCGAACTGCCACTTGTCGCTGTAGCGGCCCATCGGGGAGTGGGTTCCTGTTGGTCCTGACGTCTCCGGCCACCCCCCTGGACAGGAGCTGAGACTGTGAACTGTACCGCCCTTGCCCCCTCCCTCTGCAACTGCAAACAACCCCACTCTCCTACTCACCTGCAAGGGCAGTACAGTTCCCAGTCTCAGCTCCTGTACAGGGGAGTGGCCGAAGACGTCAGGACCACCAGAAGCCACTCCCCGATGGGCCGCTACGGCGACAAGTGGCAGTTCTGCGCCCCCTCATCGGGACACCGACCCCCAGGCCCACTGCAAGTACGGAGATCCCAGATCAGCAACTCCAGCCCAGCCCCGCTCCAACTCCAGAGGAACACGCTCCCCGTAGGGGAAGAAGCTGATGGTGTGCAAGGTACGTCTTGTTCTTGGGGTGGCGCAGCTCGGGCTGTGGACGAACTGCCACTTGTCGCTGTAGCGGCCCATCGGGGAGCGGATTCCTCTGGAGTTGGAGGGACAGGGAGACACAGCGGCTTTTGAGAATGGTGGGCAATCACTTCCAAAGTTCTGCCCACACAGTCAGTACACCTCTCCTATACTTGTCTCCCGCACTAAGATCATCTCGCAGAGAATGATCCCAGCCTAACCCTCCCTATTCTCTCCTATTCTGCAAGAAAAAACTACATTGAAGACTCAAACTCGCGATCGAGTAACTGCCGGGATCGAGGCGCAAATTCGCGACCTTGCGGATATGAGCCGAGCACTCTACCACTGAGCCAGCCGTTAAAATCTACGCTAAAAATCTTCCATTCCGAAAGCCGAAAAATTCCGAATTACGAAAAGTGTCTGGTCCCAAGGATTTCGGATAAAAGGTTGTGCACCTGTAATGCAAATGTCTTCAAAACAAATTTTTTTCTACACTGGTAAAAGGTATTATATTTTATTTTATAGTGTATCGTCTCATTCCGCCATTCTGGTACATGACATGTACAGAATGTTTTTCTCGGCATTGAGGGCACTAATCCAGCGCGATGTCAACGTTCTAAACACATGAACCCACTAGCAGCAGTAGAATTGTTGCCTTACCTAGCGCCAGAGACCCCTTAGGGTCGATCCTGACCACAATAGCTGCTGTTGAAATGGCCACACAGAGTTTGTACGTTCTTTATCTGTGACGGTGTGGGTTCTCCCTGTGACTTTCTCCAAAGACCTCCGGTTTCCTCCCACACTCCAAAGTTGTACAGGTTTGTAGGCTAATTGGCTTGGTATAATTTGTATATTGGTCCCTAGTGTGTAGGATAGTGATAGCGTATGAGGATCGCTGGTCGGCGCTGACTCAATGGGCTGAAGGGCCAGTTTCCGTACTGTATCTCTAAACTAAACTAAATTAAACTAAACAACAGTAATCTGGCACAACTGAAAAAAAGTAATCAGCTATAAATGACTGAGTCCTCAACGAATACTTGGTGTACAGGTTTCAACCTGCCCAACAAATGGAAATAACCCAGGTCTGCATTGTTCGATTTGATGTGAAAGGAACATAATTCTCTTTAAAACTATTTTTGCACCAACAAAATAGCATGATTTTTAAATTTTTTTATTAGTTTTGTTTGTGGGAATGGAATAGTCATGCTTGCCCTATAATTGTTTTTCTTTCACCACTTTCTGAACTATTCAATTTATGGAAATGAATAAAAAGTTGAATGGAGCTTTGGAATGTGCGATACATTTACGGAATGAAAGAGCTACAAGGTTGTAAACCCTATTTAACACCAATTCTATATAATTGAATAGAATGTATTCCCTAGGCAGTTCTAAACCTGGACACAGAGTTAGATTTCATTGTCAGTGTGAGGCCAAACACAAATTGGAGGAACAGCACCTCATATTTCGCTTGGGCAGCTTACAACCCAGCGGTATGAATATTGACTTCTCTAACTTAAGTAACCTTTGCATCCCCTCTCTCTCTCTCTCTCCCCTTCCCTCCCCCATACAAATTGTTGTACCAGCTTCAAAGTCATCGTGTTGAGTCTCATTGTCTATAACTCATTTTCACCCAGCCCACATCTAACAATGGCTTATTTCCTTTATCATCGTTACGTTTTTGCATATCTTTCATTCTTTTCTTCTAAATCTCTATATCATTATCTCTATCTCTCTTTTCTCTTTCCCCTGACTCTCAGTCTGAAGAAGGGTCTCAACCCGAAACGTCACCAATTCCTTTTCTCCAGAGATGCTGCTTGATCCGCTGAGTTACTCCAGATACTTGTGTCTATCTCAGTTATATTTTACCAAACAGCACAGGAACAGGCCCTTCAGCCCACAATATCTGTACCGAACATGATGTCCAGTTGAACTAATCTCCTCTGCCTGAAGATGTCTCCATATCCCTCCATCCCCTGCATATCCTTATGCCAATCTAAAAGCCTCTTAATCTCCACTATCATATGGTTCTGACTGTCTTTCTATGCCTCTGAAAATGTTCTATAATTCTGTCAGCTCCGCATCAAACATTGGCATTCCAGGTACACCAATCCATGCCTGTCTAATCTCTCCTTTTGACTAATACCTTTTATTCCAGGCAGCATTCTGGCAAACCTCTGCTGCACCCTCTCCAAAGTCGTAAAAAAAAATTCTGCAATGCGGTGAACTGAGCTGCACATAAATGCGGCCTAACCAAAGATATATAAAGTTGCAGCCTAACTCTTACTCATAATGCCCTGACCAATGTAGGCTTGCATCCTGCAAGTTCACTAACCACTCCATCTACATTTATGTCCCAGTCTTACATGTACTGTGTGTATAACACAAAGAACAGAAACCCCAGCAATGATCCCTGCAGAACACAGGGTGGCATGGTGGTCCAGCAGTAGAATTGCTGCCTTACAGCACCAGCGACCCGGGTTCGATCCTGATTACGAGTGCTGTCTGTGTGGAGTTTGTATGTTCTCTCTGTGACTGCAGGTCTGTGGGTTAATTGACCTCTATAAATTGTCCCTAGTATATAGGACAGTGCCAGTGCATGGCGTGATTTATGGTCGGCACGGACTAGGTGGGCCAAAGGGCCTGTTTCTGTGCTGTATCTCTAACGTCTAAAGACTACTGGTCACAGACTGCCAGCCAAAATAAAATTTCCACCACCACCCTCTGTATTCTATGAGTAAACCAGTTCTGAATCCAAATGACTAATTTCACGTATGTTGATCCATACTTAGTAAATGTAGCCTATTTATGAGCTGAAAGCAAAATTAATTAGAGAAATATTGTCCTAGAAGCTACGGGCAAGAGATAAAAAGATGGCTTGTAATTAAACATCAAGAAGACAAGCTCAAATTTGTAAGTAATGTAAGTCCTTTATTCTCAAAGTCTGAAATCTAAATTACATTGAAATGTTGTATTGGATTTCTTGAAGAACATAAAACAGTATATAGATGCTATTCTTTATGCCTTAGGAAATATAAAGCAACAATTTGTTGAAGGAAATCTCAGATCTAAAGACTGGGGGTGTTTGCAAAGTCAATTATTAAAATGTTTTAATGGCAAAAGGTATCATCATGACATCATCTTTTGCTGTTCGCAGTACGTAGACCACAATAATAAGCTGATGGAGGTCATTCTGTACATCAACTGTTATCAGTTACAACCAGTAAATTTATGACCCAAGACAATATTACTGGCCCACCACCGATTTTCTAGCATCATTTGTTCCAGAGCCTTTGAGGATTATCCCTTTTGCCGGACCAACTAGAGGTCAGTCTCCGAGGGGAGTCCAACGGTACCGGAACGGTCCAGCTCAGCCGCAGAGGAGCGGAGTTACCGGCCCGCAAAGTCGGCTATGGGAATGGATCTAGGGATTAAACATGTGAATTAAATAAAATACCAGAGCACAAGGAGGCTACAGACTTTTGGTTATAGAGCTACGACTTGTGGAAAAAAGCTGTTTATGTCTGGCTGTGGCAGCTTTGACAGTCCGGAGTCGCCTTCCAGAGGGAAGTGATTCAAAGAGTTTTTGGCCAGAGTGAGAGGGGTCAGAGATGATCTTACCCACTCGCTTCCTGGCCCTTGCAGTGTACAGTTCGTCAATGGAGGGAAGATTGCAGTGGTATGAACATTGATTTCTCTGAAATCAAATAGCCCTTGCTTTCTTTCTCTCTCCATCCCTCCCCCTTCCCAGTTCTCCCACCAGTCTTACTGTGTCCGACTACACTATATCTCTGTCCAGCCCACTCCCCTGACATCAGCCTGAAGAAGGGTCTCGACCTGAAACCTCACCCATTCCTTCTCTCCAGAGAGGCTGCCTGACCCGCTGAGTTACTCCAGCATTTTTTGTCTCCATTCGATTTAAACCATCTGCAGTTATTTCTTACACATGTAAATCATTCTTAGCGTGTGTGTAGGATAATGTTAGCATGCGGGGATCACTGGTCGGCGCGGACTCGGTCGGCCGAAGGGCCTGTTTCGGCGCTGTATCTCTAAACCAAAAACTGAACACTGTGGGATGCAGGTTTGCCGAGGTGTGAAACTGACAGCATAATGTTTCATACACAGCACACAAAGTTGGTTTATCCTGAAAACACAGTCATATTTAAAAAAGTGATAGGAAAAGACAGTTACAGCAACAAATTACTAAAATTAAAAAAAAGGAAAAAAACATTAGGTGCTTTAAAATAATAATAATGATAAATATGATCATAAAAGTATTCACAGGTGGCGAGTGAAGGATAGTTTCTATATATAAACTATGTAATATGAAAAATCAAAATTTGGACCCAACTTGGCGCTCAATTGCCTTTACTCCCTGTGTTAGTTTCAGAGGAACAGACTACAACACTGATAAGGATAGTTCCTTCAGTGGTCCTTTACGTTAGTTTCAGACCAACACGATCACCCCCTTCACCACGCCGACCATCGTAGTTCACGCTAGTAGTTCTAAAAAAAGGGACGCAAAGTGGTGGAGTAACTAAACGGGTCAGGCAACATACTCGGAGAACATAGACAAGTTCCAGAGATGCTGCCTGACCCGTTGAGGTACTCCACCACTTGTGCCCTTTGTTATATATCAGCATTTGCAATTCCTTGTTTCTACACACCAGTTAGTTCTATGTTGTCCCACATTCTCACCCATTCCCTGCCCACTGGGGCAACTTACGGAGGTCAATTAACCTACAAACTCGATTGCCCTAGGGATGCGAGGGGAAACCGGAGCACCCATGTGGTGACAGGGAGTAGATGCAAACTCACAGTCAGCACCCGAGGTCAGGATCGAACCTGGGACTCTGGCGCTGTGAGGCAGCAGCTCGACCGGCTGCGCCGCCGTGCGACTCCTTGGAGCAATACAAGCGCCAAATCTGATTAGCAGTGGCGCTCGTAACAGTTTCACTGACAGATGAATTATTCAGTTGTTCCCCCCCCTTTGCTTGCTGCTGTAAGCAGTCTTGTCAAGTTAGCTGCATGAACATTGTTGGGCAGCTGTACCCGAGGCCATTTCACAGTTAATGTCAGCGGAGAAGTCAGTTAAATAGTTATCTCCTGAAATCAGATACAGGCAAAGTTTGGAAATAAGTTACAATAAATTGTCAACTCCTTGTAATTTCCAGTTTCAGGAACAGTTTCTTTTCAGCTGTTAACGGGCAACTGAACCGTCCTCTCACCTGCTCGAGCGGTCCTGACCGCCCATCTACCTCATTGGAGAGCTTTGAACTATCTTTAATTGGACTTTACCTTGCGATAAATGTTGTGCCCTTTATCCTGTATCTTTACCCTGTGGACAGCTTGATTGTAATCACGTATAGTCTTTTTGTCAACTGGATAGCACACAGCAAAGAGCTTTTCACTGTCCCCTCAGTACACATGACAATAATAAACTGAGCTATGCTAAATTACGCTAAACTAAGCTACATCCCTGGAATCTATCTTTGGGATGGGACATGCTGATCATCAATGAAATCACTTGCTGGAATTAATTGGATTTCTTCCCAATTAGAGACATAAAATGAAGGAGCAACCCAGCGGGCCAGGCAGCATCTCTGCAGAAAAGGAATAGGTGACGTTTCGGGTCGAAGCTCTTCTTCAAACTTCAGACCTCAGCTCAGCCTGAAGAAGGGTCTCGACCCGAAATGTCACCTATTCCTTTTCTCCAGAGATGCTGCCGGACCCGCCGAGTTATTCCAGTATTTTGTATCCATCCTCAGCGTAAACCAGTTCCTTCTTTCACACACTTTCTTGTCAATTACTTCCCTTCTGAAGCATAAGATTTAAAGCATCCTGGAATGCATGCAGGACGGAAGGTTTGTGTCTGCACATCCCAGCTAAGACTTTATAAATAGCCCAAGGGACTGTAATAACAATCAATAGTAAAGTGTTTAGAGAGGGTTCCCAACTAAAACACTGGCAAAGGTATGCAGAAAGCCTGCTCGTATATCCGGATGTGGTCTGATAAACTCGACTTGACAAAAGCTACATCTTAAACAACTGGGTGGGTGATGACAAATTTTTAACATTTGACAAAAATGAAGTAAAAATATAGATCTATCAACCTCCATATTAATTCTTTAGGCAGCATTTTAAACATGCTTATTTTAATAAACTAAATGGCCAAAGAGGTAGCATACAAAAGAATATTTTGCAAACACAATATGTCACTGAATGAGATTAAACCTCAATATCAGTCGGTGTCTCCAGCTGGCCTTAGTGCAAGAGGTGATTTAACAAAGCAAAATATTCTGTTTGGCATTTCCATACATAATTCCCCCACAGTATCCTTGCGAGTAGACGTGCTGCCATTAGTTCTGTCGAGATTTATTTTTTAAACAACAAATAACATTTTTCCACTGAAGTCAAGAGGAAATTTACAATGACAATTTAAAGGTTAAAGTTCAATATGATCAAGGCAGGATGTAGAACAAACCAACACGTATTTCTGGTCTTGCTTATTGCCTGCAGCCGGGTATTCATCAATTCTTGAGTTCTCGGAGCAGAATTACACCACTCGGCTCAACAAGTCTACTTCGCCATTCAATCATGGTGGAGGAATTTGTCTAGTCAGAGGGTGGTGAATCTGTGGAGTTCATTGCCACAGAAGGCTATGGAGTCCAAGTCAATGGATATTTTTAAGGCAGAGATTGCTAGATTCTTGATTAGTATGGGTGCCCACCTCCAGATTCAGGGACAGTTTCTTCCCAACTGTTATCAGGCAACTAAATCAACTGACCACAATCAGAGAGCAGTCCTGAACTACTACCTACCTCATTGATGAGCTTCTGACTATCCTTGACTGGACTTTGCTGACTTTACCTTGCACTAAACGTAATTCCCTTATCATGTATCTATAGACTGTAAATGGCTCAATTGTAATCATGTATTGTCTTTCCACTGACTGGATAACACACAAATAAAGCTTTTCACTGGACCTCGGTACACGTGACAATAAACTAAACTGAACTAACGAGTTATGGGGAGAAGGCAGAAGAAGTGTTGAGGGGAAGAGGTAGATCAGCCATGGTTCAATAACAGAGTAGACTTGATGGGCCGAATGGCCTAATTCTGCTCCTATAACTTATGAACTCCAAAAAAAACCCCATAGGTTATACCTCAATTACACCAAAATTCTGCAAGACAGTTAAAAGAAAAAGACTACTCAAAATAAAACATTAGTGGCAAACACAATGATAGAGTAAGTCCCTGGTCATGCATGAAATGGTCTGTCGTGTTCTGTTGCTGAGAAAGGATAAAGGTTGTTCAAGTCAGCTCAAGAACCTGATACTCGGAGGAAACAAGCTGTTTCTGAAATGATGGTCTGTATTTTGAGGCTTCTGTATCTCCTGCCCAACAGTAACAGCACGTAGAGGGGATAGGCTGGATGGTGGGGATCCTTGGTGCGGCACGGTGGCACAGCAGTAGAGTTGCTGCCCCAATGCGCCAGAGACCCGGGTTCGATCCCGACTACGGGCACCGGCTGCAAGTTCTCCCTGTAACCTCGTGGGTTTGCTTCTAGTGCTCCTGTTTCCTCCCAAGATGTACAGGTTTGTAGATTAATTGGCTTTGGTAAAAATTGCAAATTGTCCCTAGTGTGCAGTGTGTGTTAGTATAACAGGGATTGCTGGTTGGCACAAACTCGGTGGGCCGTAAGGCCTGTTTCCATGCTGTACTTCAGAACTAAACCACACTAAGCTAATGATAAATGTTGCGTTCATGTCGATGCTTTGGATGATGGAGAGGGTTGTGTTCGTGATGAACCGGGCTGTGTCAACCATTTTACATTCTCTACAGCATCTTGCATTGGAGTTGCCCTAGCAGGCCATGATGCAACCAGTCAGGATACTTTCTACAGTGCATCTGTAGAAGTTTGGTCGAGTGTTCAGTGAGTGACATGCCAAATTTCTTTAAACTTTCAAGAAATTAGAGGTATTGGTGAGCCTTCTTCATAATTACATTAATGTGTTGGGCCTAGAGAGAGCTGGCTTCTGGAATTACTGTAATCCTTCTAAAGATGCGTTAGTGATCCAGTTATTATCCAAGGGGATATGAGTAATGATTTTAATGTTAACATGATTCCAGTAAATTCATCTTATGCGTGATTAAATATCATAACCTTGTGAATATGTGTGGAATTTCCTTAATCCTGCAGGATTAACCTCACACTACCTATTGTACACATGTAGACACATCAGTTACCTGGGCTGCAGTCGGAGCCAATTTTTTTCTCTCAAAATTAAAAGTTAAATGAAACTTGGTATTGCAAGTTGAAACACCTCATTCCATAATATCACAAAATAATCCCCATAATAATGTACTGATACATTTTTTTTAAACCGTATTTTTTTAAATTAAAAAAATTGAAGCATACCCCGGGGATTTATGTAGTATGTGACCTATGAATGAGACGCAATAGCTGGCCTTATTTCAGCACCTGCACAAATCTCAAAAGGTTTGACTATAACTCAATGCTGACACACACTAGAGTCCTCTGCTATTTATTCAGATCAACATGGTATCTTTAAGCACATGTGCACACACACAGGCTTGCACACACACAAGCACACACACTCAATCACTCATACACACGCACACACACATTCGCTCACACACACACTCGCTCACACTCAGACACAATCACACACACACAAAATCACACACTCAAAATCACAGATAAAAACTCAAAATCTCACACATGAGCTCACACTCACCCACAGTCCACACCCACACCCACACACTCCCAACCCCACACACACTCAACCTCACACACATGGAAACACACCAGGAAAAGTAAACATAGAAACTAGAAATTAGGTGCAGGAGTAGGCCATTCGGCCCTTCGAGCCTGCACCGCCATTCAATATGATCATGGCTGATCATCCAACTCCCGAAGTATCCCGTACCTGCCTTCTCTCCATACCCTCTGATCCCCTTAGCCACAAGGGCCATATCTAACTCCCTCTTAAATATAGCCAATGAACTGGCCTCAACTACCCTCTGTGGCAGAGAGTTCCAGAGATTCACCACTCTGGAAGTAGTTGAGGAAGATACAATAACAATATTTAAAAGCCATTAGGACAGATACATGGATAGGGAAGACTTGGAGGGACACGGGGCAAATGGGACTAGTGGGACTAGTGGGACTGTTTCTGTGTTGTATGACTTGACCCTATCAGGCAGACAGACACAAAGAAGTAGTTGAGAGAAATACAATACGAATATTTAAAAGACATTTGGACAAGTACATAGATGGGAAATATTTAGAGGGATATGGGGCAAATAGGCCTAGCTTAGATGGGGCACTTGGTCAGCATGGAAAAGTTGGGCTGAAGGGTCTGTTTTTGGTGCTGTATGACTCGATCTCACACACACACAGACACACTCACGACGTCACAGACAGGCTCACACACAGATACACATACACACTCTTACACACACACACACACTTGCACACACTTACACACCCACATCCTTACACACACGTGCGCACTCTCACAGACACACACACACACATACACAAAACCCAGCACCTCACACCATGGAGGCATTCCTGAGTGATGGGAGTTTGTTTATTCTGCTGGGAGGATTGATCTGAATGATGTTTTGAGTAAAGCGGGCAGTGTGTGAGTGTACATGCGAGTCTGTGCACATAAATCATGCGAGGACAGATCTGGGGTCATCTATGACTCTCAGTGTTGAAGTTTAGTTATTGAACATTGATGAGCTATCAGATAGCAGTTTTTTTTAACTCCTGATTCGTTTCTACATTGGTTCAAAATTAGTTTTGTTCCTAAAGAGTTCCCCACCAATCAAGAAATTAAATCCTGCTTATCATTGGGTACAGGGTGCACACACAAAGCCTTGTGCCCAAGCTGAAAATTATTATAAAATACAATAAAATTAGACACAGATTATGAAGGCAACCTCTTCAACAATAACTCACTTCCGGGGTACAGTTCAGTGGAGAAAGGGCTTAAAGGAGCAGCTAATATTCAGAGGGAGGACACCTACCATGAATATTGGTGAATTATTCCATGTGCAAATTTAGCTTAGGTTCAATTTGGGTAAGCAACTCAAAAACAGGTCCTTCGGCCCACCAAGTCCACGCCGACCAGCAATCCTCAGACACTAACACTATCCCACACAAATTTTACCAAAGCCAATTAACCTACAAACTTGCACGTCTTTTGAGTGTGAGAGGAAACGGGAGCACCCGGAGAAAACCCACGCAGTCACAGGAAGAACGAACTCAGTACATACAGCACCCGTAGTCGGGATGGAACCGGGGTCTCTGCCACTGTAAGGCAGCAACTCAACCGCTGCGCCACCATGAAGCCCCTAATTCTGTTCAAGATCCCAAGCTTTCCAATCCAGGACCACTCGTAGAACTGCTAGTTTATTTCTGGAGTCCTGACTGAGATTTATTTCTACTGCACGGACAGGGACCCTGCATCATGCTTAGTATGAAGGTTGGGATAAACTTATTACACAAAACTCTTAGCGTCCATATGTTGCTGCAATTAAAATATCCAGGAAGATTGATAGGGGGAAGTTCCAGTCAATTTAACATCATCTGACAGCATCAAAATAAATCATGGCAGGAACAAGCAAACTATTTAGCTACAAGTCATTCATCTATTGTACAAAAAGCTCCTAAATCGAGTTAGAGAATCATACACGCCCTTCGGCCCATCTTATCATCTACAAGCCGACCATTATGAACGCAGTTAACACCTGTCCCTACAGCTCCTCTCTTGCCTCCATCTAGGGACCCCAGGTGAGACAGAGTCCCCGATGTGGCCTTCTTCATGTGAGACCAAGCATAGACCAGGCGACCATTTTGCCGAATACTTGCGCACAGTCTGCCAAGGTATACCAGGTCTCCCAGTTGCTAGCAATTTTAACTTCCCTTCCTGCTTTGCCAGAGCGAGGCCACATGGAAACTGAAGCAACAGCACCTCATTTTCCCACTTGGGTAGTTTACAACCCAATGGCACAAACATTGAGTTCTCCAATGTTCAAGTAGCACTCCCCTACCTCCTCTCTCTTTCACATACCGCCTCCATCATGGTCTGTAAACCATTTTCCCCACTATCCCACCCTTCTCTGCCCCCCCCCCCACCTGCACTCCGTACCCGGTCTTCTACCGCTATCCCTCCCTCTGGCTTTACATTTCATTCCTCTTTTTTGTTTATCTGACACCCTTTTGGCTCCTTTTCATCTCCAGCCTTTGTCACTTACTCCACCCATCTCCCAATCAAACCTCGCTCACCCATCACTTGCCTGGCTTTGTCCCGCCCCTACCTCTCTTATCCACTTTCTCCCCCCTCCCTACAATCAGTCTGAAGAAGGGTCCTGACTGGAAACGTCACCTATCCATTCCTTCCACAGATGCTGCCTGACCCGTCTACTCACTTTGTGTTTTGGTCAATTTTCTAGCATCTGCAGTTCCGTGCCTCCAACCATTGTATTGTCTGAAGAAGGGTCTTGACCCAAAACGCCAACTATTCCTTTTCTCCAGGGATGCTGTCTGATGTGCTGAATTACTCCAGCAAACATAGAATGTGTCTACCTTCAGTTCAAACCAGCATCTGCAGTTCCTTCCTACACATTGTGTTATCTTACTGATATTTAGTAATGTGTATCTATCTTTCCTATAACACTTCCCCAAGAGACTGCACTCATTGCAACTTTAAGGCGAGAGAGGCAAAGTTTAAAGGGCAACTTTATTTACACAGAGGGTGGTGAGTGCCTACAATATCATGCTAACAGGGTTGGTGGCAGAGGCAGGTATGATGGTGATATTTAAGAGGCTTTTGGATATGCAGGGAAAGGAGGGATATTGGTTATGTGCCGGTAGATAAGAGATGGTCTTGGCATTTTGGTTCAGCACAGTCATTGTGGGCCGAAGGGCCTGATCTTGTGCTGTACTATTCGATGTTCCATTATATCTAATGATCAAAAAACCGAGGCCCATTGCTTTGAGACCTTGAGGGTTTATATTCTATTTTGTAGTCAAGCCAATGCACAAGGTTTTATTTTGTGAGTCTTAAAGCTGTCAGGACCTTCCTCAAATTGAAATGTCATTTGGGTAATTAGGTGTCATGTTCTCTCCCTACATCAGAGGAATGGTTTAATCAAATCTCCTGGATTTAAGATCTACCTTGTGTCAAATTGTGTTTACTGTACGATAGAAGCAGCAAACTCTTCAATCAAGAGAGGTTTTTAATTTTTGTAAATGTTTGTTTGGTGTAATGAGGTGCAAAATGATCAATTTTCATCAACTGAGATACGAGATGCATTGTAACAAATACCCCCGAGGTGCATTGTAACAAATATCTCCCCCCGCCCCGCGTACTACAAGCCAATTTCCATGCTGTCAGTCAACAGTCGAGACTGGAAAGGAAATTTATGCACTTGGTCCCAGGCATTCTAGTCTCCACAGTGTCACTTTCCTTCAGTTCTCCACAGGTAGTGCATGAGACAAATGTTTAAATAAACATCCTTCTATTTCCTGGCAATAGGAACTGCAGGCAAGTTGGTGTGACTTTGGATTATTGAAACCATTAAATGAGGAATCGGATTAACATGACATGCCGAGCAAAATGCCCCGTCTACCCATCTAAATGCAAAATGTCCCATCTACAAAATGTACCCATCTGAACTACCTACTCTGGCAACTTGCTCCATATGCCCACCAGCCTGCGAGTTAAAATGTCCCTCGGGTCCCTATTCAATCTTTCTCCTCTCAGCTTAAATCTATGTCCACAGGTATTCGCACAGAGTCTCTTGTCCAGAGTGGGGAATCAAGAACCAGGGGCTATAGGTTTAAGGCGTGGGGGGGGGATAGATTTAATAGGAACCCGAGGGGGAGCTTTTTCCACATAGAGGGTGGAGGGTGTATGGAACGAACTACCAGAGGAGGTAGTATCGCAATTTTAATAAGCATTTGGACAGGTACATGGATAGGACAGGTTTAGAGGGATATGGGTTAAATGCAGGCAGGTGGGACTAGTGTAGATGAGACGTGGGCAAGTTGGAGCAGAGGACCTGTTTCCATGCTATATCACTATCTGGCAATTGAGATCTCACTGTCTGATGTTCCTCTGATTTGCTGCAGAACTACAGAGTATCAGTGATTAAGTAACATTGACTGCCGTCTGATAGCCATTTATCATCGGTGTGAAAATGATCAGGAGGAACGGGAGCAAACACTGGCAGCTAAACTCGCTATTGCCGATTACGTTGAAAGGGAACCCGTAAAGTTGGTCACATCTGAGAGAGAACAAAATGCCCAATGCAGCTGTTTGCTATTCATAACCCGAGGCTGCATCTTAGAACAACTCACTCCCAGTTTCTCGTTGCATTCAAGGCACCATTTCACACAAAAGAACTCTGGCCTTATGCGGTGACTCCCCACGGCCACAGGGAACTACAGATGCTGGAATCATGCATCGAACACAAAGTAACACAGGAGTAACTCAGCGGGCCAAGCAGCACCTCTGGAGGACATGGACAGGCGGCGTTTCAGATCAGGACCCTTAGACTCCATAGTCAGGCCACTTGAATAAAAAACCAGTACAGACCCAATCCCCTTCCCCCACTCCGCGTTATAGCAAATGGGGCAGTAGAAAATCACACATTCGAGATTTGAAAATCGTTGCCAATAAAATCAGGGATATGGAATAAAAATTCACTGTCATGGAATGTATGTGTCAATTTTTATTTAATTTTCTGCTCGCATTTCTTGATTCACGTGCACTTGAAGCGGCTTTACGTAATGGAAAATTACAACATGGGCAGATTTATGCCAATGCATCCCGCAAATGGTGTCTCCATTGTAAACAGTACTGCGGTTCCTCGTTATGTAATATGGATGGAGGCTTGATTAACCCCGGACTAACTAGGGTGGGAGAGCTCATGCGAGCCGCGCGTTGGCAGAACCTCCCAGTGGGGCTGTGGCCTCTGAAGAGGCTGCTCCTCTTGTTTCGGCTGCAGTCTAGCCCCACGCTCTTTGGTCACCCAGGAGGAGGGGGGGAGGGTCGCGAGGATCAGGGGGAGGGGAGGGAGGGAAGGGGTGGGGGGGGGGGGGAGGGCGTCGCCCTGTCGGTTTGCTCCTGGGCCTGGCCAAGATGGCCATTCGCGGATCCAGGCAGCGGGCAGTCGAGGGTTCTGCCCAAGCGGATTACTCAGCTCCTTTCCGGGCCTATGTCCGTTCCTGCCTGTCCTTGGAGAGGGAACACGCAGTGTCCATGAGGACTCTGGAGGCCTTCCGTGAACGCTGGTTGCCGCCAGCAGTCGAGTGTATTGTAGATAAAGTTGACAATATTTGAATCGAATAACTGCATGATTGTTGCTTGTAAACTGCCAATAGCAGTCTTGATGTTTTTACTGCTCTGTATTTGTGTTTAATTGAATAAAAGCTGTTTGTTTATATGAACAATTTTTTTTAATGGGCCGCAGCCTGTAGGCGGGAAGCCGCCGATTCGGCCTGACGCATTAAGACACAGCGGGCCGCGGTCAGTATGGGGTGAAGTTACCAAGCAGAACCTGCTGTCCCCTGAAGACCAGAGACCGGGAGGATGGAGCTGGCAACGACGATGGCCATGACGGGCGAAGAGCGAGGCTGATAGGAGAGGAGAGGGAACCGGTGTCTGGCCTACCCCACCCTCGAGGTCGGCTGCAGGAGGCCCCACCACCCGGGTAACAAAGGTGGGTGGGCGAGGAGAGGGACGTGGGTTCACAGGTCAACTCCCACGTCCATGGGAAGGCGACGGCTGGAGGCCCCATAGCAGCCTGGGGCTCGCCTGGAACGGGCACTGCTCATAATACCAAGAGCACGGACTGGACTTTGAAAATGGCCCCAAAACATGGCGCCTCTTGCGTGCGGGATCAGTGGATTATTTCTGTAACCTTTACTAATTGGGATGTGCTTAGGTAAAGTAATACTTCACTGGAGTGTTTGTAAGAAAATAATTTCTCGATACGTTTACACATGTGACAATAATGCACCATTGAACCATTGAACGAGTGAAGCCATCCATTTATTTTATATTTATTCTATTCCCCTTAAAGTTTGGTTGTATTTCAGGTCTAAATAATGTTTCCACAGCTGGCACTTGCCTAAAGTTGAATGGAAGACAAGATCGCCACACAATTCATTTAATTGCTGATGCGTTCTGTAAGTAATAATTAGGCGTTCAAGTCAGTTCATCGTCGTGCTACTTACTCAAGAATGTGAAATATCTCGTATTAGGACACAGCCTTGAGACTGACTGGAGACCCGCTCAGAGTTGATTGTATTAACTTAATGTCATCCAGGCCGCTTTAGTCCTTTAGGAAACCAGCACGTGCAGCCAGGATAGAGCACAGTTGCAGGTACAAAACATGACAGCCTTTATCAATTAAAAAATATTACCGATTATCTATTGTTGAATATAAACTTGCCAATCCACAGAAAACTTGAGTCTATGTTCCAGAAGCAAGTTTAGTGACTGAATTGTGCATTGATGCAAAAGTATCGAATTGATGACAAAAATGTAGAAACAAAGAACTGCAGGTGCTGGTTAATATATGAAAAAAATGACAGAACGCGCTGAAGTAACTCAGCAAGTCAGGCTGGACAGGTGATGTTACAGGTGAAGGGTCCCGACCTGAAATGTTACCTATCCATGTTGTCATTCAGTTTAGTTCATTGTCACGTGGACATAGGTACATTGAAAAGCTTTTGTTCTCCAGAGATGCTGCCTGACTTGAGTTACTCAAGCACTTTGTGTATTAACCAGCAACTGCAGTTCTGTGTTCCTACTACTGATACAATGATGACCAGAAGCCAATACATTAATGCAATGCAACATAATTAGCTGTGCAGAATATTAATTCAAAGTCTTCTTCCATATGGATGACTTGGATCAATCGAATGTCCATTAATTAGTGGGTCTAATGGTCTTAAGGACTCTATTCCTTGGCGTGCAGGAGGATGAGGGGTGATCTTATCGAGGTGTAACGGCAAAAACGGAAAAGCAGACTATTATCTAAATGGTGGCCAATTGGGAAAGGGGGAGATGCAGCGAGACCTGGTTGTCATGGTACACCAGTCATTGAAGGTAGGCATGCAGGTGCAGCAGGCAGTGCAGAAAGTGAATGGTATGTTAGCTGTCATAGCGAAAGGATTTGAGTATAGGAGCAGGGAGGTTCTACTGCAGTTGTCCAGGGTCTTGGTGAGACCACACCTGGAGTATTGCATACAGTTTTGGTCTCCAAATCTGAGGAAGGACATTATTGCCATAGAGGGATGCAGAGACGGTTCACCCAGGCTGATTCCTGGGATGTCAGGACTGTCTTATGAAGAAAGACTGGATAGACTTGGTTTATACTCTCTAGAATTTAGGAGATTGAGAGGGGATCTTATAGAAACTTACAAAATTCTTAAGGGGTTGGGACAGGCTAGATGCAGGAAGATTGTTCCCGATGTTAGGGAAGTCCAGGACAAGGGGTCACAGCTTAAGGATAAGGGGGAAATCCTTTAAAACCGAGATGAGAAGAACTTTTTTCACACAGAGTGGTGAATCTCTGGAACTCTCTGCCACAGAGGGTAGTTGAGGCCAGTTCATTAAGAGGGAGTTAGATGTGGCCCTTGTGGCTAAGGGAATCAGGGGGTATGGAGAGTAGGCAGGTACGGGATACTGAGTTGGATGATCAGCCATGATCATATTGAATGGCGGTGCAGGCTCGAAGGGCCGAATGGCCTACTCCTGCACCTAATTTCTATGTTTCTATGTTTCTATGTATAAAATCACGAGAGGAATAGATCGGGTAGATGCACTTGCCCAGATAGGTGCATAGAGCTCCAGAGGACATAACTTTAAGGTGAAGGGGAAAAGATTTAATAGGAATCTGAGGGGTAACATTTTCCACAGAGGGTGGTGGGTATATGGAATGGGCTGCCAGAGGAAGTAGTTGAGGCAGGGACTATCTCAACATTTAAGAAACAGTTAGACAGGTACATGGATAGGACAGGTTTGGTGGTTAATCAGCTTGGCATAAATGTAAAATTGTCCCTAGTGTTTGTAGGATAGTGTTAATGTGCTGGGATCGCTGGTCGGTGCAGTCTCGGTGGGCAGAAGGGCCTGTTTCCGCACTGTGTCTCTTAACTCCACTAAAACTAAACTGATTGGAACTGCTGGTGTTAGTGTGCGGGATCGCTGGTCGCTGCGGGAACGGTGGGCCAAAGGGCTTGTTGCCACGCTGTATCTCTAAACTAAAACTACATTAAAACTACTCTGAAGAAGGGTTTCGGCCCAAAACATTGCCCATTTCCTTTGCTCCATAAATGCTGCCTCACCCGATGAGTTTCTCCAGGACTTTGGCCTACCGTCGATTTTCCAGCATCTGCAGTTTCTTCTTAAACACTAGTCTGAACTGTTGGTGTTTATATTCTTACCCCAGGCCATTGCTCCGTTGTCAGCTGCAATTTTATTTTTTCCCCCTGCCACCAAAGTATTTATTGCATTCTAGCCGCAGCCTATGAAATGGCCGATGGACCTTATCAGCGTCCCGCAGGGAAACCCTGCAAATACAAACATTTGTGTAAAGATAAGCCATTCCTCGAGGCAACCTCTAGCAGGTGTGTAAATGCCATCAATATTTACTCCTTGTTTAATTGAGAGACAATCCATCTCACCTCAGGCTGCCCTTACATACTGATGTCTTTTACAGTAATTCCCTCAGTGACGGTCAGAGCCTTTTGTCCAGGATGGAAATATCAAACAGTCGCGGACATAGCTTGAAGGTGAGAGGAGCAAAGTTTAAATGCGATGTGTGGGGCAAGTTTTTTATTTTTTTTATAAACACAGAAGGTGATGGGTGCCTGCAATGCGCTGCTGGGGGCAATGGTTCAGGCTGTTAAGGAGACTTTTGGATAGGCACATGGATATTGCAGAGAATTTGCAAGAAGTTTGCAAGAATCTGCAAGAAATTGCAGTGAATTGTGGACGCAGCTCAGATTGTCAGGCAAACCAACCAACTAGAGAGCTACCTGAGCTACAATCTACCTCATTTAAGACCCTTGGACTGTCTTTAGTCAGACTTTACTGGACTTTATCTTGCACTGAACGTTATTCCCTTTATCATGCATCTATACATTCTGGACGGCTCGGTTGTAATCATGTATAGTCTTCCCGCTGACTGGTTAGCATGCAATGAAAAGCTTTTCACTGTAACTTGGTACATGTGACAATAAACTAAGCTAAACTAATCCAAACCAAACTTCAGGGAATGGAGGGATATGGAATATGTGCAGGCAGATAAGAGTTGGTTTTGACATCATCTTCAGCACAAACATTGTGGACCGAAGGGCCTGTTCTTGTTCTATGTTTTACGATATAACTGCAGGAGAGTTAATATTCCCAGCTCCAGAAAATGGGAAACTGCAAATGAGGAGATCTTTGTGTCTGGATTACAAGAGATGTTAAAACTGCAGTCTACATTCAAGTCTATGTGCCTGATCAGGGATTATCCCTTGTCTACATTATGGCACAATGGAACTCTATTGTCAATTGACCCTAGGTACAGCAAAATCCAGAACCAAGGAAGTACACTTGCTGAAGACAAAGTGCTAGATTAACTCAGCAGGTGAGGCCAGCATCTCTGGAGAACATGGACGTTTCGGGTCTGAAGGTGGGTCCAACTCGAAATGGCACCGATCCATGTTCCCCAGAGATGCTAACCGACCCCATGAGTTTAGTTTAGAGATACAGCGCGGAAACAGGCCCTTCGGCCCACCGGGTCCGTGCCGACCAGCGATCCCCGTACACTAGCACGATCCTACAGGTTAGGGACAATTTACAATCTTTACCAAAGCCAATTAACCTACAAACCTATACGTCTCTTGGAGTGGGGGGGGGGTGGGGGGGCAGAGCATCCGGGGAAAAACCCACGCGGCCACAGGGAGAATGTATAAGCTCCATACAGACAGCACCCGTGGTCAGGAACAAACCCGGGTCTCTGGCACGGCAAGGCAGCAACTCTACTGCTGCGCCACCATGCTGCCTGCACCCCAGAGTCACTGTAGCATTTTGTGTCTTTTACAATGAAATTCCATGGTCTCATCTTATGAAGGTTTCACAGACACCCATCAGTTTTATCACTTGCAGTACCACGTTGAAAAGTATTGGAGAAGCAAAGGTAACGTAGCAATCATGGTTTAGTAACATTGGGACGCAGGCAGGCCACTCGGCCCCTCATGACTATCCCACCACTGATGCAGCACTCAATCTGCTGGTTCCAAAACTCTTAATACCATGTCTTTAGATATATATGAAGGGAAAGTGTCAGAAATACTCAGCAGGTCAGGCCGGTTCTATGGATAGACAGGCCAGAGGAATATTTTGGTTTTGTGACCTTTCATCAGATCTCAGTTCTGACGAAAGTTCGCTGACCTGAAGCAAACTCATTAACTTTTTCTCGTTCTTATTTCAAATTTCAAGCAGCCACGGTATTTTGTTGTCAATATTACCACAATAAATCACAACTTTGACACTTTTAATTTGACGTGTGTCCCAAGGGCATTACTTTACACAGGGCAGGAGGAGAAATGGAGCTCCGATTTCCACTCTCTTTGTGTGAAGCACTGCTTCCCACACACCGCTAAACCGGCCAGCTCAGATTGTTAAGGGCCGGTCCCACCATGCGAGTTCACCCAAGAGTTCTCCCGAGTTTAAAAAAAAATCAAACTGGTGGTACCTCATCAGGAGTATTTTTTTTACTCTTGGACATTTTTCACACTGTTGAAAAAAAACTTCACGAGTTTCCGCGTTTCAAGAGTACCTGCTGTTAGCATTACGAGCCACTACGAGACATCCACGAGCTCCGACGTACCCGTTACGTACATTCTACGTACTTACGACGAGTTTGGGTTTTTTTTACACTCGGGAGAGCTCTTGGGTGAACTCGCATCGTGGGACAGGCCCTTAAGGCTACAGTTCCTCTCCCTATCTATCAGTAGAGCCGCTGCCTCACGGAGCCAAGAGACCTGCGTCGGATCCTGACCTCGGGTGCTTTCTGTTTGGAGTTTGCACGCTCTACCTGTGGGTTTCCTCTGGGTGCTCTGGTTTCCTCCCGCATCCCAAAGTCGTGTGGGTTTGTAGATTAATGAGATTGTGTAAATTGCCCCTAGTGTGCAAGGAGGGGGATGACATAGAACCCGGGAGAACGGATGATCGATGGTTAGTATGGACTAGGCGGGCCAAAAGGCCTTTTTCCATGCTGTATCTGTCTACAATCTTCTCTTGCGCTTCATGCATGTGGGATCAATAGGCTATTTCTGTATAATTGGTGAATCGAGGATGTGCTTTAGGTAGGGCAGAACTCTACTGGCCTGTCTGCAAGAAAGAATTCCACTGTACTTTTGCACTTTTCACATGTGACGATAAAATCACCATTGAACCATATAATCAACACAAGATCAGTGGGTGAGGCAGCATCCCTGGAGGACATGGATAGGCACTGTTTTGTGCCAGGACCCTTCTTCCGACACATCGTAGTGCAAAAATGATCAAATCATCTAATTTCAGTAATGTTGAAAGATTAACATTGACCTCTGTAGGAGGCTCCCAACTGAAATGTTGCCTGTCCATGTTGTCCAGAGATGTTGCCTGACCCATTGAGTTGTCTTTGTGGCATTTCCAGTCAGGATATTTATTACTGCTATGAAGTATAAGGAGCAGTGATGATCCCATCAGACTATTCCAATTCATATTGTTTCTCAAGATTAGATATCTACAAGCAATGAAAGAAATAATTTACTTTATAACACTCTCAAATTTCACACTCGTTAAGGTCCTGTCCCACTTTCCCGAGTTGCACATGAAATTCTCCCGAGTTTTCCCCTTGATTCAAACTCAGAGAATGTCCGTAGCGAGCCTGTAGGAGTCCGTAGATATTTTGTAGCGGCTCGTAATGCCAGCCATAGGTACTCGGGGCATCGGTAAGTCGGGATGATTTTGCAGCATGTTATAAAAATGTCCACGAGTTAAAAAAAAAATAGCCCCAAGCACCTACGGCTGGCATCTCCGAGTTTGAATCAAAGTGAAAACTCGAGAGAATTCGTGAGTAACTCGGGAAAGTGGGACAGGGGCTTTATTATCTTTGAAGTCAGTTTATTGCCATATTGTAAGAAATACAGAAATTGTGGGCGGCACGGTGGTGTAGCGTTAAAGTTGCTGCCTCACAGCTCCAGAGGCCCAGGTTCAATCCTGACTATGGGTGCTGCCTATAGGAAATTAAATAAATTAATTTGACACAAGTCAAACTAAAAGTGCAAAAATTGAGATTCCGACATTCTGTGCAAGAAACCAGCATCTGAAGTTTGTTTGTTGCTGGAAGTGACTTATTCATCTACTGCCAGCCAGCGTAGATTCACCAATGTTTGTAGCATGCATGGAGGCCACTTGATCCATCTATACTATTGCACAAGGGTGTTCATAAGTTAGGCCAATCGGCCCATCAAGTCTACTCTGCCATTCAATCATGGCTGATCTATGTTTTCCTCAACTCCATTCTCCTGCCTTCTCCCCATAACCCCTGACACCCGTACTAATCAAGAAACTATCTATCTCTGCCTTAAAAATATCCATTGACTTGGTCTCCACGGGCGTCTGTGGTAATGGATTCCACAGATTCACCACCTCGGACTAAAGAAATTCCTCCACATCTCCTTTCTAAAGGTACGTCCTTTTATTCTGAGGCTCTGCCCTCTGGTTCTGGACTCTCCCACTAGTGGAAACATCTTATCCATATCTAATCTATCCATGTCTTTGAATCTTCAGTAACTGTTGCTATTTAGTTTAGTGATACAGCATGGAAGAAGGGCCCTTCGGCCCACCTAATCCGTGCTGACCAGTGATCCCTGCACATTTAACACTATCCTACACACAATAGGGACAATTTACATTTATACCGAGCCAATTAACCTACAAACCTGTGCGTCTTTGGAGTGTGGCAGAAAACCGAAGATCTCGGAGAAAACCCATGCAGGTCACGTGGAGAACATACAGACAGTAGTCAGGATAGAACCTGGGTCTCTAGCGCTGTAAGGCAGTGACTCTACTGCTGCGCCACCGTGCCGCCCTGTTGCTGATCGGAAATTGAGAAAAGTGCACTGGAGCAAGTCGACAGTTTCATTGCCAGTGGTGGAGCTAGCTCACCACTTCTCCACTTGTCCCCTAGATGGAGCCAAGCAAAGAGCAAGGCATCCATGCAAAGCCAGAAAACTTCAACTCTCTCCAACAAATACCCCGACAAGAGAAGGTGGAGTCCACAATGGTCCATTGTTGGCAGTGGAAGAGGCGATGACAAAGAGATACGAACAGTGAAACTAGTAGGATGACTAACGTGGAGGCAACTAGTTTCAATGTTCGTATCCCTCCATTGTCACCTCTTCCACTGCCGACAATGGACCATTGTGGGCTCCACCTTTCCTTGGTCGCCTGTTCTGTACTTTTTGATACCTCTGGTTTTCCTCTTCCCCGACTTTCACGCTAAAGAAGGGTCTCGACCCAAAACACCACCTTGCCTCCAGAGTTGCTGCCAGGCCTGCTGAGTTACTCCAGCATTTTGTATCTACCTTCAGTGTAAACCAGGTTCTTTAATTCCTTCCTATCAAAATGCCTGGTCATACAATCGGAACAAAATGGTTCTCAGTCTACACTTCCGAACAGCTACCTCCAAGCTCCATTCAATACTGGATCAAAAACTGCAATCCACTGAAATTAGATTTCAAATGAAATGCTTTTAACAGTAAGCCAGCTAGCTTATCTTGACATTAGTCAGTTAAAAGCATGTGCAATGAAATAAAGGAGCCAAAGACAATTTGTGTTGATCATTCTAGACTCTTGGCAGGGGGTAGTGGGGGGGGGGGGGGGGAATATGAGCACATCATGTTTTTCCAGTTTAGTAAACTTTGTGAAAATTGTTTTAAAAAATGGGGGATTTTGAGAACTAAGACAACTTAGAAAACAGCAAAGATAAAATGTAAAATGTAGAAGCAAAGAACCGCAGGTGCTGTTTTACAAAAAAGGACGCAAAGTGCTGGAGCAACTCAGCGGGTTAGGCGACATCTCTGGAGAACATGGATAGGTGACATTTCGGGTCGGGACTGATTGCGTGGTGGTTGGTGGGGAGGGGGGGGGGGGGGGGGGGGGGGGGGAGTAAAGAAATCTGGGAGAGGGGCAGGACAGAGGCCGGCAGGTAATTGAGCCCGGGTCAGAACATGGTTGTAGAGAGGCTCAGCAGGAATCACAGAAAGGGAGCAATGAGAGAGGGTCTCACAGAACTCCCACCAGAGAGAGGAGAACCTCGTCAAAGTAGGCAGTCCTAAAGATTTCACAGTGGAGCAGTCAATATGTAAAAACAAGGAACTGTAAACGCTGGTTTGTAAAAAAAACGACACAAAGTGAAAATGGAGGCAAGGGGGCCATGATTGACCTTTCAGTGCGGAGTGATGCAATCATTCTGTGTTACGAACGACATAGACTAATCACGGTGACTACAATCAGTATGCATATAAAATCAGCCCACCAAGATCAATATTTTTCAATGAGTAATATTTCAATTTAAGATAACTAATTTCTAGTCGTGATTTGAAAAGAATAGATTACATTTACATAGAGCCTTTCACGTCCATTTCAGAAGACCCCAAAGTGCTTTATAGACAATACAGTACATTCACAGAGTGACTTTAGCTGTGTTGTAGACAACAGTCATTAATGTTTTCCATGAATACTATTACAAATACCACCAGTAAATAGTTTTGCACGACTGTGTCACATGGTGCCCCAATTGGTAGGGCTGTTGCTTCACAGTGACAAAGACACTAGATTCAATGCTGACCTCAGGTGTTTTACGTGCAGAGTTTGCACGTTTTCCTCATGACCACGTGGGTTTTCTCTGGGAGCTCTGGCTTCCTCCCACATCCCAAAGATGTGCTGGTTTGTGGGTTAATCAGCCTGTGTAAAATTGCCCCCAATGCACAAAGAACGGGTGATCGATGGTCAGCATTCACTCAGTGGGCCGAAGGGCCTGTTTTCATGTTGTATCTCGAAACTAAAAATATATTTTAGTGATGTTGGTTAAGAGATTTATTTTAAACTTTAGACTTTAGGGATACTTTAGAGATACGGTCCAGAAACAGGCCCTTCAGCCCACCGAGTCCTGTACACTGTACACTTAAGTTACAATCCCGCAGGTCTTTGGAGTGTGGGAAGAAACCAGAGCACCCAGAAGGAAACCCACGTGGTCACAGGGAGAACGTAAAACTCCGTACAGACAGCATCTAAGGTCAGTATCGAACCCGGGTCCCTGGTGCTGCAAGGCAGCAACTCTACTACTGAACCACTGTGCCATCTAAATGTTCTCCAATTCAATAACTCCCCTGCTCATCTTTGGAATAGTGCAAGGGAATCTTTTTGAGCCAGTGGGTCAAGCGCCATCTCTGGAGAAAAAGGAAGGGTGACGTTTCGGGTCGGGACCCTTCTTCAGACTAAAAGTAAGGGGGTGGAGGTGGGAGAGGTGAAGAGCTGGAGGCGAGAAAAGACCAGGACTAATCAGGGCCAGTCACAAATGACCCAAGCCAGGGTGGTGCCCTGGTATGTCCATTGTTGGTTAGGGAAATATCGATCTCAAGAGAAACAATGTGGAGAACTGTGGAACTGTAGAGGAGAGGGGCGTGTAAGATAAAGTTACATAAAAAGAGAGAATTCAATGTTCATACTGCTGGCTGTAAGCTACCCAAGTTATCCAATATAGGTAAACACAAAAGGCTGGAGAAACTCAGCGGGACAGGCAGCATCTCTGGAGAGAAGGAATGGACGGCGTTTTGGGTTGAGACCCTTCTTCAGACTGATGTCAGGGGTGGGGGTGGGACAGAGATAGAATGTAGTCGGAGACAGTATGACTGGTGGGAAAACTTGGAATGGGGAGGGGATGGAGAGAGAGGCAAAGCAAGGGCTATTTGAAGTGATCCAATATATGGGGTTGCTCGTCCAAGTTGCGTGTGGCCACACTCTGGCAATGGAGGAGGCCCAGGACAGATTGGTCAGTGGTGGGAACGGGAAGGGGTTGTGAACTGGTTGGCAACTGTGAGATCCCCTAGGGTTAATAGGATTTACTTGAGTTGATCTGGCTGAGGTTTATTGAATGAGCAAAGACTAGATAGGAGAGTTTAGTTTTAGTTTAGTGATAAAGGTGGAAACAGGCCCAATGGAGGAGGCCCAGGACAGTGTGGGAATGGGAGGGGGTATTGAAATGGCTGGCAATCGGGAGATCCTATAGGCCTAGGTTGTCCAAGTGTAAATGTTCAGTGAAATGGTCGCCCACTCGAGTCTATGTCTTGTATCGCCGATGTACAGGAGGCCACATCGGGAACAACATATACAGTAGAGGAGGTTAGGGGAGTTACACATGAACTACTGAGATAGAGATCAGTAACAGCAGCCTTGAGGATAGGAAGCTACGAGTGACTCTGTGAGCAAAGCAGTCCACACAACGAGTGTGATGTCACAGGCGGTCAAGAGACCAGATCGAGGGTAAAGATTGGGGTTTGAGTTTTGGTCCCTGAAATGATATCGTTTCAGGGGAAAAGTGGAATTCTGCACAAACCCGGTTGGTCTTTAGGTAAATAAGAGCTGTCATTCTTCAGAGCAGCAAGGTTCAAATTCTCACTGCAGATACATTTTGTTTTTTCGCACCATTGTTGAAGAGTTTTACACCAGAAAGTAAAAGGCATATTTCCTGATTAAATATTCTGAGGCAGAGCATCAGAATAAAAGGATGTACCTTAAGAAATGGGATGAGGAGGAATTTCTTTAGTCAGATGTAGTGAATCTGTGGAATTCATCGCCACAGACGGCTGCGGAGGACAAGTTATTGGGTATTTATAAGATGGAGACTAACAAATCATTGATTAATGTCGAGGGTTATGGGGAGAAGGCAGGAGAATGGGAAAGATAGACCAGTCATGATTGAATGAGGGAATAGACTCGAAGGACCAAAGGGCCTAATTCTGCTCCTAAAACTTATGAATTTATGAGGACAAACAAAGTCCTACTGAAAAATTAGATGATACTAGACCAAGGGGGACCCGTTGGGTCCTGTCCCCTTAACGCACATTTGCGGGTGGGGGGGGGGGGGGGCGGAGGGAGAGCCTCTGCAGGCCTAACCCCACACCCTCCCCAAAAACACACAGGGGGGGGGGGGGGGGGGGGGAGATATATTTCCCAAGTAGGTTAAAGCCATGTTGAATGTGTATAACATAGTTCCACGCAGCGTTATGCCGATCTCTCCAATTGCACACGTTATTTGTTTTGCAGCTGCATAAATACATTTCTGGCTCACAGCTTCAGTTGAAAAATCACAAATATTATTTTTTTTTTGGGTTACAGCATCAACATCTCCTTATGAGGAATCAGAGAATGAGTTCATGCCTTTAGCCAGCCACACTAAAGTATTTTTGTGATTACGCAGAGATTTAAATTGTCACCAGAAACAGGAACAAACAACAGCCTCTTCCATGATATCCCTCTGGACATCATGGCTTCAACACAAAGACATGATTCAGGCAGTAGTGATGCTATCTGAGCAGAGCTTCAAATTACTCACAGTTTGCCCTAATTCCTATGCAGCAAAATGAAAGTTTTGCAGAATAAACGATAAATAATCCTGGCAACAATAAAGTCTGCCAAATAATTAATTGTGATTATGGGATAATTTTACAAATCTTAGCACTGAAGAGTTTATTTGCTGTGGGTGATCCTGTACATATGTATAAACTCATGAGGGGAATAGATAGGGTCAATACATAGTCTTTTTTTTCCCCACAGGGTAGGGGAATCAATAAGTAGAGAGCATAGGTAGAAGGAAATGGGTAACGTTTTGGGCCGAAACCCTTAGGGTTTCGGCCCAAAACGTTGCCTATTTCCTTCGCTCCATAGATGCTACCTCACCCGCTGAGTTTCTCCAGCATTTTTGTCTATCTTCGATTTTCCAGCATCTGCAGTTCCTTCTTAAACAAGTAGAGAGCATAGTTTAGTTTAGTATACTTTAGAGATACAGCGCGGAAACCCACTGAGTCCGTGACGACCAGCGATCCCCGCACACTCACACTACCCTACACACGAGGGACAAATTACAATTTTACCAAGCCAATTGACCTACAAACATGCACGTCTTTGGAGTGTGGGAGGAAACCGGAGCTCTCGAAGGAAACCCATGCAGGTTAAGGGGAGAACGTACAAACTCTGTACGGACAGCACCCGTAGTCATGAATGAACCTGGGTCTTTGTCGGTGCGAGGCAACAACTCTGCTGCTGCGCCACCGTGCCGCCCATAAATAGAGGGCAGAGGTTTAAGGTGAAATGGGAACGATTTAAGAGATTTGAGGAACCCGACTGGCAACATTTTTCACTCAGTGTGGGATATATGGAACAAGCTGCCAGCGGAGGTAGTTGGGACAAGTGTAAGAGATTATTTAGGGATCTTCAGAAGCTTGTAGATCATCCATATGAATTACTATGACTCAAAGGTGGCTGAATATACAAAAGTATCTTGGCAACGACAATACCCTCCAATTGCAATTCTACACAGTTACTTGGCTACACTCAAATGTCGAAACTTGATATTTAATTATATCTATCAAAACTGTAGTTAATTGTTTATTACTGTCTTTGGGTGCCATTGAAACTAGTTAACTATTTGTTGTTTTCTTTGTGTTTAAAACATAAGTTTTAGATGAATTTGGAGGTCCTGCAGAGGGTGTGGAAAGGGGTTTTCAAAGAATTGTTCCAGGAATGAGGGATTTCAGCTGCAGGACTAGGGTTGAGCAGGTTGAGTGAGGATTTGATAAACATGTCCAATATCGTGCATGATTGGGATAGGATTAATGGAAGGAGCTCCGAAAGCACCTGTCCCACTTTCACAACCTAATTCACGACCTCGGCCGAGTTTGCCCTCGACTCATACTCGCAGCATGGGCGTCACAAGGTCGTAGGTAGGTTGTAGGAGGTCATGATGCTAGTCGTAGGTACTCGTGGCATCACCTCGTAGGTCGGGGCATTTTTCTAGCCTGATGAAAAATGTCCACGAGTAAAAAAGGTTGTGAAAGTGGGACAGACCCTCAAGGCAGTTCGTCGTTGTCTACAACCTCACTCTGGCAGCTCCTGCGATGGTGCTGGTGCCAAATTGTACTGGCCCTGCTGTTCCTTTGGATCGATCAGCGACGAGGAGAAGGGGGGATGTGCTGCATGGGCAACAGCCTGTCCTCCATATGACATCGCCCTGGCTTGCATACGACCACACATCACCTGCAAACTAGGATGCATCACCCATGGTCAGTCATGACTGAGGGGGGGGGGGGGGGGGGGGGGGGGGGGGACTACTAACGGAAGGAAGCTGCCACGCTTAGTGGATGGTTGGAGATACAGGTTTATACATTTAGATTCAAGGCAGAAGTGAAGGAAATATGTTTTAAAATGCAGAAGATTGTCCCGATCTGGAATTCACTGCCTGTGGTGGCAGGAAAACATCAATCCAGACTTCCATGAAGGAATTGGATAGGCTCTTAAGCGAAAGCTGTTTGCAGTGTTACAAGAAAGAGTGGAAGAATGGGAATAATGGAACAGGGCTACTAAAACTCTTAAAACCAACTGACCTTTCTCCACACCTTTACAATTTTATAATTCTACACCTTTTAATTAAATGATGATTGCAAACATTTTATCCCAATAAGAATAATGCTTTTGTAGGACGAGGGCAGTGATAAATGCCCAATTATATCGCTTAGAGTACAGCATGGAAACAGGCCCTTTGGCCGACTGAGTCCACCCCAGTCATTGATCACCCTACACCAGTTTCATGTTATTCCACTTTTGCATCCAACACACCAGGGGCAATTTACAGAAGCCGATTAACCTTTGAACCTGCACATCTTTGAAATGTGGAAGGAAACCGGAGCACCCAGAGAAAACCCATGCAGTCACAGGGAGAATCCGGTAGTCAGGATCGAGCCCGGGTCTCTAGTGTTGTGAAGCATAATGGTTTAAAATCGACAGTCATCAACATTTCCGTTGCCAAGAGTTATTTGACGCCGATCTACATGCAAGTAGTTTCATTTTGATTATCGTAATGAAAGGTGAGCACTTCGTTCTCTTCAGAGGATGTCCTCTCTCACACAGTCACTGCTTCACACAGTGATAAACTGAGAGACAGGGAAGACCTGAATTCCCTCCCTATGCTTCTTACCAGCACTGATAAAGTTATGACCAATTAGCCTAATTATTGTGCTTTTTAAAAAAAAAGAGAAAACGGAGAAAAGCGCATTGGTGTAGTGGTAGAGTTTCTGCCTGACAACGCCAGAGAATCCTGAATCCTGACTAATGGGCGCTGTCTGTACAACGTTCGTACGTTCTCCCTGTGACCACGTGGGTTTCCTCTGGGTGCTCCGGTTTCCTCCCACTTTCCAAAGACGTGCAGGATTTCAGTTTAATTGGCTTCTGTAAATTGCCCCTAGGTTGCAGGAAGTGAAAATGTGATAACATAGAAATAGTGTACGGGGTGATTATTGATTGCCGTGGACTGGGCGGGCCAAAAGGCCTGTTTCCACGCTGTATCTCTAAACTAAATGGGGTTGAATAAAGTACCATACCAGGGAATGGGAAAAGACCCGATGGACTCAATAGCCTTTTTCTATGCTGTTACAGTTCTCTGAACTTTCCCACACAAATAAGCACAATCCGTTGGTCATGGCCTAAAAAGGCGATGGGAGATTATTCAAACGCCACTTTCAAAATAGAAATGGATAAATATTGAAGGAGAGGAACATTGTGGAACTGGGGAATAGGACTGAACACACTGCTCTTCCAGTAAACTGGTAATGGTATGGATGTGTTTAAGAAGGAACTGCAGAGGCTGGTTTAAACCAAAGATAGATACAAAAAGCTGGAGTAACTCAGCAGGGCAGGCAGCCACTCTGGATAGTAGGAATGGGTGGCGTTCCGGGTCGAGACCCTTCTTCTGGTCTGAAGAAAGGTCGACCCGAAACGTCACACATTGTATGGGATATGCTGGGCGCACTGCCAATATGTAACGATTCTACAAATTTCTAATTCCATAACATGGCCATCGGGTCGGCTGTGTGGATTTTAATGGTGGAAGCTTGTTACTGCCCTGTGGAACTCATCCTGCCTGTAGATCAGTTTTTATTCAATCAATAAGTTTACGCACGATTAAAGTTAAATATAACCACACTAATCTTCCGAGATTTATCCGAGCAGCAATGGATTTCTGGAAATATCCAGGATTAAGGATTCACGCTTGGCTACTTAATTATCAGCAAATGCAAACTTTACCGAAGGCACATTTGCCTAGATGGAAAGTTTGGGGAAAATTAAAAACGCTTTTATTTCTTCAATGAGCTGAGAATGGAAAAGATAAATAGCAAATCTTTAAAACACACATTAAGAATAGATGCAAAATGCTGGAGTAACTCAGCGGGACAGTCAGCATCTCTGGAGGGAAGGAATGGGTGATATTTCGGGGCAAAACCCTTCCTCAGACCTGAAAACACTGTAATAATGTATTGTCTTTCTGTTGACTGGTTAGCACGCAACAAAAGTTTTGCACTGTAAAGTAAACTAAAACTAAACTAAACTAGTGAGTTGACATACTGCTCAGTAACACAAAGTTATTGGAGCAACTTAGCGGGTCAGGAAGCAACTCTGGAGAACAAGAACAGGTGACGTTTCGGGTCAGAACCCTTCGTTCGATGAGTTCCTTCTCTCCAGAGATGCTGCCTGACCTGCTGAGTTACTCCAGCACTTCGTGTCTATCTTCAGTATAAACCAGTATCTGCAGTTCCTTCCTACACAAACAACTCAGTGACTTGAGGTCAGAGACATCAGTGCGGAGCCGAGAGAATTGGTGTTCACTGGAGATGCCACCTTCAATGTGGTCCTCTCTACTCGTTTGCATGCAATTAAAAGAGCCTGTCATCAAATAAGGTCATGAGGTCACGTGATAGGAGTAAAATTAGCCCATTCAGCCCATCAAGTCTAATCCGCCATTCAATCATGGCTGATCTATCTTTCCCTCCCAACCCCATTCTCCTGCCTTCTCCCCATAACCTCTGACACCTGCACTGCTCAAGAATCTATCTATCTATCTCTGCCGTAAAATCTGAGGAACAACAGGAAGCTTTTTGTGTCCTTGGCTGGAATTAGTCCTCCTCATCATCATTGTGTCGTACATCACAGAAATAGGCCCTTTGGCCCAATCTGCTGCCAATCAGGATGCCTCATTTACGCTAGTCCCATCTGCCCGCATTTGGCTCGTATCCCATTAAACCTGAACTATTCATGTACCTGTCCCAATGTCTTTTAAATCTTGTTATAACACCTGCTTTAAAAGGTTCAGAGAAGATTTGCCAGGATGTTGCCTGGACAAGGGGGAAGTCCGAGGGATAACATTATTTTTTTTTACACAATGGGCGGTAGGTGTATGGAAAACCATATGCCAGAGGAGGTAGTTGAGGCATGAATAGGATAGGTTTAGAGGGCCTGTTGCCACACTCTATGACTCTACTACCTCCACTGACAGCTCATTCCAGATAGCCATACCCACTGTGATAAAGTTTCCCCTGAGATATAGTATGTTCTATGGTTCTTGATTCCCCTACTTTGGGTAAAAGACTGTGCATTCACCCTACCTACCTGTATTCCACATGATTTTATACATCTCTATAAGATCACCCCCTCAGTCTCCTGGACACCGCGGAATAAAGTCTGAGGCTGTTCAACTCCTCCCTGGAGCTCAGGCCCTCAGGTTCTGGCAATTTACTAGAATAAGATTTAGTCATAATCAGTAGTGCTAATGGGAGAGGGAGTGTTCACACAGGTTGAGTATCCATGAGTTGTATAGAATACAGTAAAACCCTCGGGACCCCAAGGGAGCTGGACTGGCAGATTTTCTGGACTATTGGATGTTAATCCCATTAACACTCAAACACACTTTCATTTCACTTTTGTTCAACATGTTATTTAACATTAGGGCGGCACAGTGGTGCAGTGATAGAGCTGCTGCCTCTCAGTGCCAGGGACCCAGGTTCAATCCAGAGATGCTGCCTGACCTGCTGACTTACTCCAGAATTTTGTATCTAAGAATGGATGTTTCCACCAGTGCGTGAGTCTAGGACCAGTCTAGGACCAGACGGCACAAGCCTCATCGTGAGTCTAGGACCAGACGGCACAGCCTCATCGTGAGTCTAGGACCAGAAGGCACAAGCCTCATCGTGAGTCTAGGACCAGACGGCACAAGCCTCATCGTGAGTCTAGGACCAGAAGGCACAAGCCTCATCGTGAATCTAGGACCAGAAGGCACAAGCCTCAGAATGAATGGATGTACTTTTGGCTGCAGAGTCATTCGGTATTTTTCAGATATTTTTAAAGAGATTGTTAGGTTCTTGATTAGTACGGGTGTCAAATGTAATGGAGAGAAGGCAAAAGAATGTGGTTGAGAGGGAAGGATAGATCAGCCAAATGGCCTGCCCTCTTGTGACTAATGACTTACAAACTTAGTCCAGACACTGACCCCAGTCCCACTCAAACTCTTAGCTCTGAGTGAACACGCAACTTAAACTGGACCCCTGCCTCAAGTTAGATACTAAAGAGTAGCCCAGATGTTGAACCGTTAAGATTGTCAAGCAATTAGATGCTTGGTTGTTTAGTTTTACTGCATTCAGAACTCCAACAGTGTTGCCTTTGGAGAACTTTACATCTTCAAATTGTGCTGGGCACGAGAAAGTCTACCAACACCCCCAAACACCTTGGGGCGGCACAGTGGTAGAGTTGCTGCCTTTCAGTGCCAGAGATCCATGTTTGATCCTGACTACGGTTGCTGTCTGTATGGAGTTTGCACGTTCTCCCTGTGATCATGTGGATTTTCTCCGGGTGCTCCGGTTTCCTCCCACATCCCAAAAACCGTGCAGGCGTGTAGGTTAATTAATTGACTTCTGCAAATTGTTTCTAGTGTGCAGGATACAGGGATCACTGGTCGGCACGGACTGTATGGGCCGAAGGGCCTGTTTCCATTCTATCTCTAAACCAAAGCTCAGTGTACGTCTGTCTCATTGTAGATAAATCCCTGGAAATAAAACTGCTCGACTGCTTATTTCACAACGCTTTGTCAAGGGTTGATTGGAACAGGAAACATTTTGAACTGTCTGAAAGATAATGCAGATTAATCTGAAATGGAAACTGTGGAAGGTGCCCAGGGGCAGACTTCAATGCTCACTGACCAGATGATCACATACCTGCGGCTACTAAAACTGCCAAGTGAGCAGAAAATTTTACACAGGAACCTATTTCAGCCATTTCAACTTGCAAAGGAACGCAGAATAGTTCGAATGAGGCACACATTTAACCACGTGCAATAGGAAAGAAGACTTTTGCATTGGATTAAGGGAGAGAAATTAGACCCAAGGACTAAATAGCCTTATTCAAAATGGACAAGAGCGATACACCTGTGTTGAACTAACTACTACACAGGAATCCTCTGCTGGCTGTTATTGCTTAAGCGTTTAGGACAATAAATGCCTCGAAGGAGAGGGTAATACTATCCTTTACTGTGTTTGCCCGACTGTGGCCACGGCTATAATAGTTCCACTCCTTTGAAAGTCTGTAATTTGCCCACAACTCTTCCAAGATCAAAGGGATGGGAGAACAGTGATCTACAGTCCCCCAGTTCCAACGTGGAACAGCTCTCCGTAAAGTTCAAGCGAAAACCGCAAGGCTTGAGGAGTGAAATCAGACGGTGTTTCGTTTCATATGGGTAGCGAGGGTTTGTTAAATGGAGCCGAGCACAGCCCGCAGTGGAGAGGCGAGTGGAGAGAGAGAGATATGCGGCCAGGACTGGGGCTGCTCAAACTAGCATCAAATTACAATACCCCTTCTTACCTGCTCACTCTAAACGCTGATCCCCCTCAAGGGAGAAAAAAAACCACAATCCAGCACTCGAAGCAAAGATAAACCAATTGACTCCGAAAAGTGGATGGGTTGAAAACACTTTGAAAGTAAATCACTCATTCTCTCTCACATTAACTCCCCACCAGTTGAAAGCATGTCAGTCATTAGAGGAAAGTTACTGGGTACAAAACAGTACTTATGACATTTTTTGTTGTTGTTTTTATTGTTACTGAAACGAAACGCCGCTCGCAGAAAGAAAAGTATTACTTTTGAAAAGCCTAATGTTAGGGGGACCATGCAGGCGTGGAATGCAAAGCAGTATTACAGACCTTCAAAATCTGACAGGATTCCTTCCAAGTGATCATTGATAGAGAGCTCCGCCATCCTCAACTTTATCCCAAAGCAAATGCTGGTATCCGAAGACGTTCCAGAAGGGGGAAAAAATGCACTGAAATTGGTTGCAGAAGTGAAGTGTGGCTTTAAAGTTTCAAATAGCTGAGTTGATTGTTCCTCTGTTCCTTCCTCTCTCACTCTCTCTCTCTCTCTCTCTGTGCACAGCGCACAAGTGTGTGAGTCTCTCCTAAGACTCTACATATGCCAAATGATTTCAGCTGCATGTAAGGCGCAGTTCTCAGTTTAAAAAAAACATACAAAGCAAATGGTCTGGCCCTCCCTGCACAGATGGGTTAAAGCCCTGCCCTATGAGCAGCAGATTGGCTGGATCATGTTCATGCTTCACCTAACTCCAACCATAGAGAGGTAGCGAGGGGGGGGGGGGGGGGGGGGGGGGCTCTAACTTTAAAACACATGAGCCTCCAGCAGATTTCAGTATTGAACAATTGGTGATGTTTAGAAGTGACTTAAAGCAACCCACCTTGGGGCACAGCTGTTCGCACTCACTCGCGTACATGCTCACACACACATATATAATATATATATATCTAAACACGCACACACATATATATATATATGTACACATACACATATCTATATGCACACGCATGCATATATACACACATGTATGCACATATAAAACAAATAAACAAACATAATAGTGCTAAAAGACAAAACTAATGCCCCCAAGTCTATGTAAGTATACAAAGACAAGTATACAAAGTGCTGGAGTAACTCAGCATGTCAGGCAGCATCTCTGGAGAACAAGGATAGGTGACTTTTCAGGTCGAGGCACTTCTTCAGACTTTTCTAGAGATGCTGCCTGACCCTCTGAGTTACTCCAGCACTTTGCATCTTCTTTTATAAACCAGCATCTGCAGTTCTTTTGTGTCTAGGAAAGACGTTGTTCTTGGTAAAGAGACTCCGTCATTAAAAAAAGGTGTTTAAAAGCACCTTATAAAAACAATAAAATTCATGATATGATTTCTTGAGGGTGGGCAGAATAAATATATATATATATAATGTTACTGTTGTAGTATACTGTTGTAGTATAATTGGAAAGTAAATCCATGTATTGTTGAACTAAAGGCACAGTGTCGTAAAGTTGTCCAGCACAGAATCAGGTCTCTCAGGACTGAAGAAGAATCTCAACCTGAACTGTCATCTATTCCCTTTTCTCCAGAGATGCTGCCCAACCTGCTGAGCTACTCCAGCATTTGTGTCTATCTACAGAATCAGACACTTTGGCCCTACGCATCTTTTTGCCTATCTACACTAATCCCATTTGCCCGCATTAAGACCATATCCTTCTATGCATTGCTTGTTTAAGAATCTGTCTAAGTGCCTCATAAACATAGTAATTGAGTCTAATTCCACCACCTCTTTTGACAGTAGTTTCCATATATCATCCACTCTCTATGTAAAAAAAACTATCCCCTTAGATCCCTTTTAAAACTTGTTCCTCTCACAAACCTATGTCTTCTGGTTATCAATAACAATACAATACCATACAGGTACATATTTTAAATGCATACAAAGTGGAACATAGATAGTCATTAAAATATATTGGATGCGAGAAAATGCAGAACGCTGGAAGTTTGAGCAAAGTACAAAGTCCTGGAGGGAGTCATCAGGTCAGGCAGCATCTGCGGTGGGAATGGACTGGTAATGCTTCAGGTTGAGACCCATCAGACTGAAGTAGGGTCCCAACCAGTAAAGTTGCCCACCCATACCTTGCTAGCTGACCGACTGAGTTTCACCAGCACTTTGTGTTTTGATTAAAATATGCTATGTGGGCTCTCAATAATATCAAAGAGAGTGTTGTTTTGTGATCAACTCCAAAACCACTTGATTTGCAGCAGGGTGATTCAGCTAACGCCCATTTCTCTTGTGCAGTAAATATTAATTAAGCCTGACCACAACATTTTAACTCCCATTCCCATGACCATTCTGTGCTGGGCCTCCTCCACAGTCAGAGTGAGGCCACACACAAATTGGAGGAACAGCAGCTCATATTTCGCTTGGGCAGCTTACAACCCAGTGGTATGAATGTTGAATTTTTAACACTAAGTAATAGAACATTTTATTAAATTTCAAAACAGACTTTATTCAGGTAATAAATATATACCATACATGAACCGTACAAAATATTCAATACAGTCTGCATACATTGCTCAAATGTCACATATTTATCCCCCACCCTTGCCACTGGTGTGGAATCCCTTCCCTTATTTTGAGGGGCGTCTCCACCACACCTTGCCCCCCCATGTCCAGCAGCGGAAGGAACCTAGACTCTGGTCCTCCCCCACAGAGCCTTGGCGTTGGCTGCACCGAGCTTCAGTGCGTACTCCTGCAGTCTGCAACAGGCCAGACGGCAACATTCCCCGACGGACATCTCGCTCCGCTGGGTGGCGAACAGCGCCCAGGCAGGCCAAAGAGCATCTTTATAGAACTGAACAGTGCAGCAACACGTCCTTTTGGCCACAATGTCTGTGGCGAACATGATGCCAAGTTAAATGAATCTCCTCTGCCTGCATGTGATCCACATTCCTTCACTCACTGCCTATCCACGTACCTGTCTAAATGCCTTTAAATGCCACTCTTGTACCTGCCTCCAGCACTACCCCTGGCAGCGCATTACAGGCACCCACCACCCTCTGTGCAACAATTTGCTCCGCACATCTCCTTTCAACTTTGCCCCTCTCGCCTTAAAGCTATGCTCCCTAGTCTTTGACTAGTGAAAGGTTCTGATAGTCTATGCTTCTCGTAATTGTATATACTTCAATCAGGTCTCTCCTCAACCTCCGACGCTCTAGAGGAAACAATACAATATTGTCCAACTTCTCCTTATAACTAAGACCCTCTAATCCAGGCAGCATTTGGTTAATCCTATTCCACACCCTCTCCAAAGTCTCCACATCCTTCCCAGGGATGGGGTGGCCTCAACAGCGTAATATATTCCAAATGCAGCGTAACCAATGTCCTGTAAAGATGCAAGAGGATTTCCTGATTCTTATACTCAATGCTCTGAAGGCAACATTCTATTTGCTTGGACCTTATGTGGGGGAATTGCCGTGAGGGAGGGGGGAGGGTGGTGGAAACAAAGGAGGGCCTGGCGAGGGACACTTTTGCAACTTTGTGAGCGCCCTTTACATGGCGACCATTTGTATACCTTGGGTACGCGAGCAAAGAGTTTCACCATGACTTGTGACAATAACGTATTCAATTCAATTCAATATTTGTCTTCTTCATCACAATATCTACTTGCTTTGCCATTATTAGGGAGCTATGGATTTATAGAACAAGATCTCTTGCATACAGTAGCTTGTGTAATAATGGTGGTGCGTTTGGTCTCACTTCAGCGCAGGGGCAGCACGGTGACGTTTCAAGTGCACTTTCGGAATTTTGTCCGGATAAAAGGAGGTGCCAGACCGCCAGTTGCCAGAAAATTGGTGGTGGACCTGTGACAGCTTGTCTCTTACAGAATGGTCACACGCATAGAGGTGATGTTACTAGAAGATGAACAAGACTGAGATGAATCTGAGGCGGTTTTATCTTACCCAAGTCATTGAAACACTATTAGAAACAGCCAATTCAATGTAAAACATCAAACAAACTGTGTAAAATAGATAGGTGGTTGTACAGGAGGAACTGTAATTTCAAAAGGCATAACAAAATACCATTGATAAGCAAACGTGTTCTTGTTTGCACAGGCTGAGCACATGATATAAAATTGTACCATTTCTCCGGGATTCAGTTTCACTGATGTCAAGAGAACATTTCTGGAGCAGAACGCATTCCTGGTCAGCACTGATCGAGCATAGAACAAATTTCCACTGTACTTTAAGCCAGTCACACAGAGAATGTACAAATTCCGCACATGCATGCACACGTAGTCAGGATCGAAGCCGGGTCTCTGGAGCTGTGAGGCAGCAGCTCTACCTGCTGCGCCACGATGCCCTCCATGATTTCCAGACTACTGCTGCCACTGTCTTTCTTGGTGATGCCGGAGTTTGCATTGATTGCTGAATTTGTTAGCAAGGTGTAGACTTAAAGGCACAAAATGTTGGAGTAACTCAGCGGGTCATGCAGCATCTCGGGAGAACATGGATAGGTGACGTTTTGGGTCGGGATCCTTCTTCAGACTGACTGTAGGGGGGTGGGGAAGAAAAGAGGCAGGGCAGGATAGAGCATGGTCGGTAATAGGCGAACACAAGCAAGGGGGCTTTCTGATAGGTAGATAGGCTTTAGACATTAGAGATACAAAGATACAACACGGAAACAGCATCAAGTCAGCCCAACCAACGGCAACCAGCGGCAACCAGCGGCAACTAGCGGCAACTAGCGGCAACCAGCGGCAACCAGCGGCAACCAGCGGCAACCAGCGGCAACCAGCGGCAACCAGCGGCAACCAGCGGCAACCAGCGGCAACCAGCGCGGCAACCAGCGGCAACTAGCAATCCCCATATAGTAGCATTATCCTACACAGTGGGGACAATTTACCATTATATTGAAGCCAATTAACCTACAGATCTGTATGTCTTTGGATGACATAAAGATGTCTTGGCTGACGTTGCACAGGTTCGTCGCCCTCCCCCTCCCCCTCTCCCTGCAACCCGCCATGAGCTACACAATTCACAACTTTTCTACCCTCAGGTTGCACAATGGGCAACTCTTTATCCTTTTTGGGCTGAACCCGTCTTTTCATCCTTCGCCTTTGCCCAACAATTTGCCTATTAAGTAACCCCCTTGCCTGCATTCACCTATTACCAGCCATGGTCCATTTCTGGCACCTCAGCTTTATCCAATTTCCTCCCCCCCCCTCTCTCCCCCCACTACACAATCAGTCCAAAGAAGGTTCCCAACCCGAAGCATCGCCTTTACATGTTCTCCAGAGATGCTGCCGGAACTGCTGAGACTCCAGCACTTTCTTTGGTATAAATCAGCATCTGCAATTCTTTGTTACTGGAAGAAAACATGATGTTTGTGCAAGAAGTGGAAATCAAGTCATCTTTTACACTCTCCTGCCATCCTTAGTGGCTACGCTGCGACAGTTTTTACAGTATGTTCTCTACAGTATATTCTTTCTGCTGACTGGTTAGCACAAGACAAAAGCTTTTCGCTGTACCTCGGTACACGTGACAATAAACTAAACTGCACTGAGAGACTAAACTGATTCTCTTGTTTAGCGAATGGTGTAGAAATCTATACAACTTGCAAAATGAGAAGGTGATTGGGTTCAAAAATAACACAGGCTCAATCTAAAGCAACAAAAGGAAATATTTTTATTCCTCTGCTTCTGCTGTTTATCAAAAGGCGTTGAACGTGTTCTTTAACATAAATCAAAATAAATCCAGGCAACTTTATATTATTTCAAAAACGATATAAATCAGACATAAAATAAGCAGAAATATGCTTGCAATTTGTGTATATGGCAATGGCATGTCTAAACCGAGGCACCACACTCTTTGAAAGCAGCAACATTTTTCCCATCTATCTGAATTAACAATCCTCTACCAAAAAAGGCAATACAATTTCACATTCTGATGCACTGCCTGTCAAGAAAAACATACACTTGACGAAGTCATTCAAGTTGTCCAAAGCAATTACTTTCCTAAAGTAGATCATGTTATTTCTGACTACCATTGTAATTATTAACGATATTCTTCGATCCAGAAAGTCATTCATGTTCGGCATGCTTTGCTAAGGATGTAGCAATGGGTTAGTAAAGAAAAATGGATTGCCTGAAGAGAGGTCTCGACACGAAACGTCACCCGTTCCTTCTCTTCAGAGATGCTGCCGGTCCCGCTGAGCTACTCCAGCTTTTTGTGTCTATCTTTGGTTTAAACCTGCATCTGCAGTTCCTTCGTACAAAAATCGATTGCTAAATGTACTTGGGTCTTACCTGCACACAGTGCCTGGTGCAAGTCAACATTTGATCATGCGCCACAACTCACATTATGCACCAATGCACAAACATCGCGGATTATGCACGGGTGATGCTAATCTATGATCATCTTCCGCTCGATGACATTGGCGTAACACTGAAGTGCGTAGGCCCAGTTATCACCTACTGTGGATCATGCACAAGAGGCAGGTGTAAACTCCGTGGCCAAGTCTGTACCAGATGCTGCAGAAGGGCTCCAACCAGAAACATTATTGAAGTCTAGGGTGCCCCTTGTCAAGCTGGAAAGGGTGCAGAGTAGATTTACGAGGATGCTGCCAGGATTCGAAGGCCTTGAGCTAGAGGGGGAGGTTGAACAGCTGAGGATTTATTCCTTGGAGCAGGAGGATGAGGGGTGATTTATAGGGGTGTACAAAATCATGAGAGGAATAGATCGGGTGAATACACAGTGTGTCGGAAGGAACTGCAGATGCTGGTTTAAACCGAAGATAGACACGAAATGCTGGAGTAACTCAGTGGGACAGGCAGCATCTCTTGAGAGAAGGAATGGGTGACGTTTTGGGTCAGAACTCTCCTTCAGACCCAAGTCACCCGTTCCTTATCTTCAGAGATGCTGCCTTTCCAACTGAGTCACTCCAGCATTTTGTGTCTCTCTTCTGACATGGAATTATGTCTGTCATATTTCATCTGTGATTGCTCGGATGCCGACTTACTTGATTTTTGTTGGCACATTTCCATCTCACCACAAGTGGTATCATGACCATCAAAGATGTCGAACTGTGTCTTCTGTGAACAGAGTTATCACACGTTCCCAAGTGCGATTTTGCATTTGCGGACGATTTGCATTGCAGCTACATGTAAACGTGAATCCTGTGCCAACATGCACAATCACCATGGTTACCTTCACTCATATTGTCAATTATAAGCTCAGGAAATATTGTTACTTAAGAATATGAGCTGGGAAGGGTGCAGAAAAGAATTATGCGGATGTTGCCAGGACTCTGGAGCCTGAGCTACAGGGAGAGGTTGAGCAGGCTGGGACTCTGTTCCTAGGAGTGCAAGAGGATGAGCGGTGATCTTGCAGAAGTGTACAAGATCACGAGTGGAATAGATAGGGTAAATGCACAGGGTCTTTTACCCAGAGTTGGAGAAACGAGAACCAGCGGACAAGGGTTCAAGGCAGGGGTTGGCAACCTACGGCCCACGGGCCGGATATGGCCCGTAACCCAAAATCATCCGGCCCGCAGACGTATTTTTTCTCAATTCGTTTTCGCGACCTGGGTGCTACAGCCAGTCCCGGGGCAGGCGAGCCGACCTGGGATCTGCAGAAAACGAATTGAAAATCACGTGAAAACTAATGCGAAAAACAACACCATCACGCTATGGCGATAGACGTGGCCCACCATCCGCTCACAGACATGGGTCCTGGCCCCTATGCAGAACAAGGTTGCCGACTCCTGGTTTAAGGTGAGACAACTTTTTTACACAAAGGGTCGTAGGTGTATGGAATGAGCTATCGGAGGAGGTAGTTGAGGCAGGAACTAACACAACATTTAGGAAACATTTGGACAGATACATGGATAGGAAAGGTTTAGAGAGATATGGACCAAATGCAGGCAGGTAGGACTAGTCTAGATGGGGCATTTCAGTCGGCATGGGCAAGTTGGGCTGAAGGGCCTGTTTTAACATTGTATCACTCTATGACTCTAATGTGAGTTATCACAAGATGAAACAATAACACCTTCACAACAAGACTTGGCAAAAAACCCACGGTGAAGATATCTCTTGAATCTATCAGCATTCAAGGTGGCCAGATCACTGCAAAAGATCCATAATCTTAATAAGTATACATCATGTAGGAGTATCTGTCAACAGTGTACCCTCTGGAACAACAAAATATTGCTGCTTTCCTTTGTACTAACTCCTCCATTAGACTTTTAGATTTTATAAATACAGAGTAGAAACAGGCCCTTTGGCCCATAGTCCACTCCGCCCAGCGACTACTCCATAAACTTACACCATCCTACACACTAAGGACAATTTACAATCTTACGGAAGCCAATTTAATCTACAAACATGCACATCTTGGGGATGTGAGAGGAAACTGGGGCACTCGGAAAAAACCCACGTGGCTACGGTGAGAATGTACAAACCCCGTATAGACAGTACCTGTGGTCAGGATCGAACCCGGATCTCTGGCGCTGGGAGGTAGCAGCTCTCCCGGCTGCGCCACTGTGCTGCCCTCCTGTGCCGGGCGCCTATGGGTTCTTTCTTCAGCCCTTGGGTCCACAATCTTGCTGCCTGTGTGTTCCTGCAGTCCGACCCAATCACAATAAACAGCTGCGTCCGTGACTCCCGGTCGGCGGCTCCAACATTTTTTGTGTAAACACCCCAGACCCGCACGTGAAACGGATCCACTGGTGTTCCCGTGGTTTATATTTCCAAGTGCTCTCTTCCTGCCAGTGGTCACAGTGTTCCACATCCACTCAGCCACCGACACGTGCTTGATATTTCTTATTATTGTCTGGCAAACACTTTTAAACAAGAGACGATGTGAAGACAGAATCCACCCATTTGCTTCCGAAGTTATCTTGGGAAAAAGTCATGATTTTCATGTGTTCAAAGAAGCTTCAAAGGGAAGCAAGTGTCTTCAGTGAATGGTTTGTTCAATTTATACAGTGGCACAGTGGCACAGTGGCACAGTTGGTAGTGCTGCTGCCTAACAGCGCTGGAGACCCAGGTTCAACATGCCCACGCCAACCACCATGCTCCATCTACACCAGTCCCACCTGCCTACATTTGGCCCATATCCTTCTAAACCTTTCCTATCCATGTACCTGTCCAAATGCTTCCTAAGTATTGTGATAGTACCTGCCCCGCTCAGTCTGTGTGGAGTTTGCATGTGCTCCCTGTGTGCAGGTGGGTTTCCTTCGGATGTTCCGGTTTGCATTCGCATCCCAAAGCCATGTGGGTTTGTAGGATAATTGGCCTTTGTATATTGCCCCTGTTGTTTAGGGAGTGGATGTGAAAGTAGGACAGCTTTGAACGAGTGGGATCGGGTGATCGATGGTCAGCATGGACTTGGTGGGCCAAAGAACCTTGTTGCTATGTTTAGAGATACAGAGTGGAAACAGGCCCTTCATCCCACCGAGTCCGTGCCGCCCAGCGGTCACCCCGTAAACTAGTTCTATCCTACACACCAAGGACAATTTACGGCCCCCATAGCAGAAGAGTCCATGCCACGGGGATGGAAACTGGAAGTATCTAATTCTGAGCTAATTCTGCTACCACCATCATCTATTGCGACAAGTGATGGCGTCCACTGATTGTCGTCGGAAGCTTGCGTTCTGTTCAGAACGGACGATGACAGCGAGGTCAACATTTGTAACAAGATGGACACGGAAAAAAAAGGACAATTTACAGAAGCCAATTATCTTACAAACCTGCATGTATTTGTAATCTGTGAGGAAACCAGAGCACCAGTAGAAAGTCCACGTGGTCACAGGGAGAACGTACAAACTCTGTACAGCCAGCAGCCATTGTCAGTATCGAACCCAGGTTACTAGCACTGTGAGGCATCAAGTTTGCCACTGTGCTACACAAAAAAGCTGGAGAAACTCAGCGGGTTTGCCACTGTGCTACCCTAAGTTGTATATTCAATCAATTAACATAGAAATGCCATAAAACAAATTAATTTCACTAAACCTCATGGTACATGTGAGAAATAAATTGCCTTTGAACCATTGAACCTTTCCATAAAAGCTTCTGAAAGAATTCAAAATGCCTATACAGGCAATAAATAGAATTACATCCACATTTTCAGATTTGGCTGATATATTAGCTGTCTGCAAAAGGTGCCTGTGAGTTTTCTTTTCCACCACGTTTCAGTATTCTCTCGTTCCAAATGATTTTACAATGCGTATCGCAAGGAAAAAATGTGGAAGAGGCCATATCAGAAAAAAATATCGGCATCTCCAGCTGTGCGAAAGATCTCATGTCGTTCTATAAACAAAACACACTGTGTTTTCATTCTGTGACCCTGCCTTTTCCCTTGATGGTTTCCCGAAATTATCCTGAACGACAACATCTGAGGAACATGCTCACGATCCAGCTGTATCTCTCAATTACAAGGGGAGAAAAAAAATCATCCTTGAACTTTCACAGCTTATGCATCCAAACTTAACTGTCAGTGTGCAGTGGGAGGAAAGACATCTTTTCCACGTATCTCTGATGAATCAGTGCAATTTGATCAGCCTTTGCTGCATTGCACACAGGCATTTAGTAATGAGTCCATTCAGGGCTTAAATACCTTTCACATTTTTGTTGTCAAATATTGTTTAATTATGCTCCAGTGAAGAACCGTGGGATGTTTCACGAGCTCGTAATGCAAGTCTCTGCAATTCAATTTGGATTGATTTCATTCCTGCTCCCATTTCCAAATGTCGTGGCTGGCTCCGACCACAAAGCATCGTCTCTTGTTATGAAAGACACCTTTTTCTGACAAGAAGCTTTAATTTGTTCTCCTGTGCTTAGTGTTTGTAGGGACATGCTTTTCAGATGCTTCTGGGCAGGAGAGACACCGGCAAATAAATCTGTCTCCAGTCAACAATGACGATTGTCACTCCTGCATGGAAGTCTGCTTGTTCATCGCAGTTGAGCTTTTCCATTCAAGGGTAATCTAACCCTGGGTAACACAGTGTGCAGAACAAAATCTCATGCCTGAAACCATATACCTACCTGATCCAGAGAGTTCAGTGAGCAATCTCAGACAGAAATGGACCTTCTGCAATGTTGACTTTGGCTTGAAGAAATTGAGTTGCTTAAAGTAATTAGGTTTAATTCTTTTTTTTCTTCATTTGCAGGATGTGGGTGTTGCTGGCTTTTGATACTTTTGTTAATTGTCCGTGCTTGTGCATTTCATAGCGCAGTTATAGGTCAACCAGAATATTATAAATTTAGAATCATACATCAATCTAATGGGTAGTTGAATTGAGTTTTGTGTTTAATTTAGCTTAATTTAGTTTAGTTTAGTTTAGTTTATTGTCATGCGTGCTGAGGTACCAAGGAAAGCTTTTTTGTTGCGTGTCATCCAGTCAGCGGAAAGACTATACATTGTTACAATCAAGCCATCCACAGTGTACAAATACAGGATAAAGGGAATAAAGTTTAGCGCAAGATAAGGTCCAGTAAAGTCCAATTAAAGATACTCCAAGTGCCTCCAATGAGGTAGATAGTAGCTCAGGACTGCATTCTAGTTGTTGTCAGGATGGGTCAAAAGGATGATAACAGCTGAGAACGAGGGGGGACCTCAATGAAACAGTAAAAAGGAATAGAATAGGATAGTGAAAGGCCGGGATAGAGCGGATGTGGAGAGTGTTAAAGATACATCTAAGTGAAAGATATATATTCTCTTCCACTCATGGGAGTGTCTAGGACTAGAGGGCATTGCTTCCAAATTAAAGGACGTTCTTTTAGGAAGGAGATGAGGAGGAATTTTTTTATTCAGAGGGCAGTGAATCTGTGGCATTCTTTGCCACAGAAAGCTGTGGAGATTGTCAGTGGATATATTTAAGGCAGAGAAAGATAGATTCTTGATTAGTGCAGGTTATGGGGAGAAGGCAGGGGACTGGGGTTAGGAGGGAGAGGTAGATTAGCCATGATTGAATGGCGAAGTAGATTTGATGGGCCGAATGGCCTAATTCTGCTCCTGTCACGTATGATCTTATGACTTATGATCTAAGAAACTGTCCCTGAATCTGGAGGTGTACATTTTCACACTTCTATACATTTTGCTTGATGGGAAAGGGGAGAAGAGTGAGTGGCCAGGGTGCGACTTGTCCTTGATTGTGCTGCTGGCCTTGCCGAGGCAGCGTGAGGAGGAAATGGAGTCAATGGAAGGGAGGTTGGGTTGTATCTCTGGCCTGATGGGAGGGGGGAAGATCGGGTAACGGGGGTGAGACTGGTGTGTAGGAAGGAACTGCAGATGCTGGTTTAAACCGAAGATAGACACAAAATGCTGGAGTAACTCAGCGGGACAGGCAGAATCTCTGGAGATAAGGAATGTGCAATGTTTTGGGTCGAGACCCTTCTTCAGACGTATTGTGTAATGGTGTAGATTGAGTAGAGTAGATAGGGTAAGGATGCTGTATTTCCCCTTCAAAATTATATTAATGACCTTAATATTTATTTTCAACAAACATTTTAGTTTACTAGTTCCAATATTTTAATTCCATATTTAATTAATTGTCACTTTAATTAATTCAATTAATTCCTGGGCCACCATGGTGGGATTTGAACTTAATTCCTGGTTCATTACAACTAATCATGGCTACCTAGAATAATAGAGTCATGGAGTGATACAGTGTGGAAACTGGCCCTTCGGCCCAACATGCCCACACTGGCCAACAATGTCCCACTTGCCTGCGCTTGGTCCATATCCCTCCAAACCTGTCCTATCCATGTACCTGTCTAATTGTCTCTTAAACGATGGGATAGTCCCTGCCTCAACTACCTCCTCTGGCAGCTTGTTCCGTACACCCACCACCCTTTGTGTGAAAAAGATACCCCTCGGATTCCTATTAAACCTTTTCCCCTTCACCTTTAACCTATGTCCTCTGGTCCTCGATTCCCCTACTCTGGGCAAGAGACTCTGTGCATCTACCCAATCTATTCCTCACATGATTTTGTACACCTCTATAAGATTCTCTCTCATCCTCCTGCGCTCCAAGGAATAGAGACCCAGCCTACTCAACCTCTCCCTATAGCGCGCACCTTCTTGTCCTGGCAGCATCCTCGTAAATCTTCTCTGAACCCTTTCAAGCTTGACAATATATTTCCTATAGCATGGTGCCCAGAACTGAACACAATATTCTAAATGCGGCTTCACCAACATCTTGTACAACTGCAACATGACCTCCCAACTTCAATACTCAATACTCTGTCTGATGAAGGCCAAAATGCCAAAAGCCTTTTTGACCACCCTGTCTACCTGCAACTCGACATTCAAGGAACCATGCACTTATACTTTTGACACTACCCAGTTGATATAAACTACAACCACAGCAATGGGCCCAGCACCGATCCCTGCAGAACACCACTGGTCACAGTCCTCCAGTCTGAATAGCAACCTTTCACCATCACCCTCTGCCTCCCTGCATGTAGCAGTTGAAGGTGGGTATAGTTAATGAGATGTCAGAGGAGATAGTTGAGGTAGCTAGTAATACAACATTTGCGAAGACATTTGAGCAGGTACATTGGATAGGAATGGTTTTAAGGGACATGGGCTAAATGCGGGCAGGTGGAACTAGCGTGGATGGGCTTCTTAGTCGGAATGGGAAAGCTGGGCCGAAGGGCCTGTTTCCATGCTATGTGACTCTGTGACTGAAAACAGAGAGGCAAAATCAAATCAAGACCAGGATGATTAGTGCACTAGACGTCAGTAGTTTGAGTGTAGGAACAATAGAGAGGAAATGATGAAAGCTGGGACAAAGACGGAGGTGTAGGATGAGAGAAATGGAAAAATGATCTTCAATGATTATGAAAGACACTTTCTTTTTGACAAGATGGTTTCATGAGTTCCTCTGTACCCTGTTTGTTCAGGCATGTTATCCAGATGCTCGTAGGCAGAACAGATACCTCCAAATAACTCTCCAGTGGACAATCACTATTGTTATCCCTGCATGGAGTCTCATTGTTCAAAGAAAGCTTAAACTAGTTTTCAACAGCTGGAACTCAAATTACCTTTAGAATGGAGATGACGAGGAACTTCTTTAGCCAGAGGGTGGTGAATCTGTGGAAATCATTGCCACGGATATTGGTGGAGGCCAAGTCTATAGACTTTAGAGATACTGTGCGGATACAGGTCCTCCAGGCCCTCCACACCAACTAGTGATCACCCCATACACTATCCTACGCACTATGTGTAGTGGCCATTTGGCCTGTTTTGCATGTCATTAAGGATGGCATGTGCCTTTAAATTGTACGGAACAAGCTGCCAGAGGAGGTAGTTGAGGCAGGGACTATCCCATCGTTTAAGAGACAATTAGACAGGTACATGGACTGCCCGTTATATTGTGGGTGGGATTTATGACAAATTTTTGGGCCTTTGGAGCTTAGATGCTTGCGCAGAAGTTTAGTTTTTAGATTAGTTTGGAGAGCCGATGGGGAAGGTTAACCACTTCTACCATGCGGGATCATGTGAGATCATGTGGGATCATGCGGATCTTGCCCGTGTTACGGAGACACGAGGAGTTTACTAATGTCTAAAGTAATAAGCTGGAGAAGATTGTAGTAACGAGTCGGAGGAAACTTGGATTTATTTCACTGTTTTCTATCAACAATAAAGCATTTATTCATCAAAAGACTGAGTTTTGAAGTCATATCTGAGAAGAAGCTCTGAAGGTCTCTGTGAGTGAGCTTGCATTCGTTTAGAAGACACCCCCTTCCACCATTCTCATCCAAATAGCAGCTAGGGTGCTAATTACCTGAAAGATATGAAAATCTGCCGCTACACTATGGACAATTTTACAACTTACCCAAGCCAATAACCTACAAACCTGTATGCCTTTGGAATGTGGGAGGAAACCGGAGCACCAGGAGGAAACCCACGTGGTCACAGACATACAGACACTGTACAGACAGCACCGTAGTCAGGATCAAACCCAGGTCTCTAGTGCTGTAAAGCAGCAACACTACCGCTACGTCACTATGCTGCCTTCATTGGGTATTTGTAAAGTGGAGATTGATAGGTTCTTGATTTGTAAGGGCGTCAAAGGTTACGGAGAGAAGGCAGGAGAATGGGGTAGAGAGGGCTAATAGATCAGACATGATCAAATGGCGGAGCAGACTCAATGAGCTGAACGGTCTAATTTTGCTCCTACACTTTATGATCTTTTCACTTCAGCACATGTGACAACAATGAAACTAAATCTATGTCTAAAATAAAATCTAGATTTATCTTAATGGAAAGTGTCCAGAAAAGTATCAAATTATACCCTTCTCTCTCCTAAACTTACTTTTCCATGTGTTGGTCCATTCTAACAGCCCAATATCCCAATGATTGATGATTTTTACAAGTCATTTCTGCTTGGGAACAACATTGTCCTTTTCCATAGTTATTGATTGCATTATTTATATTAAATGGAGAAAAATAGGTTCAATATTTCATTCTTGACGTGGTGATCTCATGAGCAATATGTTGAAGGTAGGCAAGGTATGATGCGTTACAAATAGAAGGCTTACATTACTTAAAATTAGCGTGAAATGAATTGTGGATTCATTCTTTCATTCCACAGTGGTAGCTCAGATTTCATCTCGTGTAACAAAAGCTAGTATGCTGTTCAATTCTACAGCTGGACAAACTGTGGAAAGGTTTCTGTAAGAAAAGCATGGCTGAATATTCAATGATTATGAAACTAATTTCAAGTGTTTCAACTTTGTCGCACAGTGGTGCAGTGGTAGAGCTGCTGCCTCACAGCGCAAGTGACCCGGGTTTGATCCTGACGTCAGCTGCTGTCTGTGTGGAGTTTACACGCTCTCCCGATGACTGCACATGTTTCCTCCAGGTGCTCCGGTTTCCTCCCTCATTCCAAAGACCTGAGGGCTTGTAAGTTAATCGTAACTCGGTATATTGCCTCTAGTGTGTAATGGGCTCGGTAGGCCGAAGAGCCTGTTTTCATGCTGTATCTATAAACTAAACTGAACTTTTAAGTACCAGAGTCTTTTCTTTTTAGAGCCTACTATGGTTACACTTAATGAGAGTAATTAATCATAACATTAGTGGCAAGCTCAGCAGTAGGGCATTTAATTGCTCTGATTTAAGACGTGCACATTCTTCAATTGTATCTGGCAGTCGGTTTCCCGTTGGGAAAAGACTAAACTTTCAAAGCAATGGAGATAATCTGTCTAAATATTTTTACCAAGTTGTGCATCATTGTGATGCAAGAAGGAATAGATAGACAATGGGTGGTGCCTCACAGCGCCAGAGACCCAGGCTTGATCCTGACTTTGGATGCTGTCTATGGGGAGTTTGCATGTTCTCCCTTGCATAACCTACGTGGATATTCACCAGGTGCTCCGGTTTCCTCCCACATCCCAAAGACGTGCGGGTTTGAGTGTTAATTGGCCTCTGTAAATTGCCCCTAACGTGTAGGGAATGGGTGGGAAAGTGGGATAACAGCACACAAGTGTGAACGGCTGATCCCTGGTCGGCATAGACTCAGTAGGCCAAAGGAAACGTTTCCATGCTGTATCTATAAACTAAACTAAACTAAACTAAATTCAGTGAAATGTCATGTCCAATAGCTTGCAAATTTGTATCTGGAGGAACCTAGCATTATCCTTGCAATCTTGAATAGAAATGAACATAGGTATTATATGATGAGGCTTTCTGTATCTCAAAGTAGGCTTGCATGTATATAGCAACTTTTACATTTTCATGACATTTCTAAGTAATTTCAAGCCTGTTTAATTTGTGGCCACCAGTGCAATGAAAGAAATGCAACTTCAATCTACGCAGAAACAAACGCATGGGAACAGAGCTGTGGCAAAAATCAGGGTATTGCCACATCACGCCGTTAGTCATGCATTTGTAGATTGTATTAAGACATCACTGGAGTTGGAAACCATTTATAGACACAAAAAGCTGGAGTAACTCAGCGGGTCAGACAGCATCTCTGCAGAAAAGGAATAGATGACATTTTGGGTCGAGACCCATTGATTTTGATTCATCAACCGACGATATGTTTAGTTTAGTTTAGTTCAGTTTACTTTAGAGATGAACGGAAGAGCATGGAAACAGGGCCTTCGGCCCACCGAGAAACTGAGGCCCTTCTACAAATAACACAGAAATGGCATGGTGGTACAACAGACTAGCTAGGAAGGGAACTGGTAAATTAGCCCATTTTTGTTAAAGGCTAAAAGCCTAAAGGTGTCTTGTTTACAATTATAAATTACCTTGGTGAAGAGAATATAGCTTTGCAAGATCATAAGTGATAGGAGTAAAATTAGACCATTCGGCCCATCTACTTCACCATTTTATCATGGCTGATCTATCTCTCCTAACCCCATTCTCCAGCCTTCTCCCCATAACCTCTGACACTCTTGCAATTTTAGTCTCAATACATAAAGGAGGATATATTTATCCTAAAAACAATGCAACGTCATTGAATTCTGGGATGTTATATTTACATTTACTGGAGTTGTTTATATTATATTTTACTGGAGTTTAGAAGAATGAGAGAGATTTTAAATAAAACATATATAATTCTTAGACGGGTTGACAGCATCTGAGAAGCTTTACTTTACTTTAGACTTTAAAGATACAACGCAGAAACAGGCCCTTCAGCCCACACCGACCAGCGATCACCCTGCACACTTGCACTATCCTGCACACTGGGGACAATTTACAATTTTACCACAGCCATATTCATCTTCAAATCTGCACGTCTGTGAAATGTGGGAGGAAACCAGAGCACCCAGTGAAAACCCATGCACAGTGGCGGACTGGGTCTAAAAATATTGGTTGCCAGGAGACAAAGGGGGCCCACTTCATCAGGGGCCCACTTGCCATCAGGCAAGCTGACACCCTGGCCAGTCCGCCACTGCCCATGCAGTGACAGGGTGCAAACTCCACACAGACAGCACCCACAGTCAGGATGGAACCCGAGTCTCTGGCGCTGTAAGGCAGCAACTCTACCGCTGCGCCACCGTGCTGCACCATCCCCCACTGAGTGGAACGTCCACAATTATGAGCGATCTCAGGATAGGGAATCAGCCATGAAGGGCTGAGATGAGGAGTGTGTTCTCTAGCCTACAGGCCTCAGTCATTGACCACATTCAGATCAGGGACGAATAGTTATTTAGGTGCTAAGGGCTTCTACGCACATGTGAATGAGGCAGGAAAGCAGACAATATCAATGTTCCACTGATCTTGCTGTATGGTGAAGAAGACTTATTAGAAATACGTTCTTCTCTAGCTCTTGTTTCTTATGTAAAAATATGCAGCGCAAGAGATGTATATCTTGCTTTATCTATATCTTAGCTCATTAAGCTTGTGTTGACTTTTTTTAGAAAGCTTCCCAATTATAGCTCACGAACTATTCTTTCCCCCAACCTAGCAACTATCAGCCTTTACATTTTGAAGGGCCACTTAAAAGAACTAATAATTGTCTGAATTACCATTTAGGGACAGCACAATGGTGCAGCAGGTGGAGCTGCAGCCACACAGCGCCGGAGACCTGGGTTCGATCCTGACCTGTTTGTGCAGAGTTTGCACGTTCTCCCTGGGACCAGGAGGGTTTCCACCAGGTGCACCGGTTTCCTTCCACATCCCAAAGACACGCAGGTTTGTAGGTTGATTGCCCTCTGCAAATTGCCCCGAGTGTGTAGTGAAAGTGGGCTAAACATGGAACTAGTGTGACCGAGTTATCGATGGTCGGCATGGACTCAGTGGGCCAAAGGGCCTGTTCACATGTTATATTTCCAAACTAAACTGAGAGGTGGAATTGATCTATTGAACATGGAACGGTGCATCACAAGAACAGGCCCTTCGACCCACAATGTATGTACTGAAAATGATGCAAGGTCAACTCTTATCTGCCTGCACATAATCCATATCCCTCCATTCCCTGGATATCCATATGCATATCCAAGAGCCTAGCTTCATAAACAGACTACCGGAGTTAAGAATGTTGCTCCCCCTAGTGGAGATTATAAACGGTTGAGAAATCTCCCATGTTAGACACTCAGCGGGTCAGGCAGCATCTATGGAGAAAAAGGATAAGTGACGTTTCGGATCGAAACCTTTCTTCAGACTGAAGTCGGGGGGGGGGGGGGGGGGGGGGGGGGGGGGGGGGGGGGGGGGGGGGGGGGGGGGCAGTGTGGGAAATACTCTAGAGGTGAGAAAATGACAGCCATTTTGGACCACCTTTCCTCAGCTCATCTGTTGTTGGCCCTGATGTGTTCTGGGTGTTTCTCACCTTCAGTCTGTTTCCCCCCACCCCACCTCTACATTCGGTCTTAAGAAGGGTTGCCACCCGAAACATCACACCGATTCCTTTTCTCCACAGATGCTGGTTGACCCACTGAGTTACTCCAGCATTTTGTGTACATCTTTGGTATAAACCAGCATCTGCTGTTCCTTCCTCCACGAGAATGCCCCTCCTGGTTTACTATATTAGTGGACACCATGCCAAAGGACTTCAGTATAGGGTTGGAGAGAGTCTTGCGCCCCTGTTTTGTGACTTGCATTAAGCTCAGTGACAAGAAGTTGTAGCAAAATGGATCGTATGCGGTGAGAGGCGGCAATGAATGAGGGGGCCAGCAGGGAGCGCCGGGAGCATAGGGGGACCTGGCGGGGAGGGTGGGGGTCCCCCTGCTGCCACATGCAATGGCAGGCCTGGTTCACCGATGTGAGAAGATAAGACTGTTTGAATAACTTTTTGTCACTTTGTCATTGCCAGAAACATGGCGACTCTTTATTTACTGCCTAGGTGAGGTTGAGTTTAGTTTATTGTCACGTGTACAGCGCTACAGTAAAAAGCTGACAATCAATCCATTTACAGTGTATCGAGTGTGGAGCGATTGTAATGTGAGTTTGTAGATCTGCTCCTGTGGCCAGCACGCAAATTGTCGCCTGCGGTGGGCGCCATCTTGGAAGCAATGCTGGTCTGCTGTAGATTAGACCATGTTGCATGCAAAAACAAACAATTTCACTGTACCTAGTAGGGTTCCCAACTGTTCCGTATTAGCCAGGACATCCCGTATGTTGGGCTAAATTGGTTTGTCCCACACGGGACCACCCGTCCCGTATTTGACTGCTAATACTCGGGTCGAGGGGACTGTCGGCTCGGAGTGCCGCGTCCGGCCCCGCCTCACCTGTCCCGACGTAGTGAATCCCATGGAGTGCAGCAGCAGTGCCTCGCCCGTGGCCCCGTCGGTCGGCAGCCCGGCCAACTGTCCGACCTTTAGACCTTCACTTAACACCAACACCATCACCCCTCCTTCTCATGGCCGATCATCAGTTCATGAGTTGGTTGGGATGCCGGACTTTGTGCGTGACGTCACCTGCAAAGTCCAGCGCCCGGGTCAAAACTCCAGAGCTGGCCTGCCGGGTGGGCTTTGTGTGCAGTCCAGCACCTGGGCCAACTCACCATTCACCCAGCCACAGCCGAGTCGGTCAACGAATTGCCGTCCCTTTTGTCCCTTATTTGGGAGTGAGAAAGTCGGCAACCTTAGTACCTAGATATATGTGACATTAAAGTGGCATTGAATTTAATTCAGCTAACTGCCAAGTTTTCACAGAGAGGACTAGGTTTACATTGAAGATAGACACCAAATACTGGAGTAACTCAGCGGGACAGGCAGCATCTTTGGATAGAAGGAGTGGGTGACGTTTAGGTTCGAGACCCTTCTTCAGACCTGAAATGTCACCCATTCCTTCTCTCCAGAGATGCTGCCTGTCCGGCTGAGTCACTCCAGGATTTTGTGTCTATCTTTCCACAGAAAGGAGGTTAGGTCCAGGCAGCTGATGTTACTTGGTGCAGACTGCCATCTAGTGGAAAGATTAGCAACAGCAAAACAGTCGAAGGAAGTCAACTGCTCGATGCTCCCGGTTTTTGAAATGCTTTAATTCTCCTTCCCATTCCCACACTCCGTGTCCTCTTGTCAGAGTGAGGGTAAACGCAAATTGGAGGAACAGCATCTCATATTTTGCTTGGGCAGCTTACAGCCCAGTGGTATGAATATTGATTTCTCTTACTTCAGATAGCCCCGGCATTCCCTCTCTCTCTATCCCTCCCGTACCCAAGTCACATTAGCTTCTCGTTTTCACCCAACAAACAGCTAACAATGGCCTGGTTCCTTTATCATCGTTACTTTTTTGCATATCTTATATCCATTGTTCTTTATCTTTCCACATCACTGTCTATTTCTCTCGTTTGTCCTTATCCCTAACCAGTCTGAAGAAGGGTCTCAATCCGAAAGGTCACCCATTCTTTCTCTCCAGAGATGCTGCCTGTCCCGCTGAGTTACTCCAGCATTTTGTGTCCATCTTTGGTCGATGCTCAGAATAGACTGCGTTCAATCAAAGGCAAATTAGTCAAGGTCGCAACATTTCCCACTTGGTCTATGTTTTCACAAGATTTTTATACAAGCTCATCCCCAAGTCTCAAGATCAACACAGCATAGTTTTGTGTAGAAAGGAACTGCAGATACCGGTATATACCAAAGGATGGGGACGTTTCGGGTTGGGGGCCCTTCTTCAAATGGGTCTGAGGTCTCCAGACTTTAGACATAGTTTTCAGGTGAGAGGTAGGAAATTTAAAGGGGATCATAGCAGTGAATTAAAAGTTTTAGGGCATGGAACAATTTTCCAAATCAAATCTATAATTTAAATAAAGCAATAAGAGATAAGACCCCAAAGAATTCATGATTGACTTTTCGTTGCTGTGAACGAGATAGCTAATTGTTTACATTTGTTGGTCTTGCAGTTATTTGCTGTTGTAAATTAAAAAAATAATGATCTAGATTTAGAGTTTTGTCCTTTCAAATCTAACATCCGCCTAGCTCTGAATTTCCTCTTTTCTGGGATGGATTTCTCTCAGGCACCATTGCAACAGTTCAATGGGATCACAGTAGTGCAGTAACTGGTACTAGTAATAGTTTATTATTATGATCTTTACAAAGATACATCAAATCGCTTTGTTTTGCACGCTACCCTGCCCTGGTAAATCATACCATCGTAGTACCGGCTAGTACAAAAGAGAGCAGCACGATGGCGCAGCGGTAGAGTTGCTGCCTTACAGGCCAGTTACCTGGGTTTGATCCCGATTACGGGTGCTGTCTGTACGGAGTTTGTACGTGCTCCCCATAACCGCGTGGGTTTTCTTCGAGATCTTCGGTTTCCTCACAAACTCCAAAGATGTACAGGTTTGTCGGCTAATTGGTTTGGTATAAACGTAAAATTGTCTCTAGTGTGTGTGTGTGGGGTAGTGCTAATGCACGGGGATTGCTGGTCGGCGGGGAGTCAGAGGGCCGAAGGGCCTGTTTCTGCACTGTATCCCTGAACTAAACAGAGCACAGAATATGGTGTTACAGCTACAGAGAAAGTGCAGATTAAAAAAAATGTAAAAGCAACAACACGGTAGATTGGAGGATTGGGAATTTATCCTTGGCCTAAGGGAGATCTGATAACAGCGGAAAAGAAGCTATTCCTGAAACTAATGGCACATGTTTTGAAGGTTTTGTATATTCTGCCCGATGGGAGAGGAGAGAACCATGGCTTATGAGTGGCCCGGGATTCTGTTGGCTGCTTTCCAGAGGCAGTGTGAAATACAGGTGGTCAATAAAGGGGTGTGGGGGGAGGGAGGCTGGTTTACTTAACGCACTGGGTTACAGTCGCAATTACAGCACAGGACAGGCTCTTCAGCCCACATGGTCTGTGCCAAAAATAATGCCACAATAAACTCATCTCTTCTGCCTGTACATAATGGTGAGTCTCTGGAACTCTCTGCTGCAGAGGGTAGTTGAAGCCAGTTCATTGGCTATATTTAAGAGGGAGTTAGATGTGGCCCTTGTGGCTAAGGGAATCAGAGGGTATGGAGAGAAGGCAGGTACGGGATGCTGAGTTGGATGATCAGCCATGATCATATTGAATGGCGGTGCAGGCTCGAAGGGCCGAATGGCCTACTCCTGCACCTAATTTCTATGTTTCTATGTTTCTATAATCCATGTTGCTCCATTCCCTGCATATTCATGATAGGTGCATGTCACAGCCACCCAACGGTGATAACCTAATCACATCCAACAAATTGGCACAATGGGCAGCATTGTAAATGGATTGAATGTAATCATGTACTGTCTTTCCGCTGACCGGTTAGCACAAAACAAAAGCTTTGCACGTGACAATAAATCAAACTGAACTGAACTGAACAGTGGTGCAGAGGTAGAGTTGCTGCCTTACAGCGCTAGAGACCCAGGTTCGATCCTGACTATGGGTGCCGTCTGTACGGAGTTTGTACGTACTCCCCATGACCGCGTGGGTTTTCTCCGAGATCTTCGGTTTTCTCCCACACTCCAAAGACGTACAGGTTGGTAGGTTTATTGGCTTTGGTCAAATTGCATATTGGCCCTCGAGCGTAGGATAGTGTTAGTGTACGAGGTGATCGCAGGTCGGCACGGTGGGCCAAAGTTTCAGTTTCCACACTATCTCTAAAGTCTAAAGTTTAATTCTCACTGACAGGAACATAGAAACATAGAATTTAGGTGCAGGAGTAGGCCATTCGGCCCTTCGAGCCTGCACCACCATTCAATATGATCATGGCTGATCATCAACTCAGTATCCCGTACCTGCCTTCTCTCCATACCCTCTGATCCCCTTAGCCACAAGGGCCACATCTAACTCCCTCTTAAATATAGCCAATGAACTGGCCTCGACTACCCTCTGCGGCAGAGAGTTCCAGAGATTCACCACTCTGTGTGAAAAAAGTTCTTCTCATCTCGGTTTTAAAGGATTTCCCCCATCCTTAAGCTGTGACCCCTTGTCCTGGACTTCCCCAACATCGGGAACAATCTTCCTGCATCTAGCCTGTCCAACCCCTTAAGAATTTTGTAAGTTTCTATAAGATCCCCTCTCAATCTCCTAAATTCTAGAGACTATAAACCAAGTCTATCCAGTCTTTCTTCATAAGACAGTCCTGACATCCCAGGAATCAGTCTGGTGAACCTTCTCTGCACTCCCTCTATGGCAATAATGTCCTTCCTCAGATTTGGAGACCAAAAACTGTACGCAATACTCCAGGTGTGGTCTCACCAAGACCCTGTACAACTGCAGTAGAACCTCCCTGCTCCTATACTCAAATCCTTTTGCTATGAAAGCTAACATACCACTCGCTTTCTTCACTGCCTGCTGCACCTGCATGCCTACTTTCAATGACTGGTGTACTGGAAGTATTGTTAAATATTTAGCTGATATTTCAAACATGTTACAAGCACCATAAACATTAGGATTAAAGAAAACAAAAGTATTTTCTTATCTTACCATCCATTGTTTTTGAGCTTAGAGAACAGACCCTTTGGCCCACCGAGTTCCTGCTGACCAGGGATCACCTTGTACACTAGGGACAGTTTACAGAAGTCAATTAACCTACAAACCTGTAAGTCTTTGGGAACATGGGAGGAAACCGGAGCACCTGGAGAAATCCCAGGCAGTCGCAAGGAGAACAGACAAAGCCCGTACAGACAGAACCCCTAGTCAGGATCGAACCCGGGTCTCTGGTGTTGTAATGCAGCAACTTCACCGTTGCCGCCACTATGCCTCCTTATTTTTTGAAATTATTTTGTGAGGATTTGTGAGGATGTGGCACAGTGGTGGAGTTGTTGCCCTAACAGTGCCATGCGAACATGGGGTTGATCCTGACTATGGGTGCTTGTACATTCTCCCTGTGACCACATGGCGTTTCTCCGGGTGCTCCAGTATCCTCCCACATTCCAAAGATGTAGAGGTTTGTGGGTTAAAATGATAAATTGCCCCTGGTGTGCAGGACAGTGTGTGCTGAGTGAGGGGCCTCGTTCCGCACTGTATCTCTAAAGTCTGAAACTCAAAAGGTCCCAGCCTACATTGGGGAAGTTAAGGTCGGCTCCTCCAAAACCATGTTGCTTTTGCCCCTCCACTCTGCAGCCCCAATGAATAACCATTTTTAGATGTGAAAGAGCAAAAAGTTCATCCTCATAAAGAAACACTCTGACTCAACAGCAAACAAGGTACCTAGGCAACTATCTTGATGGCTGACGCTCACTGCCAACTTTCAGAGACAAATAAATCTCATATCTAGGTGCAGCAACCAGACGTGAATCATTGGGAGGAATGTTTGCAGAGAAATAAATCACATATTAAGTTGTGTGTGGAAGCGGTGAACAGTCCCTGGGTGAGTTGCTGCGAACAGTGGAGTAAAACCAATCGCACGGTGCAGTAGATCTTTGTAGCTGCTCTTCACGATGTCTTTACAGTTGAATTGCAGATTGCTGACGACCCCAATAGGAATTGTAAGGCTACTTGAAATCTTGCTGTCCTGCACAGCGTTCAGCCTGATTGCCCACGTGAACCTTTACTCTGGCTCGTACGGAGGCTGGTGCATGTTTGCCTGGTGTTTCTCCTTCGCCGTCACCTTTCTCATCCTGGCCTTGGAGCTGACGGGGCTTCACGGCAACATTCCGATATCCTGGGAGGACTTCACCACGTCGTTCGCGATGCTGGCCACGCTGCTGAACCTGACCGCCTCCATCATCTACCCATCCGTCTTCCTCCCAACCGGCAACCGGGAGATCGAGGATCATCAAATAGCAGCCACTGCCATGTCCTGCCTGTGCTTCATCGCCTACGCCGTCGAAGTGGGTCTCACGCGAGCCAGGCCCGGTGAGATCAGTGGGTTTTTAAAGACTGTTCCGGGACTCCTTAAAGTGTTGGAAGCTTTCATCGCCTGCATTATCTTTGTACTTGTCGAGGACACGTATCGTGCCAACTCCGGTCGGCAGTGGTGCATGGCTGTGTACTGCATCTGCTTTATCGTCACCTTATTGATCATTATTCTAACCATCGCCCAGCTCATAGCCAGGATGCCGTTTCCATTCGAGAGGTTTCTGACAGTCTACAGCCTCCTGGCTGTGCTGATGTACATCACCGCGGCGATCGTCTGGCCAATCTTCTGCTTCAGCCCAAGCCACGGCCAATCGACCAGACCGAGTGGTTGCCGACGAGGCCACTGTTACTGGGATAACCAAGTCATAGCCACCGTTTTAACCTATGTTAACCTGGTGGTGTACATTGTAGATCTGGTCTATTCGGCCAGGTTAGTCTTCATTCCACAGGCTTAAGCGCTTCTGAAAACTGTATGCAATGATGAGAGGGGAGGTGCTTTTATTGGTGATCCTGCATCAATATAACAAATATATGGTGTTTTCTATTTTGTTTTTTTATGGATTGTAGTTATTGAAGCTGATGAGAGCAGCTAGGTATGTTTGACCCTTCGTACTCTCAGTATAATGTCGTGTACCCTATCACTACCCACGTTTTATGCCTTGCTTAGACATTAGCGATACCGTGTAGAAACAGGCCCTTCGGCCCAACTTGCCCACACCGGCCAACATCTATACTAGCCCCATCTGCCTGGATTTGGCCCAAATCCCTCTATACCTGTTCTATACTTGTACCTGTCTAAAAGTTTCTTAAACGTTACAGCCTCATCTGCCTACTCCGGCAGCTTGTTCAATACACCGAGTGCACGCCAACTAGCGATCACCCCGCCCACTGGCACTACCCTGCACACTAGGGCCAATTTACAATTTTAGCCAAGCCAATTAACCTACAAACCTGTACATTTTTGGAGTGTGGGAAGAAACCAGAGCTCCTGGAGAAAACCAACACAGGTCACGGGGAGGACGTACAAACTACTTAAAGACAGCACCGGTAGTCAGGGTCGAACCCGGGTCTCTGGCACTGCAAGGCAGCAACTCTACCGCTGCGCCACCATGCCACCCACATGGGTTCTCAGGCAGGTGTACGTTGGTCGGTTCGATGTCCACATGTGGGTGATGGGTTGAACTGCCATTCAAATTCTGTCGCCAGTCTCCATAGAAAATCTAATACAGGCACTCCCCGACTTGCGTGATAATGCGACTTGTGTAAGCATGTTTAACGTGAGCACCTCATTCAGCCCACTGCTTTAATTCCAAGCTGTGCGTCACGGCAGAAATGTGCCGCTGCCGCCGCATGTGGCCGTTTACGCAATTTTTCCAGGATGCTCCCACGTTGTCCATGCATCGCAGCTCCTGCCTGGTCTCCCACTGAGACTGCGCAGCATGAATTGTAAAATTACATTTTCAATATCTTGCCTCCCATTGTTATGCTAACTGGTCTATAATTCCCTGTGCGATTTCACTGCCTGCTGGAAATGACAAGTTTTCCTATCTACGCTCGGTCACCGGTTCATTTTCTGCTGCATTTCTACATGGGTAAAAGCGGTGCTTCTGCCCTCCCCACTGGAGAATGCATAGCTACATGTGAAATCCATCAGAGCCCAACATCTGGCCTTCCTTTATATTGATAGGTATCTCTACTCTGGCTTTTCTCACAGTTGCACCACCCCCCCCCCCCCCCCCCCCCCCCCCCCCCCCCCCCCCCCCCCCCAGATTAAGCTCCTGTTATCTTTTTGTCCTTGCGATAGTTGAACATTGAGATCATGTATATCCTCAAAATCCATGTGTTTTCAAAAGCAAGTACAGCAAGTTTCAAGCTACTCATTGAAGTAAGGCTCGATGACCAACCCTGCCATTGTCAGCAATTATCAGGCAGCGAATGCGACCCTGACCTCCTCCCATCTACCTCATTGGAGACCCTTGAACTTTCTGTAATCAAACTTTATCGGACGTCAATGTTATATCTGTACACTGAAGGTTGAGCCCTTTATCCTTGCACTGTGGATGGCTGGCTTGTATTCATGGGGAGGCACGGCAGAGCAGTGATAGGGTTGCTGCCAGAGCTGCCAGTTCCATCCTGACTACGGGGGCTGTCGGTACGGAGTTTGTACGTTCTCCCTGTGACCATGGGGTTTTTACCCGAGTGCTCCGGTTTCCTCCCACACTCCAAAGACGTACAAGTCTGTTGGCTCCAGTGAAGATTGCCAGTGTATAGGATAGTGCTAGTGTATGGGGATCGCTGGTCGGCGCGGACTCGATGGGCCGAAGGGCCTTTTCTCCATGCTGTATCCCTAAACTAAAGTATAGTCTCATCTTTGACTGGATAGCACACAAACAAAAGCTTCGTACCCTGGTACAATAATTAAAAAACAAACAAACAAGAGGATAGGTGGGTAGCAACCTCTCTTTCTTCAGTCGTGCAGTCACACGATGTGACAATCCCCATCGCTAGAAGAAAAAAAACAATGTGAAATAGGAAGTGATTGATCAGAGCACAATCGCCATTATTCAGTTGATGAGTAATTGTGTTCCTGAGATCATCTTGGACTTCTGCCATGAGAGTCGCTATCCAAGCTTCACCTAATCTTCTGTTAATATTCAATCACTGACTGGTGCCTCCCGCTGCAAGGCACGTAGTCCAAATATATTCACAAGTTTGTAACTTCATAAATTCTAGGAGCAGAATTAGGCCATTCGGCCCATCAAGTCCATTCAATCATGGCTGATCCATCTTTCCCTCTCAACCCCGTTCTCCTGCCTCCCCCCTCATAACCCCCGACACCCGTACTAATCAAGAATCTGTCAACATCCGGTTTAAGATTATCAGTCGACTTGGCCTCGACAGCTTTGTGGCAATTAATTCCATTCTTTAATTCAAAAAGCCGCAGCCTTGTGTAAACTTCTTTATTTAGTGCTTATAGTATGCCCCAAAGATTCTTTACACGAGAATCAACGGATATTTGCTACCAAACCACAAGGTGATATTAGGGCAGATTACTAAAGGCACGGCTGGAGATGAAGTCTGTAGTTTTGGAGGAGGAGAGGCAGCGAGATTAAATGTAGTACTCTGGACTCTGTAGCTGAATATTTAAAATTAATCCTTGAAATAAAAGGAATCTCCATTTCAGTCCCAAGGTATAAAAGGTTTATAGAGTCATAGTCTTACAGCATAGAAACAGGCTCTTCAGCTCAACTTGTCCAACATGTCCTGTCTGCACTTGTCCCACTTGCCTGCATTTGGCCCATAACTCTCCAAACCTGTCCTATCCATGTGCCTGTCCAAATGTTTCTTTAACGGTGTGATGGTCCCTGTTTCAACTATCTCCTCTGGCAGCCCGTTCCATACACCCACCACCCTTTGTGTGAAAAGGTTACCCCTCAGGTTTATCCTATCACAAATAGCTGAAGAAGTTGGACCTGCATTCTTTGGAGTTTCGAAGAACGTGGGGTGATCTTATTGAAAGATGTGTAATTGTAAAGGGGTACTACTTTCCTTCAGTAAACATCTTCTGCCTTTCCCATGGGCAGATGTACATATTATGAAGCACTGTTTTTTTTTTTCAAAGTATGTCTGTTTTTAATGAACACCAATATCAAAATGTTGGAATGGAATACGATATGATAGATTTTTATTTATCCCAGGAGGGAAATTGGTGGTCTGCCATAAAAAAAAACAGTCATAAAAAAGGCAAGGTACATGGGGGGGGGGGGGGGGGGGGGGGGGGGGGGGGGGAGGGGGGGAGTTTACCCAATGACAGAAGGGGGAGGAGTTGCACTGTTTGATAGCCACAGGGGAAAAAGGATCTCCATTGGCGTCTGTGCTGCATCTTGGTGGAACTAGTCTGTGCCTTATACCCATATGTGAAAAAGCGACTCATGGAATAGATAGAGATTGTGATATATAAAAGTGTACAGGGAACATACTGAGATGCTGACAAGAGCGGCACAGCATTGAATGATGGAACGGTGAAGATGAAGGATGGTTATCTAAAACCTGAAGGGCTGGGGAATTTCTTCTTGCTCAGGGTAATGAATCTCTGGAATATAGATCGCTGGAGGGACTTAAGAAGGAGGTAGATAATTCTATGAAAGGCCAGGGAATTGAAGGCCAGGGGAATCAGGCACAGAAGTGGGGGAGACTTGCTGCAGATCTGTCAAGATATTGAATGAAATGGTCGACTCCTGCTCCTATTGTCGGGATGTTCTTCACTAGTTTTTAACTATTTCTCACAATCTCTATCTACTCTTTATTTTTCACATCTGGGAATAAGTCCTTTCCAACATTTTGTGATTGTGGTTCATTGAAAATCTGACATATTTTGAAAGAATATATAGTGCTTCATAACATTCAACAACAGGGCCACACAGCGGTAGAGTTGCTGCTTTACAGCGCCAGAGACCCGGGCTCGATCCTGACTACGGATGCTGGCTGTACGGAGTTCTCCCTGTGGCCGTGTGGGTTCTCTCCAGGAGCTCTGGTTTCCTCTCAAAGATGCACAGGTTTGTAGGTCAATTGGCTTTGGTAAAATTGTAAATTGTCCCTCGTGTGTGGGATAGTGTTAGCGTGCAGTGTAATTGTTGCTCAGCGCAGGCTCGATGGGCCCAAGAGCCTAGTTCTGCCCTGTATCTCTAAACTAAACCAAACCAAAGGTATATCTGCACATGGGAAAGAGAAAATGTTTACAAAAGGAATGTTTATTTTATATGATGTGCCAAGTGATCTTTGCTATTTTTCTAATATACTTTTTTTAATATTTTGGAACAAAATGAAGACATACCCATCACTTATACAACATAATCTATTGTCTGTCATAATTTAGTTTGCATAGTTTCATTTCTGTAAACCATGTGTGATTTGCTGCGTATGGATATGCCTTTTATATTTTAATTCAGTTGGGAAATGTGATTGAAATGCAAAAATAAAATAAATCGAAAACATTTCTGATTTCTACAAGTAACAAGTGCAATTGAGATTTGACTCTTCATTTTTACTTCAAGGCAAATGGAAATACAGAGACCCCAAATAAAATCAGGAACTGGTCATATCCATACATGTCTCTATAGCCTGATATTCACATCCAATAAGCTATCATCCTTTCTTTGATTGCTTCACTGCCAAAACTTTAGACACCGTGAAAACTGATGAGAAATATTTGAACAACCATGGGTGTTTGGAGTTAGACTTTGCTGTAGACTTGATACATACAGCGCGAAAATAGGCCCTTCAGCTCACTGAGTTAGTGCCAACCAGCGATCACCCTGTACATTAGCACCATCCTACACCCAAGGAACAGTTTACAATTTTACCAAAGCCAATTAGTCTGTACGTCTTTGGAGTGTGGGAGGAAACCGGAGCACCTGGAGAAAACCTACGCAGAGTGGCACAGGGAAAACATACAAACTCCGTACAGACAGCACCGGTAGTCAGGATCAAACCAGGTCTCTGTCACTGTAAGGCAGCAGCTGGATCGCTGCGTCTCTGTGCTATCCCCTGCGCTGTCCCCATTCTTCCGATACAAGGTTCTTGTACAACAAATCAAATTTCCAAAATCAAATGTTAAATAAATAAACCAACGGTATCCATGAATTCAAACTCCTTCCACCTGTTCCTGCCACTCACCCTCCTTTAGACAACGGCTAAATGACAAAATCCAGTTCATAAACTGTCCATCAAGCAAAAGGAGAGGAATGATAGTTGCTTAACGGAGTTATAAAGAATTTCTGTACGCAGAATTGTTCGACGATACAGAAAAATTATAAGATTAGACCAAACATCTTGTCTCCCACTATGGTCTCAATGAAAATTAATCCACAAACCTGGATGTTTTAGGAATGTGGGAAGAAACCAGAGCACCCGCAGAAATCCCACGCGGTCACTGGGAGAACGTACAAACTCCGTAAAAACAACACCTGTAGTCAGGATCAAACCTGGGTCTCTGGCGCTGTAGGGCAGCAACTCGACCGCTGCGCCACTGTGTTGCCCTAAATTAAACACTCTTGAGGACACCAGCATAATCAAGGACAAGTCTCATCCTGGTCACTCCTTGTTCTCCCCTCTCCCATCAGGCATGATATACAGAAGTGTGAAAATGCCCACCTCCAGATTCAGGGACAGTTTCATCCCAGCTGTTATCAGGCAACTGAACCATCTAACCACAACCAGAGAGCAGTCCTGAACTACTATCTACCTCATTTGTGACTCTCAGACTATCCTTGATCAGACTTTATTAGCTTTATCTTGCAATAAACACTATTCACGGTATCATGTATCTGTACACTGTGGATGGCTCGATTGTCTGATATCGGATTTGAGTTTATTTTTATTTTTGGGAAGGATTACGTTTCCAGGAACAAGGATGAGACCAGATCCTTGGAACTAGCCTGCCAGAGTGCAATCTCAGAGGCCTGACCTCTATGATTCTGTAACACAAGTGTGTGTTGTCATCTGCACTGGGACCAGAACAATTATATTCCTACATGCCGCAGCTTTACAGGCACATTAAATGCAATAACGTAACAAATAAATATACAATGAACTATCAGTTTTACAAGGTAAAGGAGACCAGATTAGTGCCAGCCAAGGTACACAATGCAATGGTAGTCATGCAAATTCCATAGTAGTTTGGCTGGCTGTGGTTAGCATTGTGCAAAAGGGATAGTGTTTCAAAAGTCTTTTGGCTGATCTGAATGAAACTGGATGTATTGGTTCCCAGTTTCTTCCCAGTACCTTCTTCCCGATGGTGGAAGTGAAATGAGAGCATGGCCAGGCTGGCGGTGGGTCCTTGATGATACTGTGGTTGTGAGATCCACCTCCTGAGGATCCCATTGAAGTGGGGAAACCAATACCTGTGATGGATCAGGCGATGTCCACCACTGCCCACCTCCTTTGTTCCTGAGCATTTGAATGATCACACCAGACCCATATGAAACCAGTCACTATGCTCTCCACTCCTCAGCTGTAGAGGTTTAATGGAGTAGTCGGGGACATAAAGTCATAAGTGATAGGAGCAGATTTGGCCCATCAAGTCTACTCTGCCATGCACTCATGGCTGATCTCTTCCCCTCTTGACCCCACCCTCCTGCCTTCTCCCCATAACCTCTGACGCATGCTGGATCTTCTCGGATTTCTGAGGAGCCAGAGTGCATTGAAGATCTTTCTTTGTGCTTCCATCAACGTGCTGGGCCCAGGCCAGATGCTGGAAGCTGTTGGCTTTCTCCAGCACCCCACCAAAGATGCACCATTCACGAGGAGGCAGACTACCCCAGAAACCAAGTATCAAAGGTTTGTTTAACATCAAAGAAGTTCTTGCGGCAGCACCTCCCCCCACCCCTTCCCCACACTCAAGGATGGCTGCCCAGGATTTTCATCGTTAAAGCCCATACCGCTGATGAGAAGGTAAAATGTGCCACATTACCTGTGCAGTTGGCACTGGTGCTTCACAGTTTTCTCTCTCAGCAGTATCTCGGTCGGCTGGAGATCGGGCAGCGTTGCACCTGGACTGTATGAGGAACGGAGTGAACAACAGCGGGGCGTTGAAGGCACATTGCTTCCGCATGCTCAGTTGGAATCATTTGCCATGAAATACATTTGTATCACAATGATCTCTGGAAGTGTTTTGTGCTGAGCTGGGACATTTCCATTCCTTTTGGCTACTTTTACTGCAGCGCAGAGCACATTCCAACCCCACACTCGTGCTGGCAGGGCTTCAAACAGCCTTTCATCAGAGATGCTGATTGATACTGGTGCCAGTGTTTCTCTCAGACCCAGCTACATCGATCGATCAAATAAAGTTGCCATAACTCGTTACTACCAGGATTTTTAAAAAATGCCACATTCAGCCACTTTGAAGGACGGCATCGTCACTAAAACTTGTGATGACCAAATTAGACGCAAGTTTATTGTTTTTGTTCTGTGCAAAAATAAAAGCCCATGAGTGATCGCTGTCTGTAGTGTCATAACTTTTATAGCCTGCTTGTACTATATACTATAGCTTCCATCTCCGGAGGGTGAAAGGGTGGTGAGCAAATGCTATTGAGATAAGGAGCAATAAATTGTGTGTGCTTTTTGAAACCTGCTGCTCAAACCATGAAAGAAGTGAAGCGTGGTTCAATTAAGTTGGGACATTGATAGGAGTCCAAAGGTCAGAAGGTCACGCCGTAACATTCCACCATATATCTTTGGTCTGAAGAAGGGTTTCGGCCCGAAACGTTGCCTATTTCCATCGCTCCATAGATGCTGCCTCACCCACTGAGTTTCTCCAGCATTTTTGTATACCTTCGATTTTCCAGCATCTGCAGTTCCTTCTTAACCACCATACATCTTGTCAGGAATCAAAGTGGACACAAATCTAGATAAAGTGCTGGAGTAATTCAGCTGCCTCACAACACCAGGGACCCTGGTTTGATCCTGACCATGGGTGCTGTCTGTACAGAGTTTGCACGTTCTCCATGTGACCTTGTGGGATTTCTCTGGGTGGTCCGGTTATCTCCCACACTCCAATGACATGCAGCTTTGTCGGTTCATTGGGTTCCGTAAATTGTAAAATTGTTCCTAGTGTGTCGGATAATGCAGGAGTGTAGGGAGATCGATCGCTGGTCAGTGCGGACTCAGTGGGCAAAGGGCCTGACTCCACGCTGTATCTCTAAAGTCTAAAGATTCGAATTGTCAATCTTATTCTTATTTGCTGCAACTTTATAGGCATGTTAAAACCCAACAACACAACAAATGATTATAGAAGAAATTATCGGTCATTCTAGGGTCTAGGTTGGGGAATATTGCAGAAGAGCTGGTTTGTAGGTTAATTGACCTCTGTAAATTGTCACTATTGTGTAGGGTAGAACTAGTGTAGGGATGATTGTGGTTCGTACGGACTCGGTGGGCTGAAGTGCCTGTTTCTATGCTGTATCTCTAAAACTAAAAGCAAGGATTCTCTGATTATGAGCACATGAGGGGTGGAGGGGGAGGGGGGAGAGTTGGGGAGGGGGGGGGGAGAGTTGGGGGGGGGGAAATTGGGGAGGGGGGGTGGGGGGGGGGGTTGGGGAGGGGGGGGTTGGGGGAGGGGGAGGGGGGGGGGGGGGGGGGGGGGGGGGGGGGAGGGGGGGGGGGGGGGGGGGGGGGGAGGGAGGGGGAGGGGGGGGGGGGTGGGGGGGGGGGGGGGGGGGTTGGGGGGGGGGGGGTTGGGGAGTTGGGGAGGGGGTGGTGGTGGGGGGGGGGTTGGGGGGGGGGGGGGGTGGGGAGGGGGGAGTTGGGGAGGGGGGGGGAGGTTGGGGTTGGGGGGGAGGGGGGGGGGTTGGGGGAGGGGGGGGAGGGGGGGGGGGGGGGGAGTTGGGGGGAGGGGGGGGGGGGGGGGTGGGGGGGGGGGTTTGGTGTGGGGGGGTTGGGGGGGGGGGGGGGGGTTGGGGAGGGGGAGTGGGGAAAGGGGGGTTGGGGAGGGGGAGTTGGGAAGGTTGAGGAGAGGGAGTGGAAAGCATAAACTATGAACTGAGCATTCATATTTAGAAAGGGTAGTCTTTCAATTTTTCATTCTTTCTGCTTTCTCCTAAGTTGATAGTCAGAAGGACTGGAGTTTGTCAACTCTTTAACTAAAAAAAACTCTCCGGTTAACCAAGCCCATATTGTTCATATTAGTCATAAATGGGACAAGCCTTTTTAGTTAAATAATTATCGCAAGTATCAGTCACTCCTGGGCAGCCGAATGACAATCGATGTGAACTGGACATGGCATAAGTAAGGAACAGCTTCACTACTTAAACATCCAGAATCCAGAAAGATGAGTGAAGCCAAATGTAGGTCCCTTCCTATCAGAGACAGGTAAATTAATAATGGGAAATGAGAAAATGGCAGAAAAGTTAAACGAGTACTTTAGTTCCGTCTTCACTAGGGAAGACACAAACAATCATCCGGAAATACTAGGGGACCGAGGATCTAGTGGGAGGGAGGAACTGAAGGGAATCCACATTAGTTAGGAATTGGTGTTAGGTGAATTGTTGGGACTATCAAGACCCTTCTTTTCAGACTGAAGAAGAGTCTCGACACGAAACGTCACCCATTTCTGCCGGTCCCGCTGAGTTACTCCAGCTTTGTGTCTATCTTCAAATTACGTCACGCGCTCCAGGCGGCTTGCGTCCGCATGTAATCTCTCCGGACCTTCGCGGGACCGTCGCAGCTCATCGCGACCACGAGGTCATGTAATTTGCGTGCCAAGGACACGTAAGTGGGACAGGCCCTTTAGACTTAGCTCTTAGAGCTAATGGAATCTTGGGATATGGGGGAAAAGCCAAAACAGGGCACTGATTTTGGACGATCAGTCATAATCATATTGAGTGGTGGTGCTGGCTCAAAGGGCCGAATGGCCTACTCCTGCACCCATTTCCTATGATACTATGTCTATGTTTCTATCACGTGTAGTGTGAGGCAGTGTGGACCAAGATGACTCACTTTAATTAAAAGTAGATCTGGAAGGTCTGCAAAAAGATGTAATGCTCGTTAAGCCCAGTCTTTCAATGTACCAAGGATAATTTCCCCTAATGACAAAATAATTAATTTACAATTTGATATGCGGCACTTTTACATGGACTATAGAACATTAGAGCACAGGAGCAAGCCCTTCTGTGCTGAACATTAAGCCAATCCTTCCTTCCTGCAATGATTCATACCCCTCCAGTCCTTGCATTTCATTTCTCTATCTAAACACACATGAGGTGTAGTTCCTCCAATATCCTTTCATTATCACCTCTTCCCCAGCCAACAATGGGCCATTGTGGGCTCCACCCACCCCTGGTCATCTGTTGCCAGCCCTGCTTTGTTCTGACCTTTCTCCTACCTCCAATTCCCTCCCCTCTACTTTCAGTCTGAAGAAGGGTCCATACCTGAAACATCCTCTGTCCTTTTTCTCCAGAGATGCTGCCTGACCCTCTGTGTCCATTTTCAGTCCTGAAGTCTGTCTGCTGTTCTTTAAACAACTCCCAGATGTGAACTTGCCTAATAACAGCTGCCCCCAATTTACTCTCCCTAACTCCTGACCAATAATGATGTAATTGCCAGGCCCTCTCATCGATGAACTGAGGCCTAGGCCAATTTCCATTTTAGAGGGCCCTAAACCAAGATCAAGCAGCGGCCCCGCAATTTTAGAGGCCCTCATCAGCACAGTTACTATATTAAACTTTGAATCTTCAGATATCCTGGTTCAAGCTAAAACTAAAGACAAATAATAACCTCCTCACACATTCCCCTGCAAGTATCTTAATCACGCCATTAAAATATGTCCCTTCTGTGAACAAGCTCTTAAACATCACACCTGAATCAGTTTCTATCTGATTACACTCCTTGAGGATTTTCATCTACATGTTTAATTAATAAAACAACGAGATTGGGGACATTTCTATTCAACCTGCCAAAGGATTTTTTTTGGGGGTTAGAAATAGTCAGTGTGGTAAACAAACAATAGTTGAGTGGCAAATGACAATAGTGCTACCTTCACAATATTTAATTGAAGGAAATAATGGGTTATCGGGGCTGTATGTTGTGACAGACAGCCTGACATCTTGCATGTCATTTTAATATTACACTTATCTCATCCTCCTGGATATTCTGGATTAATAAATTAATGTTTTGACAACTAATTACAAATCAGGCTAATTACAAATCAATAACATTCGCCAACTCCGGAAACACGAAGCGCTGAGCATTGGGGTCTGGACATCACGGACAACTGGCCTCAGTTCCCCGTTCACACCTAGCAGTGCTCTCTGTCTGAACCAGGGGCTGTGGAGTGTTTTTGAAAGTTGGGGGTCAGGGGGGGGCTGAGTGATCACTAATCACTGGCTTTGAGGATACCTGGCAAGGGTGGAGTGACCAAGTGGGGGACTGGTGTGGGATGGGTGTTACCAGCATAAAAATTTGGTGCTGTCTGTTTGGACGGAATAGGAATAGGCCATTCAGCCCTTCGAGCCAGCACTGGCATTCAATATGATCATGGCTGTTCATCTAAAATCAGTACCTCTTTCCTGCTCTTTCCCCATATCCCTTGATTTTGTTAGCACCAAGAGCTAAATGTAACTCTCTCTTGAAAACATTCAGTGAATTGGCCTCCACTGCCTTCTGTGGCAGAGAATTCCACAGATTCACAACTCTCTGGGTGAAAAAAAAAATTGTCCTCATCTCAGTCATAAATGGCCTACCCCTTATTCTTAAACTGTGACCCCTGGTTCTGAACTCCCCCAACATGGGGAATATTTTTCCTGCAATGTAAATTTGCATGGGGACATGCTTTGGAGGTGTGTGACATTTCGGTCAAGTTAGAATAGCAGAGAATAAGAATGCTGCTGTCTTGTCAACAGACGCGCACAAAAGCAGTTGATATTAGTTTTGAAATTCTCGTTGATCACAGAATTTCTCACGACAGAGCGTGAGAAGCTGTCTTAGGGACAGATCCAAGTATCACATCATTATTTATCCATGTAGTACTCAGAGATAAGAATAATTTTGGTATTGAATGTAAAACAAAAGGTCCAAGCATTTATGCTCCACCAGGGGCAGCATAGTGGCACAGTGGTAGAGTTACTGCCTTGTAGCCAGAGACCCGGGTTCCATCCTGACCACGGGTGCTGTCTGTTTGGAGTTTGTAAGTTCTCCCTGTGACCTGCGTGGGTTTTCTCCTGGAGCTCCGGTTTCCCCTTGCATTCCAAAGACGTACAGGTTTGCACGTTAATTGGCTTGGCTGAAATTGTTCAATTGTCCCCAGTGTGTAGGATCTTCTTCTTGTCGAGCCCACACACAAGATTAGAAGCTGTTCAGCCAGAGCTGAACACACGTCTCGGCATCTGCCTACAATGGTGTCTGTCTTGTCGCTTCTTGTGCGTGGTGGTGGAAAGATTGGTGGAAACAGGGCCGCAACGTAAACCCTATTTCCTTGACCCTAGTGGATAGTATAGCATAGGTTTTACGGGGCGATCGCTGGTCGGTGCGGACTCGGTGGGCCAAAGGGCCTGTTTCTGCGCTGTACCTCTAACGTCTAAAGGTGGCGTATGGAGGCACCTGAGAAGTGAGTATTGAAATGACTGAAGAAGGTAAATTACATTTAAGGTTGTCCACACACTGCAATCTTCAAATTGCCTTTATTATCACTGGAATGAATGCTGATTATTCAGTTGATTAACCAGACCTCTCATTTAAAAGATAGATGAAGTAATAGAATTTTAGCCCCCTATAAAATGTGATATTTGGTTTATAAAATGACCTTCTTTTTGGCAACACCATTCGTGTGGAGAATGGAATGGGCTAGGATTGGATTTGGGTTAAAATGGATGCTGAATGGTTGGCAGTCTCTTTGAGACAGTCGGTGGGCCAAAAGGCCTGTTCCCTTACTCTATCCCTTGAGTGATACAGTGTGGAAACGGGCCCTGCGGCCCAGTTTGCCCACACCGGCCGACATGTCCCAGCTACACCAGTTCCACCTGCCAGCATTTGGCCCATGTCCCTCCAAACTTGTCCTATCCATGTAAGGTTTTTACTTACGCCTATGTTCACCTGATGTGGGCACTGTAGGGAATTTAGTCCTCATACCTCAGAGGCTACGAGGAGCTGGTGGTAAGATGCCTTCTTGAAACGCAGGTAAAGTCGCTACTCTTGAATTGCTGATTGTGGGGAGTTTTACCGTTTTGATCCAGTGACAACGATTCACTAAAGAGCCTTTACAATATTCCTGCTTCTTTTAAGTATTGTTCTGCATTGAATATGTTTAACCTTTGCCTGCAATAAAGAGTCCATCACTAATTCCTTGTTTTATACTTTTATTATTCAAAAGTGTAACTACATAATAGTCTTAATGAATATAAGCAAACCCTTACTCTTCAGTACATTCATGAAGCCTAACTATAACTTAATCCCTAGAGTTCAAATCCCAGAACCATTAATATGTAGCAATATATTCATATACCACCATGGACAACAATCACCACGTATAAAGCTAATACATTCTCTTTACTTCCCGTGTTATCAATGCATTCAACTAAAATTATACATCTTCTGTACTATTTACAGCTACTGCAATTGACACTCATATGAAGGCCATTCACAACTGGTTGCATTATATTTCCTTATATACACATTGTTAACTTAGCCTTGTAGGGTGATTTCGATGGGTTACGCAGTCTCTGTGCAGAAGGTAGCAAGTGTACATAGTGCCATTATTTGAACAATCTGTCTTGTGAAGAAATAGCACGGCGCCGTTTCAAAATGAGTCATTCCCAGTAAACAGCCGCAAGAACTTGGAAATAAAGAAGAGATTCAAACATAAATTCCCTGGTTGCCACGCCAGTTCCTCCAAGTCACACTGACCCTGGTGAACTCATAGTTGGTGTCCCAGTATATACCTTTTGACTGCTGGCAATAACTCAGTACTGATGGCCGGTAATGTTCTGGCCATATAATCCTGTTGTTTTATCGCCTGTTCCATACCATTGCCAGAGGCAACATTCTTGAACCAAGGAACTGCAGATGCTGGCTTACAACAAAGGACACAAAGTGCTGGAGTAACTCAGCCGGTCAGGCAGCATCTCTGGAGAGCAAGGATAGGCGGTGTTTTGAATCGAGGCCCTTCCTCAGACAGACTGTAGCAGGTGGGGAGAAAGCTGGAAGAGAGGTGGGGTGGATCAGAGCCTGACAAGTGATAGGTGGATACAGATGAAAAGGGTTCAGATGCAGTTATACGTCTACCCACGGAAATAAGGCAACAAAATGGGGCGGCACAGTGGTGGAGTTACTGCCTTTCAGCGCCAGAGACCCAATTTCAATCCTGACTATGGGTGCTGTCAAATGGAGTTTGCACGTTCTCCTTGTGTATGTGTGGGTTTTCTCCGGGTGCTCCAGTTTCCTCCCACACCCTGTAAGACGTACTGACTTGTACGTTAAATTGCTTGTGTAAATGGTCCCTCGTGTGTAGGATGGTGCTTGTGGTCGGGTGATCGTTGGACTGTGTGGACACGGTGGGCCCCAGGGCCTGGTTTCACGCTGTATCTCTAAAACTCACAGCCTTTGAACCAGAAACACATGTTGGGAAATCTAATAACGTCGGGAAGGAAGGAGTGAGGGTCTTGTTGGCTGATATCCACATTGGGACTAGCAGATGTTTAAGACTCAAAATGCTGCGTTGAAAGAGATGTCATGTAGGGACTGAAAATTCTTGCGGATGTGCTTGAAGCAACAGCATCTAACACACACATGCACACCTATGACACACATGTGATATCATGTATGTTTAACAAGAACAAGCATGATCTGAAGATTCAGAACAATCCATGCTTGACTTTCTCCATTTTCTTTGGGAAGGGACTTCTAAAATACACGGGAAGGATTGCACTAAATTCCTGCAGTGTTTGACAGGCGGAGAGTGGGGCTTGAAGCTTTCTTTACTGGGGTGTCCAGAGCCAAGGCTCACGGCCTCAAAGTGAGCTGTTAACTATTTGGGACAGAGATGAATGTAGGACAGTACCGCACCGAAACAGGTCCAGTGGCCCACAATGTCCGTGTCGAACAGGATGCAAAGTTAAATACATTAGTTGTTTGTTTCACCTCTAAGGGAGTGACTGAGTGTAATTTTCCATACAAAAGGGCAACGTAGGCTGAGACAGTGAGTACATTCATGACAGACATCGTTAGAGTTATAGATAATAAGGTAATGGAGGAATTAGAGGAGATACAGCGCGTAAACAGACATTACGGCCCACCGATTGCACCAATCAGCGATCACCTCGCACACTAGCACTATCCTACACAATAGGGACAATTTACAATCTTTTCCGAAGCCAATTAACCTACAAACCTGTATGTCTTGGGAGTGTGGGAGGAAACCAGAGCACATGGAGAAAACCCACGCTATTACAGGAAGAATGTCCAAACTCCGTACAGACAGCACCTGTGGTCAGGATTGTATCCTGGTCTCTGACGCTGTCAGGCAGCAACTTTACTGCTGCATAGGAAGAGATATGAAGGCCTCCACAGCCTTCTGTGACAATGAATCTCACAGATTCAACACCATCTGACTAAAGAAATTCCTCCTCATCCTGACCTGAAACGTCACCTATCCATTTTCTCCAGAATGTTGCCTGACCCGCTGAGTTGCTCCAGCAATCTGTGTCTATCTAGGGTAAGTTGACCATCACATCGTAAAATGCTCTAGTCTGACTTCCTTACAGACAAGCAAACAGTCAGTTATGGAAGGAACAGGGAAAAAACCCTATCCTAATTTGGTCAGTGATAAACCAATGCACAATGTCAAATTTGGTCCATAATTCATATTACATACTGTTGAGCTGCAAAGCAATGGGTTCAGAGCAGTAAGGTTTACCACTAATGCCCCTGTCCCACTTAGGAAACTTGAACGGAAACCTCTGGAGAGTTCGCGCCCTACCCAAGGTTTCCGTGCGGTTCCCGGAGGTTTTTGTCAGTCTTCCTACCTGCTTCCACTACCTGCAACCTCCGGCAACCACCTGCAACCTCCAGGAACCGCACGGAACCCTTGGGTGGGGCACAAAGTCTCTAGAGGTTTCCGTTCAGGTTTCCTAAGTGGGACAGGGGCATTACTCTTTGCTATTCATTCATGGATGTTTGCGTTACCTGAAATGCCAACATTTATTGTCCATACTTATTTGCTCATGAACTGATGATGAGTCAACTACATTGATGGGGTCTGGAGTCACACATCAGCCAGACATTTAGTTTAGTTTAGTTTAGAGATACAGCGTGGAATCAGGCCCTTCGGCTCACCATGCCCACCAGCGATCCCCGCACACTGTTAAGGAAGGCAGGTCCCCTTCACTCATGGTGAATCAGGCTGCAGTGGGGCTTTGGTCAGGCTGCTTTTCGAGTAGTGCATGCAGTTCTGATTGGCCCGTTACTGGAAAGATGTGGAGGCATTGGAGAAGGTTCGGAGAATGTTTACCACAATTAGGATGAAGGTCTCAGCTACAGGGAGAGGGTGGAATGGCTTGGATTGATTTCTCTGGAATGTCAGAGGTTGAGGGGAGACCTGATAGAAGTATGTACAATTATGAGTGGCATAGATAGGGTCGACAATCATAGCCTTTTTCCAAGTTTGAAAGTGGAGCCAACACTAGAGGGCAGTGCTGTAAAGCGAGAGGGATGTTTAATGGAGATGGGACAAGTTTTTTTACAGAGAGTGATGGGAGCCTGGAACACATCGCTAGGGGAGGTGGTGGAGGCAGATACGATAGATCAGTTTAAGAGGCTTTTAGATAGGCACAGGCAAGTGCAGGCAATAGAGAGAGATGGACAGGCAAATTAGATTAGTTCAACTGGCACCATGTTCGATACAAATGTGAGGGCTGAAGGACCCATTCCTGTGCTGGACTGTTCGATGTTGTTATTACTGAGACCAGCTTCGTGGAGATTTATTTAATTATTTACATATCTCAGCAGTCATGCCGGGGATCATATTCATGACTCTATTAATCCAGAACTCTGGCTGCCTGTTCACTCATTTATCTGCTAAACAAACAAATGCTTTGTTAATTTGTTAAAGTTGTGCGTTAATAGTTAATCCTGAGGTAATCAATACGCCAAATTGTACTGTGACATCATTCCTTCATGCACGGCTACAGAAACTATTTTTTTTTGGGTGGGGGGGGGGGGGGGGGGGGGGGGGGGGGGGACATCAGGCCTTAGAGATACAGTGCGGAAACAGGCCCAGGCCCATCGGTGCATCAAGTCCGTGCCCGCCAGCGATCTCTGTACACTAGCATTATCCTACACACGCTAGGGACAATTTACAATTTTACCAAAGCCAATTAACCTACAAACCTGTACATCCGGAATGTGGGAGGAAACCGGAGCACCCAGAGAAAACCCATGCCGGTCATAGGGAGAACGTACAAACTCCACACAAACGGCACCAGTGGTTAATATCGAACCCGGATCTCTGGCGCTGTAAGGCAGCAACTCTACCGCTGCGCCACCTAGCTTCCATTACATTGCATTCTCTGATGTCACAAAGAATGCGATGTAAACACAATTTCCTGTTAATTTAGGTGATTGTTCACCAGACCTGATGGTAAAGAAATCAAGTCTGAAAATATATATTTTTTAAATCTTCAAATTATTTAGTTTGCGACATAGCAAGAAGAACTCACGATGAAATGTGGTGGTCAACTGCTCTTTAAGTGTGGGAAGGGTTGAAATGTCCTTTGCCATAAAGAATCCCTGGTGAACGGACCATATGCATTGTACAATTGTGAAAAGATGATGCGATCAGATTACTTCAAGACGTTTACATTAAAACCAATCTCTTGTGAAGGTGGTGACGAGCAGTCTCCTTGAACTACTGCATTGTAAAGGTAAGCCTGCAGAGTGGTTTTGTAGGAACAAAGAACCACAGATGCTGGTTTATTCCAGTTGGAGTAACTCAGTGGGTCAAGCAGCATCTCTGGAGGAAAAGGATGGGTGACGTTTCGGATCGGGAACCTTCTTCAGATTGAGGGATCAGACCCAGTAATGATGAAGGAATGATATATGTCTGAAGATGAACGGTGTGTGACCTGGAAGGGAAAATGGTGGAGATGGTCTTCCCATGCGCCTTTGGGGTACTTACCCTAGTTAGCAGAGGTCACAGAATTTGGACGGTGCAATCTGAAGAAGGGTTTCGACCTGAAACTTTGCCTATTTGCTTCGCTGCATAGATGCTGCCTCACCCGCTGAGTTTCTCCAGCATTTTCGTCTACCTTGGAAGGTGCAATTGCTGTTTTCTTAGTGAGCTACTGGAGATCATCCTGGGAACTACATATACATCCTTTGGTGGAGGAAACAACATGTGTAACCTTCTCTCCAGAGATGCTGCTTGTCCCACTGAGTTACTGTGTCTATCCTCGATGGAGGTACCCCGATAGTGTGTGATATGTGGGGAATTTGTTTTTTTGTTGGTAGATGCCTAATTTTGAAAACATATATATTCTACACAGAGGGAGTTCTGGAGGCCCATGAAAAAGCTGGATTACTACAATGAATGAACAAGTTTATATTTGAACACAGCTATAAAATGGAACAAGGATTAACATGGGAATATATATATATATATATACACGATGGGATATTGGGAGGTGAAAGAAAGTAAAGGGGTTGAGAGGGAAAGAGAGATTGAATGGCGGAGTAGACTCGATGGGCCAAATGGCCGAATTCACTTCCTATGATTTATACATTTATGAAAGAGAAGTTGTCAGATAAATCTCCTCAGCTGTTCAGACTTGTTGTAAAGACATGTAGAGGGGAGAGGATACAACAAAGTGCTGGGGTAACTCAGCAGGTCAGGCAACATCTCTGGAGTGGAGAACATTAATAAATGACGTGTTGGGTCAAGACCTTCCTTCAGACACGGAGGAGCGAGAATGTATACCAAAAAGAGAGGAGACTTTATGGAAGTTTCAGCAATGTCATAGCTTCACTGCAAATACTTTCAAAAACATTCAGTGCCCAATTTAGAAAAAGAAAATAATCACTGCAAACTGGAGCGAACTGGAGCCACTTGCAAACTGGTGTCATGCGATGCTACTAATCCCTTTTAAAGTAGTCCTTATCTCTTCTGATTTACGCTTGCAAGCCAATGGAACCTGTTTGACTTTCGTTCACTCCACTCCTCTTCTCCCATTTTAGCAATGACATTTAGATTTAAACCCTTTGCAAATATGTTACAGAAGTGCACGCTATCAGTCATGCTAAGACTAAGTCCTGAGTCAGCCTAAAAGTCCTAATAAGGAATGATAAAGAAAGTGTAGTAAAATACAGCAATACTGTTTGAAACATAGCCTCGTCCCAGTCCATAATTACAAATTAAGAACGCTAATCTCATGGCCAGTTAGTTATAATGCAAAGCTTGCTGTTGTAAAGATCAATGCACAGAATCTTTACAGGCTAAAGCTTTAAAGAATCCCTCAACAGATGGCTTTTTTGTTGTTGTTTTCAGATAAGTAGCATTAGATAAATTCAAGGGCTGAAATGTCAGAGGGAATGCTGCCTCCCATGGCGGACGGAGCGGGCTCTACTTTTTTGCTGAGCGCTCCCGGAGTTCAGGTAGGGTCAGCATTTCCGGGGCCGATTTCTTCCGGGGTCTGTCCTTTGGCACGCTGAGGAAGTCTGGTGGCTCGCCGCTGAGCGGTGTGGTTGGGGCACTGGTTGGGGCGCTGCGAGTGGCCGCGGGTTGGCCGGCTTCGCTGAAGGAGATGGTGGGAGCCATGATCCCGATCTTCTCGTTCGTCGCTTCCTGAGTTTGTTTCTCGTATTCGCGCACTTCATCCATCGTCATATCTGCAGCGGGGGGTGGGGTGGGGGGGGTGGGGTGGGGTGGGGGGGGGGAAAGAAAGGCAACAGATGAGCCCTGGGCAGAAACTCCTTTTGTTTTAGAAGCAAGTAACTGCAGATGCCAGATTACCAAAAGAAAACATACACAGCGTGCTGGAGGAATTCAGCGAGTCAGGCAGCATCTCTGGAGAACATGGATAGGTGACGTTTCGGGTCGAGACCCTTGTTCAGCGTCATCATTCTGGGTCTGAAGAAGGGTCCCAACCCGAAAAGTCACCCATCCATGTTCTCCAGAGATGCTGCTTGACCTGCCGAGTTACTCCATCCCTCTGTATCTATTGATTTGTATGTTCCCCTGTTTATTACGTTACACTTATCAGACCTAAAATGGAATCTCCGTTAACTTTAATTTAGTGATACAGAATGGAAACCTGCTCTTCTGCCACCGAGTCCACATTGGCTTTTGTTCATTGTTCACACTAGTTCCATGTTGTCCCACTTTATCATTTATTCCCTATTGACAAATACATATAACTGTTCAACAAAAAACTCTTACCTTCTTGTGATTCCTACACAGTTTTTAACCCGTTAAAGATTACTGTCTCTGCATAGTTCACTGATACGTTTTTGCTGTCCATTCACCAGGGCCAATTAACCTACAAACCCACGCGGTTTGGGATGTGGGAGGAAACCAGAGCCCCCGGAGGAAACACACGTGGTCACAGGGAGAGCGTGCAAACTCCACACGGAAAGCACCCGAGGTCAGTATCGAACCTGGGCCTCCTACGCTGTGAAGCAGCAGCACTACCAGCTGCGCCACTGTGCCATCCCCTTGGATTCAGAAATATCCGCAGCTTGGGTGAGAACAAGGGGGACTCTGTCCCTTTTATGGATGGGGGAGGGGGAGTAAGAGCGGAGCTGCGGATTCCACAGATCCACCACCTGAAAAATGGAGGCATGATGGAAATGCACTGGCCCCCCTGAGTCCTCTCCACCAGATACCCCACCCTAGCACCATCTTACCACCTTCTCTCCACGTTATTTATTGTCCACGGAACCAGCCACTTACTGATCAGGGGATTGGCTGGGGTGCTTGGAACAAAACAGGGCAGCAAGGTGGCGCAGCACGGTGGTAGAGCTGCTGCCTCGCATCAACAGAGCGCTGGGTTTGATCCTGACCTTGGGCGCTGTCTGTGAGGAGTTTCCACGCATTCCCAGTGACGGTACAGGTTACCTCGGGGACTTCTGATTTCCTCTCACATCCCAAAGAGGTGCTGATTTGGAGGTTAATAGGCCTCTGTAAATTGGGCCTGGTGTGTTGGGAGTGGATGCGAAAACGGGATAGCATAGAACTAGTGTCAACGGGTGATCATTGGTGGTGGATCAGTGGGCCGAGTGGCCTGTTTCCACGCTTTAGCTTTCAGTCAAAAAGCTGATGTGTTGTGGAGAGCTTCCCGAAGCCATTGACTGTGCTGGGAGAGGTCATTCCTTCACATGTTTAGTTTAGTGTAGTTTAGAGAGACAGCACGGAAACAGGCCCTTCGGCCCACCGTGTCCGCACCAACCAGCGATCCCCGCACATCACCACCACCCTACACACACTAGGGACGATTCACATTTACACCAAGACAATTAACCTACAAACCTGTACATCTTTGGCGTGTGGGCGGAAACCGAAGATCTCAGAGAAAACCGACGCAGGTCACAGAGCCAACGTACAAAGTCCGCACAGGCAGCACCTGTAGTCGGGATTGAACCCAGGTAACTGACGCTGTAAGGCAGCAACTCTACCGCTGCACCACAGTGCAGCCCCATGTTGTGGAATCCTGAGAGACTTGTCAGAGCAGGACCTCAACCCTACTCGTGCCTAGTAATCACAAGGGTGCATTTGCAAGCCAGGTAATTGATCTGTATGCCTACACAATCTTTTCCCCTCAAGGCATTATGCACCTCTATGAGATCATCCCTCATCCTCCTGCGCCCCAAGGAATAAAGCCTCAGCCTGCTCAACCTCTCCCTATAGCTCACACGCCATATGTTGAATGAGATTTGATGGGCAAGAAACAAGCACTTGCAAAGGAAATCTCTTACTCATGACTTAAAGCCTTGTTGAGGCAATCATAATTCGAGGCGGAGAGGATTACCAAGTGAATGAAGTGGAATGGGCGTTATGTTCATTCAAAGAAAATGCAATTACATTAAAATTACCCTAAACCATCTTCATCATTGTTAAATCCTTTCATTAATCATTACAAGGGTTTCGATGGCCAGGTGCCAACGACCAAGGAGTCTGGTGGTTTTAACAAAGTTGCTGGATATCTGTGGAGAACAGCACAATATTGATTTCTCTAATTTCGAGTAACCCTTGCATTGCCTCCCCTGCCTTAGACATCTTGCTTAGTTTCACTGTTCGCATTCCCTTGTTATCATCTCCTCCACAGCCAACAATGGACCATTGTGGGCTCCTTGGCCATCTGTGCCGGCTCTGATTTGTTCTGTACATTTTCATACCTCGAGTTTCCCTCCCTCCCCCCCCCCCCCCCCCCCCCCCCCCCCCCCTCTCAGTCTGAAGAAGAGTCTTGACCCGAAACGTCACCAATTCCTTTTCTCCAGAGATGCCGCCTGACTCGCTGAGTTCCAAAAGATCATAAGTGATAGGAGTAGAATCACCCAGAGAGTTGTGAATCTGTGGGATTCTCTGCCACTGAAGGCAGTGGAGGCCAATTCACTGGACGTATTCAAGAGAGAGTTAAAAATAGCTCTTGGGGCTAACGGAATCAAGGAATATGGGGAGAAAGCAGGAAAGGAGCACTGAAGAAGGGTCTCGACCCGAAACGTCGCCTCTTTCCTTCGCTCCATAGATGCTGCCTCACTCGCTGAGTTTCTCCAGCATTTTTGTCTACCTTCGATTTTCCAGCATCAGCAGTTCCTTCATAAACATACTGGTTTTGGATGATCAGCCATGATTATATGACTCGAAGGGCCAAATGGCCTACTCCTGCACTTATTTTCTATTTCTAAATGATAGGTTACTTCAGCATTTTGTGTCTATCTTCAGATCCATGGAGATACAAGGCGCATCAGTACACATTACGGCTACAGAGAGCCTTTGGTTTTTAAAAAAGGTTTTTAACTCAGGTTGATGCGAGGAGATGGGATTCTGTTTTGATTAACAGTCTGATAGTTGGAACTGATGTTAGTGGTGCTGATTTCTTAAAAGCTGTTCTTGGTAATAGCAGGGAAAGTGGAGTTTGTAATGGCCCGACAGATCAGTAGCATTGGACTGCCTTGGGCAAGTGTTCTTTTAATACTCCAGAGCATGACTGTGGCTTCCATTGTCGTGAAGAGTGGATTGAATGCGGATGTAATCCTTTATTTGTCAGTGGCGATTAAGGTAGTTCTTTGAAATGCATGGGTGTGTTGACATTGCGTGACAAATGCAGAGCAGGAAAGGAAAATCTAAACATTGCTGATGCTGGAATCCTGGAACAATAGCTGGAAGCGGTGGACCCACACAGCAGGTCATGCATCCTCAGTGGAAAGAGGATCTGTTTATGCTTCAGGTCGACCTGAAACACAAACTAGTTTATGAATACAGCTTGGAAAAGGTCCTTCGGCCCACATTTCTACAGAAGGGTCTGAAGAAGAGTCGACCCGAAACGTTGCCTATTTCCTTCGCTCCATAGATGCTGCCTCGCCCGCTGAGTTTCTCCAGCATTTGTGTCTACACACAATTTCTACGTTATCTCATTCATGATATAATTCGATACGATAAAACTTTATTCATCCCTGGAGGGAAAGTGGTCTCCCGACAGTCACAACACACAAGGTACACAAAAACTTGAAATTAAAAGTGGAAAGAAAAAGAAAATGACAAGCGACTGTTGGGCGGCTGCCGTGTGTACAGAGCTTTCACCGGAACAAATGACCGGACAATCAAACAAACGCAGGCTTATCCCCTGCACAGAGTGCCCTCCCACTCCCCCGCACTGGGTCCCCCATTCTCCCACCGTCCCTCACAGTGGTCCCCCCACTCCAGGTCCCCATTGTTATTCACAGCGGTCCCCCCATTGTCTTCCCCCTCCCCCCTCACGCTCATCGACTACGAGGCCCCACCGCCAACGTTGCTCCTGTTGCCGCCGAGGCACCCGCTGCTGCTCCCGTCGCCATCACTGCCGAGGCTCCTTTGGCCCAGAGGGACCTCGCCGCCCGGCTTCGCCACAGTCCCCAGCGAGGCCTGTGGGGCGAGTCGTCAGTCATCGCTCTGGTCATCGGCGGCGCGGTTGTTCGGCGGGTGGATCGGGCCCGTGCGGCTCCCCGGGTCACTCCCGCCGTCTGCGCGGCTACCACTCTCTGCCCACTCGGGACAATTTACAAAAGCCAAAGGTGCGGCATGGTGGCGTAGCGGTAGAGTTGCTGCCTTTCAGCGCCACAGACTCGGGTCCGATCCTGACTAAGGGTGTTGTCTGTACGGCGTTTTCTACGATCTCCCCGAGACCTGCGTGGGTTTTCTCCGAGATCTTCGGTTTCCAAAGATGTACAGGTTTGTAGGTTAATTGGCTCGGTATAAAACGTTAAAAAAATGTCCATGGTGTGTGTAGGGTAGTGTTGATGTGCAGGGATCACTGGGCAGTGCGGACCTGGTGGGCTGAAGGGCCTGTTTCCGTGCTGTATCTCAAAACTAAACTAAACACAATCAAGCTCCAATCCTGCACGTCTTTGGCATGTGGGAGGAAACCAGAGCACCCGGAGGAAACCCACGTGGTCACGGGGAGAACGTACAGACGTGGCACAGACAGTCCCTTTAGTCAGGATCGAACCCGGTTCTCTGGTGCTGTGAAGCAGCAACTCTACTGCTGTAACACCATGCTGTCACACTCTCACTATATATGTCCACATTCTGCCAATCCTCAATTTGTACCCGAGAAACAGCTAATGAACGCTGACCGAAATAACCTCCACCTCCTGCTAAAATAGGAGCTTATTTGTAGGTAGACTACTTGCAGTAAAATACATTTCTCTTATATTTACAGACTCTGCTCCAGCCACTTACTACATGGTTCATGTAGTATCCTCTAACTTCAACTTTTCAACCTAATAATTCAATTTGAAAGATGACAAATTCAACTCTCTGCCTCTAGTTTTCTGCTGACTCCACTTCGAGTCCGTGTTTACTGGGATGATTACAAGGGAATTATTTCCCTCGGGTGACTGGCCTTCAATCTGGGCTTAAAGTGAAAGCTAAAAGGAATAGGGAGAGGGTGAGGCAAAAAAAAAAACCTCTTCAGGAAAAGAAGCACTCTGTCCTTATGCTGGTCTGCCCCAGGTTGCTTCAGACTTGTTGACTGCTCAGAGCCCTCACAAGTGACCCATTCAGTACAAAGGGCGGCACAGTGGTGCAGCGGTAGAGTTGCTGTCTTACAGTGCCAGACACCCGGGTCCTGACTCCCAGTGTTGTCTGTATGGAGTTTGTACGTTCTCCCTGTGACCGCGTGGGTTTTACTCCGGGTACTCCGGTTTCCTCCCACATTCCAAAGACGTGCAGGTTTGTAGGTTAATTGGCTCCTGTACATTGTCTCCCCCCCCCCCAGTGTGTAGGATAGAACTAGTGTACGGGTGATGATTGGTCAGCATGGATTTGGTGGGCCGAAGGTCCTGCTTCCATGCTGTATCTCTAAACTAAAGTAATTAGGGAAGGTCTTTAGACTTGAGAGATACAGCGATGAAACAGGCCCTTTGGCCCACAGAGCCTGCGTTGATCAGCGATCACCCCGTACATTAACCTACAAACAGGAGAGGCAATTTTACAACTTACCGAAGCCAACAAGCCTGGGCGTGTGGGAGGAAACCGGAGCACACGGAGAAAGCCCACACGGTCACAGGGAGAACGTACAAACTCCATACAGACAGCACCCGTATCAGAATGAAACCCAAATGTCTTTTAAATGTCTCATTCCAGCTTTCATTCTCTTCTGCTGCTTTATAGTTCCTCCAACTAGTGAATTACCTTTTATTACTTACTAGCCTTTTCCATTCTCTTTGAGCTAGCGTTACCGGCAAGGTCACACAGTGATTAATCTGCTGCCTCGCAGCTCTAGGGCCCCTGGTTTAATCCTCATCTTGGGTGCTGTCACCGTGATGCCTACATGTTCTCCCTGTTATTGAGTGGGATTTCTCCAGGACCTCTGGTTTGCTTCCAGAACCAAAACATTAATTGGCTTTTGTAAATTAGCGTAGGGCAATGGCAAAACAATCAGAGTTGATTACAGAGAGAATGTTGCATGATTATGGGGAAATGAGAAGACTATGGAGCATAGAAGTTGGGACATTATGTACAAGACATTGGTGAGGCCGAATTTGGAGTACTGTGTTCAGTCTTGGTAGCCCTACTACTGGAAGGATGGCATTAAGCTGGAAAGAGTGCATAGATTTACAAGGATGCTTCCTAGACTCAAGAGGCTGAGCTATCGGGAAAGGTTGGGCAGGATAGGATTTTATTCCTTAGAGCACAGCAGTGGTGAACTCATAGAGGTGCATAGAATCTCCTTTCAACCAAAACCCCATTTCCTCCGCAAACGTTAGCAAGTGCTAACACGCACTTCCCAGCTCCTGTGGAAAGCCATCGACCTGAATCAGTTCCTTATCCCGCACGGCGTGCCGATCCACTGAGTAACGCCAGTCCTCAGCGCGATGAGGTTGCCGGGTGCCGATGGTCGTCCGTGGCAACGGGCCGCAAAGTGGGGATGGAAACACAAGGAGAATTCATGCCGTTGACACCGTTTCTATTTGAGGTGAGAAGTGAACACTGCCCTTTAGCAACATTACTTACCCCAGTTTGGCTGTTTTGAGAAAGAATACCTGTTGGGCTCAGCAATAAACATACCTTGCCTGGATTAGTAAAGGACCATGCAGCGACGTCCTGCATTCATTCATGTGTTATTCATTAAGAAAATCTCTCTGCAGCAGATACTTCCAAGGAGGAAGTGTCCAAATCATTATTCCAAACCAGGATGTCAAACAAAAATAGATGCATGTCAAGGCACATAAAAATCATAAAGAAATTATAAGAAAAACAAACGTACATTTGTCCAACTTTATGGATCAGGGGAAGCGAGAACTTGCGTTCCAATTTTTTGGTTGGTTTCCACTTGCATCTGGTACTCGAAATTTCGGACGTCCTCCAAAGACAGGTCTGTGAAAAGGTCAAACAGGCTGCTGACTGTGGAAATATCTTCCCTCTGCAGGCTCAGCGAGGAGTGGGGCAGCAGTGTTTTTGAAAGAAGTGCTTGCTGCCTTGGTGAAGGAAGTCCAAGCCACCAAGATTGGGTGTTAGTTTTTTTTATTCGGAAAGGAGAACTTCAAAGCCACCCGAATATAAACGTATGAGAGTCGGCAAGCGGTGCTGAGAAAGCGCTGAGGTGTTACTGAAGATCAACTTAGAGCAAGACGCTTGCAAGCACGCTGCTTTGCGGTTGTAGGTTAGTTGCTGGAGATGCAGGCAGCAGAATTAGCAACATGTTATCGATCACCTCATTGGAACACCGTTAAATGGCCTCTGGTGCAATCGGCACAATGGCGGAAATGTAGAGCGGTTATTCAGCACCCAAGCAAAATAGTGGCATTGCACGAAGCATGGATGCGGAATCGACAGACCAGTGATCCGTGAAGCTGGCACCGCGTCCCGTGATGAGAGGGGTCGTCGTGACCGAAGATATCCTCCCGCACTCCGACCCCTCCCCGCCTCCCTCTCTCCCCACTTCGCAACCACGTGCATTTTGCCCCTCGATGTCCCCACCCCCGGCGATAAAGTGTGTCTCTAAACTAAACCATCTGTCATTTGAAACATAGCTATCAGAACACCTCCAGATTCAGGGACAGTTTCTTCCCAGCTGTTATTTTGCAACCGAACCATCCTACCAACAACTAGAGAGCAGTCTTGAGCTACTATTTACCTCACTGGAGACCCTCAGACTATCTTTGATTGGACTTTATCTTGCACTAAATGCTATTCACGTTATTCCCTTTGTCGTGTATCTGTACAGTGGGCGGCTCGTTTGTAATCATGTGCTGCCTTGTGTGTTAGCACGCAACAAAAGCTTCTCACTGTACCACGATATACGTGACAATAAACTAAACTCAAATTCAGAATAACAAATATTCAGAAGGGGTCATGGTTTCTCTATACATCCCTTGGCAGGTCTGACAAGACAGGTCCTAGCATGTACTGTACATTGACCACCATTGACCACCCTGTAGAGGTGTCATGGTGATGCTGATGATAAATGGCAAGCATGGGACTAGCTGCAACACGCAGCAATTTACTGCCCTTTACAGAGTCTTCAGGAAGCCTTCTGTTCTACAGTCATTACTTGTCAAAGCTGGCAAATCTCCCTCCAAAGGCCCGCATCTTGAAGAAAGAAGCCAGCGTGTAATTTGGAGTCTATTAGTCTGAGTCTAATGGTCAGACTATCAGCTGTGCTTCTGACTGCCAGTATCACAGCTTTCCTGCCAAGACACGCTCCTGTTATTTACAGGTTCACCACGAGAGCTCAAAAGCATTAAAGACTATACAAAAGCACAGCATTCGAACAAGCCCTCGCGCCCACATGATGCCAAGTTCAACCTTGGGGGCGATAGAGTTGTTGCCTTACAACGCCAGAGACTATGCATTCCATCCTAACTATGGCCTCTGTGTGGAGTTTGTACATTCTCTCCGTGACCTGTGGGCTTTCTCCGGGTGCTCCCACATTCTAAAGACATAGAGGTTTGTCGGTTCATTGACTTGTGCAAAATTGTAAATTGTCCCCAGCGTGTAGGACTCGGTGGGCCGAAGGTCCTGTTTCCACACTGTATCTCTGAAGTCTAATCTAGTCTGCCTGCACTTGATCCATATCCCTCCATTCCCTCAATATCCACGTGCCCATCTAATAGCCTCTGAACCATCACTTCCGCCACAACCTCCAGCAGGCGTTCCAGGCATTCACCACCCTCTATATAATAAAACTGCCCTCCTTCAAACGTTGCCCCTCTAAATGTTATAGCAATGCCGCCTTGTCTTTGACATTTACACCCTGGGTGTATTCTTGAATTTTGTGAAGAGGTTACTAGGGAAATTGACGAGGGTAAAGCAGTGGATGTTGTCTATACGGACTATAGTAAGGCCTTTGACAAGGTTCCTCATGGAAGGTTGGTTAAGAAGGTTAAACTGTTGGGTATAAATGCCGGAATAGCAAGATGGATTCAACAGTGGCTGAATGGGAGAAGCCAGAGGGTAATGGTGGATGGCTGTTTGTCGGGTTGGAGGCAGGTGACTAGTGGGGTGCCTCAGAGATCTGTGTTGGGTCCTTTGTTGTTTGTCATGTACATCAATGATCTGGATGAAGGTGTGGTAAATTGGATTAGTAAGTATGCAGATGATACCAAGATAGGGGGTGTTGTGGATAATGAAGAGGATTTCCAAAGTCTACAGAGTGATTTAGGCCATTTGGAAAAATGGGCTGAAAGATGGCAGATGGAGTTTAATGCTGATAAATGTGAGGTGCTACCTTGGCAGGACAAATCAAAATAGGACGTACATGGTAAATGGTAGGGAATTGAAGAATACAGTTGAACAGAGGGATCTGGGAATAACCGTGCATAGTTCCTTGAAGGTGGAATCTCATATAGATAGGGTGGTAAAGAAAGCTTTTGGTATGCTAGCCTTTATAAATCAGAGCATTGAGTATAGAAGCTGGGATGTAATGTTAAAATTGTACAAGGCATTGGTGAGACCAAATCTGGAGTATGGTGTACAATTTTGGTCGCCCAATTATAGGAAGGATGTCAACAAAATAGAGAGAGTACAGAGGAGATTTACTAGAATGGTGCCTGGGTTTCAACAACTAAGTTACAGAGATAGATTGAATAAGTTAGGTCTTTATTCTCTGGAGCGCAGAAGGTTAAGGGGGGACTTGATAGAGGTCTTTAAAATGATGAGAGGGATAGACAGAGTTGATGTGGACAAGCTTTTCCCTTTGAGAATAGGGAAGATTCAAACAAGAGGACATGAGTTCAGAATTAAGGGACAGAAGTTTAGGGGTAACATGAGGGGGAACTTCTTTACTCAGAGAGTGGTAGCGGTGTGGAATGAGCTTCCAGTGGAAGTGGTGGAGGCAGGTTCGTTGGTATCATTTAAAAATAAATTGGATAGGCATATGGATGAGAAGGGAATGGAGGGTTATGGTATGAGTGCAGGCAGGTGGGACTAAGGGAAAAAAAGTTGTTCGGCACGGACTTGTAGGGCCGAGATGGCCTGTTTCCGTGCTGTAATTGTTATATGGTTATATGGTTAGCAGGTTCTGACTAACTATCTGCTACATGTCAACAGACGTTTCCAGCTTCCCATGTGGCTTTTCAGGTTCTGCGGTGGAGGTATCTTTGTGGAACCATTTTTGTAAGTGATTTCCAATTATTGAGAAAGCATCCGTAATTAAAATCTCTGATCATGCATTGATTCCTCGATAAATATTTTATATCATTCACTTTAGTGCTCAGAATAGTCCAATCTAGTTGTGTCAAATTTCTGTGAGTGCCTGAGTTGCCAGTAAGCTGTGATGATTGGGCTATTAATAGTCATGGCCTGATCAGAATCATACAGAATGGGAGCACTGGAAGGCCATTCAGCCCTTGAGTCCGTTAGAGAGTCGTAGACTCTAGACTCTATAACACGAACCTGGCTGTTCCACCCAACTTGCCCACACTGACCAACATGTCCCATCTACATGAGTCCCATCTGCCTTCAGTCCCATTTCAGCCCATATTCCACTAAACCTGTCCTATCCATGCACCTGTCCAAATGATTCTTAAACGTTGCAATAGTATCTGCCTCAACTACCTGCTCCGGCAGCTCGTTCCATACACCCACCACCCTTTGTGTAAAAATGTTACCCCTCAGGTACTCATTAAATCTTTCTCCCCTCACCTTAAACCTATGTCCTCTGGTTCCCGATTTCCCCGGCTCTGGGCAAAACATTTAACCAAACTATTCCTCTCATGATTTTCTACACATACACGAGGTTTGTCTGCCATTCAACGTGGCCACAACCGATCTTCACCACAAGATCATGGCATGGTGGTGTTGGGGTAGAGTTGCTGCCTTACATGGCCAGAGACCCGAGTTTGATCCTGACCGCGGGTGCTGTCTGTATGGAGTTTTTCCGTTCTCCCCATGAGCTGCATAGGTTTTCTCCGGGTGCTCCGGGTTCCTCCCACACTCCAAGGACGTACAGGTTTGTAGGTTCATTGGCTTTGGTAAAAATTATAAATGACCCCTAGTTTGTGTAAAGGATTGTGTTGGTGTGCGGGGATCACTGGTCAGCACGGACTTGTTGGGCCGAAGGGCCTGTTTACATGCTGTACCTCTAAACTAAACTAAAAGATCACTCTCCAAACCATCTGATTCTCTCAGCATTCAAGATGCTCATTATCTCAGCCTTTACTACACGTAATGACTAAACATCCACATTTTCCTGAGGCAGTGAATTCCAAAGATTGATCCTCTCCGTACATCCCAGAGTCTGGTAAACATGGAACGCGGAACTAGGGAGGCTGGGGGGGCTACAGCCCCCATGCTTTTTTGCGATGTTTCCCCCGGGAGTTAGTGGCCAGCCAAGTGGATGTACTTTAGTGACCGACACGAACGGTTCAGTGTCTGCAGGACGCACCAACCTCACCCGTAACACAACTCACCGCGGTTGGGGCGGGTCGGTGAACGTGAAGGGAGGCAGTGGGCTGGAGTGGAGGCTTCCCACACTCACACACGGAGCCCTGTGGAAGCGAGCGACGGGAGGAGAGGCCCAGGGTCTGATGACACCAGGTCAAGGGGTCGGACTAATGGAGAACGCTGCTGAACAACACAACCTTCCTGCTCCTGTTTTTAGAGGAATCAGGGACAAAACAACACAGAGAGCTGCCGTGTCAACCACTGGCTAACCCCGGATGGATTCCAGGGTCAGCTCTGGTCTCACACCGGGAAAGATGTCAAGAGTTCATAGGAAAGCCGGAATGGGTGAGCAATGAAAGGTCTCGGTCATGCGTAGACTCTCGGGCTATTTACGTTGCAGGGGAGGTGAGCAGGGGACTGAGAGGATGTTCACAATCCTGTGGTGGAACAACCATGGAAAAGTTGTTCCAAGAGACGTATAACATGGACTCCGGGTGATCTCTCCAGAGAGTGGGGAGACTAGCACTGCAGGGGATACATTGTAAAAGTCTGGGTGGAAGGGCAAGGCAATAGGGGAGATAGACACAAACTGCTGGAGGAACTCAGTGAGGCAGCATCTCTGGAGAAAGTGAATGGGTGATGTATCATTTCGGGTCGGGACCCTTCTTCAGAGATGCTGCCTGATCCACTGAGTTACGCATGTATGCCACCCCGTCTCACTGACCCTGAGCCCCGCCATCACCCTGTCCATCTACACACCCGGAAACACAGCGATAAATGGAGCGGGCGCGGTGGCCCGGTAACCAGTACCTCAGTGACCTGCCGCCCGCATCCCCCGGTAACCGGTTCCCCTGATACCTGGTACCCGATGTCCCAGGTAGGTGGGGGGTATATTTTTTGAGGTGGGGGATGGCCTGTATTATTATCCCCCAGTTTTTGGAGGTCGAGCAATGACAAAAATAATAATCACCTGCTCCTATCTCTCATTATCCTAAAAATACTTCAACCAAAAAAACATTGAAATCATACTTCTACAATGCACTAAAACACGATGTAATACATCAAATTTCAAAAAGTCCCTACTGTGTGACCCCCTCTCTCCGCTCCCTCGCCGGCAACCCCCGAGGCTGGTGATCAGTGGTCGCTCAGCCCCCCCCCCCCCCCCACTTTCAAAACCGCCACGCTCGCGGCCCCTGGCAGAGACAACATCGTTACCACCTGATATAAAGGTGTAGACACTGAACGTTACGACAAGGTGGAAAAACATGTGTTTCTAGCCCTTGTTTAATTTAGTTTTGTTTTGAGATACAGGGTGGAAACAGGCCCTTTGCCCCACTGAGTCCACGCTAACCATCAATCCATTCACAAAGATAGAAACAAAGTGCTGGAGTAATTCACGGGTCAGGCAGCATCACTGGAGAAAAAAGACGGGTGACGTTTCAGGTCGGAACCCTTCTTTACACTAGTTCTATGTTATCCAACTTTGATATCCATTCCCTACACATTAGGAGCAACGTACAGAGGCCAATTAACCTACAAGCTGCACATCTTTGGGATGTGGGAGGAAACTGGAGCATCCAGAAGTATATGCAAACTCCACGAACACAGCAGCTGAGGTCAGGACCGAACTGGTGTCTCTGGTGCTGTGAGGCAGCGGATATACCAGCTGTGCCGCCCTAGAGACACAGCATGGAAACAGACCCTTCAGCCCACCTAGTCCTTGATGATCAAGTAAGAATCTCATTGTTCCATTTCGTGACATATGATGATAAAACACTCTCGCCTTCCGTTTACACTGCCCATCAATCATCGACCATCGATCGATCACCCGTTCACGCTAGTTCTACGTTATCCCACTAAATGAATGGTTTGGCAAAAAACTATAAATAATCAACAGTTCCAACCGATCTGCTCCTCAGGAAGAATCACCAGATGGGGAAACAATACCCTTCCTAAATTCACCACATCGCTTTGAGTTCTCTGTCTGGTGACATGGAGTAAAATTAAAATTACATCGCACTTCAATTAAAACTAACAGTGATAACAGCAAAGGCACCAGACAGTGACTGGCTGGGGAACAAACAGCGAAAACCCATAAGGCTAAATGGAAGCAGCGAGATCATGAGATCTCAGGTTACCTACACCGAGCTGCTGTCTGATTATCAAGCAGCCTTGTTAGCCGAGATTAGTAATGGAAAGCACAGATGGCCATGCATTTAGGTGAAGATCTCAGAGTAAGTTTCACATCTGGAAGAAAACGTGTTGCGCTGTGATTTTCGCGTCCAACGCTGCTACGGAATATTTTGACAGATGCTGGAAGCCAGATTGGTGACATCTGAGGTAAAATCAGCTGTGGAGTTGCTGTATTTCATCTCACAGGGCAGCTTGACAGGACACAGCACGATCCACAGATTTAATTACATTCCTCCCGCAAAAATTAACTCTAACACTCTGTGACGCAAACTACAACGAACTATTCAATTCTCTACAATTGCACCTTAACCAAAGTCCTCATAAGTAAAGCGGAAACAAAGAAGTGCAGATGCTGGTTTATACCAAAGACAGACACAAAGTGCTGGAGTAACTCAGCGGGGGTCAGGCAGCGTCTCCCACTCCCTGGATGAGGTTTCGGGTCAGGTCCCTTCTTCAGACTCCATCTCTGGAGCAAAAGGTTGGGTGCGTCTGAAGAAAGGTCCCAACGCCAAACATCAAGCATCTTTTTTCTCCAGAGATGCTGCCTGACCCGCTGAGATACTCCAGCACATTGTGTATACACTCAGAAAAAAAAATGTGCAAGCCATCTTCTAGTGAATTCTCAACATAGAACATACAGGACAGGACAGGAACGGGGCCCTTCGGTCCACCATGTTTGTACCCAACACGATGCCAAGTTAAACATCTGCCTGTACGTGATCCATATCCCTCCACTCCCTGCACTTCCATGTGCCTATCTAAAATTCTCTTCCAACGCCACCCCTGGCAATGCGTTCCAGGCGTCCCACAGCTCTCTGTATAAAAAACTGCCCCGCACATCTCATTTAAACCTTCCCCCTCTCACACAGATGCCTGATAGCAAGTTGAGGTGGAGAATGTCTATTGATATGAGATGTAATTATTTGCATTTATATAATTGAAAGTCACGAATAAAGGCAGCCAGCAGTAATGATCGAGGCCACCAGAGCTGTTGAAGTGAGTTGGTCCAAGCCAAATTGTCAAGCACGGTAATGTTTTTCAGGCTTTAGACAGATGTTAATCCAATCAAAGACGGCAAAGAGGCTATTATTTCCAGTTTGGCGAATGCATTTGGAAATATTTCACTGGGACTCAGTGCAGTGTGATAATTAGATAATGCATTAGCTCTGTGCAGTCACAAGTTCAGATTTAAAACCTGTGCAAACATGTTAGGGAGTAATGGATCACCGGGATAGGATTCAAGCGCGAGAGATGATGTTTTCCATTTCCTTCACGAAGGGGGAATTAAGGGGGACCCTCGTGGGGGGCCACTGAGAAGGAAGGGGAAACAAACAGCGATGAATACTTTGTGTGACTTTGTCACTGCCTTTGTGGCCACTCCTTCGTGTACTTTGTATGCAGAAACAAAGAATTTCACTGCACCTCAGTACGTGACAATAAATTATCATCATCATCACGTCTGTTTAGAGATACAGGGAGGAAACAGGCCCTTCAGCCCACTGAGTTTGTGCCGACCACGATCATCCTGTACACTAGTTCTATCCTACACACTAGGGAGAATTTGACCAAAGCCAATTAACCTACAAACCTCACAATAACATTTTCTGCCCTTCTCACGTTTTTTTGATACACGATCTCGGAATATTCCTACAACTGTGCAAATAATATCCCTGTCATTTTGCTCCTACTCTGTCAGCTGGTGTTTCTCCAGATGCTGCCTCTCTGATGACAAACTCCAACCCCATCACCAGTTTACCCCATGCAGCGTGGCGCTGTGATTACGGAATAAAGCCTGCAAACAGAATTAGTGTGCAATGCGTTTCAGCACATTTAAATTGGAAGTAAAAAGGAATTTGCAAGCCATAATCTCAGAGGATGTGATGCTGTAGTCAAGCATTCAATGGGATTATTGTTGGATACTGTCCAAGACTCGCTACTGTTTAGGGGTCAGACTCTCAATAAGCGGCAGCCCACCACCTAGAGACCTGAGTTTACTCAACATAGAACAGTATAGTAGAGGAACAGGCCATTTGGCCCACAAACTAAACTACACTAAATAATGTCAGTTCCAAGCATGATGCCAAGGCCTCCTCCTATCTGCCTGCACATGATCCATATCCCTCCATTCCCTGCATATCCAGGTACCGATCCGAAAGGAACGGGTGAAGCAGCATCTGTGGAGGGAATGGACTTTAGGATTGGGACCCTTCATCGGTCTGAAGAAAGGTCCCAACCCAAAACATCATCTGTCCATTCCCTCACCAAAAGCCGGCAAGCCCCCAGAGTTCATCCCAGCATCTGCAGTCTCTTGTGTCTTCAATATTGGTCCAAGTGATTCCGCTTTTCCCCCTGACTTGTTACAATGCTGTGTGGTAGGAATATAGTGACATTAGCAAGCAATGCTTCAGGTCACTGTAATGAAGAACAACGAGCAATAAATTGCTTTTCTTATCAGTCTGACGAAGGGTCTCGACCCGATTCATCACCCATTCCTTCTCTGCAGAGATGCTGCCTGGCCCGCTGAGTTACTCCAGCATTTTGTGTCTACCTTAAATTGCTTTTCTCTGTGGACTGACTGCTGCAATGAACCTGTGCCCTGCTCTAAAAGGAGGCGAATGGCCACTGACTGCCACTATGATATGCTTTAGAATTTAGAGCTAAAACAGCGAAACAGGCCAAGTCTGCGCCGACCAGCGATCACCCCGTACACGAACACTATCCTACATGCTAGTGACAATTTACAATTTACCAAAGCCAATTAACCTAGAAACCTGGACGTCTTTGGAGTGTGGAAGGAAGACGGAGCACCCGGAGAAAACCGACATACAAATTCCGTACAGACAGCACCCATAGTCAGGATTAAACCCGCTGTAAAGCAGCAACTATACCGCCGCGCCACGCTAGCTTAAATGTGCCATAAATGAAGCTTTAGCTTAAATGTTAAATTCACACACGTACAGACACATACCAAGTACACACAAACTTGCACACTGCCGAGACACAATCATGTACACCAACACAGACAGACACACGTCTTTAGTACACAACATCAACTCAACGCCAACAGTCCATCCATTTCACACTTGACTCTCAGACAGAATGTGTCGACTAATCTTTGTGTCAACTGCTGGTTATTAATTTTGATCCATTGTTTCGAATCTTGACTGAAATGGCTCTGGGCTGGAACTCTGAGGAGATTTCTCAGGTCCACACTATCATTTATGACCTGACTGGGTGAGTAATTTGCAGGAATGCTTGTTGTGGAAAGGTTACAATCCTTGGGATGTTTAGTTTAATCTAATTTTGAGATACAGCGTGGAAGCAGGCCATTCGGCCCACCAAGCCCATGCCGACCATTGACCACCCATGCGCTGGTTCTATGTTATTCCACTTTTGCATCCAGTCCCCATTGACTAATATGTAACCATTCAACAAAAAAACTCTTACCATTGTATAATTCATCCACTTTAGCAATAAACTCAACAAAGATTACTGTCTGTGAATAATTCAGATAAGTTTTCGATGGTTCTGAGAATCTCCATGTAAAATAATCCCTTTCCAAAGACATGTTCTATTTAGTTTAGTTTAGTGAAATACAGTGTGGAAACAGGCCCTTCGGCCCACCGAGTCCACACTGACCATGATCACCCCGTACACTATTCTATCCCACACGCGAGGGACAATTTACCGAAGCTAATTAACCTACAAACCCGTACGTCTTTAGAGTGTGGGGAGCAAACTGGAGCACCCGCAGAAAACCCACGCGGTAACAGGGTGAACGTACAAACTCCGTACAGACAGCACCCGTAGTCAGGATCGAACCTGGGTCTCTGGTGCGGTGAGGCAGCAGCTTTAACACTGCACCACCTCATGATACTTTCAAGCTGAATGCGTTAGCAGAGAGTTAGAGTGAAGACTAACAAAATATTCAATGTTCCACTGAATGTCCAGTTTCCATCTCATCATTAAGCAAATCGTTCAATGGCCATGTGTCCCAATTATGGTGGAAAAGGGGATTTTATGGATTTTGAAATCTAAATCAATCGACTGCCATGACATTCATTTAAGTTGAAGGCATATCATAGAAGCAGGCAGACACCAGACTTGGCAATACAAATCAGGCTCCTATGTCTATGCTAATTTCCCTATTCTGCATCTTCTGGCAGCAAATTAGTGAATCTTTTCCTGTGGGTAAAGGGGAAAAGGACCCTGAGAGATGCAATTAGCTTCCTGGCCACACAGAAGGACTCCCTTGGTGAGCTATTAGGCAGCGTTGTCTATCACACTGCCATCCCCAGCATTTGATCAGCTGCCCTTCTCTGCTCATAAGGCAGAGGTACGAGCTATAAGGCTGGCTCCGTCCTGGGGGTGGAGTTGGAATCACTGGAGATGGTCTTGGAGGGGAGGATGCTCCTCAAACTGCGGAGCATCTTTGGACAATACGGCTCACCCCCTCCATGACACACTGGTCAACCTGAGGAGTACCTTCAGCTACAGACTGGTTCCACCAAGAAGCAGGACAGAACGCCACAGGAGATCCTTCTTCCCTGTGGCGATCAAACTGTACAACCCCTTCTGTCATGGGGTAGACTGACTCCCCCTCCCCCCCCTCCCGCCTCCCTCCCTCCCCAATCTTTGCACATCCACAATCCTTTCCACTCGTCACTTTAATCTCATGTTTCATGTATTTTGTGTTTTTATGATTGTTGGCGGATCAATTTCCCTCCTGGGATAAATACAGTTCTATCGTATCGTATTGTATAAGTCTGCTATGTGTATCCATATCATACCAGCCAGCATCATCAAAGACCCACACCATCCTGGCCACGCTCTCATTGCACTCCCACCATCTAAGAGTCAGGAAACCGTGACCACCAGGTTCAAGAACAGCATCAGGCTTTTTTAGGCTTTACAGGCCCCTAAGTCTCCAAATCTGAGGAAGGACATTATTGCCATAGAGGGAGTGCAGAGACGGTTCACCAGACTGATTCCTGGGATGTCAGGACTGTCTTATGAAGAAAGACTGAATAGACTTGGTTTATACTCTCTAGAATTTAGGAGATTGAGAGGGGATCTTATAGAAACTTACAAAATTCTTAAGGGGTTGGACAGGCTAGATGCAGGAAGATTGTTCCCGATGTTAGGGAAGTCCAGGACAAGGGGTCACAGCTTAAGGATAAGGGGGGAATCCTTTAAAACCGAGATGAGAAGAACTTTTTTTCACACAGAGAGTGGTGAATCTCTGGAACTCTCTGCCACAGAGGGTAGTTGAGGCCAGTTCATTGGCTATATTTAAGAGGGAGTTAGATGTGGCCCTTGTGGCTAAGGGGATCAGGGGGTATGGAGAGAAGGCAGGTACGGGATACTGAGTTGGATGATCAGCCATGATCATATTGAATGGCGGTGCAGGCTCGAAGGGCCGAATGGCCTACTCCTGCACCTAATTTCTATGTTTCTATGTTTCTAAGCCCACCGAATTAGCGCCAACCAGCGGCCAGCACGTACACTAACCTACACACACTACCGGTAGTCCTACAACTTACTGAAACCAATTAACCAAACAAATCTGAGTGTGGGAGGAAACCAGAACACCCGGAGAAAACCCACACAGTCACAGGGAGAACGTACAAACTCCATACAGCCAGCACCTGTAGTCAGGATTGAACCCGGGTCTCTGGTGCTGTAAGGCAGCAACTCTATTGTTGCGCCACTGTGCCGCCCTGTGTCACCCCCACACCAAGGATAATTTACAGAAGCCAATTAACCTACATACCTGCATGTCTTTGCAATGTGGGAGTAAACTGGAGCACCTGGAGAAAACCCACGCAGTCACCGGGAGAAACTCCGTAGTCAGGATTGAACTCGGGTTTCTGGCGCTGTAAGGCAGAAGCTCTACCGCTGTGCCACCCTGGGCCACTAATTAACAGGTAACGGGGGGAGAAGCAGGAGAATGGGATTAGGAGGGAGAGATAGATCAGCCATGATTGAATGGTGGAGTAGACCTGATGGGCCAAATGGACCAATTCTTCTATCACTTATGACCTAATGACCTAAATATGATTTGGGCCCAAATTTTACATCACTAAATCGAGAACCAGAGGACATAGGTTTAAGGTGAGGGGTTAAAGATTTAGTAGGAAACTGATGGGTGACGTTTATACGCAAACCATGGTGGGTGAATGGAACATGCTGCCGGAGGAGGTAATCGAGGCAGGTACATGGATAGGATAGGTATATAGGGATATGGGCCAAATGTAGGCAGGTGGGACAAGTGTAGATGGGGCATGATGGTCGCTGTGGGCAAGTTGGGCCAAAGGGCTTGTTTCCGTACTCTATGGTTCTTTCACTCTAAAAACACAGTCTTTCCAATAGCCAAAAATATAAAGCGTGTGAACAAATTAAGGGAGAATGTTATAAACATCACATTTTGTTGTTACAGTGAAATGTATTCAGTCATATTTGACTTTTAGAGCTTATTAAAGTTCCATGTTTCACATTTCAGATGAAAGAATCATTTCAGAATGTAGCCACGGGTCTGGTCGATGTGAACTACGTCATTTGGCTAAGATTCTAAGAAAGGTGAAATGTTTTGAACATTTTAAATGTCAGGGCTTTTATATAAGTTTGGTTCTGACCCCCTTTCTTATTATGTGCCGAGTTAAATCAATGCCTTTTAAAAACAGATACAAAGGACATACAGATTGGAAATTTGGGATAGGTTGTCAAGTTTTTCAAAGCAGGAAAACAGCTAATATCAAAATTATAAAGCTCAGGATATGCTTCCAGTAACTTCACTCCGGCTCACAGTGACTTGACCTTCCAGCGAGTGGTGGTGAATCTGTGGAATTCTTTGCAACAGTAGGCAGTGGAGGCCAAGTCAGTGGATATTTTTAAGGCAGAGATGGATAGATTCTTGATCAGTACAGGCGTCAGAAGTTATGGGGAGAAGGCAGGGGAATGGGGTGAAGAGGGAGAGATGGATCAGCCATGATTGAATGGTGGAGTAGACTTGATGGGCCGAATGGCTTAATTCTACTCCTATTCCTCATGACTTTTCAGGAGGTGTGTTGGGTAGAGAAAGATGGCAACATCTCTGTTTAATTACACTACCCTGCAGTTGTTCGAGGTCCTACCTTTAGAATGTGGGAATAAACTAAAACCTTCCTTGGGAGGATGTAAATGATCGCTTTTCTTGTTCTCTTCAAGCCAGCCCTAATGTCCACCATTCCTCCCTTGTTGCCAACAGGTGGGCAGTACAATGGCACAGCCGGTAGAGCTATCACCTCTCAGCGCCAGAGACCCGGGGTCGATCCTCAGCCGCTATCTGTGCGGAGTTTGCATGTTCTCCCTGTCACAGCATAGGTTTCTTCCAGGTGCTCCGGTTTCCTCCCACATCCCAAAGATGTGTGGCTTTGCAGGTTGTGTAGAAAGGAACTGCAGATGCTGGTTTATACCAAAGATAGACACAAAGTGCTGGAGTAAAAACCGTGTCTCCCGTGTTTGCCCTGATTCGAACTCGGAGATTTACGGTAATGGCCGCTCGTAGGTACTCGGGGCTCTCGTGGACATTTTTCAACATGTTGAAAAATCTTCACGCGTCTTCCCAAGCTTATAGCGTTTCCCGAGTACCTGCCGTTAGCGTTACGAGCCGCTAAGAGATGTCCCCGAGCTCCGACGTACCCGCTATGTACATTCTACGTGCTTCCACAAGTTTGATTTTTTTTAAACTCGGGAAAGCTCTTGAATGAACTCGTACAGTGGGACAGGGCTTTAAATCCGCGGGTCAGGCAGCATCTCTGGAGTCAAAGGCTGGATGACGTTTCGATCGGAACTCTTCTTCAGACTGAAGTACTTCAGACTGGGTCTGAAGAAGGGTCCTGATCCAAAACGTCACCCATCCTTTTTCTCCAGATATGCAGCCTGACCCGCTGAGTTACTCCAGCACTTTGGTTTGTAGGTTAATAGGCCTCTGTAAATTGGCCCGAGTGTGTTGAGAGTGGATACGAAAGTAGGACAACACAAAATTAGTGCGAACAGGCGATCGATGGTCGGCATGGGTTAGATGGCCCGAATGGCCCGTTTCCATGCTGCATCTTTCAAACAAGAGTTAATGCCAGTGTGTAGGAATTTGCTGCCCACAAAATGGCCATGACATTTTGCAACAGTCGTGTGCCTTTGCCTTTGGTTGTGGCAACTTGCGCCAGTGATAAGATTAAAACAAACGGCGTGCCTTAACAGAGGACTTTCACCATCTTATTCTGTAAAACATCTTGGACAATGAAATGATCCTTTAATGCTGCTAAGCTTTAGTTTCTAAATTTACGCAGCACAAGCGCTCACGTTTATTGGAGGGTGGGCTCAGATTGTTTAGTGCGGTCGGGATGAGGCCTGTCTGGGGCATCTCCAGATTATCCTGGGAAATACTTCCCTGCACTGTTTGTAAAGCTGACAATCGGCACATGTCCCCTCAAAGCCACTAAAATGTTGTAGACGTTTACTGTGCCTCAGCGGGTAACATTTGCTTCTGGGATAGAACGATGTGGGTGGAAGTCCACCTCCTGAGGACTGGGCATGGAGGAATGGTAGAAGCAAGACTATGGAGGGATTTGAAAACAAGGGTGCACGGTGGCAAAGCGGTAGAATTGCTGCCTTACAGCGCCAGAGTCCCGGGTTCGATCCTGACTAAGGGTGCTGTCGGTATGGAGTTTGTACGTTCCCTCTTTAACTCCGGGTGCTCCAGTTCCCCCCCACACTTCAAAGACGTAAAGGTATGAAGGTTAATTTGGCATCGGTAAAATTGTAAATTGTCCCTAGTGTGTAGGATAGTGATAGTGTACGGGGTGATCACTGGTCAGCGCAGAATCAGTGGGCCTGTTTCCTCGGAGTATCTCTAAAGTCTGAAGAATACATTGTACAGCTGCGGGGAATTAAGGAGAGAAGGAATGAGCAGATGGGTTTGTTACCTTGGTAGTTGGCAAGAATTCAATGGGCTGAATGGCCTTCTTCTCTGTCACTATAAACAATCATAAAAGATGTAGAAGCTTTGGAGATGGTAGAAGCTAAGGAGGTTTACCCGAATGCTGCTGAGATTAGAGGATTCAGCCACGGGGAGAGGTTGGATAGACTTGAATTGTTTTCTCTGGGAGGTCGGAGGTTGAGGGGAGACTTGATAGAAGTGGATAAAATAAGTAGACGGTAGACGGTCAGAACTTTGTTCCCCAGGGTGGAAATCTCCAATACTAGAGGGCGCAGCTGTAAGGTGCGCAGGGGAGGTTTAATGGAGATGTGCGGGGTGCCTAGAAAGCAGAGGTGGTAATGAAGGCAGATACAATAGTGGCGTTTAGGATGCTTTTAAACTCATGGAGGTGCAGGTAATAGAGGGATATGGATCAAGTGCTGGCAGATGGAACCAGTTTAACTTGGCATCATGTCCGGCATAAACATTGTGGGCCGAAGGGCTCGTTCCTGAGGATTACTGTTCTACGTTCCAGGGGCGGAAAACCGGGGGGGGGGGGGGGGGGGGGGGGGGGGTGGGGGCCATGTCCCCCCATGTTTTGAGAGGTGGGGACACATCCCCCCCAAGTTTTTGTAATCCGGATTTTAAAACCCGGTGAAATCTCCGCTTTCCGCGAGACAGCGGGGGTGGGACTGATGATCGAGGGCGCCGATTGGATGAGAGAGACGTCGGTCAGCAGGCAATGGGGGTGGGACATGATGATTCAGCACGGTGATTGGAGGAGGGAGACGTGGCAGGATCGATCCCGGCCGGCTCTCCGCCGCTGTCCCGTCCCCTCCCGAGTAACCCCCCTCCCCCCCGCAGGTGACCAGAGAGGTCGGCAGCAAAGATCCTCCGCTATAGGATCTTTGGTAGGGAGTCAGGCGGGCGCGGTGCCCCCAGGCCCACTGCCAGCGCAGAGAAGCAGCGCTAAACCCAGTTCAACTCTGTCTGTCCCGCCAGGTGAGCCTACAGCCCTTCCTGGACTTGAGGGAAATATGGCCAGCACGGAGAAGCAGCGCTGGTATCCCGTCAGTCTAGACAGGGCTGTAGTTAACCCGGTGAGACAGGCAGAGTTGAGCTGTGTGTGTGTGTGTGTGTGTGTGTGTGTGTGCGCATGCGCGCGTGGCCGCCAAAAAATTGTGTCCCCCGGTCCCCTCCATGTTTTGATAGCGAGTTCCGCTCTTGCTACGTTCTATGTTAAAATACAAATGTTTTTCTTTTGTTGCCTATTTCCTTCGCTCCATAAATACTGCCTCGCCCACTGGATTTCTCCAGCATTTTTGTCTACCTTTGTTTTTCTTTTCCTTTGTTGAGGACCTGCTGTACCGAGGATGAGATTGGATGAGATTGAGACGTTGCCCATCAGCAGGCAATGGGGGCCGGTTCGTCAAATTCCTGCGCGTGTGCAGCTTGGAATTAAGGGCAGGCGTGGCAGGATCGATCTCGGCCGGTTCTCCGCCGCTGTCCCGTCCCCTCCCGAGTAACCCCCCTCCCCCCCCGCAGGTGACCAGAGAGGTCGGCAGCAAAGATCCTCCGCTATAGGATCTTTGGTAGGGAGTCAGGCGGGCGCGGTGCCCCCAGGCCCACTGCCAGCGCAGAGAAGCACCGCTAAACCCAGTTCAACTCTGCCTGTCCCGCCAGGTGAGCCTACAGCCCTCCCTGGACTTGCGGGAAATATGGCCAGCGCGGAGAAGCAGCGCTGGTATCCCTTCAGTCTAGACAGGGCTGTAGTTAACCCGGTGAGACAGGCAGAGTTGAGCTGTGTGTGTGTGTGTGAGTGTGCGCATGCGCGCGTGGCCGCCAAAAAATTGTGTCCCCCCGGTCCCCTCCATGTTTTGATAGCGAGTTCCGCTCTTGCTACGTTATATGTTAAAATACAAATGTTTTTCTTTTGTTGCCTATTTCCTTCGCTCCATAAATACTGCCTCGCCCACTGGATTTCTCCAGCATTTTTGTCTACCTTTGTTTTTCTTTTCCTTTGTTTGAGGACCTGCTTTGTACAATAATGAGTGAGATTAGCTTTCAACATTGGGGAACAGTGCCCATCATGTTGCAAATATCCTCCCCAGCCGGTTCGTCAAATCCCTGAACAATAACTGCAGCTTTCTTAATTAATTGCAACCAATTACATTGGTGGAACCGAATAAATATTTCTCCCTATTGCAAGTCCTGTGCACACCTTGTATAATGAGGGTACAATTTATTACACGCAACCATGCTTAAGCAAACAGATGTGAGCCTAGTTAGGAGAATGTGGGAATAACAGCATCAAACCCCCACTGATTGTTTGCTTGGTGGTGTTTATGTTCCTATTAGAGCAATTAGACGGCATAAGCATTTTCAAAAACAGATGTTTGCCTTCGATCTATTCTCTGCCTCTGGGAAGACGCAGCGGGAGATGGGATTGAAGCGAAACTGTCCTCTCAAACTGAGTGAGAGTGGGGGGAGTGAGGCAAGTGCAACCGAATGTTGAACAACGCAGAGACCAAAGGCCCCTCCCATTCCTTCCCTACCCTTCTCCTTCACCAATTCCCATCCTACCCTTCCCCTCCTTATCAGGCCTCTTACCTTAGTCTAGAGATACAGCACAGAAACAGGCCCTTCGGCCCACCAAGTCTGCGCTAACCAGCGATCCCCGCACACTAGCCTACACACTGGGGACGGTTTTGCATTTGTACCAAGCCAACTTACCTAAAAACCTGTACATCTTTGGAGTGTGGAAACAGAAGATCTTGGAGCAAACCCACGCAGGTCACAAGGAGAACGTACAAACTCCATACAGACAGCACCCGTAGTCAGGATCGAACCCGGGTCACTGGTGCTGTAAGGCAGCAACTCTACCACTGCGCCACTGTGTTGCCCTTTTCCCTTCCCTTCCCTACCCATCTCCTTCCCTTCCCTTGGGAACTTGATAATCAATAGTTTCATGGTCATCATTGTAACTGCAAATTATTAGCTTGAACGTTTCAGCAATATCTATCTTAGCATCTTGCTCTTGATTTATTTAATTACTTAGATGTAAGCTCCCTCACTGTTCTGCTGGGATTCAAGCTCATGACTGAATCTCCAGTGTATAATTCTGGAATGCTAGATCCATAACACTTGTAGTCGGCGCAGCGGTAGAGTTGCTGCCTTACAGCGCCAGAGAACTGAGTTCGATCCTGCCTACGGGTGCTGTCTGTACAGACTTTGTACGTTCTCTCCGTGACCGCGTGGGTTTCCTCCGGATGCTCCGGTTTCCTCCCACATTCCAATGTCGTACAGGTTTGTAGATTAATTGGCTTCGGTAAAAATTGTAAATTGTCTCTAGTGTGTAGGGTAGTGTTAATGTGCGGGGATTGCTGGTCGGCATCGATTTGTCGGGCCAAAGGGCCTGTTTCCGTGCTGTATGTCTAACTAACGCATAGCAATGAGCCTTTCAGCCCAGCAACCCCATGCTGATCTCTTCTGCCCATCTATTCTAATCCCATTTGTCCACATTGTCTTTCTAACCTTTGCCTGTTCAAGTTCCTATCTAAATGCCTCTTCAACATGGCAATTGTACCTGAGTCCACTCTGGCAGCTTGTTCCAGATATCAATCGCTCTCATGTAAAATATCCACATCCCTCAGATAGCTACATTGTTGATTGCTTTCTGAATTGGTTGTCCTAGCAACCTCCACTTGAGATGTGGGTGCCAATCCTCTCAAACTTTGTTTCTTTTCAAGCTGGGCAGTGGAGCTTTGCACTGAAATGTCTAATTGTATAAAGTATAGTTTGTGTACAGTTATACATACAAGGACCTTACCGATCTGACCTGCCACCCCCTCCATATCTCATTGATAAATGAGCCATCTGCAATTTTTAGTTTAGTTTATAGATGCAGCGTGGAAACAGGCCCTTCGGCCCACCGAGTGGGGCTCATGTTGTTGACCACCCCGTGGTGAGCCCTGTCAACTGACTTCAGTCGGGCGAACGGCAACAAGCAGAGGCAGCAGCAGAAATGCATCAGTCATCGCTCTCCGAGCTCTTTAGGGCGGGCAACTGCGGATGTCGAACCGGATGACATCACCCTGCTGCGGACTTCTGCTGCCTCAAACGCAACAAGAAGAAGAAGGCCCACCAAGTCCGAGCCGACCAGCGATCCCCACACATTAACACTATCCTACACACACTAGGGCCAATTTACACACAGACCAAGCCAATTAACCTACGTACCTATAAGTCTTTGAAATGTGGGAGGAAACCAAGAAAAGATGACTCATGGGGAGAACATACAAACTCCATAAAGACAGCACCCACAGTTGTTGGTTTTAAATTTGTTTTTAAATTCAATAATGTAGTGTTATGTCCGACATGTTTGCTGGTCACACCTTTGCTCCTGAACCTTTGTAGTATCCTGCACTGAATGAGCAGAAATTCATAGGAAGGAACTGTAGATGCCGGTTTATACCGAAGACAGACATAGTGCTGGAGTAACTCAGCGGGTCAGGCAGCATCTCTGGAGAATGGGAATAGGCGACGACTCGGGTCAGGACATGGACAGGTACTTTGTACTGCTGAGTTACTCCAGCACTTTATATCTTAAACGTCACCTCGCCATGTTCTCCAGAGAAACTGCCCGACCTGCCGAGTTACTCCAGCACTTTGTGTCGTTTTATGGATTAACCAACATCTGCAGTTCTTTGTTTCTATATGTTGCAGCTTGTTAGGAATTTTAATTTGCATGTTTAGACTTTGGAGATACAGTGTAGAAACAGGCCCTTGGGCCAACTGAGTCCGCCCTAACCAACAACCACTTTGTACACTACCACTATCCTACACACTAGGGACAATTCACAATTCACAGAAGCCAATTACAGACAGAATGGCTGGTTGGTGAAGACTCAGTGGGCCGATGGGCCTGTTTTCGCGCGGTATTACTAAACTAAAACTAAATAATCATGCTACTGTTTTAAATCTGTCACCATTTCTTGTTGTTCTCTCTACAATACTTGCATTGGACTTGATTGCATTTAGTATTGTCTAATAGGTTTGGATAGCATCCAAAACAAAGCTTTTCACTGCACCCGAGTACACACAACAATGATAAACCTAAACCTAAACCTAATTCACACATCAGCTTCAGCATCAAAGTATCCTGGTTGGGATTCGCTGTAAAATGGACACATTAAACAATAACAATAACACAGATGCGTTTAATGTGCAAGCCAAAGAAATGAGACATCCATCCTTTCCTTTCCCCGTAAGCTTGCAATATATAAGATAAGAGACTTCTGGTTAAGAAGAGACATAGATCACAAGCTTAAAATGCAAAGAAACAATTGAATAGTTTAACTTGACTCACCACACCACTCATCCACCCAAGCGAAAGCTTGTCGATGCCCTATTAATAGAATATCCCTAATGACCTGAAAGAAGGAAAAAAACATTGAATAATATCATAGAAAATGTAGAAAATAGGTGCAGGAGGAGGCCATTTGGCCCTTTGACCCTGCACCTCCATTCATTGTGATCATGGCTGATCATCCACAATCAGTAGCCCGTGCCTGCCTTCTCCCCGTATCCCTTGATTCCGCTAGCCCCCAGAGCTCTATCTAACTCTCTTTTAAATTCATCCAGTGAAATGGCCTCAACTGCCCTCTGTGGCAGAGAATGCCACAAATTCACAACTCTCTGGGTGAAAACGTTTTTTCTCATCTCAGTTTTTAATGGCCTCCCCTTTATTCTTAGACTGTGGACCCTGGTTCTGGACTCACCCATCATTGGGGACATGTTAACCAACTTTGCCATTCATACCGACTCATATTACCATTTACTTCTTTGCTTGAACTTTGAAACCTCTCAACAACACCGATGAATAATAGTGAACAAAGGCTTTATTCAATGTGTACATTCTCTGTGACAAGTACAGATCTCAACACAAAGACCAGGGAAAGTGAATTTACAATTTACAAACTTGTCGGTTTTGGATAAAAATCAAAACAAATTGCAGATGGGGAGATTCTGAAATACAAAACAGATGACACATTGATGAGAGCAGCATAGTGGCTCAGCTGGTAGAGCTGCTATCTCACAGCGCCACAGACCTGAATTCGATCCTGTTTGTGTGTAGTTTTTGTACCTTCTCCCTATGACCACGTGGTTCCCTCCAGGTGCACTGGTTTCTCCCACATCCTCCCACAAAGTTAATTGGCCTCTGTGACTTGCCCCTAATGTATAGGGACTGGATGCAAAAGTGAGATAACATGGGAATTAGTATGAACGGGCAATCGACGGTCGGCATCGCCTGGAAGGGCCAAAGGGCCTGTTTCCATGCTGTATCTGGAGTAAAGATAAAATCAGAATTATCGTTTAATTGGCACTGTAAATTGACCCCCTAGTATGTAAGAGGTGGTTGCAAAAGTGGGACACAATAGAATGAGTGTGAATGAACGATCGATGGTGGGCGTGGACTTGGTGGGCCGAAGGGCCTGTTTCCAAGCTGTATCTTTCAGTCAATGAACCAAAAACAGAAAATACTCTAAACACACATCAGGCCAAGCAGCATCTGGAGAGATAGAGATGGAGATAGAGATGAGAGAGGATAGGAGATGGAGAGAGAGAGGAGATGAGAGAGAGAGAGAGAGAGAGAGAGAGAGAGAGAGAGAGAGAGAAGAGAGAGAGGGGAGAAAGAGATGGAGAGGGGGTGGTGGGGGAGAGGGAGAGGGAGAGGGAGAGGGAGAGGGAAGGAGAAAAAAAAGTGGAACTAGCAAAATGAGAAAACAAGTTGGTATTAACGCCCGGGTCCATAAATATCCTTGCAAAAAGATGCCAAATCCTAGCCAATGATGCAAAAACTAAAGAGCGAGAGAAATGAGTGCAGGAGTGTATAAATCTCTGCTGTGAAAGCGGGGCATGTTGGCTGCGGCTTCCCATGGATAAGCCCACTGTTAATCACAGTTAGAATATCATTTGTACCTGTCATGGGAACTGCATCAACATACTGACTTCATCACCTATACTGTATAGTATAGTCTATACAATACTCTACTATAGTCTATCAAAGACACAATGAGGATTTACTGAGTCACCCAGGGCACTAGATTCATCATCATTCACCAATTATCTGATATAATTACAGCCTAATGTATTGGGATCCTAGCACGCAAGGTCCCAGAAGACAGCTGTAAATCCATACCTGTGTCTCTCTGGTATACTTCCAATGAAATAGATTGCAATTTAAACAGAAATTCCATTTTTTTTCAGAGACAAAAGGAATGGCAGATGCTGGTTTACCAAAAATAAAAATGCTGGAGGAACTCAGTGGGTCAGGCAGCATCACTGGAGTACATGGATAAGATTGACTTGGAATCTAAACCCTGTTTCTCTCTCTCACTCTCTCTCTGCAAATGTTGCCTGACCTGATGTGTGTTTAGAGTATTTTCTGGTTTTCGATTATTTGGTTTAGTTTAGATATACAGCGTGGAAACGGGCCTTCAGCCCAATGAGTCAACGCCGACCCACGATCATCCATTCACACTAGTTCTATCCCACACACGAGGAATAATTGAGAGAAACCAATTAATCTACAAGCCTGCATGTCTTTGGAGTGTGGGACCAAACTGGAACATCATGAGAAAACCTACGTGGTCACCGAGAAAACGTACAAAATCCGGAAAGACGCCAATAGTCAGGTTCGAACCTGGGTCTCTGTCAGTGTAAGGCAGTAACTCTACCGCTGCGACACTGTGCCGTTTGATAGATTGAAAGGTACAATATGGGAACAGGCCCTTCGGCCCTTCGAGCCCATGCTGACCATCGATCCAGCCCATAGCCCCTTGTGCCTGGCTGAATTTTACCCTTGTTTATCAAAATTATTAAGAAAAAATAGCAAACAGTGGCGATGTGTAAAAAATAAGAATACATACCCTGAGTTGCTCCCAGGTGATAGGCAGGGCCTCTATGTCTATAATATGTGTGGTACCATTTCCATCATAATATGTGTGATGCCATTGACCATTTCCAGCTATTCTTTTCTGTTTTTACTTCAACATTCCCAACATTTGGGATTTTTTAACGTTTGGATCGTGATGATCCTCTCAGTCACTGAGGTGCTATTTTTAGTCATAGAGTGTGGAAAGAGGCCCTTCGGCCCAACTTGCCCACACCGCCCAACATGTCCCAGCTACACTAGTTCTTGGTGAGGTATTGACATGACTGACATGAAACTTAGAAAATAATCAATTCCTTTTTTATAAAGTGACTTTACATATCTTCATCAGTCTGAAGAAGGATCTCGACCCGAAACGTCACCTAGTCCTTCGCTCCATGGATGCTGCCTCACCCGCTGAGTTTCTCCAGCATTTTTGTCTACCTACATATGTTCATGTCTTTTTTACCCCCCTCTGTGCCCACGTGCATATCCCACTGCTCTCTGGTTAATTAAAGTACTTGAAGGTAATCCTTATAAATGGTATTGAAGGAAGCAGAAAACGGTGCAGTAACGGTGGCAATTATTGCAACGACTACCAATAATAGCAGGGTAATCTTTCCAGCAGTGAGTAGAGAGGACTTACACACACTCTACCTACATAAACTTGACTTGACTTAAAGCAATTGCAATTACATCCAGCAATTTTATTGTCAGAGACACAGCGCGGAAACAGCCTTTCAGCTCATCAAATCCACGCCGACCATCCACCGTCCGTATAATAGTTCTGCCTTATTCCACCTTGCATCCTACACTCTAGGGGCAATTTACACAAGTCAATTAACCTGCAAACCCGCACGTCTGTGGAGTGTAGGAGGAGACGGGAACACACAGAGAAAACACACGCGGTCACAGGGAGAACATACAAATTCCGTACAGACAGCACCCGTGGTCAGGATTGAGCCGCCCGCGGTCTCTGGTGCTATGAGGCAGCAGCTCTATCGCTGCACCACTGTGCCACCCCGATCTTTAGCCTTGATTGACATGGGGTAGAACATAGAGGAATACAGCATCGGAGCACTATGCCCATGCCACATGATGCCCAGTTAAATTATTCTCCTCTGATCCATATCCCTACATCATTCCTTGCATATCCATGTGCCTATCCAAACGCCCCCAAATGGCATTGTCACATCATGGAGCTTTTTTATGCTTAAAAGACGACAGTGAGAAAAGGGGGGACCTCATTGAAACTTACCAAATAGTGAAAGGCCTGGATAGAGTGAATGTGGAGAGGATGTTTCCACTAGTGCGAGAGTCTAGGACCAGAGGCCATAGCCTCAGAATAAAAGGACACACCTTTAGAAAGGAGATGAGGAGGAATTTCTTTAGTTAGAGGGTGGTGAATCTGTGGAACTCGTTGCCATAGACGGCTGTGGATCATTGGTTATTTTTAAGGCGGAGATTGACATATTCTTGATTAATACCGGTGTTAGGAGTTATGGATAGAAGGCAGGAGAATGGGGTTGAGAGGGAAAGATAGATCACCCATGATTGAATGGCTGAGTAGACTCAATGGGCCAAATGGCCTCATTCTGATCCTATGACTTATGAACCTCGGAATACTCCTGATGTGTAGGAAGGAACTGCAGATGCAGGGTTGTACCAAAGATAGACAAAAAATGCTGGAGTAATTATGAACTTATGAAGTAGGGACTAGGGTATGCAGGAAATGTCAAATCATGATGCTTCCGGTTAACAGGAGTATGGGACAGGCTTGATGAGTTGAGTAACTGCCTTGGTAATTTTATACCTTCATCATCGTGGTTAGTTCCTAAGTGCAACATGTTGCCCAACCAGCACCCCACTGCAGCCCAAGCAACAATAGATGCAAAATGTACTTTAAATGGGTACAATGGAAATAGATTGTGAGAGTGTGGCCCATGTAACATGCAGGGAGCAGCAAGTGTAGCCCACGATAGTGGCTGCTCCCTGAATCACTGGCTCAGGCAGATGCATGGGGAAATCAAGGCCAAAACACAGATTAAAAACTGCCTATGTCGATTGTACACAAAGTGCTGGAGGGACTCAGCGGGTCAGGCAGCGTCTGTGGAGGGAATGAGCAGGCGACGTTTTCGGTTGGGACCCTTCTTCAGACATTATATATGTGGTGTGGGGGGGGGGGGGGGGGGGGGGGGGGGGGGGGGGGGGGGGGGGGTAGAAAGCTTGAAAAGAAGAGGTAGGGGTGGGGCAAAGTCTGGCAAGTGATGGATGGATACAGGTGAGTGGGCGGGGGGGGGGGGGGGGGGGGGGGGGAAAGGAAATGTCCAGGTTTCTCTCCTCTACTATAGTCTGAAGAAGGGTCCCGACCCATAACATCGTCTGTCTATTCCCTCCACACATACTGCCTGACCCATGCGTTGCTCCAGCATTTTGTGTTTTGCTCCAGACTGCAGCATCAGCGGTTCCTTCTGTCTCTATGTCAATTATATCAATTAGTATCAAGGTCCCAAGTTTTGACTGGATTAAAGAGCTATTTTTATACTGTGACAAATGGCTGTAACACTAATAGTGTTTCTTTTAAAAATAGAAGAATAGATAGATAGGTTTAGCTAATGACTTCTCTTGTTGTTGAAGTAATTAATCTCTCAAAGAGGAGACAAATGCTAAGCTGAAGGAAAAATAGATTTTTTTAAATTTTGTGGCTTAAGTATAAAAAGCTCATAGATTTGCAAGGTTCAGTTAGTGGAAGTGACAGCTGCCATTCAATATAAACCAGGAGGTCAGTTTTGTGTAGCGATACAGTGCAGAAACAGGCCCTTCGGCCCACCGAGCCTGTGCCGACCAGCGATCCCGGTACATTAGCACTATCGTACAATTTACAATCGTTACAGAAGCCAATTAACCTACAAACTTTTTTCAAGAAGGAACTGCAGATGCTGGAAAACCGAAGGTAGACAAAAATGCTGGAGAAACTCAGCGGGTGAGGCAGCATCTATGGAGCGAAGGAAATAGGCAACGTTTCGGGTCCGAAACGTTGCCTATTTCCTTCGCTCCATAGATGCTGCCTCACCCCGCTGAGTATCTCCAGCATTTTTGTCTACCTTCGGCTAACCTGCAAACTTGTACATTTTTGTAGTGTGGGAGGAAAAGCATGGAAAACCCACCCAGTCACGGGCAGAACATACAAACTCCATAAGGACTACACCCATAGTCAAGATCAAACCCGAGTCTCATGCGCTGTAAGGCAGCAACCCTACCACTGCTCCACTGTGTCATCCCTAAGTTGACTCTGCAAGGATGGTAAACATGCATGGTTTGGCAATCCAGTGATTGTGGACAGTTATTGCAATTCTAACATTACAGCCAAGATAACTTAAATGAACATAGAGAACATAGAACAGTACAACTTAGCAACAGGCCCTGTGGCCCACAATGTCTGTACCAAACATGTTGCAAAGACCAACTATCATCTGCCTGCACATGATCCATATCCCTCCATTCTCTGCATATCCACGTGCCTGTCCAAAAGTCTCTTAAATGTCACTGATGTATCTGCCTCCACCACCACCCTTTGACAGCATGTTCACACTCATCACCCTTTGTGTAAAAAAAAACTTGCCCCACATATCTCCTTTGAACTTTGCCCCTCACACCTTAAACCTATGCCCTCGAGTATTTGATACTTCCATCCTAGGAAATAGGCTCGGACTGTCTCATCATTGTATATACTTCTATTAGGTCTCCCTTCAATCTCTGGCGTTCCAGAGAAAACAATCCAAGTCTGTCCAACCTCTTCTAATCTTCTAATCCAGGAGGCATAATTCTGGTAAACCACTGCTCCCTTTGCAAAGACTACATCCTTCCTGTAATGGGGCAACCAGAACTAAATGCAATATTCCAAGTGTGGCCTAACCAAAGTCCTAGAAAACTCATATTCAGTGGCCCATCCTTTGAAGGCAAGGATACCGTCTGCCTCTCATCTATGTTTGCTGTCAATTTCAGGGAGTTATGCACTTGGACCTCAAGTTCCTTCTGTACATAAAAACTGCTCAGGGTCATGCCATTAACTGTAGTCCATCCAACCTCTCCTTGTAGCTAATGCCCCCAGAAATCTTCCAGCGCAGGCTCTGATAATGAATAGAGGGCAAGATTCTGAACTCAGGGCAAGGCAATTCTCACCTAACCTGGGTGGCAACTGATGACATTCTATTTCCAAACCGCGTCATGTATTGGAGCAACCAGCAGGAGGCGCATTGTGCGTTCCAGAGTGTCCACATAAAATTCCCTTGGCTAAATGAAACATCGTCTGATCAGATTCGGGGGCAACCTTCTGAATTAGGGAATCACACAACCTTTCGAGAGTTGCAGTGTCATTCCACACGGAAGATAAGACACAAAATGCTGGAGTAACTCAGCGGGACAGACAGCATCTCTGGAGAGAAGGAACGGGTGACGTTTCGGGTCTTCAGACTGAGAGTCAAGGGAGAGGCAAAACGAGAACGAACATGTAACGTGTGAAAAGAATTGATCAAAGTAGATGCACAGAGGGGGAGCAGCGAGAGAGGGTGATGGAGAGAGGAGACATGGAAACTTCCATGCTGACTAAGATTTCCAGCTGAGCTTGACCTACCTGTGGACATTTGACCTATATCCCTCCAATCATTTCCTGTCCACGTACTTGTCCAAATGGCTTTTAAATGTTGTTATTGTACCTGCCTCTACTGTTTCCTCTGGCAGCTTGTCCCATACCCACCAAGTGCCCCACAGATCACTTTTAAAATCTTTCTCCTCTCACCTTAAATTGATGCCCTCTAGTTTTAGACTCTCCTACTCTGGGAAAAAGACTGTAACCACCCTTATGATTTTATAAATCTCTGCAAGGTCATTTACAAACTACGAGGTAGTTGAGGCAGGTATTATCGCAATGTTTAAGAAACATTTAGACGGGTGCAAGGATAGGATAGGTTTAGAGGAACATGGCCAAATGCAGGCAGGTGGGACGTGTAGATGGGACATGTTGGTCGGTGTGGGCAAATTGGGCCGAAGGGCTTATTCCATGCTATATGACTCTCTGACAACCTCCTACACCAGGGGAAAACGTCCCAGCCCTTTTCAGCCTCTCCTCAAGCCCTCCAGTTCCAGTAACACCCTTACAAAACTTTTCCGCAACCTTTCCACCTTAATGACATCCATCCCGTAACTATGCGACCAGAACTGTGCACAATACTCCAAGTGCAGTCTCATTCACGACTTGGACGTTTGCAACATGATGTCCCGACTCCTATTCTCAGTGTAGGAAAGGAACAGCCGATGCTGGTTTACAAAAATCCTCCCCGCCCACCGGCATTCCTTCCTCTGGCTTTACAATACGCAACTCTTCAATCCTTTTGTCTCACACCTTCTGCGCTTTTTTGTTTCCATTTCTAGCTTTTGACAAATCATCTGCCGATCAAACCCCTGCCGTACCTGTATTCATCTTGTTAGCTGTCATGCCGTGTCCTGCCCTGCTCTCTTCCAGTTTCCCCACCCCGCTATAATCAGTCTGAAGAAGAGTCCTGATCTGAGACCATGACCTACCCATCTTCTCCAGAGACGCTGCCTGACAAGCTAAGTTACTCCAGCACTTTGTCTCTTTTTTTCCACCTATACACTGTGACCTGACGATGATGGCAGGAGCATCAAAGTACCTATACCCCTAGCTCTTTGTGTTCTACAACACTTTCTGGGGCCCTACCATTAAAAGTGTAAGTCCTGGCCTGGTTTAACTTTGGGCGCTACTGCCTCACAGCGCCACAGCGCTACTGCCTCACAGCGCCAGAGACCCAGTTCCATCCTGACTAAGGTTGGTTGCTGTCTGTCTGGAGCTTGTACCTTCTCCCTGTGACCATGTGGGTTTTCTCCGGGTGCTCTGGTTTCCTCTCACATTCCAAAGACACGCGGGTTTATAGGTTAATTGGCTTCTGTGAATTGTTCCCAGTAGGTAGGATAGAACTGGTGTATGGGTAATTGTTGGTCGGCGCAGACTTGGTGGGTCGAGGAGCCTGTTTCCATGCTCTAACTCTAAACTAAGAGCTGCTCTGACAGCTCGTTCCGTTTATATACAGCGACGTCTTTATGAAAAAGTTTGGCCTCTTAGGTTCCTTTGTAATCACTTCCCTCTCATCTTCAACCTATGTCCTCGGGTTCTTGATTCCATTACTCTGGGTCATAAAAGGGATGGGAAAGATATCTTAAGAATGCAGGCCTCCCTTTCTTTCATTCTGTGCAGTATCAGAGTTGTAAAACTGTGTTAACTAAGGCAGAACAGTTGGCATCTCCCAACAAGCATAAGATGGACACACACAAATTGCTGGAGTAACTCGGCAGGTCAGGCAGCAATTCTGGAGAACATGGATAGGTAGCGTTTCTGGTCGTGACCCTTCTTCAAGCTGATTGTCGTGGGTTGAGGGGAGGAAGGGTGGCACAGTAGCGCAGCGCCAGAGACCTGGGTTCAATCCTGACTACGGGTGCTCTCTGTACGGAGTTTATACGTTCTCCCCATGACCCGCGTGGGTTTTCCCCATGATCTTCGGTTTCCTCCCACACTCCAAAGATGTACAGGTTTGTCGGTTAATTGGCTTGGTGTACATGTAGAATTGTCCCTAGCGTGTGTGTGTAGCATTGTGTTAATGTGTGAAGGTGGCTGGTCGATGCGGACTCGGTGGGCCGAAGGGCCTGTTTCTGCACCGTATCACTAAACTAAACTAAAGTTTGGAAGCGAGAAAAAAAAGGGGCCGGCAACAGATGAACTCAGGCAAAGAGGTTCCCTGATAGGCTGATTGTTGGCTAGTGACGGTGTGAGCCCAAGAGGGGTACATCATTGCGAACCGTCAAACTGGTTAACGGGCTGGGGTGGAGGGGGGGGGGGGGGGAGTGGGGGGGGGGGGGGGGGGGGGGGGGGGAGGTGCTTGTAGAATCAGACGATAGTTTACTGTGCGGCTTCTACTGGTGAGGTTGCACGTCAGAGGAACAGGACTTAAGCGTTACACATTCTCAAACAGTGACTGATCAGAAATGATTCCAGCTGAGTTCACTGTGTTTGCACACATCCTTCCTGCATGCACTCATTTGGATAAAATCCCTATAAATTCCCAGAATAGTATGACACAAGAAAAAAGAAACATGGCCTCTCAAAATCTGCTTTGTCATTAAAACAGGATCATGGCCGATCTACCCTGGGCCTCAACCCCTCTTCTGTGCCATAGTCTCAGAATAAAAGGATGCACCTTTAGAAAGGAGATGAGGAGGCATTTCTTTAGTCAGAGTGTAGTGTTCATCACCACTGACGGCTGTGGAGTCCGTCATTGGGTGTTTTTTAAAGCAGAGTTATTACGTATTTTTGGTTACGGGGAGAAGGCAGGAGAATGGGGCTTAGAGGGAAAGATAGATCAGCCACGATTGAATGGCGGGGCAGACTCGATCAACCAAATGGCCCAATTCTGCTCCGATGACATTTGAACATATTCGCCTTCAATCCTTTGAATTTTCAAACATTTATCCACCTTCATTGTAAATGGTTCTAATAATCTAACCACCCCCCCCCCCCCCACCACACACACACACACACACACACACACACACACACACACACACACACACACACACGCACGCACGCACACGCACGCACGCACGCACGCACGCATGCACGCACGCACGCGCACACACACACACACACATCTCGGAATTTTCCAGGGTATAGGAATCTGGACTTTCACTTCTCATTTTGCGAAGAAATTCCTACGCACCTTGAGTTATTATTAAACTACAGGTAGCCTATGGTTTAATATGTACTGATTTTACCCTTGTACGCTACAGTATATGAAGCTATGCCTTAGTAGAAGAGATGATTAACGTCATTATAAGATGATTAAAGAGTACGTCACAAACATGTTCAGAAGGAACCCAGCAACAAGCACAGTCGTCTCAATAACACTCACCTTCTGCACAAACTGCTCCACTCTTGTCTGAAGCCCCCAAACTTCAAATTTGACGGTGACGAGTTTATAGGAGCACATTACAGGCGAGGGTTCGTCCCTCCAACCTTCCTTCAGGGGACCTCGGCCTGTCTTCACTGAAGCAAAATACCTGAGGTCCTGTTGGCACAAGACATGCAGTGACACCTGACACTGGGCCCAACCCAACAACAACCCATGAGGAAAGGGCAACAAGGTGCTGGAGTAACTCAGCGGCTCAGGCAGCATCACTGGAGAACATGAATAGGTGACATTTCCAGTCGAGACCCTTCTCAATATTCCCCTGGAGAACGTGGATAGCTGGCTTTTTAGGGTTGGGACTCTTCATCAGATTCTGCCTGGAGAATATGGATAGTTTGGTTAGGGCGGCACGGTGGTGCAGCGGTGGAGTTGCTGCCTTACCGCACCGGAGACCCGGGTTCGATCCTGACTACGGGCGCTGTCTGTACAGAGTTTGCACGTTCTCCCTGTGATTTTCTCTGGATGCTCCCGTTTCCTTCCATATTCCAAAGACGTGCAGGTTTGTAGGTTAATTGGCTTTGCTCAAATTATAAATGATCCCTAGTGTGAGTGGGATAGTGCTAGTGTACGGGGGGGGGGGGGGGGGGGGGTGATTGCTGGTCGGTGTGGACTTGATGGGCCTACGGGCCTGTTTCCGCGCTGTATCTCTAAAGTCTAAAGTTTAAAGCCTAGAGGTGACGTTTCAGATCAGGACCTTTCTGCCGACAGGACGCTGCTTGACCCGTTGAGTTGCTCCAGCACTTTGTATCCTTTTATATAAACCAGCATCTGCAGTTACTTGTTCTACAAACAACAAACCATAATGCAGCTGATGCATAAGTAATCAGGAGGTCCGACACAAATTCCAATATACAATGCTGTACAAATCAATGAAGAAAGATCTTAGTAAGGAAATCACTCTTAGATCGCTAGAATTTGACACAGTTGAGTTATCCTGAGGATGTGAGAGGTGCTCCATTAATTGAAAGCAACCTATTATTCTACTGTCACTCCGTCACCCAAAAGCCACTTGGAAGGGACTAACTTCCAAGTGTCTTAGTAGGCTGAAAGGCCTCATCCCTCATTGTGACATGTTTTTGTTTCTGAAGTTCGCTCCTAACAGATGATGACTGTGTGTGCATGGCACGTGCTACCTGCATGTACGGAGCATGCAAATGTATGACTATGCCACATGCACGTACATCATGTGTGTAAGTGCATGTGCTGCATGCGTGAATATGTAACAGCATCCATGTGAGTGTGTATGTCGTGAGTATGAATGTATTTGCCGGTGCACCATTTCTCTACAGCTGAGGGAGTGCGGCAGCTCTGCCTTCATTGAACCACTGTCGCTCTGTAGCGGGGAGTGGAAGGAACCTACCTCTGAACTCTTGTAGTAACGGTCTGGGATTTCATCGTAGGCGATGTCGAGAAAACACACCTCGTGGTCCATGTGGTTTTTGTCAGAGTCAAAAATCTGCAAGAGATGAGAAAGATACGAGTGAGATACACGGATGCTGGAATCTTGTGTGAAACACAAAGTGTCGGAGTAACTCAGCACGCCAGGCAGCATTTCTGGAAGGAATGGACAGGTGACGTTTCGGGCTGGGAACCCCTCTTCGGGCTTTTCTTTGATGTCACCCGGCAGTTGAAAATAGAAAGTTCCGGATAGTTTGAAGGCCGGCATAGAGAGTCCAGGAGTAGGCGGAATTTTGAAGACGGGAGATAGGGGTCATCGATGGGAGGAGAGGACTCGGTGGGCAGAAGGGTCTGTTTCCACACTGTATCTCTAAAATGAAAACTATACTGGCGCATTTAAAAAAAGTTTAGTTTAGTTTATTGTCGTGTGCATCCAGTTACAGTGAAAAGCAGCCTTGTTAAATTCATAAATGATAGGAGCAAAATTAGGCCATTTGGTTCATCAAGTTTACTCCGCCATTCAATCATGGCTGATCTACCTCTCCCTCCCCATTCTCCTACCTTCTCCCCATAACCCCTGACACCTGTACAATCAAGAATCTATCTATCACTGCCTTAAAAATATCTATTGACTTGGCCTCCACAGCCCTCTGTGGCAATGACTTCCGCAGATCCTCATCTCCTTCCTAAAGAAACGTCATTTATTTATATGGCTATGAGGAGGAGGAGCCATCTTGGGGAACGGCTGCTAACCAGCAGCCGTCCGTTTAATTCATTTTTAAAATTTTTTTTTAGTAAGTCTTGTTCTTTGTTTGTTGGGGAAATGGACTTCTTACTGTGGGGGGAAGGAGGTAATTATACTTCTAGGTCCCTACCTGGTCGGTGAGGCAGCTTATTTCTCCGGGCTGCCCGTCGACCCGTCCTCGTGGCCTACCAGCGGGCGTGGAGCGCCGTTTCCAGGCGGGGACCGCCCAGCACCTCGGCTTCGTTAGCGGCACAGCGTTGGAGCGCTATCGCGGAGCGGGCGATGCCTTGCCTGGGTCGCCGCGCTGGAGCTCCGGTGAGATATGACCGCCGAGATCAACACCTGCGGGTCTGCGGAGCAGAGTGGACGGCACCGACCTTAACATCGGGAGCCTGGGAGCTCCAACCCGGCGCGGCCCTGTCGGCTTTGGAAGCCGACAATCCCGCTAGGAAGCGGCCGTTCCAGGTGGCCCAGCCGCTGTGAGGACTCTCCCGACGCCGGGGCAACACCACCCGGCCAGAACGGCCAGGAACATCGGGCCTCCGTAGAGGCAATAGCGGTGGCCTCAATAGGCCTGACTTTGGGTGAACTTGGGATGGGGACTGGACTTTGTGCCTTCCCCCACAGTATTAACCATTGTGGGGGGATGATTTTTCTGTGTGTAAGTTAACACGTTAGTCTGTGTACAAGATGGCTGCCGGAGGGGAGAGTGGACGCTGGCGTGCTTTGGCTGCCACTGCTCTCTCTTCACATTGTGTTTTTTTTTTTTTTGATTTTGTGTTTTTGGAACGATTTCTATCTTTAATTTGTGTATTGATGATGTCCTTATTATTTATTTTTCTCCGACTATATGTTTTTTTCTCTTCTGTTAACTTTTGTAAGGTGCCCTTGGGTGTCCAGAAAGGCGCCAGCAAATAAAATGCATTATTATTATGACCGCTAGTCGTAGACTCTCCCACTAGTGGAAACATCCTCGCCACATCTATCCAGGCCTTTCACTGTTCGGTAAGTTTCAATGAGGTGTCCCCTCATCCTTCTAAACTCCAGCAAGTAGAGGCCCAGTGCTGTCAAACGCTCATCATATGTTAACCCACTCATCCCTGGGATCATTCTCATTAACTCAGAAATGCAGGTTCACAAGCACTGCTCCTCAGCCTGGACACACAGTGAGCTCAGCGTAGATGCATGTCATGCTGTGATCTGCACAAGGACTCACGTTATCATTGGATCCATTGTTGTCTTCATATTTTGTCTCAATGTAAATGGAGAATTTTGGCAAAAAGGAGCACTGGAAAAAAAATAGAGGAGAAAAGAATTAATTCAACACACAGCCTTCACTACACATAACAAACTAACTTTACTGTGTAGGAAGGAACTGCAGATAGACACAAAATGCTGGAATAGCGGGACAGACAGGCTAGATGCAGGAAGATTGTTCCCGATGTTGGGGAAGTCCAGAACAAGGGGTCACAGTTTAAGGATAAGGGGGAAATCTTTTAGGACCGAGATGAGGAAAACATTTTTCACACAGAGAGTGGTGAATCTCTGGAATTCTCTGTCACAGAAGGTAGTTGAGGCCTACTCAACTAAGTTCGTTGGCTATATTTAAGAGGGAGTTAGATGTGGCCCTTGTGGCTAAAGGGATCAGGGGGTATGGAGAGAAGGCAGGTACAGGATACTGAGTTGGATGATCAGCCATGATCATATTGAATGGCGGTGCAGGCTCGAAGGGCCGAATGGCCTACTCCTGCACCTATTTTCTATGTTTTCTATGTTTCTATGACAGGATCCCTGGAGAGAAGGAATGGGTGATGTTCCGGGTCGAGACCCTTCTTTGATCTTCAGATGTTGGTTTATAATGAAGAGAGACACAAAGTGCTGGAGTAACTCTGCAGGTCACACAGCATCTCGGGAAAAAAGGACGTTTCAGGTCGGTACCCTTCTTCAGACTGAAATGTAACTCAAAGCTAACTTTACCGCCGTTTTGAGGAAATTCTGTCACTTAACTCTGCTTTCTACGAGAGCTTATTGACACAAATTGCCTGCTGATGTATTATTTACATTGGCTGAAAAAAAAACTATGATGCACCAAGATTTGAAAGGTGCAAAATTAATGCAAGTTCATTTCCTCCATTCGGAGGTGGGTTTTGTCCGGGTGCTCCGGTTTCCTCCAGCATTCCAAGGACGTGCAGGTTTGTAGGCTAATTGGCTTCTGTAAATTGCCCCCCAGTTTAGTTTAGTTTATTGTCATGTGTACCAAGTTACAGTGAAAGGGTTTTGTTGCGTGCTAACCAGTCAGCGGAAAAAGTGAACATGATTACATTTTAAGGCAACTGTGCCACTGGTATAGAAGGCAAATAGAGTCAAGTCATGCGATGATGGAGAATCTTTGACATTTATATACTTTCTTTAGCCAGAGGGTGGTGAATCTGTGGAATTCATTGACACAGACGGCTACGGAGGCCAAGTCAATGGTATTTTTAAGGCGGAGATTGTCAGATTCTTGATTAGTACGGGCGTCAGAGGTTATGGGGAGAAGGCAGGAGAATGGGGCTGAAGGGGAGAGATAGATCAGCCATGACTGAATGGTGGTGTAGACTTGATGGACCGAATGGTCTAATTCTGCTTCGATGACTTATGAATGAACATATGATTTGCCAAGCAGATTTATATCATATATAAATATATTAATAATATATAAAAATATTATTTATATAGTAACTATGACTTTCCCCAGAGGGCACGTTAGTGAGCTGACCAATTAATAGTAGCAAGTGCCACCAAGCTGATGGCATCTCAGTCCCGGGAAGCAGTGGGGAGGGAAAGAGATGTGAATCTGTGGATAGAGAGAAAGAGAGAGCTCCCCGGGCATACAGCATACAAACGGTGTAGCCGTCTCCGAACCACAGGCACCAGGGATTGATTTCTTGGTTTCTAATGACGGCAAGAAGCTTAACAAAAGGAGAGCTCTCTAATTATACAGCCGCCAAGGCTCCGGAGCCCAGACGACACCTTTCGTTCATGAGTTATCTATGGCAACTGTGTTACCCTGCTCGCTGAGTGCCCGCGTGGCTGCCACAGTCACCACATTTCACAGGGTAACCTGTCCCATTACTAGTCATGAGCGAATTCTGTTCATTAAACAATGTGACGTTTGGATCCGCATGTTATTCATCTGAGCAACCTGGGGGGAATCTCGACTCAACTGTGGTTAAGGGGTTGGCAATGATGCTGGAATAAATTACAAACCATTGCAAGTCGATTAATTTTCATCATGCAGGAAGGAGCTGCAGATGCTGGTTTACACCAAAGATAGACACAGAATGCTGGTGTAACTCAGCGGGTCAGGCAGCATCACTGGAGAAAAGGAATAGGGGACGTTTCGGGTCGAGACCCTTCTTTTATTCTTCTCCGACAAACAGAATCAAGACAATATTTTGTTCTTAGAATAAAAGGATGTACCTTTAGAAAGGTGGATGAGGAGGACTTTCTTTAGTCAGAGGGTGGAGAATCTGTGGAATTCATTGCCATAGACGGCTGTGGAGGCCAAGTCAGTGGCTGTTTTTAGTGGATTAATAAGGGTGTCAGGGGTTATGGGAAGTGGGCAGGAAAATGGGGTTGAGAGGGAAAGATAGATCAGCCATAATTGAATGGCGAAGTAGACTCATTGGGCTTGAATGGCTTAAATCTGCTCCTGTGACATGAACTTATGAAATTATCACCACGTCTAATAATGAGATGGTTCTGAAACAAAAAATCCCCCAGAATTACAGTTCTCTATTCACACAAACTCAAAGGACACGGGAATGATTTCCCCTCAAAATGCCCCCATTCTCTACCCGTGGGGAAAGACCATGACTCTCCTGAAGCACAAACAAGACTGAGATCACTGGGTAGACCACAATAAGTTCCCTCCTCATGTGAACACGCACACACTGAGAGGCCTGCGACAAAGTACAGGATGACACTGGTAAACATGTAGAATGAGTGTGGCACAGCGGCACAGCTACCAGACTCTGGGTTCACATCTAGCCTCGGCTTGAGTTTAGTTCAGAGATACAGCATGGAAACTGGCCCACCTAGTCCACACTGAACATCGATCACCTGTTCCCACTAGTTCTATGTTATCTCAATTTCACATCCACTCACTACATATTAGGGGCAATTTTACCGAGACTAATTAACCTACAAACCCGTACGTCTTTGGGATGTGGGAGGAAACCAGAGCACCCGGAGGAAACCCACGGGGTCACAGGGAGAACATGCAAACTCCACACAGACAGCACCCGGGGTCAGGATCGACCTGGGTCTCTGGCGCTGTGAGGCAGCAGGTCTACCACTGCGCCACTGATCCACCCAGTGTGGGTGCTGGCAGTGTGGAGTTTGCACCTTCACCCTGCCGCCCTGCTGGTTTTCCCTAGATACACTGGTTTCCTCCTTCATCTCAAAGGCTGGTAGGTTAATTGGCTAATGCAATGGTACAAAGGTGAGTGGAGGGATATGGTGGGGATTCATGTAATCATGTATAGCATTTTCTTTGACTGGAAAGCATGCAACAATAAAGCTTTTTCACTGAACCTCAGTACACTTGAAAATAATAAGCTAAACTAGACTTAAGTAAACTAATGGGAATGTTAGGAGAATAAAATAGGAGGAGAGTAGAATTAATGTGTATGGTTGCTTGATGGTTGATGTATGCTTGCAGGGCCAATGAAATTCAGGTTTCAAGAAGGGAAATAAGTTAAGCATTATTGAAATGTTTATGAAGGAACTACAGATAGACAAAAATGCCAGAGTAACTCAGCAGGACAGGCAGCATCTCTGGAGAGAAGCGGTGCATGACGTTTCGGTTCGAGAACCTTCTTCAGACTGAGAGTCACAGGAAAGAGATACGAGAGGTAGAGACGATGATGTAGAGAGATATAGACCAATGAATGAAAGATATGCAAAAAAGTAACGATATCTCATATTTCGTTTGGGCAGAGGCCCAAAACGTCAGACATTCCTTCTCTCCAGAGATGCTGCCTGTCCCGCTGAGTTACTCCAGTATTTTGTGCCTGGCTCAAGCATAACTTATGTAGGGACTGAAACAGAACCAATTAAAAAAACTTGTGAACACAGAGTCTTAAAGTCAGCGGAATGTTTTTCCTTACATAAGATTATTTTTGACTTCTTCTGAAATTTTATTGTCTTAAATATGAAGATTATTATTCAATGGTGGACAACTGATTAGAGGAAGCTGAGGGAGTCATGAGAATTCATATTAGCAGCTTCCTGATTGAATGGGTGGCTTTAGTAATAGACTTTTGATAAACTATCTATCAAGCTGACTCTTCCATCTACACCTCCACTGTCTCTCAATGTGGAGCAGTCAACGTGACCAACTTGTGAAGCCAGTAATCTCTCACCAGGAACACGTGAAGTTATTTTTGCAATGAAGTCGTGACTGCACTTTCCATCGCAGAGACAAATACTGAATTCCTTTAGGCATTCTACACTATGCCATGAGCAAACACAAGTTTGATAATACTTTAGATGTCACAAGTAGGCAGCACAGCGGCGCAGCGATAGACTTGCTGCCTTACAGCGCCAGAGGCCCGGGTTCGATCCTGGCTACAGGTGTTGTCTGTACAGAGTTTGTACATTCTCCCTGTGACTGTGTGGGTTTTCTCCGGGAGCTCCGGTTTCCTCCCATATTCCAAACACGTACAGATTTGTAGATTAATTGGCTTTGGTAAAAATAAATTGTAAATTGTCCCTAGTGTGCAGGACGGTGCTTGTGTACGGGGTGATCGCCGGTCGGCGCGGAGGGCCTGTTGCCGCGCTGTAACTAAAATAAACTGAACTAATTCAGTAACACCTTTCCAGTAAGAACCTTGTCTGGTTTGGACGGCAAGAGACTCCAAAACAGGCTGGTTCTAAACTATCTCCTCAGTTCGGGGACCATTAGGGATTGGACAATCAATGGCGGTATTGCCAATAGCATTGACAAGCAGCGAACAGACAGACAAGGTAAAGCACAACTGGCAGAGTTGGAGCTACATATCCCTAGTGACCCTAATCCACCCTGTGCTGCCTGTATGGAGTTTACACGTACAGTTCCCCCTCATTATTACAGACCTCTTCATAATGGATTTTGGTTCTAGTGTTCAGAGCATCCCCACAGGAATCAGCCACCACCGTCTCTTGAAGAACATGGGGTGCTGGTTACACTGCGGGAGGCCATTAACATTGACAAGCAATTGCTTCAATCGACACTTGTACAATGACAGATATAAAGTGCTTGAGTAACTCAGCAGGGACCCGAAAGAACCCTTCCTTGGTCATCTGTTGCCAACCCTGCTTTGTTCTGGCCTCTTCCTACATCTAGTTCCCTCCTCTACTTTCAGTCTGAAGAAGGGTCCCGACCTGAAACGTCACCCATCCGTCTTCTCCAGAGATGCTGCCTGAACTGAAAGCACTGCTCCCCTTGTGCAGGATGATACTCTACGAAACTATGATACTCTATTAAACAATGTAACTAACCAGCCT